>NC_084492.1:10735896-11373623 GCF_030035675.1 Rhineura floridana | reverse complement strand
TCTCCATTATACACAGCTTGATGAGCCTAATAGTTGCCAGCAAAATATGCCAATCTCAATTCTAGTCCCTCCCTCCCTCACACACACCACAATTAAACACATAAGACCATTTCTTCCCATTGCTATTAACAGATCTCACCGCAATTATCCATGCACTTGTCACACTCAGACTGGACTACTGCAATGCACTCTACATGGGGCTGACTTTAAGGTCAAACCAGAAATTCCAGCTGGTACAAAATGTGGTGACCTAGTTACTGGCTGAGGCCCGGCAGTCGGAACATATTATACCAATCTTGTACTAGATGCACTGGTTGCCAGTGTGTTTCTGAGCCCAGTTCAAACATCTGGTTATGACCTTTACAGCGCTAAATGATTTGGAACTGGGTTTCTTAAAGGATTGCCTTTCCGAATGAGAAATATGCATGAGAGGCCCTGCTTAAGTGGTGGGGGGGGGGAAAGGCGCTTGTAATAGGGTCTTCTCAGTGGGGGCTTCACAATTAATACTCAATTATTGTAGCGGTTAGGCAGCTCTCACCCATTACAGCTTTAATCAGGTCTTGAACACCTACCTCTTCTTTAAAGCCTTTTCTGTGCTGGGGTCTGGCGAGTTTAACTGTTGTTATATTTTAGTTTACTTCTGTACTGCTTGTTAGGTTTTAATTATGTTATGAAACAGGCATTCGAAACAGTTTTATACTGTACTGTAGTTGGACTCGTATTGTGTTGCACAGGGGTGTGGAACGTCCAGTCCATGGGCCTAATTAGGCCTATCAGGCCTCCCCATTTGTCCCGTGAGGCCCTTTTGGCCAAGCCACACCCATCTGCCCTACACCTGACATGTGCCCTACACCAAGGTTCCCAAAGTGTGGTCCACAAGCTTCATTCAGGTGGTGTATAGTGGTAACTCTGTAGAGTAGCATAGTTACATGTATGTGAAGAATGGTGTGTGTGTGTGTTGTGTGTGTGTATAGAATGGCAGTGTCTTACTCCCAACCAGAGAAGCAGACTGTAGACTCGAAAACTGGGTTTTGCATGGAATTTACTGCAGAGGTTAGCACAGGAATGTAGCCTCAAAACATACTAGGCATGAATCAGGATAAAGAACACCAGCAGGGACACTAGGCTGTGGAAGCAACAGAGAGTTGTCGCAGCAAAAGTCTCACCCCAAGAAACTCTAAATAAAAGAGAAGGGGGAGGACACTCTACTTGCACGAGCTAAATCTAGCACTTTCCAGTCTTAGAAGCAAGGTGGGGCTTCTCCTGAGAAAAGAGAATGATTCTCAAGTTGTAACCATTTCTTTTCACGTCTACATGACCTTGAGGAAACTGTCAGCTCTGACTCTGTGAGAGATTCCCCTTCCTTATCTCGCTGGAATTGTCCAGCAGATTCATTAAGGCCTGTCTGCTGAATGAATAAGTTTAGGCTAGGTGCCAGCGATGATGGTAGATTTACATTCCTCATTCATCACAACAGCCAGGGGAGGGACTGCTATTGTTCGCAGAAACACTACCAGGTTTACTGGGTACAGGGCTGATAGGTCTCAAGTGGGGCAAAGAGGCTGGCAAAGCACTTGAAAGGAGTGAAGAGGTAATACATAGGAAGGAAGGTATCTAATTGTATTAAAATTTGAATTCCGTATAATTTAAAAAAATATGTTACCATCTAGCACAGCATGTTTCAGTCACTAAACAACAGTCAGAAAAATAATTAAGTGGTCCTCCAAGACGCTCAGCAAATTTCAAGTGGTTGAGGGGGAGGAAAGGTTTGGGAATCATTGCCCTTAAGGAGCAAATTGGGGGTGTCATGAAAGAACAGCAAATGGCTAGTTGGCTGTTCCTGAATTGAGATAGCTTGACCACAGTTGTCCATGCACTGGTAACCTCAAGGCTGGATTACTGCAATGCGCTCTATGTGGGGTACCCTTGAGTTTGATCTGGAGGCTTCAGCAAGTGCAGAGTGCAGTGGCTAGGTTGTGGGGGCAAAGTACCACCTGCTTATAATACCTTGCTTACAGGATTTGCACTGGCTGCCAATCTACTGTGGAGTCAATTTCAAGGTTTTGGTACTAACATATAAGGTCCTATACAACTCAGGATCAGGTTATTGAAGAGGCTGCCTTATCCCTTATAGGTCACTGTGTCTGCAGGAGAGTTTCTTCTTGAAGCCCCCAAAATATCAGAAGCCTGCTCCACAGTAACTCAGTGCAGGGCTTTCAGTTTGGGCTGCCCCTGTTCCGTGGAACAGCATCCCTCTTGAGATATGACGGGTGTCCACTATTTGTACTTTCCAGAAACAACTGAAGACATTTCTGTTTTGCCAAACTTTTGCAGCTGGGTGAAAGGGTTTGTGCTTTACACATTTTTGGGAAGGGCCATAACTCAGTGATAGAGCATCTGCTTTGCATGCGGAAGGTCCCAGGTCCCAAGATCAAGGTATTGGTTTCAGTATATAAAACCCTATACAGCTTGGAACCAAGATACCTGAAAGATCGTCACACCTTATATACCCAGTCGATCACTGTCCTCTGCAGGTGAGGGCCTCCTGCAGATACCATCTCATCAGAAGGTCTGTTCCGCACAACTTAGGAATCAGGCCTTTAGTGCTGAAGCACCTACTCTTTGGAATCTCCTCCCATTGAATATCAGACAGGTGCCATCTCTGTTATCTTTTCAGCACCTGCTGAAGACCTTCCTCTTTCAACAAGCCCTTTAAAGTAGAGACCTTACTCAGCCCCGCATCTGTGGTGAAATTGTTTTTAAGATGTTTTAAAAGAGTTTTTAACAAGATATTTTGTTTTTATGATTTTTTAAAGATATTTTGTTTTTATTACATTTTATAGATGTTTTTAGTGTTTTGTCATTTGCTGTCCTGGGATCCTTCTGGGAGGAAAGGTGGGATGTAAGTTACTATTATTATTATTCTCTCCTCCTCCTCCTCCTCCTCCATCATCATCATCATCATCATCATCCCCGGCATGTCTGGGCAGAACTGGGAATGCCCCAGTCTGAAAACCCAGAGAAGCAGCTGCCAGTCAGTGTAGACGACACTGAGCTAGATGGACCAATGATCTGACCTGCTGTAAGGCAGCTCCCTAGGTTCCTTTTGCATTGGTTTTGTCTTTAGTTTTGTACTGTTTTTAAGTGTTTTCAGCTTATACGGTATGTTTGTAAATTGAATGTAAAAGGTGATTCATAAATCAATCAGTAGATTAACAACAGCAGCAGCAGCACATCCTGGCTAAGCAAAAGCACTCAAGGGAGCACAGAGCAGGGCTGGTGAGGGGTGGTCTGGGGAAAGTCCCAAGGGCTGGGGAAGCAGAGGGCCACATTTGGCCCCCTGGCCTAAGGTACCCCACTGCTGATGCAGCAGTGAAGGCAGTGGCTGCTGGTGGGCCCATGCCAGTGGGACAGTAGAATCCACTCTGGGTTTTAGATTAAAATATTCAGACTAAAATCCGGAGTGGATTCCACTGCCCCACTGACATGGACCCAGCAGCTGAGTAAAGGAAACAGTTATTGTGCAATAAAGCAAATTTCTTCTTTCCTTCCTTCCCTTAGGTTTTATATCATCTTCATAAAAAGGTGAAGAATATTTCCAGGAAGTCAGAGAGATCAAAAAGAAAGGTAAATTAATAGAAAACAACAACAGCCAATTACCATGGAAAGTCAGCATGCTCTGTGGTTCAGGAAGGCAAAAAAAATATTGCCTGTGCCAGGGCTAAAGTATAACTGATGCAAGAGAGTTTTGTAAAATCATTCCATCAAGTTTCATCAAAAGCATGTGGAAATCTACACTTGTGCTGATCAGCCAAATCACCATTTAGACAGCTGACTCTTGCTTGTGGTTTTGGTCTGTTTCCTTTACAATTAAGTATGAAATGCTGATGTGATTACTGAACTATAGCAGATGCTTGTGTCTTCATGCAGGTATTAAGCTGACCTTTTGAAGCCATTCAAATTTAAAGCTTCTGGGACTATTACTTTGCACTATTGAAATTATATCCAAGGTTGGAATAAGTTTAAGTTCCTATCTGTCAGTTTTAAAATCCCCAAGACGGGAAGCAGAACTCCCCCACCCCACCCCACCCCACCTCACCTCACCTCACCTCAAATCAGTGGCCTGAAGAGAAAGGTACAGAGTTCGGGTCTGCGCCTTCCATACGATTTATTTGGATCCTGATTCAGCACTTCGGAAAGCTTGGGTCTGACATGGTTTAGAGGCTGCCTGATTTGGCATAGGGTCTGAATCCGAAACTGCTCAGGAGAAAATGAACTTTGTTTTCCCTCATTCACTATTATGCGGAATAAAAATGGCTATAGCCTGTCAAGTGGATGGCATTTGTAGGTGCAGAGAGAAAAAAGGCTGCAGACAAGTGGATGAAATCTGCAAGCATAGTTTGAAAAATGGCTGTAGCCTGTGAAGTGGATGAAATTTGCAAACATAGTAGCCCATATCCATCAGAATGGATAAAGCCTGCCAAATAACAGCCAAATAAATCCTGGTGGTTTTGTGCTGAGCACCTTTAAAGTTTGGTTTTTCTTTTTTTATTTATTTAGACCATTTCTGTACCGCTTAATACATAAAATATCTCTAAGCAGTGTCTGGAATACAATAACAATGAATGTTACAAAAATACACAATAAAACCATTGCTACAAATTACTAATAGGCACATACTGATATAAATTCCTTCTCCTTCTGACACACCTCCCCATTCATCACCTCCCTGCCTCCTGGCTGTCACCCAGGACTCCACCTCTCCACCCTGGCTGTCACCCAGGGCCCAAACAAAACCACAACACCCCCAACATCTCACAATGAAGAGGGTTCCTGAAACCTGCTGACATTTCTCTAGTCTTTCATTATAGGCTTAACAGAGCTTCCTTAGGCTGCCCACAGTTGTGTCCCATTTAGCATTCAATCAGCTGCACTACACACACCTAGCTCCAGGCTACAACAGGTTTGGTGAGTTTCCCAGGGGGGCCCAAGGACGGCAAACAGGGCATCCCTCCCTTCATAGTTCTTTCTCTAGCTTGACACGTCTCTTCCAGGTGAGAAGGAAAACATCTACATTTTTAATTTTTTGGCCAAGATTAAATTTGCAGACATCGTAGACCCTTCTGAGGGGATGAAGCCTGAACAGTTTAAGAGGAATTGGTGCCATGGTTTTCCCACAATGGCAGCCTATATAATTTGGGATAGGTAAAAAAGGAGTCAGTCTCCTCTAGTGTTTCCTGGACACTTAGTCTGAAAATTGCAGACATGCGTTCAGATGCTCTAGGTCAGCCTTTCCCAACCAGTGTGCCTCCAGATGTCGTTGGACCACAATCCCCATCTTTCCTGACCACTGGCAAAGCTGGCTGAGGCTGATGGGAGTTGTGGTCCAACAACATCTGGAGGCACACTGGTTGGGAAAGGCTGCTCTAGGTAACAAACCTCCCAAATTAGACAAATAGGTCCAGAGTTTTTTGTTCTAGGCACTTTTAAAGTTATTTTTTTTGGGGGGGGGAGAGAACTGAACTGGATATGCTTTTCTCCTGTAGTTTTATAGATAATTATTATGAAAATGCATATATCCCAGAGTTGCCCCTACATAAGTAAACTGAAACATTCCAAAAGGATGGATGCAAAGGCCAGGGAATTATGTTCAATGAAGGAGGAGTACAGCTTCAGGCTTGAGTTTTGCTCAGTTGCCACCAAACTTCAAAGACACGAAGTGCAAAACTGATTTGAAGGAAGTGTGTGTGCGTACGTATACGGCACACAGACAGAAGGACTTGAATGTCCAGCATTTTTTCAAGCAACCAAATTAGCAGAGAACAGACAAGGACAAGGTGATATGTTATTTCAACATAGTTCCCCCAAACCACTGTGATTGGAGAGCCTTGGCCAAATCATTCCTTGTGATTAAAAGTTGTGCCTGTCAGTCACAAAAGACATGGGTCTGGAGCAGGAGTGGGCAACCTTTTTCAGCTCAAGGGCCACATTCCTTTCTGGGAAGCCTTCTGGGGGCACATGCCAGTGGTGAGCAATATATATATATTGCTTTTTTTTGGTGGCTGTACTCACTGGAGCCGAGTGCCAGCACCTCTTTATTTGGCTGCCCATGGCAACCATTGTGTGCTGGCACCACAGTACTTTTATCAAGGTATGAGTTCTGGCATCTCATTTTTTGCAACAATAACAAGCACTATACATTTTTTAAAAATTCCATGCTGGGGACTGCTGATGCTTGGTAAGGAGGGGAGGGAGAGGACAGACTAAGAGGAGGAGGGACAACCAACCAGGGAGAGGTTGTTGTGTACTCTGGAAACAGAACACTGACAGCAACTATGGATCAAAGCTAGAAAAAGGGGAAGAACTATTTCACGGCAACCTCATAAGGTGATGGTGGTAGGAGGAGAAGTTCCTTTTTTGTTCTGATGAGAGAAAGAAAAAGGGACCCATTGTTCCCCCTCCCTTCTCATCAGGATGGTAAGCAGAGAGAGGAGTAGAGAAGGGGGGATCCCCCAGAGGGTACCTTGTCTCAGGTGCCCTCAAAACTGGCAGTTTCCACTGCTGATTCACAAAATGATCAGGTGGGTGAACTGAACTGAACTGCCTCTCTGTATTGAAAGAAATCCATTATACAGCAGAAGGATGGGGCTATCCTTTACTTTGCCGCATACATAGAATGCACACGTTGCTCCTCATTCATCACAGGTGCCATGCTCTTTCAATGCCTGGCTTAAAAAATTTAAACAGCTTTCAAGGAAGAAAAATGAGGGGATTAACTGGATTAAAAGGGAGGGAAAATAAACCCTGGACGTGAGTCCTCGTGCCTGTGCTGCCCTTCTGTTTCCAAGATAATAATTCAGGCCGTATAGTCTCAAGGCTAACATAAGCAGCGTCCTCTTTCAAGGCAGGATAACCAAGGGCTTCCCCCTCCCCCTTTAGCAGAGGACCTGTGCAAGCCTGCCTACAGAACATAAGGCCATAAGAAGATCCCTGCTGGATCAGGCTAATGGCCCATGTAGTCCAGCATCCTATTGTCCTTATAGCAGACAACACCAGATGCTTCTGGGAAGCCTTCAAGCAAACCCTGAGTATAATAGCACTCTTCCAGCTTGGGATTCCCTGCAACTGGTGTTTAGAGGCATACTGCCTCCGACAGTGGAGGCAGTACTTAGTAGAGTTGCCAGGTCTGAAGCATCCCAAACCCTGAAATATCAAGGGCAGGCCCTAGCGATGTCACAGGGTGGGCCCTGGAGGCAGCTGCATCACATGGGTGGGGGTGGGGGTGCCAAGAAGGAACTTCCTCTTCCTTGCTTCCCGGTGGGATGCAGCCTGTTTTGAAGCTGGGGTGCGTGTGACAATGGGCCTACATTTCTCCAGGGCCTATTGTCATGCCCACTGGCCTCAGAGCTGGCTACATTTCATGACTGAATGCAGCCAGCTCCAAAGTCAGGGTTTTGGGATCAGTGGGCCTAAATCTCCTCGGGGAAGGGAGATTTGGGCCCGTTGTCATGCCCCCTGTCCAACCAGAAACAGTGGGGTGACTCATCTGGAGACCTGGGGAGGACCCCGAAGAACTGGAGGCTCCAAGTGCAAACCGGAGACCTGGCAACATTAGTACATAGCCATCATGGCTGGTAGTTATTGATAGCCTTATCCGCCATGAGTGGGCCCTTGTCAAAGTGCCCTGTGGTGGGCCTCGTCCAACACTGGTGCTGAGGTGTTATCTGTGGCAGCAACACATAGCTACAACCCATCATTTTATATTTTTCACAGTGTCCCTGGAACGATGCTACACTGTAGGACATTTAAAACAGTAGCTTGCAGACTCGACTGCCCAGAATGGGAGGCACAGAGCAGGCATCAGTAAGAGAGGGTGCTGAGTGCTAACTTCAGGCCTGGAACCTTCAGCTGTACCTGTTTCCCATGGACAGCGCCTGTTTTCTGGTATCTGTCCCTATTTTCTCCCTGATTTTGCTCTTGGGAGACATCTTCTTAAAAGTGTGTTAGCACAAGTTGATAACATGACTACCAGTCAGTACTGACAGTAGTGTGCTAGATGGATCAGTGGTGTCACTCAGTTAGGAAAGGGCCAAAATTGGCAAGTTTCTCTCAGCGTGAAGGATGGCAAACTGAACTTAACATTGGAAAAATGAGCAACGATGGATATTTGCCCATATTTGTCAGGGATGGAAGGATCTGTCAATTTCAATTCACTCAGTTTCTCACTTTTCCAGTCTTAAATGCAATTCTCCACATTTCTGCAGCAATTTGCTTTTTTTAAAAAAAAAATCCTCATGAAAATTCTTCATTTTGTGCAAATTTCCATTAATAAGCACACTTCTGTACACAGGTTTGATTAATGTACACATTTTTGGAAGCAGTTTCTGCTAATATAATGCTAATCCTAGCCAGTCGCTGCCTCTCAGCCTCAGAGGAAGGCAATGGTAAAACCACCTCTGAATACCGCTTAACATGAAAACCCTATTCATAGGGTCACCCATAAGTCGAAATTGACTTGAAGGCAGTTCATTTCATTTTCAATATTATTTTCACTAATATATGTGCTTTAATGCACACTGTCACCTAATATATGCATTTTTGTAAATAGCGTTTGGTTGGAGAACTGCATCGCCAAATTCAGATGTGTGCAAATTTTGAAGGATGGCTGTGTTTCGGTTCTCATGTTGTTTTGAAACGTGAATTTGATAGATTTGGCTGGAAATGCAAACTGAATTGAACTTCTCCCCCATCCCTAGTCACAAATACTCCTAAAGCATCCCCATTTTCATCTGTAACATGTTGAAGGGAGGCTAGATGGCAGCCTTTGCCAGAGGGCAGCTGTTTAACATCTGTTTCCCATCTGTGACAAATGGGAACAGCAAACTTTCTGGGACCTGTCTTCCAGGTAGGACCGGATCCACCATAAAACGGTTCCTCCCAATCCCATCCCAGCTAGACAGCCCAGAAGGAAACCATGGTCAATGGTATTGAAAGCCGCTGAAAGGTCCAGCAGCACCCACAGGGATGCACTCCCCCTGTCTGATGCGTGGCGTAGGTCATCAAGCAGGGTGACCAAAGCAGTCTCTGTCCCATGACCAGGCCTAAAACCTGAATGGAAAGAGTCTAGATAATCTGATTCCTCCAGGAAAACTTGGAGCTGAGCAGCCACTACCTTCTAAATCTCCTTGCCCCAAAAGGGGATATTAGAGACTGGGCAGAAGTTGTTAAGATCTGCAGGGTCGAACGAAGGCTTCTTTAACAAAGGTCTTATCACGGCATCCTTCAACAATGTTGGCATAGAACCTTCCCTTAGAGAGGTATTAATTCAATATGCCAACCAGCCAGCCACTCCCACTCTGGCAGATTTAATTAACCAGGATGGGTAAGGGACAAGAGAGCAAGTAGTGGCCCTAGACTTCACTACACCAGTGGCTGCTGGTGGGTCCATGTCAGTGGGGCAGTGGAATCCATTTCAGGTTTTAGTTCAAACATTCAAGGTTTGAAACCTCAGACTAAATCCCAGAATGGATTCCACTGCCCCACTGACATGGACCCACCAGCCTCCACTACACCACACCTACTCTGGAGGATTGTAAGATATTTTGAAAGGTAGCTCATGAGCCAGACTGGAGTCAGAAGACCTTTGTTAGCACTGGTGGGCCATGCTGAATTGCTGGGGCCACAGCGGTTGTCAGGGAGTACCTAGTGCTGGTCTGATCCAGCTTCTAATTTAAAAGGAAACTGAAGCAGGTTGAAGGCATGTATAAACAAGGAAAAGACCATAGCTCTGTGGTAGAGCATCTGCATTGCATGCAGAAGATCCCAGGTTCAGCCTCTGGCATCTGCAGGTTGAGCTGGGTGAGAACCCTGCCTGAAATGATGGAGAGCCACTGCCGGTCTCTGTAGACAATACTGAGCTAGGTGGATCAGTGGTCTGACTCAGTATAAGACAGCTTCCTATGTTCTCTATAAACCAGGGGCCACCAACCCATCTCCCAAATCAGCATATGCTCATTTATATATATGGATGCAAAATTAGAAAGAATTACTATCATGTCAATAGACACAATACATCTTGCACCACAGCAGGGGAAGACTGTGACCAGGTGACCTGTGTGACTGCTGAATCTACTATCCAGGTGCTGGCTGTCAATGGCACCTTGTCCTAGGACACCCCAGCACACCTGAAGGACCAATTAAGCAGCCCAACTCAGCCCTGTCAGATATCTCATCGGCAGCCCTGGATGAGCCTGTACACTGCGCTATGGAACCAGACTCTCCCCTTTCAACTGCTGGCCCCCAAGAATGAAGATAAAGGCAGGCTCAATGGGAGATACAGAACTGATGGAGGAGCGCTGACCTGGCTGTGCAGAGATTTCAGGACCAGATGTCTTCTTAGAAGAGGAAGAGGCCACTGAAATCGAGAAGGCATCAGGTGCATCTTGTAGCCCAGCTTATGATCAGGAAGGAGAAGACCTGGCTGTATTTGCATAAAACCTCTCCGTCCCTGCTTGATCTTTGCTGGAACAACAGGTCTCTCTTGGGATGGTCTACTGTCAGCTCTTGTCTAGATTTCTGTTTGCTGTGGTTCAGCTAAGTTGGGTGTGGGGAACCTTTGGTCCTTCTGATATAACTGAGCCACAACTCCTGCCATCATTGGCTATGTTTGCTGGGGTCTGATGGGAATTGGACATCTAGGAGCACCCTGTTGGCTATCCCTGTTGTAGACCCTAGACTTAATAGTCATACAGGAGGTGTGGCTTTAGAGAGCAATTCCTTCAGCTGTGTATCTCTGTGGGGTGGGTACCCAAGCAGTGATCCATGAGGGTTATAAGTAGTCAAAAAGGCAAATATTTTAATCTGTTAGATGGGGGACAGAGAAGAGATGGGCAAGTTCTAGGACATCTTTACAGAACTCTTGTTAAGAAAACAATAAGAGCTCTACTAAATCCGACCAAAGGCCCATCTAGTCCAGCATTCTGTTTCCTGAGGTGGCCAACCAGATGCCTTTGGGAAGCCCACAGGCAGGATATGAGCACATGTACTGGTGGTGCCGTCATACACTTATCAATATACAAGTTTGAACAGATAGGAGCAGTAGTAAACAACATGATTCCAGCACTTCAGTATCCCTGCAGCTCCTTTGCCAACCAGAAACCTCTTAGCAGCCATCTCCAGCCAGCCTAATCAAATTTCACAGTGGCATTTCGCTAATGGGAGTTAAAAATTTCAGAGGCAAGTCCCGGATTTGTATCCGCTGCCTGTGTAAGAGACTCTGCAGATCCATGATTCGAGCAACTTGCCCACAATGGTGTCACAGCTGAGTGCCTACAGTACAGAGTTCTTAGACCTCTGGCTGTTAGCAAACACTAGCTGTGCTTTTGTTGTTGTTGCCCAGAAACTATAGGAAAAGGAGAGAAAACAAAGAAGGCATGCATAGAGAAAGCCTGCCTGAAAAAGAAGCCAATTAATGGGATGTTAGACTCTTAAAAACAGCCATGTGGGTAGGCTTCCCATTGACCAAACACACCAGTTAATTGCAACTATTTTCCATTGAACATGTTATGGGACTGGGCTATTATACCAGTAGTGAAAAGACCATCCAGATTCATATTCAGTGAGCATCTTCTGGCCATTTTGGAGTATCTTTTTATAGCTTTCTGTTTTGTAATTGGTTGTAAACAGAGGTTGCATTTATTTTATACAAAGGGCTTGTTAAATTCATCTGCTTATTTACCATGTGCTATTTTTGTCATTTGCTTTCTGTGTTATAAGGAGGATGGGGGGTGGGACAGTTTTTTGGGGGAGGTAGACTCTAAAAGTTAAACATAAATTAAAATAACAGTATAAAAGCCTATCAAACCTGTGTTGCTGTGCAACTGCACACAAATTAACCACGTCTGAGAAGTACATTAACAGTTTGCACCAGCCTTCCTCAACCTGGTGCCCTCCAGATGTTTTGGACTACAACCGTCATCATCCCGTATTTGGCTTTGTAGAATTAATCTTTGGTTAAAAATGATATTTGCTCCAGTCGGTTTGGCAACCTATACATTAACCAACGTCTTCCACTCCAAATGGCAGGAATCATTAAATACCAAAATATTAAGTCTGGGTTTTCTGTTCCCATGATCCTCAATTTGGGCTATGCTAAGGCAAAAGAGAGTATTTCTAAATGAATCCTCGACAATGATTTTCAGAACCAGCAGTCGATGGCAACAAAATATAGATTAAATACAAGGTCATTCCTACATTTAACAAACTTGACTGTTCCAAAACTTAGAATAGCTTTTATGCTGGCCAGGTTTAATATCTTAACTTCGGCCCTCCTGGAGGGAAGATTTAATAATATTCCTTATAAGGAGAGGGTCTGTCCTTGTGGCGAGGGCGCAGTGGAAGCAGTGGGCCATGTGTTATTATCCTGCCCTTTTTACTGTGACCTTCGAACTGAGCTACTAATCCCAATTATACGAAACATTCCTGGTAAGGATGAGGCTTCTTATGTTGAATTTCTTTTATTGGACCAATTCCCACAGATTTCCCTCAAGGTAGCTAATTATTGTGCAGCCGCTATTCGCTGTAGAACACTGTTAAGCTGATTGTTAATCTGAATGAATTTTAATGAGATTTTAACTGTCCAATGTGGTTTTGTATTGCTCATTCTATCTTTTTAATGATATTTATCTTATTTTATTCTGGTCTATGACTGTAATAAACTTGTTGGTTGATCATCCCTGGCCATTAGCTATGCTGGCTGGAGCTCATGGGAGTTGTAGTTCAAAACATCGGGATGGGACCAGGTTGGGAGAGGCTGGCTTACACTGTTTGCAATGGAAGCAATGCAGATTCCTTTATTTTTGCCCATTGCAGAACAGCATTCCATGATAATGCAACCCCAAATTTTGGCTAAGTCTCTGCTTTAGTTGGTAGCAATTCTGTATAATAGTCAGGCCACATTTTGAATGGGCTGTGTGTTTAAAACCTCTCTCTTTGCTTTTTCCTCCCAGACAGCTCAAACCGTGCTGCTTGTGGTTGCCGTATTCCTGATCTCCTGGCTCCCACACCACATCATCACCATGTGGGCAGAGTTTGGGCAGTTTCCCCTGAACAATATCTCCTTCACCTTCCGCATCATCTCACACTGCTTGGCCTATGGGAACTCTTGCATCAACCCCATCATCTACGCTTTCCTGTCGGAGAATTTCCGCAAAGCCTGCCAGCAAGTTTTCACATGCAAGTTTCCCTTCCAGCCAGCCCCTGCAGAAAAGCTGGTTAGGATCCGCATGGAGAACTTTTCCACCACTCCCTCGATAACCAACGTGTGAAACAAGGCAGGGGGGGGGGGAAGTAAGTGCTGTCAGCCAACATAAGACACTGCAATGGTGTACAGAAATACCTTGTGCAGAAACAGATTCATCTCATGATCTGTACATCTCATCAGTGGCATTATTAATGCTCACCAGAGCTGTCTATTCCTTATTGCTGCCGTTTTGATGATTGTACACAGTTGTGGCTTCAGAGGGACAGCTGTCTGAGATGCTTCCATCATAGGAAGAGGTGCCATCTAAAGCTGCTACAGGCTGAGATGTAAGTGTTCTTTACAACTGAGCCTAGGGTAGGCACTTACACGCTGCCCAAAGAGGTCGTGCATCACCTCCAAAAAGGACAGAAGGAAAGGCAGATGTGCATATATTGTACGTATGTGCATATATTTTGCAGATGCTAATTTATATGTATAGATACAAATTTTAAAAATAAGTACTGTCATTTCACGTATAGTATATCTCACCATAGTGGGGAAGACTGTGGCCAAGTGACTTGTGTGCCTGCTCATTCTGCTGTCCCAGTGCCAACTCTTAGCAGGCAACTTCAAACCCCCTCACCTCATCTCCCTTCTTAGGGTTCTTTATCTTTAAACTGGACTTGGACCTCACAGCTCTTCAAAGAGAGAGCTGCCCTTTGTGAAGTAGGACAGACATATGCATATCTGTGCATGTTTTTTTAAAAAAGATATGCCTGTGTGCAAAATGGGTCTATTTAGCAGAGGCAGAGAATAAGGATAAAAAGATGGTGAAGGAAGACACATTGGAAGGCATTAAAATGTCTGTTTAAAAATTACTGCTACGGATCTATAGTGCTAAGGCCTGCTTTCCTCTCCACAACCTCTTATCAAGTCATTTGTGAAAGGCATTCTTGATTGTATCTTGGTTGGGTGGTGTGCTGCATGAGCCAAATATCCTGAAATTCTGTGCCAAGATAAATTTGGATTCTGCCCCTTCTACATATTATGTATATTTGCATAATTACACTGTATAATTTATTGTGCTTTTTAAAAACTAATTTGTATAATTTGTTCTGGGTTGGATAGTAATAGGAAAGAGCTAGGTGGAGCCCTGATGTCTCATTCTCAATCACTGGAAATCTATTTCAGCCACTTCACTGGCTTCTGATGTTTCAGCAGGCACTGCCTACGTGGTTTTAAGTATATCTTCACTGCCATAAGGGCTAGAAACTTGCTCCCCCATCTCCAAATACATAAATACAAGTTTTGATTTGCAGGAAGCAGAAATCTTCTCTATGCTTCTTCAGAAATGGCTGTATAGACACTACCCATTCATGTGTGTGGCGGCATGTCAGTGGAAACTTTAGAAACACACCTTTTTTTAAAAAAAAAAAAGCATCACCCAAAGGACTATGATTTACTAGGGACAATTACCAGTCAGTAAGCACAATTGGAGTGTATGTTCACTGTTGTCAGAATAAGGCCTGGTCAATTGCTGCGACAGAAAGAGATGGCAAGGTGGTGACAGAGTCCTGAAATGGTAGAACGGCCTGTACTACGTCAGACTGCAAGAGGAGGAATTGCATTTTTGAATGCTCCCCTACTAAGTAAACACAGGCAGGATTCAGAAAACTAGCACTGCAAGGAGTGGACTGGGACCAAACCTTTGTTCTCGATGGCCTAGTTCTTTACTTGCAGGGAAAAAAACTTGGGTATATAAGGAGCAATAAAAAATGGCGCCCTCCACTTATTGCCTGCAGTGGTGCAGTCCACTGAGGATTCTACCATTCTGCTGCTGCATGTGTAGACCACACCTGGCCAACAGATGAAAAAAGCACCCTGGAGTGGATCATGAGGGCGAGGGGAGGGGAGAGGCAAGAAGAATTAATAGAGAGTGGGGAAGAATGGAAGAAGCACAGTCAACACAGCATGAAACAGGAACGTTGGAGAATTCTGACAAAAATGGAAAAGGCAGTAGAAATAGCTGGGTGCCAATACTTCCCATGTCCAGAATGGAAATCAATCCAGCAAATATGATCAATATTCACCTTGTTGTTGCTTTCAGTCCGCAAACGATATGTAACTGATGACGTCTCCCCCCTCATTTGCACTGAGTTTGCTGTGCATTGAAATGAATGGGGTGAAACAGTGTAATGATGTGGCTCACACAATTAACTACCGAGTTACTAATTTCCATAATTTTGCCACAATGGGCAGCGAGATGAATAATGTAGTTTTTGGTGGAAGATGAACTACTGTACAGCAGAACAGAAACAGTGCTGCATGCGATGAATACAGGGTGGAATAGAAAATTATTCCTTCTTCCATTCGTAGAATGCAGATTAAGGAAATGCCCTTTGGCACACTTTGATTTGAAGATTTAGGACTGAGGAGCTTAACACTGATTTCCTTACAGCGCTAACCTGTGTTTCTGTTCAGAGGCATGGCCTGTACCCAGTGAGGCTGCTTAATGTTCTTGTCTAAAAAATGGTTTTGCTCATTGCCAAATTCTCTATGACTGTGTTTTATCTGTTAATCGTTGGGCTGTGCATTCTTGCTACATTGTGTTGCTGTTAAGAACATGAAAAATGCCATTCTGTTTAGTCTGCAATGCAAAGAAATGTTTTATTTCACTCTGCTGTGCAAAATTGGAAAACACTACATCAAAACATTATATGACTTAATATCTGATTAATTTCAGTGCTTTTTAGCCCTAACAATAGAAGTGTTGGAAGTGCAAGAGCAGGGATCATTCAGTTTGAAACTGAACAGTTAATTCTGCTGGTGTTAAACGCAACTAGCCAAGAAGAGGACAGGTGGAGGTATTGCTTAGTAAGCAGGCAAAGTGGCATGATCTTCAGTAAGGTAGCACATACTCAAGTTCTGAGGGAGTTTTACTCTGTATGTTTAATTGTATGTCTGCCTGCTATTTACAAGGCCTGAACTGGAAAACAGAATTTCTCAGTTCCTTACTCCTCAAAGGATAGTTTTTGTTCAGCTTGCTCAGTAAAATGTTACCAGGACTTTTCTCTCTGGCCTCCTTCTGCATTATTTAAGTGACTTTTCTAACAACAGGGAGAGCTGTCAAGGTCAAGGCAATAGTGACAATACCTTTTACAAAACCAGTCTGTGCAACTGGCAATACCAGAAGACAGCTTCTGAGTTATAAAGAACTCTTCTTAGGCTGTTTCCCAAATGAGTGGTTCCCTGCACTCTCCAGTCATTGCTGTTCCCCTGCAAGCTACAAACGGAATTGCTCCTGACTTTCCACACTATGGGGGCAGGGGCATTGTGATGTTCCTGTATGCGCATACCACTATGTCCCATCTACGCTAATGGGGTGACAGAACTGCTATGGGTGTGGAAGAGGAAGGTCCAATTGATCTGGGTGGCCATTTGTCTTTCTGGTTTATTGAGCAGTTTTCCTGATTTTTCCCCGCAAAGCTTGCACAGAGGTCATTCAGCCGCTGCTTATTGAGCATCCATTCTGATTTGTTTGCGCAAAGGTTACATGATATCACCTCAAGTGCATTTTCTTGTCACTTTCCATACTGCAAAAAATTCAGGGGTGGGGTTGCAGCAAAGTCCCAAATTGTCCATTAATTGCTGGTATACGATTGAATCCTCATTGAAGTAAACCCGTTAAGTTTGCAAACATTTGCAGTGAACCACCTCTTGCTAAGCTCATGCTGAAAGGAGTCTACTGACTTGCAAGATGTTTTCCAGCCTGTTGTGGGCTGGCAGCTGCATTTCCATGCTGGGCAAAAAAGAAGCAAGCTCTCTTGCTCTCTGTGCTGAACAGACATAACCCATATCCTCTCCTAAATATCCGTACAGCCTTTTTTCCTGCAACATGCATTTTTAAATAGTTTTCGCTTCTATAAGAACCAATATAGTTACCGTTTATATTACCTTCTAGGTGTTTTCTTTGCAGACAAGGCTAACTGAAAAGGCTACCAGGATGAAAATTGTTCTATTTAGTGCAGGCATCAAGCCTTCAGATGAATAGCCAAAATACATTGTGATGGGATAACAGGAGTCACATAAGTCATTTCAAGGCCACCTTCTATTAATGCTGGTGCAATCACTGTGGCTCTTGCATCAGGACTACTGAGAGATGGCCTTGCAATGAGTATGCACAAGTGTTGCACAAAGACACATACAGATATTGGGTTAGATCCAGTCAGTCAGTTGAACTGAAGTCCCATTGAAATCAATGGAGTAGTTTAGTTATGCCTTAAATTAACCTATTGGCTTCAAATACGTAGGAACGCAGGAAGTTACCAATACTCAGTATTGTCTACACTAGCTCTCCAGAGTCTGAGATGGGGGGGTCTTTCTCAGCTTTAACCAAAAATGGCAGGGACTGAACCTGGGACCTTTTGTAAGCAAAACATCTATTCCGCCGCTGACCTACAGCTCATGTGTCAACAAAAAATGTGCAAAGAGAAGAAGGGACAAGAAAGGCATATTGGAAAGGTGTACACCCAAATTCTCTACCTGCCCTGTCTAGCTTGGCTAACACAAGAAACAGAGGGTGCATCAGGTCTAAGCTGCCATTGTTTCTGAGAAGGCCATGCACTGGCTTTTATTGGTTAAAAATAAGAAGGGAATTGCACAAAATATTCCATTCCTGTGCATGATGGATTTGCTTTCCTAGTACACAAGCATCAATCTACATGAAAAATCAGACAATTCCATATCAATGGTCATTTATGCTTGTGGCTTTAGTTAGTACAAGATTATTTGGCTGGGCTTCCACATCTTTGGCTGGGCTGCTCTTTTGCACACGTCCTCAACCCAAACATACAGAATGTTTGACTGCATTTTCTCTAGAAACGCAGGGTCAAACAGCACCTGTTCAAATGCTGCTTAAAGTGGGAATCCTTTAGTGAGACTCAGTTCTTTTTCTTTTTAGACAACGATTTTTTAACAATGGGATCCATGCCTGGTAGTGGAGACCTTTTACGAGCGGCCGTTTCTATCTTCCGGACAAGGTCCACATCCCACCTGTGCGTTACAAAGCTGACTGCAATCCCAGGGAACTTACTGCCTGTGCGGCCAACTCGCCCCACCCGATGCAGGTAATCGTGCAGCGTTGGTGGGAAGTCATAGTTGACAACTAGCTCCACGTGGGTAGTGTCCAGCCCCCGGGAAGCTATATCTGTGCATATCAGGATGTTGCTTTGGCCTTTCTGAAAGGCGTTAAATATGCCAGCTCTCACATGTGCGTGCATCTGTCCTTGCAGGCGGAGATGTTTAATCTTATGGTCTTCCAAAATGTAACCTAGCCAGTTGACAGTGCTGGCGTCCTTGCAGAAAATCAGAACAGCACCAGATGAGGGCCCTCGATCTTTGATGAGCAGCAGCAGCTCCGCCACCTTGTCACTGCCCTTCAGGCGCATGAACTTTTGCTCAACATGAGGCTGAAGACGATGCAGACTGTAGCTAGTCAGGATGCTGAAGCTGCCCACATCACTGACTTTCCCCAGCAGTTCACCCAACCCCTTTGGGAGGGTGGCTCCCACAGCCACCAGCTGGGCTTTGGGATCCCAAACATCCTCAATTTCTTTGGGGCTGGTGGCAAGGAGGGCCTGCTGAAGCACATCTTCCACAAGATCTACAAATGTGGGGTCCAGCAGGGTGTCCACTTCATCCAACACCAGGCAGCGCAGCTTCACCAGGGACAACATCCTCCCCCGCAAGGCCTTGTACAGTGCCCCTGGTGTGGCCACCAGGAGATCAGCAGGGCCAGTGCGGATCTTCCGCCGAACAGCATACATGCCCCGGCCGCCGCCAATCTCCCTCACCTGCAAGCCCAGTGGAGTGCACAGGTAAGAGGCGACGCTCCGTACCTGTCCTGCAAGCTCCCGAGAAGGCAGTACCACCAAGGAGCGGGGAGAGGCTGCAGAAGCGGTCCCACGGGTTAAGTCCGGGGATTGCAAGAGCCGCTGGATAAGCGGCAGCAAGTAGGCCAGGGTCTTCCCGCTGCCCGTCTCGGCAGCGCACAGCGCATTGCAGCCCGTCAGCAAGGCAGGGATGGCACGTTTCTGCACGTCGGTGGGCTTAGAGATGCCCAGCACATCCTCTAAGGTGGAGGCCAGCTGGGGAGCCACTCCCAGGGATGGGAAAGAGGCGGTGGCGGCCTCGGGGTCTTGTTCTCCAGGCGGTTCCTGGCGCATCCGCTCCAGTTGGAAATAATCTCCTTGGGACAAGCGATGCTTCCAGCCGCCCGAGACCAGGCGCGGCTGGTCCCAGCGCCCCACCGTCTGGCGAGCCACTTGACTCAGTTCCTGCCGACGGCTCCGCAGCAGAAGCTTCCCTCTCTGGGGAACGGAGGCCGCAGCTGCGGGGCCGCATCTTCGTTTGGGTTTGGAGACGGCCCGCTCCACGTGGAGCTGCCAAGCGCGCGGGATCCGCACCACGCTCTCCGCCGCCGCCTCCTGGGGGGGCGGCACTCCGGAGGCCGGGCGCACCACCCAGCGGCGGACAGTGAGGCGCAGCCACGGGGAAAAGCGGTCCGGAGCGCCGGCCCAAGCGGCCTGACGAGCCCCGCAGCCGGAAAGAGCCATAAGTCGGAGCCTCCTCGAAGCCGAGCGGGCATTCCTCTTTAAGGGTCGCGTGCTGATGACGCCTTAAGCCCGCGTTGGGTTCCAGTCAGTGAGGGATGTAACCACTGTGGAGTCGTGGGCTGGTGACGCCATCTGGTGACGCCGAGTTCAGGGGATGGAGGGTTGAAACGCCATAGAGAAAGAAAATTAGAGTAACACTTTCGGCCTTACTTTGCTATCAGTTATGATTATCTCATTGACATATAAAGGACCCGGTGGACATTAAAAAAAGACTCTTTATGGATTATCTATGGATTTTGAGTGGCGACGCTGTATTGCTGTGGTACGGCTATAGCTAAAACCTTATAGTAATAGATACCGCAGCCATCGTAAAGTCTGCACTGATTTCTATGGACAGCCCTAACTTTTGGATGGAAAGAACAAACATTTGTATTTTTAAAAGGGTTGTATATTCATAGAGTCGCCATAAGTCGGAATCGACTTGAAGGCAGTACATTTACATTCATTGCACTCAGAAACTGAGAGTATGTGTCTCTCTACATTTTTATATCTATTGAAAATGCATCCCGGGAAAGGGCGGAATTGGTGGAAACGACGTACTGTCGACTTTTGCCGGAGTCGGATTGGATGGGTGCGCATGCGCGGTAGCTGACTCTGGCGCGTGGTAAGTTTGTTGGAAATTGAATTTGCCTCA
This sequence comes from Rhineura floridana, assembly GCF_030035675.1. NCBI lineage: Eukaryota > Metazoa > Chordata > Lepidosauria > Squamata > Rhineuridae > Rhineura > Rhineura floridana. The sequence continues at coordinate 11,353,075 of NC_084492.1, read as the reverse complement.
AGTAACCCCCCCTCCATTCTGTAGCGCTTTGAAAGGGGTGGGGGGAGAGGCAAGGGGAGGCTTCCCTAAGTCAGGTCTGGATCCAAGGTTAGCCGTGCTTAGAGTAGACGCATTGAAGCCAGTGGGACGTTAAAGGCTAAGAAGTTCACAGTGGCATGAGCCAGCCTTTACAAACCTGCTCCCCTCCAGATGTTAGACTGAAACTCCCATCATCCCTGGGCCCCTGGCCACGCTGTCTGGGGCTGATGGGAGTTGGAGTCCAACATCACCAGCAGGAACCACCCCCACCCCACCCCATCCCTGCCTTAAGCTCTTCCTCCCCTGGTACATCATCCAGTGACCTTTTATTGGAGTCCAGCAACATCTGGAGGTTTCATGGGCTGCTTATGCCATCATGAATTTGTTTAGTCTTTAAGGTACAACAAAACATTTTGGTTTGTATTGGACTACTGACTTACATTGATATCAGTGGAGTTCTGTTAGTCATGACTAACTTGAGGCCACTGGTTTCAGTGGGTCCACTCTTGAGTATGACTTAACCAGATACAACCCGTTGTTGTTTTTGCTTTGGCAAACAAAACAACACATTTACCTCTCTGGATATTTCAGGGGTTCCCAAACTGGAAAGTTTCATTCAGGTGGTCTGTGAGTTTGTGGTTCATTCAGCTGTGTCTGAATTTGTGGTTGAAGATGAGAAAAGGCACATCCATCGTATTAAATATTCATTGTTGCTGTTATGTGCCTTCAAGTCAGTTACGACTTATGGAGACCCTATGAATCAGCGACCTCCAAGAACATCTGTCATGAACCACCCTGTTCAGATCTTGTAAATTCAGGTCGGTGGCTTCCTTTATGGAATAAATCCATCTCTTGTTTGGCCTTCCTCTTTTTCTACTCCCTTCTGTTTTTCCCAGCATTATTGTCTTTTCTAGTGAATCTTGTCTTCTCATGATGTGTCCAAAGTATAATAACCTCAGTTTCATCATTTTAGCTTTTAGTGATGGTTCTGGTTTAATTTGTTCTAACACCCAATTACTGGTCTTTTTCGCAGTTCATGGTATGTGCAAAACTGTCCTCCAACACCACATTTCAAATGAGTTGATTTTTCTCTTATCTGCTGTTTTCACTGTCCAAATTTCACATCAAGTTTTAATTCTTTTGACTGCTTTTATATTTCTTACTATATGTTGTTGTATTACAATGTGAATTCTATGGAATTCAAATTGTAAAATAAAATACAATGTATAAGAAATAGAAGAAGCAATAAAATACAACTAAAAAGCATACCGCACCTAGCACAACCCATTACAATTGCTCCAGCAGACAGAAGAATCATTACGTGATCCTCCATAATTTTCCGTGGTCCGTGGGGAAAAAGGTTTGGGAATCCCTGGGTTAGATGTTAAAATGTATGCTGCAATAGTTTCATAGATTCTTATGAGTTGGAAAGGGCCCTGTAGTCTACCTAATCCAAGGCTGCAATCCAACACATGTCTGCTCAGAAGTAAGCTTCATTGGGTTCAATGTGACTTACTCCCAGGTAAGTATGTATTGGGTTGCAGCCCAAGACAGAAAATCAGAGCTGGAGCATCCCCAACGGATGCCTTTCCCGCCTCAGCTTGAAGGCCTCTGGTGAGGGTGAGCCTGTTCTCCTACTTCAGCCTTTCCCAACTAGTGGGCCACCAGAAGTTGTTGGACCACAACTCCCATCAGCCTCAGCCAGCATTGCCAGTGTTCAGGAAAGATGGGAATTGTGGTCCAACAACATCTGGTGGCCCACTAGTTGGGAAAGGCTGTCCTAGTTGATTAGTTCCATTGTGGAACTGCTCTTATCATTTTTAATTGTCTATCAAAATCTACTTTCCTATAACTTAAGCTCTGCTCTTTGAGATATAATAGATCATCAGTGGTGCTATCATGCCTTCTCCAAGTCATGCATGCATACTTCCTTCAAGTTTTTTCTTCATACACTTTCCCCCCCATACCTCTGGCTGTCTTTGTTGCCTTCCTCTGAACCTTTTCTGATTTGTCTATGTCCTTAAAGAACTGTGTCCTTAATGTATTGTAGATGAGGTCTGACTAGTGCAAAATTAAGAGAAATAATACTAAGAAGCATTTTTGCCCCGCTCTTCAGCCAAAAAGATTTGTGGAGTGGTTTACAAATAAATATCAGCCTCAGGCTCACTAAGAGACAAGTCAAAAAAGGAAAAGAGACTGGAACAGAAGGCGGGGAAGAAAGAAGCACATATGTGCCTTCTTAGTTACAGAGTTCTTTTAGTGACCCGCTGAAATGGAAAGATTTCTCGTGCACCCCGATCTCTGTCAGGGCCAGAGGAGCAGAGGGAGACACTGAACAGGCAGGAACTTCAAAGCTGCCAAAGTGCTTGGCTAGCTGCCCAGAAGGCTGCTCAGAAGGAGGGAGAAGTGCATGGATCGGGGCCTGACTGATAGCCGGGAAGGGAGGAGGGAAGGGAGCCTCCAGCTCCTATGTAAGTTCTCACTGTGAGCTGCTTCATGGCTGAAGTAGCAGATACTATTGTTACAGCTTGTCTTTTTTTCTTTGCAGTTATTTATCAGTCATGCATATTTTTAAAAAACTGTTTTGGTTTCAGACAATCCAAGAAACATTATGATAGTGAGCACAACGTCGCTGTGTTTCAGAAATAAGATCATATTGGCCCCCATGGTGCGAGTTGGGACCCTACCAATGCGGCTTCTGGCGTTGGATTATGGTGCTGACATTGTATACTGTGAGGTAGGGTGGCTGAGTCACTGAGGCAAGAGAATCTTTCTGTTTTGCTCAAACTTTTCCCAGCTTGCATGTTGCATTAAGCCACAATTAATATTTTGTTAGAGTTGACTGCAAACAAGTAGTGTGCTGTTCCTGCTGCTCAAGACTCTCTCCTTTGCTCCTCCACGCCTCTGGCTATGCCACGCTGGGAGCAGCAAGCCACAAGCTTTTCCACAAAGCCCCTGGGTTTTGTAGAAAGTGAAGTGAAACGCCGCCAAAGTTTGGAGTTTCTGCCACACAGGAGATGAGAGGAGAGTGCATGAGTCCAAGGAAGGCTTGTGGTGGCTCTTCCTTTCTTGTGCATGTAGCATTAAACCACAGTTTAGCATGTTGTGTGAAAGTGGCTTTTCCTCAATCTTGGTTTAACCAGTAAAGAGGAAACGTAAACTCAGAGCACTGCTAAATGTTAACCAGGGTTCACCTTTATTTATTTATTTTATTTATTTAAGACACTTACACTTTGCCGTTTAGCCCCAAAGGCTCCCAGGACAGCTTACAACAATAAGTACAGTTCTTATAGCACAGTTATATAGATCTGTCTATGCCGACTTTGGCAGTCTAGAAGATCAGCGACTCCTCACTAATGTCAGTGGTGGTTCTGGCTGTCTTGCTCTTGATAATGAGCAGTCTCTTCTCAAAGGCGCTCTTCCCCACCCAGATCAGATCTAGGAGCAGAAATGGTGACGATGTCCAGGCTCGGAGGACGGGGCAGCTCCTGCCACACTGTTCTTCCATCAGAGAGTTGACTTGAATCTGGTTAGAATCAGGCTGGAGTCTACTGTTGAAAGTGTTTTTTGGATTCTGGTAATGGAAACCTGGGTCAGTCTAAATCATGATTAAGGTCTGTTTCCCTGTACTGCAGGGAGGAGGGGATTTTGTTTTCACCCTTTATATGCATTTCTCCTTCTGTTCAATTGAGTTGCCATTGCATAGATGAACATACCTTTCTCTCTTGAGCTTGTGACAATGCATTTTTGTAACTTTTGCCTTTACTCTTGAAGGAGCTGATTGACATAAAGATGCTTCAGTGCAAGAGAATTGTAAATGGCAAGTATCTGCTTATATATTAGATCACTTGAGGGACATATAAGGTGAAGTTGTAGATGGGTTTTCCCAGTTTTGTTTTCTTAAGAAGATTCCCTATGGGTTTTTTTTAGTAGTTTTCCTCTGCAGTTTTCGTTTAGATGGCTCATCCCTTAAAGAAACAAAACATTTTGTCTGTAAATGTTGAAAACTAAGGAAAACTAACAAAACAAGATTGTAGGCAATCTTTGTAACCACATGACATGTGATTATATACAGTACATTAAATCCCAGTTCTGAGATTAAAATGTTGGATATAATTATTTTATTTTGCAAGAGTAAGTGGGTAAGCTTCATGTCTTTGAACAATTTCACAACAAGCAAGGGAGGTTTTTCTATAAAATGTCATTGTTTTTAAGCATATGAAGAAGAAATTGACCATTGCTAATACTGGGGGCTTTTGCAGGGATGTTACAAACAAGGGTGCAGTATCAAGTTTGTAAATTGTATCAGCCAAACGCTTATTCACTCTCATAAAAGATTTCAAAATAATTGATGACCCTGCAACAAAAGATGGGTAACGGCTGTTTAGATTAGTAAGGGATGTTTGATTTATTGTGTTTTTGACTGATTGTCGACACTTCTGTTTAGAACAAATTCCTAACATTTCCTCCAGATACCTAATGTATTTGAGTTGTGTTTGAAATGAGATACCTAATAGGATGTTCTAGGTGGCATCTGTTAGATAATGAGGTAAACATTTTCCGCATTATATATTTTCCAGTGTACTTTTATTGAAGTTTATTACTTGCTGTTGTAGTTAATTTGCTAGACAATCATCCAACAGACTGCTGAATATTCCCCATAAGCACCTTATCTACCAGAATGCATTTCAGCACAGGTCTAGTTTGAAGTCCTTTGGTCAAATGGTTGTGTAGATAATTATGAACTCCAACTATAAACTAATAAACCTGTAAATGAAATAAACAAATGTACGCATGTTCTTTGCTATCACTGAAGATTCAAGAGTCAACTTGTGGAGACTACAAGTTATGCAGGATTGTTTCTATAGATAAGGAAGGGCTTTGCTGGGGAAAGATTTTTTTTATTGTGATTATTCTTTTGAGTTCTAATTGTGTTGTAATGCATTGGAAGAGCTTAATCATAGTCTTTTTATAACAATCTTTATTGCTTAGTCCAAAGACCATTGCAGTTAATTCTAATGAGCGGCATCACTAGCGGGGGGGTGCGTGCCCTCCCAGGGGCATGGACGAGGTGGCTGGGCGTGCGCGTGCATGCGCGCACACTCGAGGCCAGCCACCCTGTCCATGCCCCTAGGAGGGCAAGCGCTGGAGGGGCACCCAGCCGGAGAAGGCCTGGGAACGCCAGCGCGCCTCCCTTGCCCCGCCGATGCTGCTCCCGCGCTCGCCCGCCAGCCCGCCCGCCCACCCGCCTCCAAGGAGTTGGAGCAGCCTTGCAGGGCAACAGCACCAGGCGGGGCGGCTCTGGGTGTCACCGCCCTCATGGTGACACCCGGGTGCGGGCCGCACCCTCCGCACCCCGGTAGTGATGCCCATGATTCTAATCTAACAATGTTACACCCAACAATTTAATTGGGAAAATGGAAAGCCTTCCAATTGTCTTTACAATTTACATATTTTTAATCTGACAGCAATTTTTTTTGTCTCTTAAAATCTTAGAATTGAAACTTTTTGAGTGAAAATATGGATGCCCCTGGTGTGATGCTTGTGTTGTTTTGCTTCCCTTTTCTGTCCCACAGATGTGCTTGGAACAGTGGACTTTGTTGCTCCCAATGACAGAGTTGTGTTCAGGACCTGTGAACGCGAAAAGGACTGTGTTGTCTTTCAAATGGTAGGAAGTAATTAGTTCGCAACTATCTGCTAACAAAATAGGATCTATGGTATTTAATTTTTTTTAGATGTCCTGTGATACTCTTTCCTATGAATGCACAGGATCAAGGGTTCTTGCTTTCTCCCTTTATCTGTACCTACTCAGAGTCCTTATAAGTTGAACGTTAGTTCACCTAAGCTCACAGGTTTCCATCAGCAGCTGTGAAAAGTAGGTGGATTATCAATAGAGACCTCACTCAAGGATTCTTGGGCCTTGGGAGGCATCAGAAACCTTCTGTTTGGGAGTCATACTTCAGACAGTAGAATATTCTTCTAATATGCTGTTTATTCATATCTTGCACACTACAACTATTAAGATGCGTTCTATGTGGTGTTAGGCATGGTAGCAGAAATGGAAAATAAGAATACAAATCAGCAAGAAAGAGGATGCTGTATATACTCATTTAACATCAAAGTATAAGACCTTGAAAGTACAACTTAATTAGGTTGCAGTAGATGAAAGGACTGCGTTAAACTCAAAGTCTTGTTACAGAGCCAAAGTTACAAAGTACATGAAAATACATGTCAAAATACATCTCACCCATCAGATAACATAGATGGAATCATTATTCTTGGAGACCTTCTTCGACCACTTCCAGTCGGAGATGGGTCCTGAGCCTAAAGTGGTTTAGCTTTTTATACACTTTTTTTTATCAGAGAGGGGCCGTTTTCGCATGGCCTTATCAGCTGCCTTCTCTACGTGCCAACTCTATGTGCCACCTGCTAGAGACAGCAAGTGTGACCAGCTACCCTTTTTGTCAACGACTAGTTAGCTTAACTAGTCAACTTACCCAGGTATGCTCCCTGGTGGTTCTAGTGGCTCTCTCTGTCAGACCGACCAACAAACGGAACACCTTAAATGGTGTTCTGGCAGCTGCTTATTGTTTACTATCTTTGAGCATTTTGCTGCCTTCCCAGACATCTCTTTGCACTCTGCCACAAAACTCTCGTAGAGGCTCACTGCTTTACACAGGAGGGGGGGCAGAGAAAACCTTTTGTTAAAAGAACTTTTTGCAGTCTAGCATTATGCATACTATAAGCAGACCATGTAAGGTATTACAGCAGTAACTGCATTTTAAGCCTGTATGGGGCTGGGCCTATTAAACTGCTAAAGTTGGTTTAAATGAATTCTCTTGCAGTGTCACTGGAGTAGAAGGAAAGAGAATGAGGAAAGTACATTGTTTTGAAAAGTTTCAATGAGATCATGAGTAGTTTTTATCTCCCATTTAATTATATGTTTGTATTCATTTTTTTTATTATGATTATTATTTCCAAGCAGCTAAGCCAGGATGCAGATATGCCAGGATATCTCTGGTGTAAATTAAGCTGGCCGAGGGAGGCACTGTAAATCTTCATTTTCTGCCCTTCTGTTGTCTTTAGTTACACCAGTATTTTAGTAGTGTAAGTTACATTGAGCTCTGTGGGCAAGACCAATAGAAAATAAGGGAGTTAAGATGCAGCATAGCTTGTTTGTCCCTCTCCAAGCCCAAAGAGTCCCATTTGACCTGCCCTGTTTTTGCCCTTTAGATTAGCTTAACTTGCAGAAATGCATCAGGCTGGCATGAGGGACACACAGAATGGTCAGTCTCCTCACTCGCCTGCATGGGATTCCTGGTCACCTGTGGCTGTCAGGCCAGTTGTTAACTATAAGGATGTAATTCAGTTATCCATGTGGGATTTCCCCCATGTTTGTGCCTTTGTTTGAGACTTATTTTTGATCCCACTTTTCTGATCCCAAGGATGTACAAAGCAGCTTACAAATTGTTTTTTTTTTAGTAAATAATGCAGTACTTGGCTTTTAATTTACTACTTTGGATTTGGTTTTATCTGCCGCTCTTCCTTATTGCCTTGCTTTAGGAAGATTGCATTTTGTTTATATTTTAATTTATTTATTCTTTTAACAAAATGCAATCCTCCTAAAGTAAAACAATAAGGAAGAATGGTGGATAAAACCAAATCCAAAGCAGCTGATAAAAGCCAAGCGCTGCTTTATTTATTTATTTAAATCCTGCTGTTCATCCTCTCTCCACAAAAGGCTCCAAAAGCAGCTTGAAAATGAAATGGACTGCCTTCAAGTCGATTCTGACTTATGGCGACCCTATGAATAGGGTTTTCGTGTTAAGCGGTATTCAGAGGTGGTTTCCCATTGCCTTCCTCTGAGGCTGAGAGGCAGCGACTGGCCCAAGGTCACCCAGTGAGCTTCATGGCTGTGTGGGGATTCGAACCTTGGTCTCCCAGGTCTGTAGTCCAACACTGAAACCACTATGCCATGCTGGCTCTCGAGAGCAGCTTACAGATCACTAAAAAAAATCTTAAAAGTCCCTAATCTAAAAAGACATGACACAAAAGGAAAATGGATTAGGAATGTAGGAAGTCCATCTGGCTCTGTGTTGTCAACACTTAATTGACAGTGGCTTTCCATGGTTTCAGACCAGAGTCTTTCCCAGCCCTACCTGTTGTAGAACCTGGGACCTTGTGTATACGAGTGATAGGAAACCTCACAAGGCAAAGGCATGCTGAAAGAAGGAAGAATTTTCACCCTGAAGGTTCACCAGTCGGCTAAAGGACACACACTGTAGGGGTAGGGAACTTTTTCAGTTCAAGGGCCACATTCCCTTTTGGGCAACCTTCCAGGGGCCACATGTGAATGGTGGATGTGGCTAGAGACAAAGGTGGGCAGAGCAACAGATGGGAATGTTACCTTTGTACAGTAGCTAGTTTCTACACACTCGCATACCCCTCCCTTTCCTTTATCCAGGCAAGCAAGAGGCATTCTCATGGTTCAATGAGATATTACAACCCAGCAAAACATGCCAGGAGAGTGTAAGGCAAGGCCAGTGAAGGGTGTGACCTTGGGAGAGTCCTGAGAGGTCAGACGAGGCACATTTGGTCCCCAGGCCTGCGGGTCTCCATCCATTTTTTTTTTTGAAAGGTGCATACTGCATTTTGAGCTGTTGCTGCTCTCCTCTGCTTTTCTATTGATGTTTATTGTCTTAATTTACTTGTGGGCATCTCTGGGAGCGCAAGATACTAATATCTAAAATGTAAAAATAAATCTTGTCTCCATCTTTTTCTCCTTTCTGCTGGCTCGTTCAGGGAACAGCAGATGCTGAGAGAGCCTTGGCAGTAGCCAAACTTCTGTAAGTATCTGTCAGATGTCTCTTTTTTTTTCTCCTCTGGGGACCTGCTGAAGATGTGCTTGGCATAATCAGCCAAGTTGTGCACAAACCACAAACATTACTGTCTTGCTACTCACTCGCTTCCCCCATTCTCTTCATACCATACTTGTATTTACACATATACCAAGCAAAACAGTACAGAGCAAGAGTTTACTTTTTGTGATGACCTAATAATGTGTTTAGGTCACTGTGCAGTGTTGCTTTCTTGAATTGGTTGTTTATTTTAGTACCCTGGAGGGAACCCTATGATGGGCTGGGGAACTCTTTTGAGTTTGAGGGCCTTATTCCCCTATGGGCAACTTCCCAGGGCCTGCATGCCGGTGCTCCATGTGGCTAGAGGCCCAGGTAGACAGAGCAGTGGGTTTAAGCCATACCTGTATATGCTAAGCTATGTTCTAGCCATGCAAAAGTCTGATATTTCCATGCACACCCACATCCTTCCAACCACGAAAGCAAAAGGTATGATCGCACTTCAAGGACACCTCCCAGCAAGGCAAAACCACATGAGAAGTGTGTGGAGCATACTCCACAGTGGTGTCTGGCCTGGTGAGAGTTCTGAGGCCAGGTAGAGAGGTGAGTAACATTTAGCCCCCACGTGTGAGATTCCTACTCCTGCCTTCTGTTACTTGTAACAGATGTAACAGCAGGAGAGTGAGCTGGAAAGTCAGAGTGAATGGCAGGTATGGAGGGTCTCTTGACAAGAAATTAGTTGTTTAGAAGAGTGAGTTAGTAGAGATCAGAGAGAGAGAGAGAGAAAAGGCTGAAGGCTGGTGTTTAGGATTGTTGTTGAAAAGAGGAATCAGTTACATTGAATTAGAATGTTCTTTTTACTTCTTATCAAATGCCTATTAGTTCTGGTTGTTATGCCCTACTATATTAAATATATTTTTTGAGTTCAATTCCTGAAGTGTTCTGAACTGGGTGGATTCTAGGATAACATATTTCACCCCAGTGTTCTGGCCTTGTCTTGCATATTGAACCTATACAAGAGTCCTACAGTTGTCTCTTGCTCAGTACGTGAAGGTGGCAGTTCATTTTATTTATTTATTTATTTTATTTCATTTTTTTTTTTTTCAATAATTTTTATTCAGATTTTCATAAAACATACAAGACAAAATCATAAAACATTCAAAGACAAAAAACAAAATCAAAAATAGTTAAACAAAAAGAAAAAAAGAAAAAAAAAACAAAAATAAAAAATAAAGAGTAAAATATTGACTTCCCATTTGTCAAAGATCAAATCAGTTATAAGTCTATAATATATAACAATCCTGTCTCTTAAGTCATATTACAAAATCACTTTCCTCCAGTAGTTATCTTACTTAATCATCAAATCTCATAAACATTACTTTATTCTTTCCACAAAAAGTCAAAGAGAGGTTTCAATTCTTTAAGAAATATATCTATCAATTTTTTTTTCCAGATAAGCATATCGATTAATCCATCTCATTACTAATTATGATAATCTTATTGTCATAACCATAGTCAAAATAAACATTTCAATTAATCCATCACATCAGAATCTGTTAGGTTCAATAATTTCAGTAGCCATTGTTCTATTATCTCTATTAGTTCCATTTTCCATCTTCCATCTTCAGTAGTCTTGTTAAGTCCAGTAATTTCAATATCCAATCTTCCATTATCAGTATTCCATAATGATCTTGCTGTCAAAGCCATAGTCATATAATAAGAGTCTGATGGGAATTACCTCTATCCCAAATATTTTCTTGCCATCCATTCTGAATAGGTTGCTGAAATACTGCTGTAAAATCATATCTCTGTTCTTTTTTTCAAAATACACTGGGTCATCTCTTAAAAGTTTTTCCATTGTCACATGGCTGGAGTTAATTCCATAGATTTTCTCTATATTGGGCTCCATCACATCATTCCAGTCCAGAAGATTATCCATGCCATTGATAACTTTATCTCTAGAATCTTCATTCATTTCTTCAGAGATAACATTGAGTTCCAAACAATAGATTTTATTTCTAAAGTCCATAGACTCCAAATCTTGTTCCTGTTCCACGTTGGTTCCAATCTCCGGGATCTCCTCTCTCACAGGGACCCCTATTCCAGTCTCCAGGGTCTCCTCTCTCACAGGGACCCCTGTTCCAATCTCCGGGGTCTCCTCTCTCACAGGGACCCCTTCCAGGGTCACCTCTCTCACAGGGACCCTTATATCTTTAATCTCCTGCTTCATTTTACTCAATTCAATTTTCGTTATCTCAATCTCATCCATTATTTTCTGAAACATAGTTATTTCCAGATTTTCAGCCACTTTCTTAATTGCCATTTTAAAAGAAAAATATAGGAAAACCACTTCTTATTTCAGCAACAATTGGGTTAATACTCCAAACTTGGTGACATCACAGTATAAACAGAGCAGACAGCCTTATCTCTCCAATAGTTAAGTAAACAAAATGCAGTTCCCAGGATCGAAACAATTAATGGCAATCGTCAAGAAACAGATTCGTCAAAATAAAATAGACCAAAAAGAGAGTAGTCTCAAAATAGTATAATATTTTTCAAAATAAAAATCTGGAATAGAAATCCCTCTTCTGTGTATATCTTTAGAATGCAAATCCAGGACAGCTTTTTGCAACAAAAACAGAGATAAGCTATTAATTAGTGCGTAGCAGAGAGAAGTTATGGCTCCCCAGTGAGATGTCAAAAACTGATCAATCTGGCAAATCTCTTTTAAACAGCAACAATTTAAGTCAAGTAAAAGAAAAATATAGAAGGAAGGGTGCTTGCCTGTTAGTGCGTTCTCTCTTAGAAGATAAGATGAACGTTCGCTTTAACAGATAGAGCTTGCTGTTGAAAATCCGTCCCACCTTCGTCGGCTGGACCTCGTCCCATAAATTAATGAGATCTGGTCGTCCCAACAAAAATAGGCTTTGAGGTTAATCTCTTCGTTTCTCCCTACCCGGGAGAAGTTTAATCAGTCAAAAAAAAAAAGAAAAAACTGACTGATATATCTGAATAAGCTTCTTTTGAGGCAGGAGCCCGTCTCAAAAGCAGGCACAGGCTAAGTCACCCTTCCCGGAAGTCATTTTATTTCATTTTTAAACCGCCCATAGCGAATAGCTCTCTGGGCGGTGTACAAAAGATTAAAAGTACAGAAATACAAAATATCACAATAAATAAACTGAAACAAAGAGATTTAAAATTGTAACATTAAACGCTTTAAAATGCCTGGGAGCATAGCCAGGTCTTAACCTGGCGCCGAAAAGATAGAAGCGTCGGCGCCAGGCGTATTTCTTCGGGGAGGCTATTCTACAATTTGGGGGCCACTACAGAAAAGGCCCTAGATCGAGTAACTGTCCTCCAGGCTTCCCGATGGGTTGGTACCCGGAGGAGGGCCTTAGACGCTGAGCGAAGTGACCGGGTCGGTTCATAGCGGGAGAGGCGTTCCACAAGATACTGCGGTCCCACGCCGTGTAAGGCTTTATAGGTCAAAACCAGCACCTTGAATCTGGCTCGGAAGCAAATAGGTAGCCAGTGCAAACGGGCCAGAACAGGTGTTATATGCGCTGACCGGCTGGTCCTCGTCAGCAGTCTGGCTGCTGCGTTTTGCACTATCTGAAGCTTCCGAACTGTCTTCAAGGGCAGCCCTACGTAGAGCGCATTACAGTAATCCAACCTAGAAGTTACCAGAGCATGAACAACTGAGGCGAGGTCATCCCTGTCCAGATAGGGGTGTAGCTGGGCTACCAACCGAAGGTGGTAGAATGCATTCCTTGCCACCGTGGCCACTTGCGCCTCCAGAGACAAGGAAGGATCGAAAAGAACCCCAAGACTACGAACCTGTTCCTTCAAGGGGAGTGTAACCCCATCTAGAACAGGGTAAGCATCCACCATCTGGGCAGGGAAGGCATTCACCAACAGTGTCTCAGTCTTGTCTGGATTGAGTCTCAGTTTATTAGCTCTCATCCAGTCCATTATCGTGGACTTTTATATAAAGTGATGGGGGAACAGGCTGGGAGACTTACCCATTGACTTCCAGGAGGCAAGTCCTTGTGTGGGACTCTAGGGATGTCACAGTAAGGGATGTGCGTGCACGCATGCATGTTAATTTCCCATAGCATGTTGTGGACTCCATAAGGACAGCAGCAGGAACCTCACAGGGCTTGGGAGTGGCTTGAACATAATTACCCTCAAGCATCTCTCTTAGAGACAAACCGGGAGCAATGATCTGTTTGGCCTGGATATTATTCATTCATTCATTTATTGTTTGATTTATATCCCGCCCTTCCTCTCAGCAGGAGCCCAGGGTGGCAATGAATGGATGAAGAGAAGCGCTGCCCCCTAGTGGCAATTATATCTGGTGGTGCTTAACAGCACAGCTTTGTGGGCTGGGGGGCTATTTGCTGCAGGGCTCTGTAAGGATCACAACAGTGGAAACACCAGAGCTGGGGAGAGTTTTTAACATTGTGTCCACCCGGTCCCCCAGTGTCTCTGTTAGCATCCTGCAATTGAGAGGCCGGTAATCACTTTGTATCTTATTGCTGTAGCAAGTCACCTTGGAGAGATATGTTTTCAAAGACAGTATATAAATCTTTGAAATAAGTAACATGTCCACTTTGGATACTTTAATGTTAATAGCAAGGCCCTTAACAACTTTGGTCCAGAATATCTTAAGGACCACCTGATCTCTTATATTCCAGCACAATCACTGAGATCTTTGGGAGCGCCTCTGTTGGTGGTCCAACATGGCTCAAATGCACGGCTTGTAACAACTAGAAGCTGCACGTTCATTATAGTGGGCTCAAGCCTGTCAAACACTCTCTCAACTGAGATTAGACAGGCACCCTCCCTTGTTGAACTTCAGATGCATGATGAAAACTTTCTTGTTCCAGCAGCCATTTTAAGGTGTATGTTTTTGTGATGATTTTATTGTTTATTTTAAGTATGGCTTGTGTTTTTTTGTGCACTGCTTAGAAATGCAAACAATTAAGCAGTATGTAAATCTTTTAAATAACATATGAAGTTTCCTTTTTGTCTTTGGCATTTCAGAGAGAATGATGTTGCTGGCATTGATGTCAACATGGGATGCCCCAAAGAATATTCCACTAAGGTAAATTGAATCTTGTCCATCTACTTTTTTTCCCCTTCCTTTAAAGACCAGGCATCTTCTGTGGTTCTACTTCATATTCATCTAGTGCCAGTGATGTGCTGAATGCTGTAAAAATCCTATTATAACTAAGCCAAAATACATTTACCTGAAGTAATCACACATTCTTCCCACTGAGCATTGCCTCTCTTTGCCTGGGTCTAGACTGTAAATTCCTCGCAGCAGAGACCTCTCAAACCTGTTCTTTGTAAAGTGATATACATGGAATGTTGTACCATCTGATTGTGAAGATCAAGTTGGATGTGCTTCCATCTGGGCCCAAATGGCTTCTGCTTAAATGTGGTGAAGCATCTTAATTATGCTGAATACCAAGATGGCCTTACACCAATTAAACTTTTTCAGCAGAACATGCTTGTGCAAGGCTTCAGGTTATGTCCTTTTTGTTTTACTTTCTAGTTGCCTTCTAAAGAAGCAAATCTCTACGGTGCCCTAGACTAAATTTACATGCTAGCCTTTTGAGCTGCCCTTTCACCTCTGTTTGTGTAGACATGGTGATGTTGAACTGTCTCCTCTTTTCCAAAAGATTCATGAGCCGCTTCCTTATGCAGATAACATTATAGAGCCAATGCATAGTCTGGGAGCATCGTCATAGCTGCTCAGGATCTGGGTGGGAAACCAGGGGAAGCCTCTCATAAGCTGTTTTGCACTTTCCAAAAGAGAGAGCAAGATATAAGTAGATAGCTTATCCCAGTCTGCACCTGTGTTGTAATTGTTATTAAGGTGTTTTGTTTTTAAGATTTTTTTAAAAATACATGTTGTTAGTGTTTTATCAGTTGTTATTTGCTGCCCTTGGCTCCCTTTAGGAGGAAGGGTGGGATATAAATTTAATAAGAAATACATAAAATAATCAGCAAATAATATATTGTAACAAGAATTTTTCTATTAAGCAGACTCGGAGCCCTTGTGTGAAGAAGCCATCTGAGTTGTCATACACCAGGAGTGGGTGACCTCAGGCCTTCCAGATGATGCTGGACTCCAACTCCCATCAGCCCCAGCCAGCACGGCCAATGGCCAGGGGTGGTGGGAGTTGTAGTCCAACGACATCTGCTCCCCCACCTTGCACTGAGTCGGACTGTTGGTCCATGTAGCTCAGTGTTGCCTACTCCACCTGGCAGCCACCTTCCTGGGTCTTGGGCAGGGGTCTTTTCCAGCCCCACTATCTGAGATCCTTTTGAATTAGAGTAGAGAACTTGTGGTCCTTCATATGATGCTGGACTACAACTCCCATCATCCCTGCTGGTGAGGGCTGATGGAGTTCAGCAGGTTCCCCATCCTGAACTAAAAATTTCCAGGGTCGGCCAATGTGTCCATCTCTTTGAATCGGACTTCTTGCCTATCGTTAGTATTACATCAAGTATGGTGCTTTTCCTGTATGGTTTGGCGTGATTTGAAATGTTCAGGGGTGGGTGTTGCTATGTTGCTTGATGCTCTTTTTGATAGGAGCTTCCTTGATGCAAAAGATATTGAATGCTTTCTGTGTGTTCCTTTTCCCAGGGAGGGATGGGAGCAGCACTCCTGTCTGATCCTGACAAAATAGAAATGGTAAGCCATCTCTGTGTTTGTTTTTATTTTGCCTTGCTTTTGATTTTATGTTTTTACTTAACAATAATCAGTGAGCTGCTGAGTGTTCCAGGACTTGGAGGAGTTGGTGAGGCAAGCAGATCATACGGGTGCCTGATGGGGTTGTATCAAAAGTGCATTAGTGTCTTAATACAAAAGATGGCTTGTCATACTGTGGACTCTCTGTAGCTATAATTTTAGAGTTTTTGGAGCTCAGTCAGTCTGTATTTCTAGTCCAGTGTAAGACCAAAGAACCAGACTGTGCTTAGAATCCTTGATTTCTAAAGACTTCTAGCTATGAGTTAGCCAGCAGTCTGAGCAGATAATGAATCGTTCATAAGGCTTAAGACCTTGTTCGCCTTTGAAGGGCTTTAGCTCCTTTGCTCTTCTTATTGAGAAAGGGCCTGAAATGGGGAGTGAGCAGAGCTCTTCCTAACAAGTGTGGGGCTCATAGCAGAGCTGGCCAGTATGTCAAGACTGCAAAACTGCTTTCCTTTTGCTTTTTGTCTCCCTTTCTTTAGATTCTGACTACTCTCGTTAAAGGCATCTGTAAGCCAGTGACTTGCAAAATCCGAATCCTGCCATCAGTAAGAACATATTGTGGTGTTTGAAATATCTGATGTTAGGGAAACATGCACAGTGTTTTGACCAGAAAGTACAGTAAGTTATTGGTACAGAAATGAATAAAAGTGCACTGGTGCCTTGGCAGTCTATGACAAATCAATGAAGTTTAAAAAAATAAATACCATTAGCATTTAAATGTTTAAGATGAAAGGAAATTTCATGTGTGGTGCTTCTTCCAACATTGCACTATTTCACATGGGTAAACCATTTGCCAGAGCAATTATTTTCAAGATTTGGCTGGCTTTTGGAACAGGAACATACATTTCCCTTTCTCTTCCGTGAACAGGAAAATCAAATGTTGCATCCTTGTGCGATATGTCTAGGCCAGAAATGGGGAATCTGTGGCCCACCAGTTGATGTTGGACTACAACTCGCGTTATCTCTGGCCATTGGCCATGCTTACTGGAGCTGGTGGGAGCTGAACAACATCTGGAGGGCCAGAGAATCCCTATTCTTGGACTAGACAAGTACTCTAAGCAGTGAGCCAAAATATCATTTTGGTCTTTTGGGAAGTTTTTAGTGTTAACAGATTCAAGATGAAGATGTGTTAAGCAAATCTCAAGCTTCCTTATTACTTGTGGGTATTCTTACTGATCTGTGTTTAATGCTCTTTGTAATATACAATTTTTTGTGAATATTTAGTACATGTGAGTGATATTAGAACCCCATAGGGGTTAAATGAAGCAATTTTCACTTTGCTATTTAAGAAAAGATATTTTCTTGCTCTTTCTTGAGATGCTGCCACATTCTCTGTTTCAAAGTTTGCTCTGACCATTTATGCTGCTGCTGTACAGACTGCTTAGCTTTCATTGTTTAGCAAAGCACTGGAATGTTTCCAAGCCTGAAGGTTGTGGCCATTTGAAAATAGAATTCACAAGAAAATGTGCAAATAAAAGCAAGAAATATTGGTGTTTTACTTCAGATTCCATGCTTCTGAAATGGGCAGTTTTCGCTCTTCCTGTTAGTGAGATCTCTACCAGCATGTCAAAATCACAAGTTTTGCTTGTGAGCAAGTTGGTGATCTTTGCCCCCTAAGCTGGGGAGCCAAACTAGGCAGAAGGAAAAACGAACTGTAGCAAAAAAAGCTGGTAGTGTTTAGTAGCCTTAAAACCAGACAGATCAGAACCCTAACATGCATTAAGGAATTTTGTTTAAACTGGTCTCAGTCCAAAGGCTGGATTAAAAGTCTTCCAGAAAAAGGATGGTACTCATTCTGACTCGCTGGGCCAGCTCTTGATCCCAACCAATGTGGTTGCTGGAGCATGCTCTCTCCAGCCACCTACTGTGCTGGGCCCACCTCCGCTAGCCAGGGAACGGAACATCCCAAAGTAGATGGTGCAGAAAAGCCAAAATTATGCACTGCCCCTCCTCCACCAGTGACGTCTCTTTCTTGAGTGAATTCCTCATCTCTGCCTTTACCTCAAGGACCGCCTCTCCTCACTTGAGCCAACCTGGGCTCTGTATGTGCCTGTCAGGCCCAGGATGTGACTCAGGAACCAGACCAACGGCTGTAGTTAATTCGTGTTTTATTAGGGTAATGTCCAAACAAAGACTGCGTTTTCTCATGAAGCAATACAGGGATACAGGTCCTGCGGCATTGGGAGAAAGTTGACAGAGCAAGGGACTTCTTCCCGCCTGTTCTTTAAGAAGGGGCCAAACGGGCGCGCAATCTTTCGCTCCTCCTTAACTGCCCCTCAGGTACTCTCCTGTCTTTTCAGCTGTCTGCGTGTGCGCGGTGAGGGGGGAAGCATCACCCCCTCCTCTTCTGAAGTTTCCGATTCCAGGATGGGGGATAGGGGAGGGGCTGATGGTAAACTGCCTCCCCGCTTTTCGGCTGTGAGCAGCCCTCCCTCTTTCCCCTCTTGCTCTGAGCCTGAAAGAGGGGGAGGCGTGAGAATGTCCAGGGAGGGCTCAGGCTCCCCGTCGCTAAGCGACCTTATCACTGGCAGTTCCTCTGTTTCGTCTTCACTCCAAAGGGGGGAAGTTCCTCCCCCTTCCCTCTGCCATCCATCCGAATACTCTTCTCCCAACTCTCCGGGATCCAGCTCCCCGGGATTGGGACCCCAGCTCTGCCTTCCGACACCATCCCCCCTCCCAGGCTGTGCCCCCCTCCCCTTGTCTGGCTTGGGACGGTGGGGAAAACGTTGATGGAAAAGTTTTACCAATTCTGGAGCATGCACATCAGCTGCATCTTCCCATGATCTGTCAGCCACCCCATAGCCTTTCCAGTGAATCAAGTACTGCAGCTTGTGGCGTCTGATCCTGGAATCTAAGATCTCCTCAACTTCAAACTCAAGCTGCTCATTTACCAGGAGTGGAGCTCCGGGAGGTTCCTCCGGCCGTAACTCACTGGGAGGGGCGGCTTTCGTTAAGAGGGATCGATGGAACACAGGATGTATTTTAAACGTGTCAGGCAGCTTCAGTCGGTACGCCACGGGATTGATTTGAGTTTCTATTTCAAAAGGACCCACCCTCTTGTCTTGTAATTTTCTACATTTGCCCGGCATCTGGAGGAAGCGGGTGGACAGCCATACCTGGTCTCCCGGTTGAAGGGGGGGGGGCTCCTTCCTGTGCAGGTCAGCAACTCGCTTGTACTCCGTTTTGGCTTCGTTTAACTGCTGTTTCAGTGTCTGTTGCGCCGCTTGCAATTCCTTAAGGAAGTTTTCAGCTGCCGGTACCAGCATTCCTTCTGAGCTGCTTGGAAAGACTTTAGGATGGAATCCATAATTAGCGAAGAACGGGGTTTGTTGAGTGCTGGAGTGCAGAGAATTGTTGTAGGCGAACTCTGCAAAATGCAAATATGATACCCAGTCAGTCTGTTGATAGGACACATAACTTCGTAAATATCTTTCCAAAACGGCGTTCAAGCGTTCCGTCTGCCCATCTGTCTGGGGGTGATGGGCGGAGGAGAGTTTTAATTCCGTCTGCAACTGTTTCCACATTGGTCTCCAAAATTTGGCTGTGAACTGAGTTCCTCGGTCTGAGACTACGCTGTTTGGCAATCCATGCAGCCGGTAGACTTCTTTTATGAATAACTTGGCCGTTTCTTTAGCCTCTAAGGCCCCTGCACAAGGAAGAAAGTGTGCCATTTTGGTAAGTAGATCCACCACTACTAAGATGGCTGTCATTCCTTGGGACTTGGGTAGATCAGTTATAAAATCCATGGAGAGGTCCTTCCAGGGTTCGTGTGGGACAGGCAATGGTTGTAACAGTCCTGCTGGTGTCCCTGTTTGTGTTTTTGTCCACAGACAGACAGAGCAGGACTTTACATAACTCTCAATATCCCGATGCATTTTAGGCCACCAGAAGTCCTTGGCCACGTTCTGAATGGTCTTGTAAATCCCAAAGTGTCCCGCTGTGATGGAATCATGACACTGGCGTAGGATTCTGAGCCTTAATTCCCATTCTGGCACATATCTGGCGGTTTTGAACCATAACAGTCCATTTCTCCAATGAAAGGTCACTTCTGAGTCTTGACCTTGTCCCGTCTCCTGCTGATATTTTAGCATGTCTGCATCTTCTTGTTGTGCCTTTTTGAGTTCCTCTTCCAATGAAGGCTGGCATACTCCCAACGTTAATTTCTCTGGCGGGATTACGTACTGAGGCTGGTCCTCGGATTCACTTTATTTGTATTGTGGCTGTCTGGATAAGGCATCCGCTCTCTGGTTTTTGGCTTGGGCATGGTAAGTAATCTGGAAGTTAAACCTAGTGAAGAACTGGGACCATCTTATCTGTCTCTGGTTCAGCTTTCTGGCTGTTTGGAGGCTTTCAAGATTCTTGTGGTCGGAGCGCACTTCAATTCGATGAGAGGTCCCCTCTAGGTATTGTCTCCAGTTTTCAAAAGAGTCCTTGATGGCCAGCAGCTCCTTCTCCCAAACTGTGTAGTTCTTCTCTGCAGGCTTTAACTTCCGAGAGAAGTACGCACAGAGGTGCAGCTCCTTCCCTTCTTGGTCTAATTGTAGCAGGACCCCCCCGATGGCAAAATCTGAAGCATGTGCTTCCACTACGAAAGGGCGGTTCGGATCAGCAAAGCGCAGAATGGGCTCAGTAGCAAACCTTCTCTTCAGCTCCTCAAAGGCCTCGGTGGCGTTCTCTGTCCATTGAAACTTCTTCTTCCCCTTTAAACAGTCAGTCAGAGGAGCTGTTAATTTGGAAAACCCTGGAATGAACTTTCTGTAATAATTGGCAAACCCCAAAAACCGTTGTACATCCTTTTTGGTGACAGGTTGGCCCCAGTCCAATATGCAGCTTACTTTCCCTGGGTCCATCTCCACGCCTTCCGCTGAGATTCGATATCCAAGGAAGTCTAGAGACTTGAGGTCAAATCCACATTTCTCTAATTTAGCATACAGGTGATTTTCTCTCAGTCTCTTCAACATCGTCTTCACATGCTGGTCGTGGTCTTCCTGGTTCTTTGAGAACACCAGGATATCATCTAAGTAACAGATTACATACGTGTCCAACAAGTCTCTAAACACGTCGTTCATGAATTTTTGAAAAATTCCTGGACTTCCACAAAGCCCAAACGGCATGACCAGGTATTCATACTGTCCGTAAGCGGTCAAGAATCCTGTTTTCCATTCATCTCCCTCCTTCATTCTGATCAGATTGTACGCTCCTCTCAAATCCAACTTCGTGAAGATTTTTGCAGAGCGCAGTCGGTCCAGCAACTCTGAGATCAGGGGCAGTGGGTAGCTGTTGGGGATGGTGATCTGGTTCAATGCGCGATAGTCGTTACAGGGTCTGAGTTCCCCCCCCTTCTTTTTCACAAACAATAGTGGCGCTCCAACAGGGGATTGTGAGGGGCGTATGAATCCTTGCCTCAGGTTTTTATCCAGGAATTCCTTCAGGGCCTCCCTCTCATTCTCTGTGAGAGAGTAGATTCTCCCTGATGGGATGCTGGCTCCTGGCACTAGGTCAATCGCACAGTCGTAAGGGCGGTGGGGGGGTAAAGTCTCTGCCTCTTTTTCATCAAACACATCTTTGAATTCTTCATACTTTGGCGGCAGGGTCACTTGCTCGATCTCTTGCACTGCCCCCGCTAAGGTGTTCTTGATTCCTTCAGGTTGACAGTTCTCCTGGCAATACTGTGAGGTGAACCACACCACTGCCTCCTTCCAACTTATTTTGGGTTCATGCTTTGCTAGCCAGGGCATTCCCAGAATCACCTCAAAGTTCGAGAGATCTGACACGTATAGCGAAATGAACTCTTCGTGCCCAGGGATTTGAAGTTTCACTTCCTCCGTGGCTTGTGTCACCCCTCCTGACTTCAGGGGTCTCCCATCGATAGTCTCCACAGCTAGGGGAGCGTCCAGTTTCCACCGGGAAATTCCATGACGCTTGACTAACTTTGCATCAATAAAATTTGTGGAGGCTCCACTGTCAATTAAGGCAGTGGAATTAAACACCACTCCTCTGGAAGTTGTAATCCGAATAGGCAAGACCAACACCCCCTTTGAGGGAGGTTGGATCGTTGGGGGGCCTTTATACAGCGCTGCCCCCAGTCCACCGGCCTGCACGTGGACTGGGTGTTCTAGTTTCCCGACGGCTCGGCTTTCCCCCCTTTCAGTCCACAGTCTCTGGCCACATGGCCCGGCTTTGAACAATAAAAGCATAAACGTTCCCGGCGTCTTTCCTTTTCTTCTTCCGACAGTCTTGGCCTAGCCCCTCCCTGTCCCTCAGTTGCATTACCTGCCATCCCTGCAGTGGGAAGGGTCTTGTTGCAGAATGCCGAGGCTGAGTATCTCGGGACCTCCTGCTTCCTTTCCAGGCGCCTTCCTTCCATCCGGTGATCTATCTGTAGGCATAGCCGGATGAGCCCTGGTAGGTCAGCGGGGGGGGAGGTCCTGGCCAACTCATCCAGGATTTCAGCATTTAATCCACTCCGGTACATAAACATCAGGGCGGCGTCATTGTAACCAGTTTCCTGGGACAGAATTTTAAAAGCGTTAGTGTACTCGGAAACAGTCCCTTTAGCTTGCTTCAGAGCGCCTAGTTGCCGCGCTACTGTTTCAGCCCTTTGCGGGTCTTGAAACATCTCGGTCATCTCCTGTATAAATCCTCTGTACCTTCCTAAGACAGTATCCTTTCTCACGAGATACGGAGTCACCCATTTTGCAGCTTCTCCCTCCAGGAGGCTAATCACGAAAGCTACTTTAGCCCCATCGTCTGGAAATTCCGTGTGCCTGACATCCAGATATAACTCACATTGAGCCACGAAGGTTGCCAACTGATCACTTTGTCCCGCGTATTTTGGGGGCAATCCAATGGGAACCTTTACTACGGCAGCTGGAGGGGCTGTTCGCATCTGGTCTATCGTGGCCTTCAAGGTTTGATTATCCGTCTTCAGCGCCTTGACTGCTGCTAGCAGGGCTTGAACATCCGTCTGCAAATCAGCTACCTTAGTCCTCAAGAGTTCCACTTCTTCCGTCTCAGAAGTGGGGTTCGTCCCCCCCGCTGCTCCCTTTGACATCTTGTCCCAGTCAAGTGAAGAGAGCGTTGAGGGTGATTTAGGTGGCTCTGTCAAGCTGTCAGGCCCAGGATGTGACTCAGGAACCAGACCAACGGCTGTAGTTAATTCATGTTTTATTAGGGTAATGTCCAAACAAAGACTGCGTTTTCTCATGAAGCAATACAGGGATACAGGTCCTGCGGTATTGGGAGAAAGTTGACAGAGCAAGGGACTTCTTCCCGCCTGTTCTTTAAGAAGGGGCCAAACGGGCGCGCAATCTTTCGCTCCTCCTTAACTGCCCCTCAGGTACTGCCCGCCTTCCCCCCCTTCTCTCCTGTCTTTTCAGCTGTCTGCGTGTGCGCGGTGAGGGGGGAAGCATCACCCCCTCCTCTTCTGAAGTTTCCGATTCCAGGATGGGGGATAGGGGAGGGGGTGATGGTAAACTGCCTCCCCGCTTTTCGGCTGTGAGCAGCCCTCCCTCTTTCCCCTCTTGCTCTGAGCCTGAAAGAGGGGGAGGCGTGAGAATGTCCAGGGAGGGCTCAGGCTCCCCGTCGCTAAGCGACCTTATCACTGGCAGTTCCTCTGTTTCGTCTTCACTCCAAAGGGGGGAAGTTCCTCCCCCTTCCCTCTGCCATCCATCCGAATACTCTTCTCCCAACTCTCCGGGATCCAGCTCCCCAGGATTGGGACCCCAGCTCTGCCTTCCGACAGTGCCTGTTTGGACCTTGGTTTCCAGCCCTGTCTCTATGGAACTCTGTGCATGTGTTTATTTCCTCTCAATAAATAGCCTTAAGGATTGTTAACATCACTGCTGGTGTTCATTTCTTAATTGTGGTGAAGCATTAAAGAGAGAATTAATTCACTTTGGTGAAGAAGCTCATGGTGCTGCAGCCTGCTTCCAAGCTCTTAACAATGACTAAGAGAGGCTCCTCTTTGTTCTAGCCCCATAAGGGTGGCTCAGAATAGCTGTTTCACACATCAGTCAACCTTGGTAGCTCCTGGCAATTACAAGGCCACAGAGGAGTTTCCTTAGATATAGAGCTGACCCTCTTGGAAAACCCTGTTGCTTTTTTTCTTTTTTATGTAACTACGCATCTGACCGAGTGAATGAGAATGAATGTGCCCTGTGAAGTGAAATGCATATTTAAACTATGTTCTGCGCAAAGTGTGGTTGCTGGAACACAGGAATCTGTAAGCATTTCAGGAGCTCTCCTTATACAGGAATACCCTGCTATACGGACCTTCACTTTACGGACACTCGCGAGTACAGACACATTTACAGTAGCACCGTTCCCTGTTTACGTACGCTCGCTTCGCAAGAACGGACACTTAATGGCATGATGCCACCGCCTGATCAGTTTCCAACGACAAACATTTTCTTAAAATAAGGCCTACTGTGTTTATTTTAGTTATAAATGCATTATGTACATCAGTGATGCCCGTATATGACGATTGCAGTGCAGTATATGCATCGATAAGTGAAAAAAGGCAGTGCTTCACTTTAAGTACATTTTCGGTTTACGTACTCGCTCTGGACCCATTGCGTACGTTAATGCGGGGTATTCCTGTATGCGAGATCTGCACATTTACTCAGGAGTAAGACCCGTTGAACACTGTGAGACTTACTTCTGAGTAAACATGTATAGGAGTAACAAGGCCTAAGGTAGACATGGCTCCAGCTGATGTAAAACTTGCCTAGGGAGGGGGGATTGGGATTGGCCTGGCCCTGCCTGATGTTAGGTATGTACAGCCTACTGCATGTAGACCCAGCCTGCATCCCACAAAGTTGGGGTGTAATGATTTCATTCATTGAGTCTGCATGTGTAGGCTCCTATTCAAATATGACATCCAACTTGTGGATGCCAGGCAAGGCCTCCCCAGTCCCCACCCCTTATTGGGCATAGAAGCAGGTCTTTGTAGGTATTTATAAGTATTACCTGTGTTGGCTGGAAGTTGCAAACTTGGATGGCTATTTGTGCCTCTTTCTCCTTTTTCAGAAAGAAGAAACAATACGTTTAGTGAAGAAGATAGAACGGACTGGAGTTGCTGCAATTGCAGTTCATGGAAGGTAAGGTAATCATCCATCTCTCTACAGGAAAAGAAATTCTGGTTAGCTCTCCTTGACTGTACTTTGGCACCACGAGTGCTTGGCTAGCTGGAATTGCATCTGCTAAGAGGAATGCGTTGTGCCAGTAATCTTTGATCTGTTTGTTTCCTCTCATTCCCTCCCTTGCAAAGGAAGAAAGAAGAGAGGCCTCAGCATCCTGTCCAATGTGATGTGATCAAAGCCATCTCTGAAGCAGTCTCTATACCGGTAATAGCCAAGTAAGTGGGACTAGACAGATTCTTTTTATCCTAAGGCATCCATATCTACTAATGGGCAGTATATTCAGAAAAACAAAACTAGAGAAAGTTTTATGCAGGAAAAAATGGCACTGCACTAGCACCAGGGCAGTGTCTACTTAGTCCTAAATTCAATTAATAAAAACTCTTTCAGTTTAACATGTTGTGTTAAAGTCTTTCCTTGTCTCATGCTCCAAAATGCCAGGAAATTACAGCTACTAAGGGCTTCACATTATTTACATCCCAGCAGATCGTGGGTTTGGATTGCTCCCTTAGTGAACCTCTCTTCTTGCTTTTTGTCTAAAAAAAGACTGATAACTATCCTGTGGCTAGTTCCAGCTTCATCATTACTTTGGAGATGGATGGCTGTCCGTGGCAGAATGGTGGACCCAAGTCCCATATTTATCTGTTCACTGGAATGGGCACATGGAGTCCATGCAGCTGAAGCTATCCATCAGCTGAAGAACCTGACTGGCAATTGATAACATTCATATAAAGTGATAGAGCTGGAAGTGACCTTGAAGGACTTCTAATGCAACCTCCAGCCCCAGTAAAGCCTCTTTTCTCTTAGCTGAGCAAGTGAGAGTATGGACCAGATGGAGGCGAATATTGTGCTCGGGCCAGCATGATATTGCACATGGAGATGCTGCAATGTTGTACACCATTATGCACTCCAGATTTTGAGCAGCATTATAGCAATCATCAGGGCCCAGCTCTGTAATATGCAAGCCAGGAACAAAAATTGCCACTGAACATTGGAATTTCCTCCTAAACGAGTCACCAGAATAATTTTTGGAGCAGGTTTTCAGATCAGAGAGCGTACCTTGCTTTACAAGGTTCTGAGCCTCAAAACTTCCTTCCTTCCTTCCTTCCTTCCTTCCTTCCTTCCTTCCTTCCTTCCTTCCTTCCTTCCTTCCTTCCTTCCTTCCTTCCTTCCTTCCTTCCTTCCTTCCTTCCTTCCTTCCTTCCTTCCTTCCTTCCTTCCTTCCTTCCTTCTTTCCTTCCTTCCTTCTTTCCTTCCTTCCTTCTTTCCTTCCTTCCTTCCTTCCTTCCTTCCTTTCAACAAATGTTACTGCACTCAAACATCCCTTTCTGTCTTCCATCCAGGCAAGCAAGCAGCATCATTAGAGTTCAAGTAGACATTCTAGCCAGGCAAAACGCTCACAAAGGTTGCCAAGCAAGGCTGTTGAGGGGTATGACTCTCCCCAGGTCACACCTCCCACGGGACTTGCTTTGCACTCTCCCTTTTGGTTGTCTGGCTAGAGAGGGGCATGTGTAGAAATAGCCTATGGTACAGAGGTAAAATTTAGCGTTGTTGCTGTGCCCGCTTTAGTCTCTGGCCCAATCCAATGCTGGCATGTGGCCCCCAGAAGGGAAAGCATCCCTTGGATTGGAAAAGGTTCTCCGATCCTGGGCTCGAGGGTAAACGAAGCCAAGGGTGGAGAGAAAATCTTGACTTATGGCAATGCCATGAGTCTGCACCAGATGAGAGTCTTTAGACAGAATTTAGGAGGAGGGAGCAGAGATTCGAATAAGGCCCTTTGGCCTGTTGAGGTATCCGGTTGGAACAAGAAGCACAACAAAGGCTGACTCCCATTTCTGGAAAAAGAAAGACCAGCTGTTATCCTTCCTTAAGCAAAACACGCCGGTTCCTTAAGAGGTGGAAAACAGGAATAAATAGGAACTACAGCAGCTGATTTTTCTATTTTCAGAGATGGCGAGTCAACCGTCATTATCTTCTTGAATGAAGCATTCTGTTGTAGCCAATAAAATAGGTTGAGGTGTGCTCTTGGTTTTGGAGTGTGTTTGTGTGGTGCCCGTGAAAGTTTATCCAGTTTGCAAATATGCTCATGGGCCCACAAAAGGTTGGCGATTCCTGGTCTAGCCTGATGAGGAGTTCTGGAGAACTTGAAAACTTGCATGCTGTTTTGTGATAAGTTGGCTGACCTAATAAATCATTGCCCTAATACAGTTTTTGCATTGTTGAAATGATAAGGTACCTGGCAAGAGCATCGATTGCACTAGTTATAACTGACCCAGATTCCCTTTTAACAGGACTTCACAATGATAGGGAGGGAACGTGGGACAGGGCTGAGGAAGGAGCTGAGTGTTTGACTTAGTGCCTGCCCAGTGAGGAAGAGGTTTGCTTCCAACAACTCTGTAATCCATGTAATTTTTTAAAAGCCATTCTCCTTTTGACTGTAGACAAAGCTACTTGCTGAATAAAAACTACTTCCAAGCAGCAATAAAAGCACAGTAGAAAGATAAAATATTTTAAAAGATAAAATATCAAAACAAAAGCAAACAGCAGCATAATTGAAACTCCCAAGCATACCGTGGGAACTGAAATCTTTATTTAAATTCCGTTATGCCTCTCCAATTCTGAAGAATAGCGCCTTACAACATGACTTGCAGCACAGTCCCAAGCATGTTTACTCAGAAGTCGGTTCCACAGCCTTCAGTGGGATTTATTCCCTAATAAGTGGACTTAGGAATGCACTATGGGACCAGCTCTGTATGACCTCCTTTGTCCGAGGCTCATCGAACTTTTTCTGAGGATCTGCTAGCTGATGTGGGGCTGTGCTTCTTTTCGAGGCAGAAACACTACTTTTCAGGCTGCCCTGATATTTATCAAGGCAATTGACTCATTACTTCCCTCCTTTCAAGGCTTTGGGACCTTGCTGCTGATAGAAAACAGTTTTACGCTTGACCTGAACAGAAATAGTGTCTGACAGATTGAGCTGTGAGCCCAGATGCTCCTGGTTCAAAGCTCCCCTTCATTGCAGATTCAGTAGGGAACAGTGGAACATCAGCTAGGTGGAGATAATACCTGCACACTTAAAAGGACAGTTGTAAAGATGACAGAGAGATTGTTCTTTGAGCACTTGAAATTAACATTGAAACAAAGCTTCAGCCCTTTGGAGTTTTGGTGGTTTTGGGGTGGAGGTGGTGAAAGCCCTCCTGAAGTTCAAAGGGCAAAGATAGGTATTGGAGGAGGAAGGCTCGGGAGATTTGCAGTTTTATGTTTCCATGAGATGGTGAGGATGGGGAAGGTCCATAGCTCAGCGACAGAGCATCTGCTTTACATGCAGAAGGTCCCAGGTTCAATCCCAATGACATTTCCAGCCAGGGCCGTGAGAGAACCCAGTCCAAAATCCTGGAGAGTTTCTTATTGTCAGTGTGGACAGTGCTGACTCAGTATAAGGCAGCTTCCTACGTTCCTGTGTTTTTTCCTTCCACTTGAAAGCCTAGTTCCCATTGGGCAGTCAGCCCTGTATTTGCATATGAATGGCAGCCTGAATGCCATGCTGTGTGTCAAGCCCACCGCTTATACTAATGGTTTGGCTTTGTTTTCAAACGGAAGAAGAAGAAACCCTCGCTGCTTCGTGGGAAATGTAAATAAAAATTGTAAAAAAAAAAACCTTTCAGATGGCTGCATCTTATGCCTCCCTGAAAGTCACAGAAATCCTTCTCCAACTTTCAGAGGGGATGGAAGTCTTTCAGTTCAGTATTACTTGAAATGAACTATAGAACCACTAGGTGTGTGTTGTCTGAATGTGTCCCGTACTCTGAAACCAAGGAACACCGTTCAGCATCCGCTCGTGTAGCTTTTAATTCTCAGAACATGCAGCTTGCTAACCTTGATGGCTCTGTCCGACCTCCACTGTCAGTAGCAGTGTGCCACTGAATACCAGTTGCTGGAAACAGCAGGAGGGGAGAGTGCTGTTGAGCTCAGGTCCTGCTTGCTTGGCTTCCCACAGGTATCTGGTTGGCCACTGATGGGCCACTCAGGGCTGTGGAGTCGGTACGCCAAACCTTTGACTCTGACTCCTCTATTTTTCTACTCTCCGACTCCAACTCCACCCCAAATTGCTTCCAACTCCACAGCCCTGGAAAGGGCTATAAATGTCTTTTTAAATTGGAAGCTCTCATAGGAGCATTTTTATCACTGCCCGAATATGCGCTGATCTTGGCATCACAGCATTTCTCTTCATCTGGGTCCTGTGTCATACACTGACACACAAAATGTTTTCCATCTTGAGTTATGGTGAAATGCTCAACTGCAGCTGACTTCACGGGAAGCTTCTTGGACATTTTGAATTTATATTTTAAAAAATTTGTCGGTCAAAATTTATTTTGAAGCCGGAGTCGGAGTTGGTACATTTCTACCGACTCCGACTCCACCCAAAATTGCTTCCGACTCCACGACTCCAACTCCACAGCCCTGGGGCCACTGGCCTGATCCAGCAGGCCTTTCTTATGCTCTTAGCATGCATCCAATCTTCATTGTGTTTTGAACGCAGGTCCTAATAGTGAGTTTGTTTATGCTGATGGAAGCAATGCTATTCTTCTTTCAGTGGAGGCTCACATGACTTCATTAAAGAATATTCTGACATAAAGGCCTTCCAGCACGCAACAGCAGGATCCTCCGTCATGGTCGCTCGTGCTGCCATGTGGAACCCCTCTATCTTCAGGAAGGAAGGTCCATGGCCCTTGAAGGATGTCATGCAGGAATATATCAAATATGTATGGACTGGGGGTCTTCTGTGTTCTTAAAAATCTGCACAATGGCTGTGATTGCAATGACGTAATCTCAGTGCAAGATGTTATTTTGATTGCCCCATTATTCCGTATTTAATCGAAGCTGACTTTGGCTCTCCTACATAAGTATTGTGTTTTTCCCCTGCCAGTGTAAGAAAAGTGAGAATTTCTTCAGTAGTCACACTTGCCAATATTTTAAAATGATCTGCAACTGAGAGGGTTGACTTTTCTTAAAACAAAATTGAGAGTTCTTGGGATTGGAAGGTCCCTTATCCCTCCTACTGGGTTCAGAAATGCATGGCTTATTTATTTATTTATTTGGCCTTTTTAACCCACCATTCATCACATGATCTGACAGTGAGTTGAATTATCATTTAAAACAATTTAAAGCAACAAGTAGAGCAACCATCCAGGCAGATAATATGACCTAAATACAGAATAAAAATTCCTTCACCAGCTGCAGCCATGGACGAGCATCCATAAATTCCTGGGCTGACAGGTTTTAACCTGGCACCAAATATGTCAGCAATGCCAGCACCAGTTGTTCTTTTAGGGGGGAAAGCATCCCACAATCAGGGTGCCACCACTGAGAAGGCTCCATCTCATGTCATCATCTGATGAACTTCCCCTAATGGTGGAACAATGAGAAGAGGTTTGTCCCCTAAATATAAGGACCTGAGCAGGCTGATACAGGAAGAAGCATTGCTTCAAAAGCTGGGTCCCAAGTCATTTAGGGCATTATATGTCAACTTTAGCACCTTACACTGAGCCTGGAAACAAATAGGCAACCAATGACGATCATTTAGGATTGGTATGACATGTTCCCTAGTGGCTCCCTCAGTCATAATTCTTGCTGTAAATTCTGTACTGATTACCCAACAGTCCTTAAGGGTAGCCCCACGTAGAGTGTGTTACAATAATACAAACAGGAGGTTACGAGAGCATGCGTCACTTTAGCTAAGCTCTCTTTATCCAGGAATGGCAATAGTTGGTACTAGCCAGAATTAGAAAAATGAGCTCAGTGCCACTGAAAACACCTGGGCTTCTAGTATCAAAAGTTGAATCAAAGAGTATCTCAAGATTATGCACCCACCCCCTCTTTCAGGGGAAGTGCAACCCCATCCAGAGCAGCCTGCCTACCAATTGCCAGGTCCAAAAACCATCCACCCATGGTGCTGTCAGGTTTCATAAAGAATTATTGAATAATAAGATTTCAACAGACAATCTAACTTAAATGAAGAATGAAATGAATATAAAGAAACAAGATTGAATGTTATGGACTAGAACAAGGTTGGGGAACCTTTCTTTAAAAAAAAACTACCTATTGATCCACAGAAAAACATCCATTGGCAGCCCACACGCAAATCAAAAGCCCCTAAATTTAGGGATGTTTTTGAGAGAGATCAAAGTGTGGAGAAAGCACAGATTGGGTCGGCGTTCAGACAGCTCGATCTTGCTCTTCCAGAGGTATCCTTGCACAGTCTACTCTCTTAGGACTGTATTTAGATATACTAGATTTACCAGAGACTGGATGGAATTAATCAATGGGCTGAATGAGGCTCCCAGGCTGTAGGTTCCCCACCCCTGGGCTAGAAGCAAAATCTTGAAAGGCTTTGATTGCTGACGACCGACTCTGGTCTCTCTCCTGGTACCATACATCTCCCACAAAAGTTTCTTTCTTGTCTCAATCTCATCAGGCAGTGAGATACGATAACCACTACACCAACACCAAGTACTGTTTGTGCCAGATGTTAAGGGAACAGTTGGAGAACGCCCAAGGGAAGAAGCTGCACGCTGCCCAGTCCATGCAGGAGATCTGGTAGGAGCCTTCCCAAATAACTCTTGGCCAGGAAGGAGAAAGAGCTTTAAAATGTAAAGACGTTTAAAGTGTGTTTGTAATTGTTTGAGAACTTCAATGGAAAGTGCCTTATGAGGACCCTGAAGGAAAGGAATGTATTTTTTATGTGTAAGAGAAATTGCAGTTCCGCAAAACAATAGGTAGAACTCTCATCCCTGGAAGGAAAGTGGTTCGTCATCTGATGCAATTTGCAATATTCTTTTCATCATAATGAAATATTAAAGTGACCTTTAAAATGAACAGAGTGATACTCCATCAGTGATATGAAAATCAAAGTGTGAAACAGGGATGGGAAAAATGGTGGCCTACCCTGATGTTTCAGCCATACTACCCTGAACACGCCTGATCTCGTCTGATCTCGGAAGCTAAGCAGGGTCAGGCCTGGTTAGTACTTGGATGGGAGACCACCTGGGAATACTGGGTGCCATAGGCTTAGAGGAAGGCAATAGTAAACCACCTCTGAATACCTCTTACCATGAAAACCCAATGAATATATCAAAAAAAGTTTCATAGGGTCGCCATAAGTCGTAATCGACTTGAAGGCATATAGGAACAACCACGCTGATGTTGCTGGACTGCAACTCCCATCATCCCAATCGTTGGCCATTGTAGCTGGGGCTGATGGGAGCCCAACAACGTCTGAGTGGCCTGAGGTGGGTCCCCAGCCCTGATGTGCAAACACCAGAATGAATTTCTGGTCAGTACCATCTTCTTGGCTTGCCTGTACTCCCTATCAGAAAGCTGTACTTTGGGTCCTGAAACATTGATCCACTTGGTCCAGGCCAACAGCCAGTCCTATACATGTCTATTCAGAGGTCCCATTGATTTCAGTAAGGCTTATATCTGGGTAAGCAGGTGTAGGATTGCAGCCTCAAGTCAGCTGAACTTGGTTCCCCCTGAAAATGATCAGGACCTCACTTGGCCATGACTAACTTTTCCTGTTGAGTTCCATGGGACCCAAATTCAACTAACTTAGCCTGGATCCAACCCAGGGTGTTTGCTAGCTTTGGATAAAAACTTGGAAGTTGGTGCAGAATGGCACATCCTTTAAAAGTCTTGAATCCTGGCTGGTTCTTTGGCCCCACCAGTTGTCTGGGGAACAACTCTGGCCTTGCCATTCAAAATCAAAAGATTGTAGCCCTAGGATGGTTTGCAAAGATGTTCTTGGAGGCGCGCTAGCAATTTGGTTTGTGCACAGACATACTGGGTCTTCCTGGATTTTCCCTTTTTGACCACAATTCCTTTGTTGCACTTGGAGCCACTCAAGGAGGTCTCCCACTTTATGGGAATCGTTCCTTAGTTTGTGACTGGAAAGCATCCAGTTTGCATATGTGCAACTTCTTCTAAGGTTCTGGTTTTAGGCATATGTCTTGTTACAGCTCTCATAATGTTACACTTCTCAAAAGACGGTCTTCCCCAAGTTGGCCCCCTCCAGATGCTTTGGATTACAACTCCAATCAGCCCCAGCCAGTATAGCCAATGGGTAAGGATGATAGAATTGTAGTCTATCAGAACCCACTCTATTCTTGTGACTGAAATGTGTTTTAATTCTTTTTAATATTGTATTTTAAATTTTGTAACCTGTCCTGGGACCAATTGTTGAAGGGCAGGCAATACATCATCATCATCATCATTTTAGGAAAGGCTGATGTAACATTTATGATAGCTGCAGGATTAAGCTGCAATCCAGTATACACTTACGTGGGAGTAAGTCCCATTAAACCCAATGGAGTTTACTTCTGAGTAGACATGGATTGCAGCCTTAGTCTATGGGCATAGTAAATGAACTAGACATGCCTCCTCAGCAAGTGTTTTAGCACCAGTTGATGGGAAAATGCTCAATCTGTTATTTGCAAGAAGCATCTTTGGCACTTTGGATTCTAAAGGTAGTTTAAACAATTGGGGTCCTCTGTTACATTTTATCCCATCTTTCCTCTAAGGAGCTCAAGATGGCAAACATGGTTCTCCCCTTCCCCATTTAATCCTCACAACAACGCTTTGAGGTAGGTTAGGCTGAGCGAGGGACTGACCCAAGGTCACCCAGCAATTTTCATGGCTAAGTAGGGATTTGAACCCAGATCTCCCAGGTCCTGGTTTGACACTCTAACCATTTATCATACTTGCTCTCTTCATCAGGCTTGAGTCCACAAAAGCTTCTGCTGAAATGAAGTTGTTAGTCTTTAAGGTGCCACAAGACTCTTGGATTATTTTTGCTGCCGGAGTGACAGAGCTACCCCTCTGGCAATATTTAAAAGTAGTTTGAGACTGCTACCAGGTGGTCAGCTGATGCATTGCACCCTGTACAGAGTTACAATCACAGACAAATCTTTGAGACCAGAACTACATATTCAGTGACGGCAGATCCAGGTCCGGGAGCTCACTGAACAGCTGCATAGTGGCAGAGTGTGGGGGAAGAAGAGGTGGGTGGGAGTGAGTGCTTAATTTTGTCTACGGGTTTTCTCCTACAATACCATCTCCCCAGCCACTTCTCCTTTAACTGGGCATCCAGGCACATGTTTGCTGCGGCAGGGAGTGAGGGGTGAAGGTTGCAGGACACAGCAGCAGTTGAGCATCTTCCTCTTCCCTGCAGTAATTTGCCCCGTCACACTGCTGCTTCGCAGCTGTTCAGCAGAGACCCTGGGTCTGCAGCCAAAAGTGTAGCTCCACCATGATAATTTAGGACCAAAGTAAAACCACAAGCCCACATTTGGAAATCCCCTCCCCATAGCAGCTTTCCATCTGTTCAGTGTAATGCTGTCATGCCAAAGAAACAGATACAACTGCCTCCTCCCAGCCACATACTTTTTATAGGCAGCTATGCAACACATTCTGTGCTATAGACTGCCCTGGACATTTCAGAAGTTATGAAGTGGTGAAAATAACGAAACCATCCCTGTGAGTGATGCTTGCACTGACACATGCTACATTCTTTAAAGCCGTTCTCCAATTAGAGGGGATATTTATAGTGTTATTTTGAATGTTCTGTGGCTTTGTTTTTCATTAGCGAAGCCTTTGAGATGAGCCGTTTCTACCAAGAAACATCCACTCTTCTGGAGGCCAAAAACGTGTCATTAGAAGCCAAGGGCCGAGATGAAGAGGACCAAACTGAAGATGCAGATGTCATAAAAATGGCAGT
Organism: Rhineura floridana; assembly: GCF_030035675.1. Classification (NCBI taxonomy): domain Eukaryota; kingdom Metazoa; phylum Chordata; class Lepidosauria; order Squamata; family Rhineuridae; genus Rhineura; species Rhineura floridana. Next base: position 11,318,524 of record NC_084492.1, on the reverse strand, counting down.
CCGATTTGATAAGTAAGAAAAAAATCATTGGTTTCCTCTCTTTTAGTACAGGGCTAGCCGATATCTTCTGTTCTCAGGGGGCCACTCTGTTGCCAGTGTCATGATCCCAGGGCTGCAAATAGATTTCGCCATGTGCTGACCCCTTCACTTCTTCTCATGAAGTTGCGGCCAGCTAGCAGTGAAGGGTTTTGCAATTACAGAACACGTCCATTCCAGCATAGCGTTGTATACAATACACTTTTGTATAGTATATACCTGTTATTTACAAATGCAAAAAAGGGATGTAACATCAGAGTGGAAAGAGGGGGGGCTATTTTTATTTAACATATACGTTTAACAATGTGATAGGGCTGCCAGATAAACCTGCTTAGGGGGTCATATCGGTCTTGCATCTCTGTTTTAATACAATGCTTAAATATGAATACTGCCATCTTGCTGAACCAGTGCCCAATCTTGGTAATTGACTATTATCATTACCATTATTTGACTTAGTCACTTGTTTCCCGAAGGTCTCCAAGTGGCTTACAACACTGTTAAAAACACAAATAAATATATTATACCATAAAACAATAAACAGACAATAACAGCCCCTGTAACAGCTACAGGAAGGTTTGGCAGCATACTAATAACCAACAATATTGTCTTGGTCTATCAGAAGCCTGGGAAAAAAGACAAATTTTTACCTGGGCTGAAATGATGTCAGTGAAGGGGCCAGGCGGACCTCACTGGAGAGCCACAACAGAAAAGGCCCTCTCCCTTATCACCATCCTTCGAGCCTCCCTCCCTCCCAAAGCTTTTGTGGCTTTGCATCCAGATGTTGAGCAATTGAAATATTACAGCTGATTGCAGGGTGGCTTTTGAGAGTACCACACAGTGTATCCTAGGCACAGGATCCCCTGTGTCACAACTGTTCAGCCAATGAAGAGCTGCCTTGTTGTTCCAACTTACTGTTTCCCAGCTGTCTTTCAAATAAGCTGCCTTGGAAAGGAACAGATACCTGAGCTGTACCTTCCGGTCCCCCAAGTAGAAGAAAGAATGCTTTGCCCTATAGCTCAGGCTGGCCCCAAATATCTTGATGCTCCAAGGAACTGGACCATGCTCCCAGAGAGTTAGGCCCCAGCATCCACTGCGAGAATCTGGAAGTGATCATGACGTGCAAGTGTTGCTCTCCTGGTGCCCCTACCTTTGTTGCTACCCTGAGTGACAACCTGGGTTGCTTATATTGGCAGGCCAGGCAGAAGCAGGGAAGCTCAGGGAGCCATCAGTGACCTGAGAGAACTGTTGGGGTTCCCCCCTTCCCTGGGGCTCTATGCACAAAATATGGCAGAAGCTAGGAAGCCCAGGCCAGGAAGTTTGCGCCGTCAGCTCCTGAAGACTCGCACACACACACACACACAGAGGAGCTGCCGTCACCGGCCTTTGACGTCTTGTCATTACAACAGTTCACAATAAGCAAAATATTAAAAATAGTTTGGCAAATGACATGTCAGTCTTTGGTTGAGTTTGTGGGCATGATATCTACTCTACGGGCACAACTTTTGTGTAATGGCTCTTATTGCGTCCATCAGTTGGCGAATGCCAGGCTCTCTTTGTGTGTCATGATTCTGCAAGAACAGTTTAAAATGTGGTATTAGGCACAGGATTCAGCTTTCTGAGAGCCCCAGTTTTTGTATTTCAAGAAGCCCTGATAATGGCAGAGATGTGCTTGGAAGTGGGTGACAATGCTTGCTGAAATCTCCGAAGGCGGAGAGGGGACCGATTTCCAGTGATTGAGGGTGTTCCAGTGCTCTCCAGTGCTCCTTGGTCTTCTCCATGACCAAGAAAACTATAATACATTCTGCAAAATAAAATCAGTTAGGGAAATGTATTCAATTAGCATAATTTATTAGGATTAATCACAGATGCCATGCAGCCCTGTCAGTTTCCCAGAAGAGCTTGTGCCTTCACTGACAGAGGTCTTCACAGCACTTTTGAGGGGTGTGTTTGTGTGTGTGTGTGTGTGTGTGTGTTTGTTTTCTCTGTTTTAGTCATCCTTTTGACTAAACACAACTTGTTTCCCAGAACATGGAATCATTATTTATTTTCGTTTTTTCTCTTCAGACGAGACTATCCCCCACAGATTACACCCAAAATGTGTCTCTTGGAATGGTGTAGGAAAGAAAAGCTCCCTCAGCCTGTTTATGAAACTGTGAGTCTCTGCATTTTGCAATAAGTATGCTAGAAAGATGCTTAACAGTGCAATCTTATGCATGTCTTATTGTTTGATGGGATTAAAATTCAGCTGTGGTGCCTGTTGGGCACATGCAAATTACCATTGTTTGATGTTGCAAGAGTTAGGGTTTGAACTTGTGACATAGAAGCTTCCAAGATACCAGGGACCTCAAGCCAGATGTAACTTCAGCCATCTTTGGTGCACCTTCAGCCTATGGCATTTACATGAGGAGCGTGTGAATTCGTCCATATTATTTTTTGCAAATATTTCTGCGTTGTCAAAAGTTACCGTACATGTTCAGGCATCTATCCTTCAAAGGTGGGCAGTTTTCACACGGGCGGTATTTTCTCATTTGTTTGCCTATTTCCTTGTATTAGTGCACATAGTTTCACATTCAAAATCCAAAAATGTTTCTTGTAAGAGAAGTGCTCATCTAGTTCCCACGCAAAGCCCCAGTGGACTAGTTAGTGCTTATGTGTATACTAGGACATGCCTATATATTTGGTACAGGCTGCAGCCAGAGATCTAGTTCCCACAGGGTAGTGAGCCTATTTCTGGGCTGTTCTACATTAGGCTTCAGGTGGGAGCTAATTGTCATGGCCCCGTCAGAGGACTCCTCAGATGAGGATGACTCGGGAGTAACAGCAGCAGACCCAGGAGCAGCAGGAGACACGGAGGAGCCTCCTGAGAATCCAGCTCCTTCTGCCCCTCAGCTGCAGAGCACCCCAGGGACAGCAGAGGCCCTGCAGCCAGACACAGACAGTGAACAGGATACTCCCCCCTCACCTGCAGAACGTAGACAGCAGAAGGTCAGGCAGAAGAGAGGCAGGCCTGTCTCCTTAAGGCCCAAACGCTGAGGGCTTACACCTGCTGTCCATCCTGCTCTTTATAAGGCACACCTTGGCTGCAGCTTGTTGCTGACTGCAACGTCAGGCGTGGCTTTGTGTAGACCTAGTTTCCCTGCAGCATCTCTTTGACTGACCTCCTTGGCAATTGATCCCGGACCTCCACTGACCTCGCTTCTGGACTTCTGACTCGGCAAGTACGCTTCGGATAGGCCTGGCAGATTTACAACCCGACTGCTGGCTAAGGACTTTCCTTCCCTGCCAAAGACCCAGGAATTTCCAGCCCCCCCGACACTGCTGATGCAGTGTAGAGCTGACACTAATGTCTTTCAAAAATTCCATGTTCCTAGAAAACTAGCATATCAGGGAACAGGCTGGGCTAGAGCACTTCTCCTAGACATTTAGTTTTCAGTGGAAGTATTCAGTCACGTGAGCCCAATCTGCAGTCAGAAGTGGTACAGGCCAGGCACGGGTTTACCACCTTGCTGGTTATTTAGGCCCATAACATTGACTGTTGGTGACAGTTCGCTCCCAGCATCAAATTAAAATATTCCAACTTGTCAGCAGGCAGGATTTGTATTTCAGACTGAAGTTTCGCAGCAATACACATGATGAGTGAGGCATGTGCGTTCCAAGGGAGCTGTGCTGTTGCTCCAACTTAAAATGTTCGTCGTTGTTCAAGTGACCTGCCATCTGAGGGCTGCAAGTACCACTTCCCCAAGTGGGTATTACCCTAAAGCCAGAGCTAGCTGGCAGCCCACATGTGTATTTTTCATGTTATGATGATTGCATCAAATTACCCTTCAGTGTCTTGCCTTGTTTTAGATTGAAAGACCGCTGGATAGACTCTTCTCTTCTGTTGTCACAGTAGCAGAACAAAAGTACAGATCAACTTTATGGTGAGTCTTTTTGGGAAGGTGTTTTTTTTTCCAGGGGGGAGGACATAGTGATTTCTTAATTTGGATAACCTGTAAATGTAGAAAAAGAGATTGTTGTTGTAAACAGGGCCGGGGCAAGGCATGCCAGGGCCCTTTGGCACCAGCCTGCCCCGGCGCACGCATACACACTTGCACGCATGCCCCATCTACCTCTCCCTGAAGGGCCCCTCCTTAGGGTGGCTGGGTAGTGCTCCCTCGCAGAAGGGAGCACTACCCATCCACCCTAAGGAGGGGCCCTTCAGGGGCCCCTTGAGACCCAGGAGACCTCAACCAGGGCCCAACCTGGTCTCCCTCCGGCACCAGCCCTAGTTATAAATTCTTTAGTATAGTGATTTCAGATATTTAAAGCACTTCACATGCATTGGGCTGGTTAAGATGTAACACCTTACAGCACCATTTAGCGTTCCAAGAATGAGTGCTGTGAGCCTTGGGCTCGTTTATCCCCCACCCCGTTGCAGTTGCAAGGAGGAGTTCAGAAACCTTTTCTTCTGTTTTTGATTAAGTGCAGCCTGCTGTTTTGTCCCAACCCAGACAAACTGTGGTTAACAGGAACTTCCCTTCCCATTGGTCCATCCAGCTCAGTATTGCCCAATGCCGCCTAGCAGCATCGCTCCAGGATTTCAGGCAGGGGTCTCTCCCAGCCCTACCAGGCAATGCCATTGGGGACTGAACCTGGGCAATGTGCCTGCAAATCATGTGTTCTACCGGCGAGAGACCGGCCTTCCCAGGAATCTAAAGTGAGATCACAGTAGAGGCGGAATTCGAACCAGGGCTTTCTGATCTCCAGCTTCGTCTCACGGCAACTATGCTGGCCCAGCTCTTTGACATCTTTTTCAGTAGCAAGACTGGTTTTAGGAGGAGGAGTTGTTGTGTGAAAAGGGAGATGCTCGCGTAGAACCCTTTTTGTTTGCTCATTCCAAAACTATGGGGGATTTGGGTTCTACAGGCAGACCTAGTTCAATTGCTCTACTGCAACTGTTCCTAACACTTTACAATAAATGTTGTGTAGAAGCATCCCCTTTTGCACAGGCCATCTCTTAGTGGAGCTGTTATCTTCTTTAGTGCATTTGTAACTAAGCATATGCTGAAGGGTTCAGGTTTCCCTGCTGAAATATATGTCCATTGCTGCCATTGGGGAAGGGCTGTAGCTCAGTGATAGAGCACCTGCTTTGCGTGCAGAAGGTCCCAGCTTCAATGCCTGGCACCTCCAGGTAGGGTTGGGAGAGATTCCCTGCATGAAACCCTGGAGAGTTGCTGCCAGTCAGTGTAGACAATACTGAGCTAGATGAACCAGTGGGCCTGACTCAGTATAAGACAGCTTCCTAAGTTCCTAGGGCTGAGGGTCAGAGAGGAAACATCATTGCCACATCCCCCTAGCCTTGCCGTTGAGGCACTAGATGGGTTATAGCCAACTACGTTTTATTCAGAGTTGACCATTGCAATTAATGGATCTAAGTTAGTCACGCTCATTCATTTCAATGGGTCTACTCTGAGTATGGCTAACATTGGATACAATCCTTTTGGTCTCTCCTATATGCTCATTGAAACAGGTGGAACAGGATCCATAACTTGCTTCAATGAATGGTATGTACAGTCCCATCCTGGACGCTTCGGATGCCCAGAAAATCTCAGCATCCTTAGTCTGAGCTGCTCTTTCCATTCCTCCCACTGAGACGTTCCCCCAGACCTGTCTCTCACCAGCATTACCTACGACTGTTGCTCCCTTCTGGTGATAGACTTAAGAAGATGAGAAGAACCCTGTTAGATCAGGCCAGTGGCCAGTCCATCTAGTCCAGCATCCTGTCCTCACAGTAGCCAATCAGATGCCTATGGGAAGTCCGTAAGCAGGACCTGAATGCAACAGCACTCTCCTCTTTCCTGCTTCCTTGTGTGTCAAAGATGTACATGCACACAACCTAAACATATTTGTTCTGGCTCATATCCAGGACTGTGTGTACTTTCGGCTAAAAAAAAAAAAAATCAAAATCCTGGCCCCAGGTAAACCTTAGTGTGAGCCAAATAGAACTGTATTCTATAAACAATTAACAATTTACTAACAGGCAAAAAACCTTGCGGTTTAAGAACGTACCTATAGCCCACAGATATTTCTATCAAACTTTAAAAAGCAGGGAAATTGGGCAGCTAGAGTGAATGCACCAGGGGAGCAGGGGACCTGACCTCCTCTCTGAGATATTGTACTGCCCTACAAATTTGTCAAAATGCAAACACAGTTTGGGTTGGTCTTTCACAATCCAATCCACTTGCTGTGTAGCTTGGAAGAATTTGGTAACATGTGCCTCTGAGCATATGGGGAGGAGAAGGACAGGTTTGATCATTTGCATGTTTATTGAGTTCAGTGCGATTTACTCCCGTGCAATCATGCTTAGGATAGGTAAAACTGACGGGGGAGAGGGAAGGAGGGCTGGAGTGGGCAGGGGAGAAGGAAGGGGGGAGGGAGGGAGAGGAGAGGGGAAGGAGGGGAAAAGCAGGTCTGATCATTTGCATGCTTATTGAGTTCAATGGGATTTACTCCTATGCAGTCATGGTTAGGATAGGAAAAACTGACCATGGGGAGGGGGAGGGGGAGGAGGAAGGGGAAGGGGAAGGAGGGGATTGGAAGGGGATGGGGAGGGAGGGGCAAAGGAAGGGGGAGGGAAGGGGCAAGAGGGAGGGGATAGGAGGGAGAAGGGAGGGTGGGTTTGATCTAGGGTTGCCAGGCTCAGGGCCCAAGAATGATTATGTATCTTTAAGAGAAGAGAAAATTCAGCCAAGTGCAGGTTTTCTTGCAACGCTGTAATGGGAAAAACCACAAGGTGAAATTCTCCCTTCCCCTGCACAACTTTTAAAGATACAGAAGACCTCTTGGAGGCCGGGCCTGGCAACCCTAGTTTGATCATTTGCATACTTTTTGAATTCAGTGGGATTTATTTCTGTGCAATCATGTTTGAAAATGGAAATAGACTGCCTTCAAGTCGACCGAACTTATGGCGACCCTTTGAATGGAAAATGGTATTCAGAGGTGGTTTTACCATTGCCTTCCTTCCTTTGAGGCTGAGAGGCAGTGACTGGCCCAAGGTCACCCAGTCAGCTTCATGGCTGTGTGGGGATTCGAACTCTGGTCTCCCAGGTCCTAGTCCAACACTGACCCGGGGGAGGGGGAGGGGAGGAGATTGGGTGTGTGGGCACTGGGCAGAGGGGAAAACCCTTTCCGTTCCAAAAGGAAAACATTGTGAACAGTATGGTTGCTTTTCAGCATTTCCCTCACCTTCTTATTCTACAGCAGGCACATGTAGCCTCCCACCCAAAGCTATGCCTGGCCACATCCACACCTGGCCCTGTTCCCTTCACAGACCTTCAATCAGAGTGGCTGACTGTTAAACCATTCTCTCGGGAACAGGAGTCTCTTAGCACCCTTCACAAACTACACTTCCCAGGATTCTTTGAGGGAAGCCATGACTGTCTCAAGTGAAATCAAAGTCTAGTGTGGGTGTGGCCCCCTGATTAGGCAAGCCAAGCAGCTGTGAGGCTTTTAGAACACTGACAGTTGATTCTTACTGAGCATGCCCCGGTTGTTATAAGGTTCCAGCCAAAATTTCTTAAATTAATTAAAAATCAGCCAGGCATTTTTTAATCTTTTAAACTGCAGAAGATGAAAGTCAGAGTATGGGGCAAGGTCAGTATTAGGATTACAGGTACTCTGTGAACATGGCTGATTTTTAATGAATTTCTGCAGTTATGAGAACTCTGAGAGAAAAAAGTCCAAAAGGGCTCTGGGTTTTCCCCCCTGTTCTTTTTAGACTTTGAACTCTCTATGCTCTCTGACTGTTTTGTGTATCGCCATGAAAATGGAGAGGGTTGTTAAGCAAGCGTTTCTGAGTTAAGGCCTATAAGTTTTGTAAGGTTTTGTTTTGAAATGAGCTTATAGGAAGCATCAGAATGGCATGGGGGGTATTTTCAATTTAACATTGCAGAATGTGAAAAATCCACGCTGGCTATAGTATACAGCCACTCTTGTGGCTGTATAATTTTTTTATCCTTTTCATATGAATCATTTCTAATTGGCCTACTCGGGACATGACCCCACCTCCCCGCAAACAGATCCAGACCTTGTCCCTCATCTCTTCTTGTTCAGTTCGGCTCTGTAAAGACTTAGGCCCATCTTGGGGGGCCTCAAATCCAGGAAAAAAGCACAAGGCCCAGTCCCATTGCCTGGTATAAGTTATTTATTGTATATATATTAGAAGATTAGTATCCTGCCTGCCTTTCAAAATAAATTCAGGGTAGTTAAAGCAAAGTAAATTTAAAACAAATATACAGTACTGTGGTGGGGTGGTAGAATCCAACCAAGGAAAAAACACCAAAGCAGTAGGGGGGGAAAGCCAGCAGTAATCTAGTTGCCAACTCCCCAGTGACCTTTCTAAGGACCTGTGTTGTTAACAAGTGGCAAAACAGTAAGCAATGAAGAAGCCAGGTAGGGAGAGCATTCCGTGCCACGGGTGCCACAATCAAAAAGGCCCTGTCTCTCATGTACATCCACCAAACTTCAGATAGCAGGGGAATGGGATGCAGAGGAGCACCTCTGATGATTTGAGTGTGCCTGGGTGCATGGGCGAGATGGTACATATAGGAAGAGAATATCCTTCAGGTAGCCGAAGGACAGCCAGTGGTTCAGATAGGTTGAACGTCCATCTTGATAAGATGCAGATTGGAAGTGGAGCTTTGTTGACAGACACCTGTTACATTTAGTCCACATTTCATCCTAGAACAAGCAAACATCACATGTCAGGATTTCTTTTGGAGTTTGGTAGCATGGCAGTTTCTAAACTGTTCTCTCCCCCCATCCCCTCATCTGTTCTGTTCTTCTCTTTTCCAGGGAAAAGTCAAAGAAATTAGCAGAACAAGCTGCAGCTATTGCCTGTTTAAGGACCCTTGGCCTCCCAGAGGGGAAACGGAATGAAGAAGCAAATCACTTGGTTAACAAACGCAAGAGGCAACACCAGGAACCCTTGGACAATGGAGAACACAGAAAGAACCTTGCAGCAGAAGCTGCTTGTAAGAAACCTCATTTTCCTCCAGGAGCATCTAATGCCAATGTTTCATAAGTGCCACAATAGTGCAAAAGCAACCATTGCTCAGCTGTGCAGCTATCGATTCCCCCCTGCCCCCCGCACCCTTAATTTTTTCTGGATGCAGTCAGCTGGAACAGGTAAATGTGGCTTTTGCATCACGTCATGTATGATAGCGTTGGCTCTGTTCTACTCTTCTTTTGGTGCCTTTCAGTTTCGACAAATATGCAACTTGCCGTTTCATTGAGAAAAGATTGGCTCAGTACTGAATTCCCTTTTACAGGAAATGTATGTGAATGCGGGCCAGTGGCGAGGGGAAAAGGTTAATGTGTATGTTTAAACAGTCCTGCAACGTTCTGGTTGGAAATTCCTCATCTTAACTCAGCAGTCTGTAGACATAACACTTGACAGCTTGCCAGGGGTTCCCTCTTTGGGAAGAGCACAGGGACCCAACTGAGCTCAAGCACAGCAACCCAAATGGCAGAGAGGTTTCAAAACTATCTATTTCATGTCAGATGTTTGGCTGCCAACTGGTGATAATCTTAATGCAGATTTGTAGCCAAGGAGGGAGGGTGGCCAGAGTTGAAGCAGAAGCTGCAGTACAGTTTTCCTTACATTTTACAGCAGGGTTAACCAACATGGTGCCCTCTGGATGTGGTTGGACTACAACTCAGCCCTGCCAGCATGGCCATGGATGTTGGGAGCTCTAACATCTGGAGGGCACCGTGTTGGCTGCCCCTGTTTTCCAGAATGTATCTTTTTTTAAAAAAAAAAATGATGCTTTGGATCTTCATTTTTAAAAAAAATTGTACCTCTCATTATTGGTCTGTCTTCTCCAAATGTCAATAAAAATATATCTCATCTCCTAAACAATTATTTTAGTTTGCTCTGCCTTGGCACTTTCTTATGTTTATATCATATTCTGGTCCAAAGTGGGGGACAAAAGGCATCATCTGAATCCATTTTATTCAGATGATCGCCTTGCATTTTTTTAATAGAATATTTCTATACCAGAAACTTTCCCATCATTATCAAGAAACTTAGGATGGAGCTTTGCAGGAGCTGGCACAGTTCCAGATTGCTCCCACAGCGTTCTGTGGGGCAGAACAAATGAGATACCTTCTGGGTCACAGTTATGGCATGGAGGCAGGGAAGCCTGAATGGCACAGAGAGCCTCCAGTGGATGAAAGCTGGGTCACCCAGTATCAAGGATGAAGGGACACAATGATGCCCTCAAGCGGAACTGAAAGTGCTGTTTTACTTGGGGCTGGCTTGCAGGCCTCCCACAGCCATCTGCTTGGCCACTGGGAAAACAGGATGCTGGACTAGATGGGCATTTGGCCTGATTCAGCCGGGCTCTTATTATGTTCCGGTATAATGCTTTACTCCCCCCCCCCTCCATATAAATGAATGACAGCCATTCATTTACATGGGAGACAGGACAGGATTGTGCTTGGGGACCTGACTAGGTGGTGATTCCCTGTGTCTGGGGCAGTCCCCTGCCACCGGCTGTGTCTCAGACGACATCCCATTTCTTTGGTCTCCTAGAACTTTTGTGGGAGCCATTTAGAACTGAGAGAGATTTCCTTCAATGTTCTGCTTTTATTGGGTTTTTTACAGAAGTGTTGCGTCTTGTTGGTACCTAGAAAGACAGTTTAGTCCTTGTCAACTAAACCAACTGTAGTGTATTCAGGGTGTGTGTGAGTTGTTGTACTCCTTGTAAACAGCAGAGGGCAGCGTGTACCACAGGTCCATGGCCCAGCTGCGTGCTACTAGAGTAGTGAACCAAGAGCAGCGGAGGCCACTTTCTGGATGAGCCTGTACCCAAGTTACTTCTGCTTCTACTTCAACATGGCTACTGGTCTTTCTGTCACGCTCACAACAGCTGTCACACTTCAGCTTGCCAGCAAACAGAAGTCCAGCGCAGCAAAAACATCAATGATCTCCTTCTGATTCATGCGTGAAAACTTGGTCAGCGCCAAATATGCGCAATTGATTTAATCTGAGCATTGATTTTGAGAGACTGGGAGTTTCTGGGCACCGAATTTGTATTGTTGGTGTGCGTGTGCAGTTTCAGGAAGGACTCCCTTTGAATGTTACCATCTGTTACCTGGTTTGGCCAGCAAAGGTCCAAAGAGAGATGTTCCCAGCACTCCCCTCCCCTCACCACACACACGATTATGGACTGCCGTCCCACCAAAGTCTATGCTTTAAGCACCTTTCGAAAGCATTGTAAGGCCCCCTACCTGTTTGGTCTCGCCGTTAGAGACCTGGGGACTAACTGCGGCGTTCCAGACTTCTCCAGCCCTTGGCGCTCTTCCCAGGCCACCCGCCTCGTTGGCCTTCCTTTTCACCCCTCTTGAGTGTTTTTGCCTGGCGAGAAAGTATCGCCGAACACCGATGATGCGTCTTGCTTGCCTAAATGGAGGAAAGAGGTTTGCATCAGTTTGTGTGTGCAGAAACCAGCCTAATGTGCAAAGATAAAATTTGCATTTGTTGCCTTGCCCACTTTTGCCTTTGGCCCCACTCACCCCTGGCATGTGGCCCCCGGAAGGGGGTGTGGCCCTCAGGTTGAAAAAGGTTCCCCATCCTTGCATTAGAGCTCAGGATTGCCCAGAAATGGTGTGGAAGCTACATCTCAGTCCATTCTGCTTTTCTGTTTTTTTTACTGCCCCAGCCCCTGAGATGGCATAGGCTGCAAATCTAAACAAGTAAACAAAGGGGAACCAGACAAGCTCCTCTGAAACGAATGCCCTCTCAAAGATCTCTGGGCAGGTGATGCTGCCATCCCTCCCGTGCCCACCTCTGCACATCCTGTCTGTTTGAAATGCACGTCTGAAGAGCTCATACGTGCCCTCTGGCCTTAGATACTCCTGCATTGGGGACTCCCTTCTCCGGAGGAAATGTCAGTGGAACGATTTTTGGAATGTCCCAGGCTTCACGCCAAGCCCTGCCCTGGAATGTCGGGCCAAGTGCTGTAGGGATAGCGAAACTCCCAGCCCTCCCCAGTGTGGCAGTTTCAGAATACCGGCAAAGGCAGCCACATGGCAGCTCAGCTGCTCTCCGCTTCAGCCTTCAAAAATGCTTGGGTGGTTTTTCTTCCTTTTTCTTTTTTTAACTTACCCACTGTGACCTGCAGCGCAAGCACGGCTTTGCGAAGGCTTTCAGTGGGCCTGCCGTGTGATGAAGAGACAGGTGCTAGCTTGTTAAAGGAGTTCTCATTCACAAAAGAGTTTTGTCACCAGTTGTGACTACCAAAAGTCACAATGGGAAAACAGGTGGCCGGGATGGTTAACTGGAACACACGGCAGCCCAGTTATCACAGCCAAAAGGACCTTGTTTGAGTTAGTGGCTGTTATCTGGCTGGGACTAGCTCCTGACCTGCTCAAAGCACAACTTCTGTGAGCTTGGTATTTCTTACTTACCCACCCACCCCCATGAAGGCTGAATGCAGAGAAGCAGTGAGCTCTTACGGCAAAGTCCACTTGAAGGGCTTCTATCTATGCAGCTTGAGAAGGCAAGCTTGAACTTTTGTCAGTTTCAAACCAAGTGGATTGCTTCTAGTTCTCAAGATTCCCACCTCTTTGTTTTGACTGTTAGGCTTCTTGCCCACCTTTTACCAGAACCTAGGGTGCGTTACAATAATAAAATATACAATTATAAAAACTAAAACCATTCCAACCATAAAACAAGAAAAGCAATGAAACAAATGAAAATAATTCCAAACATAAAAGCAACACAAGCATTTAAAAACAATTCCATATATAGCTAAAAAATACAATACTTAAAAACTAGTTACATTTGAACACACTGTACAAAAAAGTCTAAGGAATGTTGATTATTCAACAGGGTATACAATTAGGGCAGTTTCCACCTAAGCAGTTCCACTAGCGCAAGGAATTTTTAGCTGTACAATGGGACTTCCCTGCCCTCTTCTCCCCCTGCACCCCTTGTAAATCTGCTTCCGAGGGTTGGGGGAAACCCCAGAACAGATTTAGAGGGTGCGCAGGGAGAGGAGGGGGAAGTTCCATTGTGCAGCTAAAAATTCCCTGCACTAGTGGGATACTGTCCTTAATGTTTAAGAGAACTACCGCCAAGTTCTGGGAGGTGGGGGTGGTACCAAACCCAATGATGTACTGAACATGTAACTTTCAAGTTTATGAAACAAATTTTATAGCTACAGAAACTTAAAAATAAGCCGCTTGATGGGTCAGTGGTATCTCAACCCTTACTGTTGCCTCCTCACAGTTTGGGACTGTGGACCAACGAAAACTAATATTGTTGATCTTTTGCCCTTGATATGAGTATAAAAAAGGCTTCTTTAAAAACAATTAGTTTACTAGATTTACAGTATATCTCACCTTTCCTCCAAGGAGCTCAAGGCATTGTACATGGTTCTCCTTCCTCTCTGTTTTATCCTCACAACAACCCTGTGAGGTTAGGTTAGATTGGGAGGCAGTGACTGGGGCAAGGTCACCCAGTAAGCTTCATGGCTGAGTAGCGATTTGAACTTGGGTCTGCCAGGTCCAAATCTGCCTCTAACGACTACAACACATTGGCTTTTAAATGTTGACACCACATTGTACCGTTGTTGTTTTACTATAGTGGTCTGAGAGGCAGGATATTATTTTCAGTGTGTTTATATGCAAAATGGTGATGGCTGTGATACTGGACCATTGCAGAAAAGCAGTTTATGGTTGAAAGGCATTTGATGGTTGTTATAAAGAATTTGATTTTGGTTTATTCCAGCAATGCATCAAGCTGTTTTGTCTTTATTTTTTGTAATAAATTTTGTTTTACATCCACTTGAAAGACAAATGTTAAATGCATGAGGTTGTATCCAACTTAGTGCTAAGTCAGGGTCCCAGCAACGCAAGGATCTCCTCCGGACATGTCCACTAAATCTGTTGTAGGGTTCCCCAAGCTGTCCAGAGCAGATTTGGAGAGAGTGCTGGGAGTACACTCAGATGTGGAGAATAGAGAAGGCCCTGGTTGCACTAGCGGTCATCTTGCACTGATGGAACCAGTCAATTGAATACTGCCATTCTTTTTAATTAAACCAGAACTGTCACTAGAAGCTAAAATGATGAAACTGAGGTTATCATACTTTGGACACATCATGAGAAGACAGTATTCACTAGAAAAGACAATAATGTTGGGAAAAACAGAAGGGAGTAGAAAAAGAGGAAGGCCAAACAAGAGATGGATTGATTCCATCAAGGAAGCCACAGACCTGAACTTACAAGATCTGAGCAGGGTGGTTCATGACAGATGCTCTTGGAGGTCGCTGATTCATAGGGTCGCCATAAGTCGCAGTCGACTTGAAGGCACATAACAGCAGCAACAACAAACGCTCCTGTTTTCTGTTTTTGTTGCTGGGGTTAATTTTCCTTTTGGTTTTCCCTATTTGTTGATTATTTGTCATATGTTGTGTTAGGCTGTGTTTCATCACAAGAGCTCCTTGTCTGATTTCTTTTTCATTTTTTCTTTCTGCTTGTGTTTTGGCCCTGGATATATGCACACTGTTGTTCCCTGTAGCCTTTTGCACATTTAGGGGTCCCCCCCATTGCTGAGTACCTGGGATCCAGCTGAAATGGAGGTTCCCTGAAAGGGAGGCTTGGTCAGACAGGCAGAGTGCTTGGAGTTACGACAGCAGCTTTAATAGTCTTCACTTTAGTGGTGTGTGAACATGGCAGTGGCCTCAGGGTTTATATGACTGTTCAAAATGTGTTCGATCAATAACTCACAGTGGGAATGGTTTCCTTGTTGATATTATTCTCTTGCTTAAACTGAGAAATTTTCCGCTTGGCTCTAGCAAGGTGCACTAGGAAGAGTCTCCTCTTTTGATAACAGGAATAACTCTAGATTTGACACACACACACACACACACACACACACACACACACACACACACACATTTTCACTCTCTCTCTCTCTCTCTCTCTCCTGCTTTCTGGAATCAATTCTCACACAAACGCTCTGTGATAAAGTTGAAAAGCAAGCTTGAAAATTGTTTCCAATATGTTGGTAGGGATGGAAAGATCTGTCAATTTCAGTTCTCTCAGTTTCTCATTTTTCTAATCTTAAATTTGGTTCTGCAGCAATTTGTGATTTTTTAAAAAATCCTCATGAAAATTCTTCAGCATTTTAGTGTGAATTTCTTCTAATAAATACATTTTATATGCAGTTTTGACTAATGTAGACATTTTTGCAAGCAATTTATCCTAATATAATGTATATTTTGCTTTCATGAAAATATTCATTTTTATGCACACTTTCCCCTAATATGTGCATTTTTAAAACATTGCTTGGTTGGCGAACTGCATCACAAAATTCGGATAAGGGCAAATTTTGAAGGATGGCTGTGTTGTGGTTCTTATATTGTTTTGGAAAGTGTAAATTTGATAAATTTGGCCTTAAATGTGAACTGAATCGAATTTCTGTCCCATCCCTGGTGAAGTCTTATTGACGGAACTTTCTATCCCTAGCTCTCACTGTTACCATTGAGCCACGCATTCTGAATGATTCTTAACTGAAGTTTGATCTCTGGGAGAACGTACTTTCCTCACAACAGCAATTCTTATCAAGGGAGGACACTTAGGACCCTCTCAGTTGCTTTGCAGCTCGATGCTGAAAAAACTGGTGGTCCGACAGAAGCTCAGAGCCCAGCCCCTGCTGGAGTTCAAATATTCTGCACCCTCCTTGCCCTCTTTCCTGGTTCTTTGGTGCATCCCACCAATTTCCTCTACCTTTCTATTCCTTCTACATTATCGTTCTTCACAAGTATTTTATTCTTACCCAATTTACCTTTCTACAGTTCTATGAGACTGCACTGATTTGAGACAGAGAGTGAGTTGCACATAATTGAGACAGATATGTTTGTTTTTAATGAACATGTCAGAAATCACTCACTTACACAACAGTAAACTTACTCTGGCACTCCTGTTTAAAAAAAAAGGGGGGGGGGAGCTACTAGAGATCTTGTAATGTGCACTTTTGAAACGGAGTTGAATTTTCACATCATTCACTAGACTGCTTTGGACATCCATCATGTTTTCACATTTATGTACACACTTAACTGAAATCAATCCAGAATGACGAACATGACTTTTTCGTTGAGGGAGAGTTTGGATTTTCAGGATTATCTTGAGTCTCCCCAGGGACTTCGTTGCTGAGTTTTTAGAGAGCCATGGTAGCATTGCAAACACACCCTCAAGTGACTTAAGCCCCTGGGACTCAGCACCGGCGGGAAGGTAATTTCAGTTTGTTGTTATACTGCTGTGACCTGGGTTTAATGCCAGCTTTTCAGACTTTCAAAAAAATTATGCAGGTGAAAAGAGAATGAGGGTTCAGAGACTGCTGAGCAGAAGTGAAAATACATCTGGGGGTTAGAAGCAGATAATTTTATTCTTTTAAGAGCTGCTTGGGGCTTTCGTGTGGGCCTTTGGCAAGACCCAAAGGGCTCTTCACCTGTAGTACAGAGCCTGTGCCAAGAGACGAGAGAAGTGGATGTTGCGACACCAAGATCTTCAGTGCCAACTGGGGTTAGAAGGATCTGCCCATTTCAGTTCTCTGTCTCTTATTTTTCCAGCCTTAAATTCAGCTCTCCACATTTCTGCAGCCATTTGATCCCTATGAAAATTCTAAAGCATTGTAGTGCGAATTTCTCCTTAAAAAAACACATTTTTGTATGTAGTTTTTACTAACGTACAAATTTCTAGAAGCAATCTCTCCTAACATAATGCATTTTATATGTTGTTTCCATTAAAGTATTCATTTTTATGCACACTTTCCCCTAATATAGGCATTTTTGTAAACATTGTTTGGTGGGAAAACTGCATCACAAAGTTCAGATAAGTGTGAATTTCGAAGGATGGGTGTGTTTCAGTTCTCATATTGTTTTGGAAAGTGCGAATTGGACAGATCTGGCTTTAAATGCTAACATGCTGACTGAATCAAATTTATCTCTCCCCCCCCCCCCCCCATTTCTACATGTCCACTTCGGATTTTCAGTGCCAACTCAAAATAAATTTTATCTTGAATTGATGGAATGGATGGCACTGTGCTCTCAGGGAGGGCATAGTTTGGGTGGTGGGGCTGCTCCACAGTGGGTGGACGGGTCTCACAGGACAGAGAAGAAGAAAGGCGACCTAACTATTCAGTTCTTTTTTTGTATGGCTTCTGTCATTTTGTGGGTTTTGCAATCATTTTATTGATTGTAATTATGATGGGGTGATTTGTTGTTGTTTTGTTGTATTCGATGTGTTTGCTCCGATTTGTTATTTTCTGTTAAATGGATTCTTGAACGTTGTTTAAAAAAAACATATTTCTATTTTGAATCCTATAGGATAGCAGTGTGTTTTTTGTTGCATATTTTTGTCATTTCTGTGGGTGGTAAGTTAACTCGAGGACAGTAATGAGGAAAGGCTAAACTAAAAATGAAATTAAATAAACAGACAGTTGCCTTCATTAACATCTGTTAGCCACAAAATGAGTGGGTTTTAATAACACTTTCTTCCTAATTACCCTATGGTCGAGTTAGATGTTGGGCATAGAGATGTGAAGGCCCTGGAGAAAAAAAAGGAAAATCCCATTTGTTTTCTGGGCCTTCACATCTCTAGTTTGGCAAAACAGCTGGATGATGGAATCCAGCACTTTGTGAAACTTTCTAAAAAGTGATAAGGAGTGAAGTTAGTGTGTGGGGGAAGGGTTAAGCATCCCTTTCATACCCTCCACCCTCTGCTCCAAAACATGTTCCTTGCACCCTCCAGCCCCCAAGTGTTTTAGAATTTTGGGAACAACCAAGATTCAAATATTTGGGTCTTCTTGCCAAATGTCTCCTTTGCCCCTCACGAGAACCTGCAGATGATTTAGGGGTTAAAATTAAAGCAATACATCATACCTGTGCTCATCTGTTTATTTACTGATAATGAATTACACACTAAGCACAGACCTTGCGAGCTGGGATTTCTGATCATCCCATAGAGACGAAGGAGCGCTCAGAAATGGTTGTCTGGCTTGATTCCAGGGATTTCCAGTGGAGTCACAGTGCCCTTCTAAGGCAGGCGGGAGGAGAAGGCCCTGACTTCTTTTGGCCAACCGTAGCAGCTCCTTAGCCACAATCCAGCTCTGTTTTGGATTACTTTAATCCCTTTGCTGTGTTTGCAGGTGCTCTTCTGCTAACTCTCTTTTTAAACAAGTGTTTCCATCACGCAGCAAGGATGTTGTTTTCTTGCTGCTGAGCGCTGGGAATCCCCACGACAGGAGAAGATGCAAATGACATCATGCGATGATAAAGTGGCTTTCCAGACAGATGTTTGCTGGGTGCCTCGAGTTTTGTATTTTAAAAAAGATTAAGTAAACTAATTGTCAACCCCAAATTTATTGTTATTTATTTGAATCATTTATTCCCAAACAATTACATTTTTTTAAAAAAAAAACTTTTCCAAAGTAGTTCATGAAAACCACATGTACGATAGAAAAAGACAATGATTAAAATCCATCAAACAAAACCATACAAATCGCCACGACATATAATAACCCAAAGGACGCGGCATAAAAGCAGTAGAAATCAATCATTTAAAAGACTTGCTGAATAAAAAGGTTTCAGCATACTTGTTAAACGTGGGAGGAGATGGGGCTTGGTGGACTTTCCCAGGAAGGGAATTCCACTGCTGAAGAGTCACTGCCTAATGACAGGTCAGCAAACAGGGCCACTGATGCTGATTTCGACTTAGCTGTGTTCATAATGGCACAGGTGGTCCTTAAAATAATCTAGTCCTAGGTCAACTAGGACATTAAAGCTTAGCCCAGGGGTGGCTGACCTGTGGCCCTCCAACTGTTGGGACTCCAACACCAGTCAGCCCCAGGTAGCATATTCAGTGGTCAGGGATGATAGCAGTTGTATTATCATCAATGTCCAGAGGTCCCAGGGCAGGTCACAACAGTTTAAAAATACATAATTAAAAACAGTTAAAAACAACCTAAAAATCACATCACAAAAAAATGGTGGCTCCTAAAAATATAAATTTTGTGTCAAAGGTCAGGGTAAAGAGGTACATCTTCAGCATTCACTGAAAATTGTATTGTGGTGGTACCAGATGTACCTCTGCAGGAAGTGAGTTCCACAACTTAGAAAGCTGTCACAGAGAATGTGTTGTCCTGGGCTACGTTCCGAGGTTGGCAGAACTACCAAAAGGGCCCTCTCTGCTGATCTCAACACCTCAGAGAATCTGTAGGGAAAGAGGTAGTCTTTCAGATATTTGCCTCCTAAGTCTTTAAATACTTTAAATACTAGAGCTTTAAATACTAATGTGAGCAACTTGAAGTGGGTCTGGAAACAAACTGGCAACCAATGCAGCTGTTTTAAAACAGAGTTCTAAAGGGAACCCCAGCCAGTAATCTGGCTGCTGAATTTTGGACCATTTGAAGATTCCAAATTGACTTCAAGGGCAGCCCCACGTAGAGCACATTGCAATAATCCAATCTGGAAGTTACTGGAGCATGGGGTACTGTGGCCGAGTAATCCAACTGAAAGGGGCCGATGCTAGTGAACCAGCAGGAGCTGGAGCTAGAAAAAGGGTCTCCTAGCCACTGAGGCCACCTGATCCTCCAGTGACAATGTTGGATCCAGGAGTACCCTCAAGCTGTGGACCTGCTCCTTCTAGGGGAGAGCAACCCCATCCAGAACAGGCTGTCTTCCCCCTTCTAGACATGAGAACTCTGGACACAGAACATCTCAGTTTTTTCAGGATTCAGGCTCAGTTTTGGCCCACATCCAGCCCATCACCACCTCCAAACACTGGTTCAACAGCTCAAGTACCTCCTGATTCAGATGGAATAGAGAGGTAGAGCTGAGTGTCATCCGTATACTGATGGCACCTCACTACAAATCTCCTGATGACAGCTCCCAGTGGTTTCATATACTGTAGATGTTAACTAGCAGGGGGGACAAGATGGAACACTGCAGAATAGCACAGGACAGCTCCCATAGTGCTGAACAGTAGCTTCCCACAACTGCTTTTTGGAAGTGGCCCTGGAGGAACCATTGAAGCACAGTGCCACCAACCCTCACCCCCCTGAGATGCTCCAGAAGGATACCAGGGCCAACAGTATCAAAAGCCACTGAAAGATCAAGGAGAACAAGCAGGGTCCCATTCCCCCCATCTTTCTCCCGACAGATGTCATCATCCAGGGCGACCAAGGCAATTTCACTCCTATGACCAAGCCTGAAGCCAGACTGGAATGGATCCAACAATATCTGGAGGTTCACAGATAGCCACCCCTGGGTCGACATCAGCAATTCATATTGAGCCTAGAAACAAATTGGCAAGCAAAGTCATTGGTGTAGACTCAGTAGACTATAGGAACCGAGGAAGCTGCCTTCTACCGAGTCAAACCCTTGAGGTCATCTGTCTCAGTGTCATCTACACAGAAGTCTTTCCCAGGAGTCTTTCCCAGTCCTACTTGGAGATGCCAAGAATTGAATTGAATTGGGACCTTCCACATGCAAGGCAGATTTATCTACCACTGAGCTATTATTGTTGTTATTGTTATGGCTGATGGTCTTGCTCTTACGATGATCCTGTGGCCACATTTTGAATCTGCCGCCATTTTCGAACTGTCTTTTAAAGGCAGCTCCACTTGAAATGCGCTCCTAGCCACCAATGCCATCTGGACATCCAGAGACAGCGTGGGGTCCATGAGAATCCCCAAAGTGGAAATTTGATCCTTCAGGAGAAAGCACAACCCTACCTAGAAGAGGTTGCATATCTCCACCCAGATCAGGAAAAC
The DNA here is from genome assembly GCF_030035675.1 of Rhineura floridana. NCBI lineage: Eukaryota > Metazoa > Chordata > Lepidosauria > Squamata > Rhineuridae > Rhineura > Rhineura floridana. Next base: position 11,297,670 of record NC_084492.1, on the reverse strand, counting down.
GCCCAACCACCAGCACCTCTGTCTTGTCTGGATTAAGTTTTGGTTTGTTTGCCCTTATCCGCATCAGTACTGCCTCCAGACGCCAGTTCAGAGTTCCCATTGCCTCCCTGGGGTCAGCTGATGGAAACAAGAGGTAGAGCCGAGTGTCATCAGTGTACTAATGGTGCATCAGCCCATCTTCCATGTGACCTCAACTAGCAGTTTCCTGTTCTGTTTCCTGCACCAGGAGTGGAAGGTGCAGTACCAGCAGGACACCCCAGTGGCACCACATTTTGACGTCAACGCTTTGATGTAAGAACTAGTAGACGTCACCCAAACATTAGGAAAGTGCTGATTGTTGTACTGTTATTGAAAGATGTTGCTGGTTTTTTTAACAGTGTTAATATTTTGTTATTTAAATTGCTGTAAAATTGTATTGTTCTTTTCTGATGTGTATTTCGTACTTGTATTTATTTTTTGTGAGCCACCTTGAGGGCCGTTTTGGCCAAAAGGCGGCATAGAAATAAACCGTAGCATAACATAACATAATATAACATAGATGGGAAAGAATATTCTGTGCCTGAAAGATATTTCTGAAAATGTGCACCAAGGTATATGTTTTTCTTACTCTTGTTTTAGTCTTTTTTTTAAGGTTTGCAGGGGGAATGGAGACAGCAACAAGAAGCCCAATGGATTTAATGGCAGTATTAACTCAATAAATCCCATCTACTGATGGTGAAGGTTCTCCCCAAATCACTGCTGCTTTCTAAACCTTTGGCAGAAATTGCCAGTATGTCATAAGTGATTTCTACATCCTTTAAAGCCACTTCTTTTTTAAAAAAACAGAGCTGATATGCTTGGGATTCTGCATCTGCTGTTGGACATTGTATAAGAAACTCTTTAAAGAAGGTTTAGAGAAATCCACAGAGATTAAGTTCACAATGGCTGCTAAGCATGACAACTGTGTGCAACTTCTGAATAATGGGTGCTTGGAGCAGGGGCAATAGAACACATGCTTTGCATGCAGAAAGTTCCAGGTTCAATCCCTGACATCTCCAGATGAGACTGGAAAAGACTCCTGCCTGAAACCCTGGAGAGCCAATCAAAGTAGACAGTGCTGATGTGGATGGATCGTGGGTCTGATTTGGTATAAAGCTGTTTCCTGTGTTCCTGGGGGTGGGGCGGGACAAACAGAAAAGCTGTTACATTTATCCCCTGCCTGTGGGCTTCTGGTTAGCTCCACTGGGAAACAGTGTGGTGGACCAGTGGACCTTTTGTCAGAGCTGCTTCAGTGCCTGTGGATCTCCTGGAAACTTTTTAAAAAAAACACCACACAACAACCAGACGGAGAACTAAGTAAAATATATTGCTGGGGCCACAGTCGCTGACTGGAGAATAGATGTGGCCCTTAATGAGACCAAAGTTGGCCATCCTTGCAGAAGCACATCAAGGATGCTCATAAAAGGCCAGTTAGTGGTCAAAAGGCCACTCTGTCCTGTTCCCTCATCCTTCACCAATTTCTCTCAATGACTGATGAATGAGGACATGAAGCTATGATCACCTGGACAATCCTTCTTAATAGACCAGCTTGGGTTACTTGAGAGTCCATGAAATCTGCAGTGTGTCACTGCTGGGATTTGGGACAGGGAAGCATGGATTCAAATCCTTGCTGAGCCATGAAGCTTAGGTGACCTGGAGCCAGTCATGCGCACTCTCATCTGTAACTCCTGCATGGCCAATGGTCAGGGATGACATAGTCCAATGCCATCTGGATGGCAACAGGCTTTCCATCCCTGCCCTATAGGATTTTGAAAGAAGGGCAGGATGCTGGTATGATCAAAGTATAAATGTGGCTCTCTGATTCCTAGGTTTCTACCCCCTATCAAATAATACTGAAGCTGCAGTTCCTTTCCTGTAAAATGTTGGGAGCCACAGGACACGCCAGCTAGATGATCATATCCAGCAGGGTGTTTATGAAATCCCTTCACCCAGGTCTAGGAGTGAGTACAGTACCCCCAGCCTTGCCTCAGCAGGCAGTTGGTTTCAGGAAATGAGTGCGGAGGCAGTTAATGAGCTGTCAACTAAGAAAGAAAAAGAGGAAGCTGGTCATGTTTCCTTGCCTTCAAATAAAGTGTGTTTGTTATTGCCTCCTTTGAAGAGGGCAGGCCTGATTGGTCAACGGTGTCCAAAGATAGGAGTGCGGAACTCTCCCCATTGTAGACCATGCGGTAGGTACTAACAGAAATATCACACGTAACTAACTAAGCGTCTCATAACTCGGGCAGCGGCAAGGAAGCTGTGGCTCTCCAGACGATGTTGGACTCCAACGCCCATCAGCCCCAGCCAAGCATGACCCATGGTCAGGGAAGATGGGAGTTGTAATCCAACAGCGTCTAGAGAGTCACAGTTTCCCCAGCCCTGTACTAAAGTATGAGCAAGTCGTCTTCAAACATTGAAATAGTTACTTATCAGAGGTGTGGGTGAGGAATGGGACTTTCATGTGTTACCTGGGTGTGAAGGAGAACCCTTTTTTTACCACTCCCCCACTCATCTTTTAACACGTGGAAAGCTCTTTCTCCCCCCCCCAAATGATCCTTCAGGTTGCTAGTGGGGTTGCAGGTTTGCCTTAAAGGTTCTGCCTTAAAGTTGGCATCCGAAGGCTGCTCATGGACCCTTGCCCCCGGCATGCTAGCTTTCCCTATGTAGGGAGTGCGTATATGCGTAAAAGCATTGGAACCTGCAACTCTTCAACCACCACCACCTCATCCACTGCTGCCTGAAGTGGTACCAAGCAGGAAGGCTCCACCCTGTGATATTGTGGCATGACTGAGTTGGTGTTAAAATGCTGAATCATAAAATGTTACCGTGGAAGGTTGCGGCTAACTGGAGTCCAGTAACATCTGAATGGCTGCAGGTTCCCCATCCCTGATCTAGTCAAATCCCCTGCATAGCACAGGAATCTTGCAGCTACACTGTCTCAGCAAAGATGAGCTCACCACCTTTCCAGACCATCCATTGCACTGTCAAAGCTCCTGTCATTAGGAAGTTTCTCTCATTATTTCAAAGGTTTGAAATCTATGGCCCTCCAATTGTTGTCGGGCTCCAGTTTACATCAGCCCCAGCCAGCATGACCAATGGTCGGGGATTATGGGAGTTGCAGTCGAGCATCTTCTGGAAGGCCTCAGGAGCAACAGTGAACAAATCTGCTCCGTCTTCTGCATGACAGCTGTTCAGATATTTGAAGACAGCTATCATAATCTTCTGTTTGGCAGGGTAAATGCACCCATGATTTTATTCCTGTATGCCTTTTATCAGGGAAGTATGATGCTGTGTATATTATAAATATGCTATGCTACCCAGCAAATGCCTCTGGAGATGGGATCCTGTAACTGGGGATTCCATCATAGAAATGGTCTCATTCATTCATTCATTTATATATATATATATATCCCACCCTTTCTCCCAGCAGGAGTCCAGGGCAGCAGGGTGGTCCTGCTCTGAACTCACTACATAACCTTAGATAACCCACTCTCTTGCAACATCCCCAGCTGTAATATGGGAATAATGATGATGATGTTGGCCTGCTTTACAGTTTTGTTGTAAGGATTACTGAGATAATGTAGGTGAACTTCTCCCAGCCTACCTGCCACCTGACATGTGGAAATAATTTTTGACAGCATCATGAAATGTTGCAAGCCACTTTGTCTCAGCTTCATCCTCAAATGCAACATGAGGATGATAATGCTCAGCTTACTTTACAGGGTGGTTGTAAAGATTGCAGAGGTAATATATTTTATTCCCTTGAACCCCAAATGACCACATTAATGCTAACTATTGAAAATGGAAATGGGCTGCCTTCAAGTCGATCCCAACTTCTGGCGCCCCTATGAATAGGGTTTTCATGGTAAGGGGTATTCAGAGGTGGTTTACTATTGCCTTCCTCTGAGGCTGAGAGGCAGTGACTGGCCCAAGGTCACCCAGTGGGCTTCATGGCTGTGGGGATTCGAACCCTGGTCTCCCAGGTCGTAGTCCAACACTCTAACCACTACGCCACACTGGCTCTCTCAATACACAAATACAAAGCAAAAAGAAGGCCAACAGCCGACAAAGTTCCAGCCGCTGGTGCAGGTCTTCTTGCACTCCAAGGACCCTCGGCAGCCTGGCTTAAATATAGTCCAAAGGGATGGCAGGGGCGATTCTTCTTACCAGGTTGAATGATTACAGCTCCCTCATCTGTCCTCCAGAGGAGACCATCAGCAGCAACAGGGAAATGCTGGGGAGGGCTATGAGGGTGGGTCCTCTTCCCCAGCCTCTTGGAAAAACATAGAATCAACAGCTAGTGAGGAACTGTGCTACCTCCCTCAGGTATTGATGGACAAAATTGGAGATTGGCAGTAGGCAGATTGCGGTATACTGGCAGAACCCTGGTTGATTCATAGCAGTTCATTAGGGGTTTCTGACTTTCAATTATTTAACAGCAGCTACAACTTTTTCATTCCTTACTAGGCTACTGAAATAAAGCTTCAGAGGAAACCATGAATGGATTTTTGGGTGAAAGAACTGTGAGCCTAGTGCTAGTACTGAAAACAAGTTTCTGGTCTGTGATGCACCCAGAGGTCCCATTTTCCTTAATTTTTAGTGTATGTCCACTGTTTTGCACCGTGGCACAGAGTGGTAAGCGGCGGTAATGCAGCCAAAGCTCTGCTCACGGCCAGAGTTCGATTCCAATGAAAGGAGGAAGTTGAATCTCCGGTAAAAGGGGTCGAGGTCCACTCAGCCTTCCATCCATGCGTGGTCGGTAAAATGAGTACCCGGCATATGCTGGGGGGGTAAAGAAAGGCCAGGGAAGGAACTGGCAATCCCACCCCATATATATGGTCTGCCTAGTAAACGTTGTAAGACGTTACCCTACGAGTCGGAAACGACTCGCACTACAAGTGCGGGGACACCTTTACCTTTACCTTTACCGGCTGTTGAAACCTCAGACAAATTAGATCCTGCAAGCTTGAAGGCTGACAATCCCTGAACTACATGATTGTGCTGGAACCAGTGTAGTATTGCAGTTAGAGTGTTAGGCCACATTCACACCATGCATTTATTCCCCTATTACTCCACTTTAAACAGTCATGGCTTCCCCCTCAAAGAATCCTGGGAAGGGTAGTTTTTGAAGGGTGCTAAGAGTTGTTAGGAGACCCCTCTTACCCGCACAGAGCTACAGTTGTCAGATTGGTTTAACAGTCAGTCCCTCTTCCCAGAGAACTCCTGAGAATTGTAGCTCTATGAGGGAAATAGGGATCTCCTAACAACTCTCAGCACCCTTCAGAAACTAGAGTTCCCAGGAGTCTTTGGGAGGAAGCCATGACTGTTTAAAGTGAAATAAATGTATGGTGTGAATGTGGCCTTAGACTAAGACTGGGGAGTCCCGGTTTTCTCTAATGTGATTTCTGTATGTGGTTTTTACTAATATATGCCTTTTTATGCACATTTTACCCTAGTATATGCATTTTTTGTACACATTACTTGGTAATGTGCAAATTGCAAAGGATGACTGATTGAAAAGTCTTGGTTAAAAAAAAGGATGACTATATTTCAGTTTGTGTATTGATTCAGAAAGTGCAAATTAGGTAGGTTCACTTTTAAATGCAATTCTTTTGTACCTGTCCCATTTTTTAAAAGTGTCCATCCTCCACCGTTATCAATCACAATTTCATCCTTGGGTCTTTGACATCTACAGTTCTCAACTATCTCAAGAGCTGGTGAGGCTTCTTTCTTTCAGGACGGATGTGCACTCCGTCAGAGCACTCAACGTTGGAAAGATGATTTAATTGTCACAATGTGGTCTTGTATATTAAATTGAAATAAGTTCACAGTTCTAAATACAATTATTCCAAAACTGTTTTCAGTGTTTGGTTCAACATGGCTCTCTTTTTCTTCAGTAAAAATGGTGAAATCAAGTTGCAGATATTGGATGAAAATGTGAAGGTAGAATTGAGACATAATCTAATTGATTTTATGCTTGATTTCCCTGCACTACTTAATGAAAAGATTTGTCACATTTCTCACTAATTCTATTAATAAATAATTGAAAACATTCTTGTGTATTTTTGTACCCTCAACAACACCGGTAATTTTTTATTTGGTCATGTGGTGAAAATGTTAACACCATCGCGACAGTTTTGGCAAGTATGAAAAAAGCTGTTGCAACACCGCCAATTTATGACTTACTGTATGAATCAGCCTGTTTTCATGGGAGGAGACTGCATGGAGCTGAAGGGTTGCAGGAAGTATTGTGATGTGTAGGGCAGCGGTTTCTGAGCTTTACTATTGGGATATCAACTCATCTGCCAAGGAATCTACCCTCCTTTGTTAGGGACCCCTAGTGCACTACAGAAGACTCTGGGCCAACTGGCTTCAGTTGTCCATCGTCTATCTCTTTGGCTTGTTTAATTTGTTTTGAATAATGTCTTTATTGAATTTTCAAGCTTGTATAACTCAGAACAAACTATAAAAAATAAACATCACCAAAAATTCCCCCAATAATATTTGGCTTGTTTATTTTCAGGTTAGAATTCATGTGATTCACTGAAATGAATTCACTTTACAACTGGGTTAGGGAACCTTTGGCCTTCCAGATGCTGTTGGACTACAGCTCCCATCATCCCTGACCATTGGCCATGTTGGCTGAGGCCAATGGGAGTTGCAGTTCAGCAACACCTGGAGGGCCACATGTTCCCCACCCCTGTTTTACAGTTAAGGTATGACTCATCTGTGTTGAGTGCGTATGTTCTTCAGAATATAAGCATCTTCATAGGGACTTTTTAGTTTAGAGAAAAGTCAAGTAACAGGTGACAGAAGTGTATAAAATTATGCATGGCATGGACAAAGTGGGAAAAGAAAAGTTTTTCTCCCTCTCATTATGCTAGAACTCGCAGGCATCCAGTGAAGCTGAATGTTGGAAGATTCAGGACAAACAAAAGAAAGTCCTTCACACAGTGCATAATTAAAACTATGGAATTCGCTCCCACAAGAAGCAGTGATGGCCACCAACTTGGATGGCTTTAAAAGAGGATTAGCCAAATTCATGGAGGATAAGGCTATCATTGGCTACTAGCCATGATGGCTATAATCTGTCTCCATAGCTGGAGACAGTATGCTTATGAATATCAGTTGCAGGAACCTGTAGGAGGGGAGAGTGCTCTTGCATTCAGGTCCTGCTTGTGGGCTTCCCACGGGCAACTGGTTGACCAATGCGAGGATCGGATGCTGGACTAGATGGGCCATTGGCCAGATCCAGCAGGCTCTTCTTATGTTCTTATATCTGGATCAAATCAAGATCCACTACATCCAGAATTCTTTGCAAGAATCCCAGCAATCGAGTTATTCGGGATCCCACCCAAAATCTGGCCAGTGGACTATGGGTCCACCTTCTTCCCAACCGACTCTGAGATATAAGCTCCTTTCATGGGGGGCACTGACGACACTTGCTGCTCTTCCAAAATGGAGAATTTGACGTAGAGCATGCCCAACCATCTCCTGTGGCTACTCTTCGCAGGAGAAAGAGCATTACCTGCAGACAAGCAGTTTTTCAGGGTAGCGTGTTTTGCTGTTACTGATCTTCCCTTTGAGAAATTCCTGAGAAGTTTTTGGGGAAGCTCAAGAGTTCCCAGTTTGAAAAGCTGTGCTACAGAGGGTACGAAACCCTCCTTTCAAACACTCTACATTGAAATTGTTTTGGCACTGCAAACGACCAGCCCCCCTCCTTGGAGAAGCGTCACATCCTCCTGAGTCAGCAGTTCCTCGACTTTCATCTTCAGAAGCTCTGCCACATACTCACTGCCTTCCCCGCTTTGTTTGAAGGCCAAGGTGAGCCTTTTTAAGCTAAGCCTAGAGGATGTGTGGCTGTCTTGTTCTTTCTGTGGTCAACCAGTAAAGGCCCATCGGATGCTACCTTCTCCTGAGTCAGAACTAGAGATGGGGGAGAAATTAGATTCAGTTTGCATTTAAAGGTGAACCTACCAAATTTGCATTTTCTGAAACAATGTGTGAACTGAAACACAGCCATATTTGGAAATTTGCACTTCTCCGGATTTTGCCATGCATTTCTCCATCCAAGCAATGTGTAAACAAGTGCACAGACTAGGGCAAAGTGTCCGTGACAATACATATGCGTGAAAGTAACGTACAAGAATGCATTTTATTAGGGAAATTGCTTTTCAAAAATATGTACATTAGGCAAAATAGCATACAAACATGTTTCTATTATGAGACATTTGTACTAAACTGTTGAATTTTCATGAAGACTTTTTTAAAAAAATCTGCAAATGGATCTGGAAATCTAGAGAACTGAAGATTGGAAAAACAAGAAACCAAGGGAAACAGAAATGGGCAGATTCGCCCATCCCTCATCAGAGCATCGGTTCGTGTAGTTCCATATTGTCTAGACGCTGACTGGCAAAGGCTCTGCAAGGTTTCAGGCAAGCATTTCTGCCATCCTGACCTGGAGCTGGTAGGGATTGAACCTGGGACCTTCTGCGTACGAACGTGATGCTCTGCCACTGAGCTACAGCCCTTCTTAAGCCCAGACTCTTGACCCTTTTTCTCCATCAAAGACTTTGGGGAAGGGTGGAGGCTGCCAACACACCTGTTTACATTTTTGTTGGAAGCAAAAAAGAAAACAAAGCCTGAGGCCAGATATGTCTGGATATATATATTCAGTCATTCAGAAGAGCATTGTGTCTTTTCCCTCTCCCCCACGAGGCCAAGCCTGAACAGATGAGGACTAAGCAAGCGGAGGTGAAAGTGAGCCTATGCAACAGCGTCGCCCTGAAGTAGAAAGTCTCTTAACCTCATCCTGTTTACATCAACAAAGCAAACACTTTGCTCCTGATCCTTATCTCTTTGAGGCTGGCTCTGTTCATGCCTGTTGCCCCAGGCTGTGAAGTCTCCATCCAAATCTGATGGAGGATAAAGAGTGAGAACAGCTCGCCCACACAGTTCACACCCGCCGCGGAGTAGCAGCTTTCTCACTGGCCTTCTGGGCAGGCTCCTCCGCTTGTCCTGACGTTTCTGCTGAGCTAGTGAAGCCGAACGTGTACCGATGTGTACAGCTGGGCTGGCGTGTTCTTGGTGCTGCTGGCTCTCGTACTTGGTGCACATCGGCTGATGTTTGTTACGGCAAATGTGCCAGTATGGGTCTCCCGATTACATGAAGGACATGCAGTGAATGTGCCCCAGGCAGCTGTAATGATGAGCTCACACCTGGAAGGGGAGGGATTTCAGCTAAGGCTTTGCAGGCAGAGGTCTCAGGTGCAGTTCCAGGCACGAGCCTGGGAGAAACCCCTGCCTGAGGCCTTGGAGGACTGACACCAGTCAGAAGAAACAATATCAGGTTAGAGAGACAAATGATCTAACAGTATAAGGAACTGTACAGTGGAGACTGCCATATTGGGGCACATGGGACACTGCCCCACCAACCTCAGTCTGCTGTCAGCCAGCCCTCACCTGCCTACCTGCTTTCTTACTTACATCCAGCTCAGGGGTTGGCACTGAATGCCAGCTTCCTTCTCCTCCTGAGTCTCAGTGTTGCCCTTGTAGGATTCAGCAGGGAGAGGACAGGGACAAAACTTGACATAGTTGGCTCCACCTCTCATTGGCTCTGCCTCTGCCTTGCCATTGGCTCTGGCTCCACCCATTGTTGGCCTCCTTGCTTCTCCACCCTACCAATCCCAATGGGCAGCAGTGAGGCAGTGCTATGTTAATATGCCCACTAGCAGAGGAGTTTGTGTGTGCATACGCATGGGTGCATGCATGGCAGGGGATCTTGTCCTAATAGATATAAAAGTGAAAGTAGCCCCTCTACTCCCACCATGCACCATGCTGATTTTTCCACTAAATGGCTGCACTATTTATTTGTACCTCTGAGAAGATGTACTATCAATTTATTTCTGCAGATGGGAAATGATGATGGCGTATTTCCCCTTTTTTGGGGGGGGGGGTTGTCACTGAATCTAAACCGACAATAAATATTTATTCCATCTCTTTTATCCATCCTTCCTCCAAGGTAAACTTTTATCCTCCTAGCCATGCTGTGAAGAGGCCAGGGCCTTTATTTGTTTGTCAATGTGTATCCCTAGTCCAGTTTGGAGGGGGCCCTTGACAGAGGGTGTCCTCTGGTAGGCCCAGTCCTATATCAGTGCCCCCTCCTGAAGTGCTCACTTATGAACGTAAGAAAAGCCCCGCTGGATCAGATGAAACCCCCATCTAGTCTGGCATCTTGGACTAGAAGCTCACCTGCAGAACCGGAGCGCAAGAGCACTCTCCCCTCCTGGGATTCCCAGCAGCTACCATTCAGAGGCATCCTGCTGTTGACAGCCGCAGCAGCAAGCAGCCGACATAACCAGTAGCCACTGGTGGCCTTGCCCTCCATGAATTTGTCTAATTCTCTTTTAAAACCATCCAAGTTGGTGGCCATCGCTGCCTCTGGTGGGAGTGAGTTCCATCATTTTTATTGTGTTCTGCATAAAGAAATCTTCCCTTGTGTCCATCCTGAACATCTCATGGCTTCATCAAAGGGACCCAGGTTCTCATATTAGCAAAAGGGCAGAAAACATCTTTCTGTCCATTTTCTCCACACCATGCACAATGTTGTAAAGCCTCTCATGTCCTCTCTTGCTTTCCTTTTGTCTAAACTGCCGCCCTGGGCTCCTACTGGGAGAAAGGGTGGGATATACATCTAATAAATAAGTAAATAAACTAAAAAGCCCCCGACTCTGCATCCTTTCCTTGTAGGGGAGTAGCTCCATCCCCTTGATCATTTCAGTTGCCCTTTTCTGAACCAGCTTAGCGGTGGCCGCAGCAACAGTGCTATAATCCATGCCAGGCATTCCCCCCTGCCCCATGGTCTGAAGGCACCATTTAAATTCCCATTGATGCCATAGAGTAATACTACAGCGGGGACATTGTGAGAAATTAAAATAGCTCCCAGATCCACATTCACGGCTGCCACATACTGAAAATCGTCTTGGGGTGGGGGATCAAGATAGGCATGTGTGGTGTGGATGTTGGGACCCCGCCAGCTGCCTGAGAATTCTGGGCTTTGATGCCAGCCTGTTGCTACCGCTCTGGGAGGCTTCTGTGGCACATGAATTGTGATGGTGAGTCAGTCCCATGCCCCACCTCCCTAAATCTGCCATGCTGCAGTTATTGGTCATCCCTAACCCTTATCCCCCCCCCAAGGGGGCCAGATGGTATCACTTACAGGTGTGGCATTTGCCCAGGGGCTGCCCTATGCTGGCCTTCTAGGGCTTTACAAAATACTGCAGCAACAAAACAAAAAAAGATGTTGCCTGCCACCAGGACGTTGACAACCTGGATTGTAACAGTGGGGAACATGACAAAAGAGGGAGAGGACATGACCCAGAGCTCCCCAGCGACCTTCAGGCAGGGGACGTGAACCAGAGCTTCCCCTACTGAATAACTACAATTGGGGCCAGCCTGGTTGGGACCCTGCTGTGGCCCCTGGCTGGGAACCTACCACCAAGAGTCCCCTAGACCTCCTGCTCCTCCGTAAACCATCACCACTTGCTTGCTCGCCTGCCCTCTCTAGTCCAGAAGGAGTGAGCAAGTGGATGATGGAGGCAGCAGCAGCTGTCACCAGCTCCCTGCCTGTGGGTTCTTTGGCTAGAGAGCAGCAGGTGCTGACATTGATGAAAAGGAGGCACAGCAGCAACAGCTGATGACAGCGACAATGTGGAGGGAAGGTCCTTGGGAGGGAAGGGCAGCTTCCCTGAGAAAGGATGTCTTCCCCAAGAGCTCCCCAAACCTGTCAACAATCTAGCCCAAGGATGGGGGCCCAGGGGCCCTCCAGCTGTAGGACTACAGCTCCCATCATCCCTGATCGCTGCCCAGGCTGGCTGGGGCTGATGGGAGTTGGAGCCTGCCAACACCTGGAGGGCCTCTTGTTCCCCAGTCCGGATCTAGCTCCTGCACTGCACAGGCCTTCGTTTTAAAAGCCCAAATGAAAAAGAAACACACGTTAGCCAGCGATGAGCTAATGATTTGCTGGCCCTTAAAAAGCTACACGGCAGTTTTCCCCACACAAACATGATAGATAGATAGATAGATAGATAGATAGATAGATAGATAGATAGATAGATAGATAGATAGATAGATAGATAGATAGATAGATAGATAGATAGATAGATAGATAGGAACGTAGGTAGCTGCCTTATACCAAGTCAGACCAATGGTCTATCTAGCTCAGTACTGTCTGCACTGACTGGCGCAGCTCTCCAGGATTTCAGACAGCGTTTTCTCCCAGCCAGGGAGATGCCAAGGATTGCACCTGGGACCTTCTGCATGCAAAGCAGATGCTCTGCCACTGAGCTACAGCCTGTTCCCTTGATGGATGGATGGATGTTATAGACAGTTTTCAAAGCAACAAACAGAACTTCACCCAAGCTTGGTCTGGATCCCTATAAGAGTCCATTTAATCACTGAAAACATATATACGCAATTGTGATTAACAAAACAGAGGTTTTTCTAGGAAAATGTTTCGACTTCTGCCTTTCTCAGCTGCTATTATACAAATGTGATGATGCTGTTACCAAGGTGGCGGCACCAGAGCTTTGAGGATGGAATGCTGAGAGGCGAATGAAGCTCCTCTCTATGATAGCAGCTGAGGAAGGCAGAAGTCGAAATGTTTCCCTAGCAAAAAAACCCCCTCTGTTTTGTCAATCACAATTATGTGTGCGTATATATATATATAAATCATTTGACAAACCCTGGAGCTTCAGCAGGCTTTTCTTTTGATGGACAAGGAAACTGCACAACTTCATTAGTTTCCTCCTCCTCCCAAGTATCTCCAACCACATCTTCTGCCACCCACGCCAGCGTGGCTGTCAACATTTAGCTTGGTTGTCTTTAAAATGTCATCGTCTTTTAAGATCTTTGCACATGCATGTACATGTTCTTGAGCTTAAACCAAAATAGACTTTCTGAATAAGGAGAGCAGCCACAGTATCAGATGTGCAAAACTGATTCTGCATGTATTAAGTGGCCGACCTTTAAAATAACACAAAAGCATAAAACTTGGTATGGGCCATGAGATGAGGGGAGAAATTCAATTCGGTTCACATTTCAAGCTGAATCGTATCAAATTCACACTTTCCGAAACAAGACGAGAATTGAAACACAGCCATCCTTAGAAATTTGCAGATTTGCAGAATGTTCAGATGCAGGTCTCCAACTAAAAGCCTGCTCACAGAAATGCAGCTATTAGGAGAAAGTGTGAATAAAAATGAATATATTAGTGAAAACTTACAAAAAAATCAATATATTAGGAGAAATTGCCTGCAAAAATGTGTGCATTAATCCAAACTGCATACAAAAATGTATTTATTAGGATACATGATGCTGCACAATTTGCATGAGGATTTTTTTTAAAAAAATCCGCATTTTGCTGCAGAAATGTGGAGAACTGAATTTAAGATTGGGAAAATGAGAAACTGAGAGAACTGAAATTGACAGATCTTTCCATCCCTATTGCAGACAATGCTCAGCAAGGGCATCCATGCAATGAGGGTGGCCATGTGTCTTTCTTTACAAAGGGAAGTCCTCTATTTGAAGGACAGTCTGATCCAAGTCCAGTTTCAAGGTGAAGGGACAGGGGGAGCGGCCTTGAAGCTGCCCATCAACACAGCACTTGGACGGGAGACTAAGGAGGCACAGAGGTCACCTGGCCATGCCTTTCCCACTCAGGTGAGGTGTGCTGCATTTCTATTTAAATTATAGTCATTATTTCTAAAATCATTTATTAGCAGTTGCAACTTTTTTATGCAAACCTGTGCCCTTGTTTTTGGTCAATATTTGGGAACTGCTGCTCTAGACCATTTTGTGAACAAGTTAAGAGTTGATATTGTTGCTGTTGATTTCAGTGTCATCCTGATTATTTATTACTTTTTTTTTTGTACAGTCAGTATGAATAGCTTTTCCCTCTCAACTCATGTACATCTCTAGCCAGGGGTTGATGGGAGTGAGGGCCCTTCCCAGGGAAAGAGGAATACCAATTGCTGGGAATCACAACCAGTTGGTGGGCAGATTTTGCCCTACCACGAAGATGCCCCCAATTCCAATTGAATATCAGTTACTGGGAATCACAAGTGGGGAGAGTGCTGGTGTGCTCAGGTCCTCCCTGTGGTCTTCCCAAATGCATCGGGTTGGTCACTGTGAGAACAGGATGCTGGATTAGATGGGCCACTGAACTGATCCAGCAACCAGGCACTTCTGAGGTTCATCATATGTTCCTGTGGCACAGAAAGACACTACGAGATGTTCTTCTGCATGCTGGAGGTGCTACCCATCTCAGCATGCCCCCTACCATATGAGCAGAGAAAGTCTCCAATATTAAGGGTGGCATTCAACACTAGCCCTTCTTAGAAGAACCCCACTGAATGGACATGACCAGCTTAGGTTTATTAATTTCAATGGGTCTACTGTGGGTAGGACTTAGTTGGCTACCTCCCTAAGTACAGTGTTTTCATCTTCCACAATTTGATAGATAGAGACTAGGGGGCTTTGCCCCCCTGATTGCTCCTCTCGCCAAGGCACGAGTACCGGCACCTCATTTTTTACCAAAATGAATATCAATAGTGATGACTTGAAACCTTACAGTCTTCATAACAAGGGAGGTGTTTTCCAGACAGAAAGATAAGCAGATAAGTTCTATGCCTGCCCTGACAAGCGTAGAATCTAAACAGAATGAAACTGGGAAAACAAGATGGAAAAGGCTAGTCACAGTTTCAAGACTCTAGTTTAAGCGAAGAGTCCTTCCCTGTTTTCTCTGGGCTCCTGCCCTCTCCAGTCTTTATGTTTTCTTTATGTTAGTAAACATTCAGAAATAATAAAGATCAACAGATATACACCCAGGACAGGGCTCGCTAACTGCTGCCCCGATCCACAGTCCAGCTCTGACCTGCCAAATGAATTCTAAATATCCCTGCAACACCCCCTACAATTTGGCACCAGTTGGGAATTTTTGTTTTGTTTTTTATTTTTACTCACCGCTGCTGTCACAGGAAGGCGACCAATTCTCTGCCATGGTTTGGGGGGAGGCGTACAAGGAACAACACTTTACCCAGTAGCAGGTGTCAGCAGCAATATCACCATGTCAAGTATACTACCTGCCTTTCCACATCCGGGAGCACTTCCTTGGCGCTTCATCATCTTCATCTGAGTGCTTCTGGTGTGCTCAGCTATTTCCGCCAACAAGCATTGCAGACTGGAACTGTAGTTAGAAGTTGTCAGAGTGCTCAGTAGTTTCCCAGAGCTCTCCTCACAGATTGGTTCAACTGTCTTGTTGGACTTGAACTCTCATCAGCTCTCGCTGCCGTAGCCAATGGCCAGGGATGATGGGAGTTGTAGTCTAACAACATCTGGAGGGCCAGTGGATCCCCATTCCTGCATTAAGATGTGGTCTGGGGGAGACCTGAGTTCAAATCCCTCCTCGTCAGTGGAGTTTGCAAGGTAACCGTGGGCCACTTGCTCTCTCTCTCAGCCTGACATGGGATAATCCCATGGGATCATCCTGAGCTGTTTGGAGGATGGGCTGGATGCAAATATGACCATGCACAGCAGGTGTAGCAATGGGACTGCTCTCTACATGCTGGACTCACAGTCCAGTTCCAGCCATTCCTCTAATATCATCTGAGCCACCTCCTAGGAGAATCTTAGGGCTGGTTTGGACAATCACCTAAAGCAGGGATGGGGAACCTGTGGCCCTCCAGACGTTGCTGGACTATAGCTTCTTATTGTCTCTGACCACTGGCCCCATGGCTGATGCGAGCTGGAGTCCCAACATCGGGAGGGCAACATGTTGGCTCTCCCGGGTGTACAATTAGCAAGCACAGATAAATCAAGTAATAGGCATCCACATGTAACCCAAGATGGCACTAGTCAATCTGTGCATGATGTTTCTCTGAGTAGGCACGTACGGAGCGAAGGGTGGGATGGCTCCAGGTTCAGAGGCAGCAGAGCTTGGAAAAGTTACTTTTTTGGAACTACAACTTCCATCAGCCCAATCCAGTGGCCATGCTGGCTGGGGCTGATGGGAGTTGTAGTTTTAAAAAAGTAACTTTTCCAAGCTCTGTGTGTGTATGTGTGTGTTTACATCTCTAAATGGTTTATCTCTTTAGATCCATGCCATGTTGTTTTGTTGTTGCTGCTGTTGATTAGATTCATTAGTCGCTTGTTGCCTGAAGGCCTTCAAGTGACTTATAGCAATGTTAAAACCAGAAACAAATATACCATACTATAGAAGCAAAACAACAAAAGAGCAACTGCCGTTTTAGCCTTCTGCGCAATTTACAAGTATAAAAGCCAATTACGGAAGCATGATCAGTTGCTGGGCTCTTGCCCTCCTGCCCTGCTTGGGGCTTCCCATAAGCATCTGGTTGGCCATTGTGGGGAAACGGGTGCTAGACCAGGCAGGCCTTTCATCTGATCCAGAAATCCTTGCCTGGATTGAATTAAAAAAGACCGGAATATAGGAAGCTGCTATATACTGAGTCAAACCATGGGTCCATCTAGGTCAGTACTGTCTACACTGACTGGTAGCGGCTCTCCAGGATTTCAGACGGGGTTCTCCCCCTATCCTTACCTGGATGTGTCATGGATCGGACCTGGGACTTCCTGCATGCAAAGCAGATCCTCTACCGTTGAGCTATGGTCCTCTACTTACACAGGAATGTAGGAAGCTGCCTTATACTGAGTCAGAACCTTGGTCCATCCAGGGTGTTGTCTACACTGACTGGCAGCAGCTCTTCAAGATGTCAGGAAGGGTTCTCTCCCACCCTACCTGGATGTGCCTAGGACCTCCTGTAGGCAAAGCAGATGTTCTGCTGCTGAGCTATGGCCCCTCCCTTATGGTGTGAATCCTCTTCTGGAGTAGTCAGTTATTCCTGTATGAAAAGATGGAATGGGACCTCATCAAGGTCTCCAGATGGCACAGCGACATGTGGTTAGAAAGCAAATACCACTGGCTGGGAACATACCATGCAAGGGAAGAGTACGTATTTACCTTATTTGATCCATGAAACATTTTTTTTAATGTGAAATGACAGGAAATGATCTTTGAGCAAAGAGGCCAAAGGCATCCGTTCAGCCTCACACCATAATTACCTGCAAGTCTTCTTGCTGAGTATTCTGTTCTGCATCCCCTGTTTATTCACCATTTTGCCACAAACTGAAGTTACCGGCCACTGCCGGTGAGCACCAAAGATGTGCCAACCATCCTGATTGCTCCCCGGATGCCTCTTTGGACGGAGTAAATGTGTTTCTCTGAATCAAAAGGCCTTCTTTGGGGACTGGTCTTGGCAGTTCATCAACAGTAAAGCAGCCTTCTCCAATCTGGTGCCCTCCAGCTGTTTGGGGCTACAGCTCCCATCTGATAACAGCTGTAGTTCCAAACATCTGGAGGGCACCAGGTTGCTGCAGGCTGATGTGAAGCTCTTTTCCTAAAGCTCACTGATTGTCAGGAAGTCACTTATGGTTTCAGGGATTCCCAAATGGGGGTCTGAGGACCAACAGTGCTCCACGAGCTGCGTCCAGGCGGCCTGCAATGTGTCTGTGAAGAACAGAAGGAGTCATGGCTGTAAACAGTGAGTACGGCATGTTAAATCTTCATCTTGCTTTTTGATTGTAGTTTGATTGCTGCTTGTCCATCTTACGCTGTGTTTTATTACTGGTTATTGTATTTAATATGGCATGTTATGGAAATGCAATGGCAAAACAGTAAAATGCAATGTAAGAAATAAAAGCAGCAACTAAAACACAACCAACAAAAATCATACAGCATCTAGCACAGCACTTTACAATTGTTGACAACCAGGAGTATAGTGACAAATTCAGAAGTGCAGGGGCCCTTCATGATAGTCAAGCAACATCCCTTCACAGCCACGCCCCCTCACTCACTCACTTTCTCTCTGTTGTCATCTCCACATTCCTCAGTTCTTCCCACGTGCAACTTCTCCCACAACAACAGATGTCCCTAGGAGCCAATCAGAATGAAAGGGGAGTGTGTTTGCTACTAAGAAGGGTCTTCTCAGTGGGTGACTCACCTCCTTTCACTCTGATTGGCTCCAATCAGCAGAAAAGAACAAGGAAGCATGTTAGAAGACTCATCTCAGTGGCCAACACACTCCCCTTTCATGCTGATTGGCTCATAGGACGCTAGGGATATAGGGACCCCGCTGGGACCCTGCTCCCAAAAAAGTAAAGGGTCTAAGACCCCCTGAGACCCTGGACAACTACATCCCTGCTGACAACAGGCAGAAAAGTCATTAAGTGGTCTGTCGAGACTCTCAATAGTTTTCCAATGGTCTGTGGAGAAAAAAAGTTTGGGAATCACTGGCTTATGTCACGGGCTACATTTGTAATAATCTGGGAAACTCTTTCGCCTGGGGGAAACCCTTCCTTCTTTAGTAGCAAGGAGAAATTCAGAGCTTGCTTGCTTTGTTTCAGGGCATTAATAGCTATGGTAACAAACAGGCGATGATGGCAGCCTTATCCAGTTACTAGAGTAACAGGAGCCAACACGAAGAGAAACATTTATATTCCCTTTTATTATGATCCCTCGCTGAATTGACTTGCCATCGAAACCGCCTTGGTTTCAGCCAATAAAACTGATGCTTTTACACTGTGAGTTTGCATCTGACAGGATTCTGATATAACATATGTAGCTAGGGGATGGCCGCTTCCCCGCTCAAACATTCCTTGCTGATAGCACCAGCTGGTTCAGCAGAAATGATGTTATCTGTAGACAACCTCAAGCACCAAGCTGATCCAGGGGCAGAGGGGAGGGCAAGGCATCCCCAGGTGTGTGGTCAAGGTGCCCTACCTTGGCTGCCTAGAATAAAACCAGAACAATAGCGGGGAACCAGCAAATTAATGGATTGCTTTAAAATGTGTGGTTGTGGGTTTTTTTAAGCACATGAAAGGGTGGTTTTGTATTGATATATGTTCTCTCTCTCTCTCTCTCTCTCTCTCTCTCTGTGTCTTTAAGTACAGTCTCCCTTAGGAGTGAAATTGGCTGGAACAGAAATGTAGTATGTTCCAGTCAATTCCTCATCTCCTTTTTTCTTCCATTTCTCATTTTCTGGGACTAAGAGGAGAGGATGTTATAAATTATTTATTTATTTATTTGAATATTTATAAACCACCGACTCGTTAAAAATATTATTCAAACGCAGTAAAATGATACGGCGATCAAAGATGAACAAATGACCAACACAGAATCAGACTGAATCTCTAAAAACACATGGCAAGACAAAAACATTTCAGCAGGCGACGAAATATCTGAATGGTAGGAGCCTGTCTGATTTCGACAGGAACAAGTTATATTACTGGTGCTGCTCCACGGAAAGTGTTAGAGGTAGGGCCGTAGCTCAGGGGTAGAGCATCTGCCTTGCATGCAGAAGGGCCTAGGTTCAGTCCCCACCATCTCCAGGTAGGACTGGGAGGGAATCCTCCCTGAAACCCTGGAGAGCCACTGCCAGTCAGTGCAGACAATACTGAGCTAGATGGACCAATGCTCTGGCTCAGGATAAGGCAGCTTTCCATGTTCCCAATTTGTGTAGAAAGTAAATGAGTATGAACTGGGAGAATGACAACAAGAGGCTCCTCTTGGCAAGGGATGGGGGAGAAATTCAATTTGTTTTGCATTTTAAAGACAAATCTACCTATTTCACACTTTTCAGGACAATACAGAAACCAAAGCACAGCCATCCTTTGAAATTCACAGTGAAATGCTGAATTTTGCTGTGCTCATAATGCAGCCAAGTAATCTGTGCAAAAATGCATATACTAGGGTAGAGTGTGCATAAAAACACATATATTTGTAAAAATGACAGAAAAATACATCAGGGAAAACTGTTTTGCAACAATGTATTAGGCAAGATTACATTAAAAAGTGTATCTTATGAAAAATTCAAACTCAAATGCAGATGAATTTTCATGAGGATTAAAAATAAATTTCAAACTGGTGTGGCAACGTGGAGGCCTGAATTTGAATGACAAACGCAGAGAAGCAGAAACGGACAGATTTACCCATCCCTACAAGTCTCGTCCCCCTTTTCATTATCCGTGTAGCAGGGCCAGCGCAACCAGAGTGAGGTGGCGGCGGCAGACCCCCAACTCAGCCATTTCTCCTAGGGCCATTCCTCCAGGCAGTTTTTACTAGTGTTCACATTTTTGCAAGCCATTTCTCCTAACATAATGCATTTGGGCATGTTATTGTCACTCATATAATCATTTTTATGCACATTCCCCCCTAATATATGCATGTTTGTAAATATTGTTTGGTTGGCAGACTGCCCTGCAAAATCTGAATGAGTGTGAATTTTGAAGGGTGGCTGTGTTTCGGTTCTCATATTGTTTCAGAAAGTGCAAAGTTGTCTTGAAATGCAAACTGAATTGAAATTCTCGCCCATCCTTGGTCCACACTTGTGCTGCCGCTGCTATGTTGCAACATTTATTTGAGGAGACAGCAAGTGCCCGGCAGAATGGTGGGCGAGCAGTGGCAAGGTGTTGGAGGAGGACTGAGCTGTAGATGGCATGTGCTGTGGGCCTGCCCAGAACCCCCTAAGCTACCTGCAGGTCTCAAATGTGATGGAAGGTGGTGTTCTGTCCCCAGTGTTGAAGGAAGATCCACCTACCAGTCTTCTTGGCTACTGTGCATGGCAGTGGTGGCTGGTGGCTCCATGACAGTGGAGTAGTGGAATCCTCTCCAGGATTTAGTGTGAACTTTCAAGGAGCTGTTCAAGGTGCACCTAAAACCCAGAACGGATTCTGCTGCCTCACTGACATGGAGCCTCTAGCTGCAGAAGTAAGACCCACTGAGTTCAATGAGGTTTACTCCCAGCCCAAGTAACTCGGTATAGGATTGCCACCTAGAAATAAACACGCTTTGGCCCCTTCTGTACTACACATTTGAAGCACTAACAGCCATGGCTTCCCCCCCAAAATCCTGAGAACTGTAGTCTGTCAAGGGTACTGAGAGTTGTTAGAAAACTACTATTGCCCTTCCGCAGGAACAATTCCCAGACTGGTTTAACAACTGATGCTTCTTCCCAGGGAATTCTAACTCTGTGAGGGGAATAGTAGTCTTCTAAAAACTCTCAGAACCCTTAATAAATTACAGTTCCCAGGATTCTTGGGGTTTTTTTTTTAAGTGTTTTTAAATTTGTATATTTTTATATTTGTTTTTAATGTTTTTAATTGTTGTAAACCGCCCAGAGAGCTTCGGCTATGGGGCGGTATACAAATGTAATAAATAATAATAATAGTAGTAGTAGTAATATAATAATAATAATAATAATTCTTAGGGGCAGCCACGACTATCTAAAGTGGTACCATAGTGCTTTAAATAGCGCTTTAAATGTAAGGTGCAGATGCAGCCTTACTAGGGAGTAAGTCCCATTGAGTGTTTATAGGATATTTACCACAGATGTGGGATCTGAACAAATATCAGAAAGTTGGTTTCTACTTGTTTGAGGGCAGCAGTTATATATGACTAGCTAAGTATATGGTTATAACTAACCAATGGTTATTTAATGGTTATTTATGACTGACCAAGTCAGGTCTACTGAAAGGCCAACTCCATAAGGCTTCCTCTCCCTCAAGTGGTAGCAGCCATTCCATCAGGCTGCTTCAGTAGGGTAGATGGCAAACAGGGCTCATTCCATCACCTCTGCTGAAAGACCACCTCCATCAAGCTGTGCCTCCTGACCCTGAACTATTTCCATTTCGGCTGGTCATTATAATAATTACTATTTATCTTTAAGAATTGGCACCTGAGTGTGTTTTTCCTCTTCTCCCCTTGTCTCATTTTCTTTGTATTTTTTAAAATACTTTTTATTGAAGATTTTTGCATATAATTTGCAGCTGGTACAACATAGCAAGCAAAGTACAGTACATCCTTATTTTGAGAACATAGGATAATATAATTAAATTCTTTCAACAAAAGCCTGGTAATCAGGGCTGGCACCAAAGAGCAGCCAGGTCATGCCCTGGCAGAGAGGCCTGGCAACTCAGAAGGGCTCCTGAAGGGCCCCTCCTTAGAGTGGGAGGGTAGCAATCCCATTCTGCAATCCATGGCAGAGTCAGCTCCCGACCCTGCAGCAAATCGTGGAGAGGGAGCTCCCAGGCACTTCCCCCAAACAGTCAGTACGGGCTTCAATAAGCCTGCATGCATTCCCCACCTACTTTTCCCGCCCTGCGTGTGCATGCCTGCCATCAACCAAGATGGTTGCAGAGGCTTCCCTAAGGGAAGGGACTGATGCCCCTGCTGCCATCTTGGTTGATGGCAGGCATGTGTGCACAGTGTGCACATTCACAGGGAAGGGAGAGGTAGGTGGGATGTAGCCCTGTGCCACCTCTATGGGGGGGTTGGACTATGGTGCCAAGGGCCCAGGCATACCTGGTGCCGGAGTGTAAGATGGAGGGGTTCACAGCATTAGCAGTCCATCAGATCTTGCTTTGGTAGATAGTAGGATAGTAATCTTACTATCAACCCCCTACCTAAGCCCCCTCCCCCCCGCAGTGGTGTGCGTTCCAGATGATTAAAATATTTTTAAAAGGAAAAAAGGGGGGGAATTTGCTAGGTATATCATTTCCTTCTAATCATTAATTCTTTGTATGTCTTGTCTTTTAGATTGTAACCTTGCCGGCAGGGCCTCTCTTCTTTCAATTGATTATATGTAAGCTGCTGTGGGAGTCTTTTTGGCTGAAGAGCACTGTACAAAGCCTCTAAATAAATACCTAAATAAAATTAGCTCAGTTATGCTGGAAGATTTGGAGACTGAACAGTGAGTGGGCTCGAGGTTTGATTGACTTGGCTGTGAAAGAAAGAACAACCTGTCTTAAGAAAGACTGGAAAAATTTCAAAATATTTGGCAGGGATTTCTTGAGCTATTTTAACAATACTGGTAGTTTCCTAAGAAATCTTCCAATGGCTGTTTTCATTTTTGTGTAGTTAAGGGTGCCCTCTCCCATTTCTCATTTTTTTAAAAAAATTATATGGATATTTTTGTTGCATCACCAATCATTATCCAATATTTTCATAAATTTGGCATTCCCTTTGGCAGGGGATGGGATGGATGGGCTTCTAGAGAGGGAATTGGGGGTAAAAAGGTGAGAATGGGGGGTTGGCTGTGGTTGAAGGAGCAAATTGTCGCTATTGTGACTTGTTTTGAAACTTTGCTGTTTATCGAAGAGAGAGAGAGAGAGAGAGAGAGAGAGTATTTTTATATATAGGATTATATCATAGGCTTATGGTACTTGCACTGCCTCTGGAATCACCAAATGGAGAGCCCCGAGCAGACAGAAAATTAACATTAGTACTTATTGAAGTGCCTGTGTTTATTATATAAATCTGAACTAAAAGTGTACATCATCACAATTTTTTTAAACTTCAGACTATGGCCTGGTGTTGTCTGAACTGATGAATCATAGCTTGTGATTACCTGACAAGCTGGCACTGTCAAATGAGGCCATGAGTTGCTGTGATGTCTAAAGAGACAAACCACAGTTATGGCGGTTGCTTCACATGTGGAAGCTACTGTACTACAAAAATGGGAACATTAGGGTGGCCATGAGCTCTGCTTTATATTATTATTATTATTATCATCATCACCACCACCACCACCACCATCATCACCACAATCATCATCATCAATAATAATACTAAACAGTTGAGCCTTGGAAACCCTTGTTCAGGGCAAGTTCCAAACCTGAGGAGGCCTTGGGCACCTCTTTCCATTGGGCCTCCCTCTCTCCCACCCCAAATCACTGGGCCCTCCTTTCTCTCTCCCCCTTTCCCTGCCACTGGATCAGGCCACAGAAGGTTCACTGCACAGTGGGGAGCCTAATGCCCAGAGGCCAAATGTGGCCCCCAAGCCTCTCTGTCTGGCCCTCAGGACTCTCCCAACCACACACCCTCTCTCTAGGCCACACCCCTCACCGACTGTGCTTTGCACCCCTCTTGAGTGTTTTTGCTGGGATGGAATCTGTCCTTAAACTCAGACAATGCCTCTGGCCTGCCTGGATGGATGACAGGGAGTGTGAGTGTCTGTAATAACTAGCCTACTATCCAATGGGAAAGTTTATATTTCTTGTTCCGCTCGCTGTTGTCTCTGGCCCTGCCCACCACTGGCATGTGGCCCCCAGAAGGTTGCCCAGAAGGGAATGTGGCCCTTGGGGTGAAAAAGTTCCCCACCCCTGACTAACTGGGTACTCTGCCAGGTAGCAGAAACAGTGATGGGGTGGCAATGCGTGGGGTGGGATTGGGTGCGCCACAGGTGTAGGCCCAAAGATGCTAAAAGGAACACAAGGCCACTGCTGCTGCTGACTGCATCAGGCAGACCTTTGGATCCCCTCCACCTTAGTTTCAATGTGGTGTCACTCTGGGGCAATGCTACATTGAGAGTGGGGTCATTGGGCATTGTGGGGGGAATTAAATATCCACTGCCCGACACTCCTCTTGGTGGTGGTAAGAAATTAAAGGGGTCATCCAGTACAGTTCAACGGGCATGTGCCACTGGTGGTTGGCCCTGCTGGGGCCCTGGCATTTGCCCACTTATGCCTCATGCTGATGCTGTACCTGCCCTTGCTGGTCTCCTGCAAAGTCTTCCAAGCCAATCTACCTTCCGTCCACCCCTGCTCTTCTAAACCATAGTTTGCCTGTATGTTTGGAAGCTCAAAGCGTGGATTGGGTTCTAAACTGTGGTTAGCACAATTCATCCCTTGGCATGATGATGGTGAAACTATGAAACTCGCAACTACAAGACATAGTGATGGCCGCCCTCTTTTATGGCTTTTTTAAAGGATTGGACAAATGCATGGAGGATAAGGCCATCAGTGGCTACTCCTCATGATGGCTATGTTCTCCCACCAGTGTTGGAGGCGGTATGCCTCTGAATGCCAGTGTCTGGGAATCACACATGGGGAAAACGCTGTTGTGCTCGAGTCCTGTTTGTAGTCATCCCATTAGGACATCTGACTGGCCACTGTGAGAACAGCATGCTAGACTAGATGGGCCTTTGGCGTTACCCGGCAGGGCTGTTATGTTCTTACTAGCCATTCTTTGAAAACAAGCTCCTCCAAAATCAATGGAGCAAATCAGGCGTTGTCCATCCCCGGGTCTGAAGATCTCTCCTTTCTTCTGATCATCGCCACAGCTGCTGGAAAACTGTGGCAGAGGAGGAAAAGATCCCTTCCCTGATTTTTTTTTTAAGCTGGCAATTTATAGCACTGTATCTCTACCCCCAACCTCTCTTGCCACAACTCCTCTTTCCTCCGTCTTCTGACTCTGAAGCCCCAGGAGACATGTTGGCTGCTCTCACAATATTCCAGCTGGGATCAGACTGAGAGGCTAATGCCAGCAATCGCTCGCAAACAAGGTTCGTTCTCTCAGGAGCCTTGGAGGCTGACGTGTCTCACCCAAGAGATCCGGCTCCTTCAGATGAGCAGCCAGACCTCTGAAAGCTTGTCTGAATTCAGGCCAGCTCTCATATATCCAACAGTTGCATACAAAGCTCAGAGCTTGCTGGCTATCATAAAATATTTGAGTCCTGGCTGTTTGATGTGGAGTCTCCCCCACTTTTTGCAGGTATGCTGCTGTGGTTTGATCTTCCCACCCTCACAAATCTCTACTTTAAATTCCTCTGTGTGTGTGTGTGTGTGTACATACTAGGGATGGGGGAGAAATTCAATTCAGTTCACATTTAAAGCCACATCTATCAAATTCACACTTTCCAAAACAATATGAGACATAAAATACAGTCATCCTTCAAAACTCAAACTTGTTTGAATTTTGCGATGCAGTTGCAAACAATGTTTACACAAATGTATATATTAGGGGAAAGCATGCATAAAAATGTGTGTGTTGGTGACAATAACATATAAGAATGCATTGTATCAGGAGAAATTGCTTGCAAAAACATGTACATGAGTCAAAACTGCATAAAAATGACACCCTGGGCTCCTTCTAGGAGGAAGGGCAGGATAAAACTTTAATAAACAAACAAATAAATTTAAAAAATAAAAATGTGTTCATTAGGAAAAATGCACTAAAATGCTGAAAAAATTTCACCAATTGTTGCAGAAATGTAGACAACCAAATTTAAGATTGGAAAAATAAGAAACTGAGAGCGCACACTTTTCTTCAGTAAAGTTTCAGTGCATACTTTCCAACCATCCCCAGACAATACAATCCTTTGATGAGACAGGTCCTCTTTTCTCTTTACAGCTCTGGAAAGTCAGGCACTTAATCTCAGTATTTGCTAAAGCACTCACACACTCACACAAAGAAAAAGCCCATAAACTCTAATTTAGAAGTCTCCTTTCCTTTGTTATCTGCAACAAATACTTCTGCTTGTTTTCCAGTACTGATGCCTCTCCCAGTTTCACCCTCAGTTGGCCCTCTCGGGTTTTCTTTTAAGGGCCTCCAAGGGGTATGTCAATGAGTCCCTTCAGCTTCAGTAAATATCTCTGAGCAGGTTACTCCTCAAATAGCTCTCTTGAAGTAACCAAGATGGATGTGGGCCTCTCTGTAAACTTCATGTTGCATTTCTTTGCCTACAGATTCTACACCAGGTGTGGGGAACCTCTGGCCCTCCAGACATTGCTGGATGTGATGCGTTCTTCCCTGGCTCTCCCTGTCAGGTTCCTACCTGCTCGTGGTTACTGCCTGTCTCTAGGCACCACCAGGGACTCCACCAGTCCGAACCGCACTCTCTTATGGTTTACCTATCCGCTCTAGCACAGATCTCAACAGATCCCCCTGCTAGGCAACCACCAGTAACGTCCCAATACTAGTATTCCCAGAGACTCTGAATACTGGTATTGTTATTCTCTTCACCGCTGCCACCATTTGTTACAGTTCCCCTTCAGCCTTGGTCATTACCTTACCCTCCCTTCTGGTCTGTGAAACTCCAGCCAAGGATCAGGCCTTTGGTAAACCAAATTAAGTATTTATTAAAGATAACAAAGCTAACAAGATTAACAAGATTTCTTCTTAAGGCACATAAGCATATGGTTTTACTCAATACTAATCCGAACTCCACCTCCCTCCTGGTAAACAACTCTCTAAACCCCACCAAGCAATCCACTCTTTCTCTTCTCCCCCCCCAGATTCCACTCTCACTCTTCCTTTTAAACACTCAGCCATTTTAAACACTCAGCCAATCATCTCGCATTCTACTGCCCATTCACTCCCCCTCTTTCACTCAACTTACCATGTATCTTCTAAAACAACAACACTTACCATATATACATTAATATAGGAACATGACACTGGACTACAACTCCCATCATCCCTAACTGGCTGGGACAACATCTGGAGGGCCACAGATTCTCCATCCCTGCCCTAAAGGATTGCATTTTTTTAAATGATTATCATTATCTTTATTTATAAAATTATTTGTAGGGTGCTTTGGGGGGCATCACCTACTCGAGACATATGGAGCAAGAAATGCTGAATGTCCAAGCTGGATTTAGAAAAGGAAGAGGCACTAGAGATCATATCGCAAACATACATTGAATAATGGAACAGACCAAGGAATTTCAGAAGGAAACCACCCTGTGCTTTATAGATTACAGCAAAGCCTTTGACTCTGTAGAGATCATGAAAAACTATGGAATGCTTCAAAAGAAATGGGGGTGACACAGCATCTGATTGTCCTGATGCTCAACCTATACTGTACACAAGAGGCTACTGCAAGGACAGAATATGGAGAAACCAATTGGTTCCCAATAGGAAAGAGTGTGAGACAGGGGTGTATTTTATCACCCTATTTGTTTAATCTGTACGCAGAACATATCATATGGAAAGCAGGATTGGACCAAGATGAAGGAGGTATGAAAACTGGAGGGAGACATACCAATAATTTAAGATATGCAAATGATACCATACTACTAGCAGAAACCAGTAATGATTTGAAACAAATGTTGATGAAAGTTAAAGAGGAAAGCGCAAAAGCCGGACTATAGTTGAACGTCAAGAAGACTAAAGTAATGACAACAGAAGATTTATGTAACTTTACAGTTGACAGTGAGGACACTGAACTTGTCAAGGATTATCAATACCTTGACACAGTCATTAACCAAAATGGAGACAATAGTCAAAAAATGAGAAGAAGGCTAGGACTGGGGAGGGCAGCTATGAGAGAACTAGCAAAGATCCTCAAATGCAAAGATGTATCACTGAACACTAAAGTCAGGATCATTCAGACCATGGTATTCTCGATCTCTATGTATGGATGTGAAAGTTGGACAGTGAAAAAAGCGGATAAGAGAAAAATCAGCTCATTTGAAATGTGGTGTTGGAGGAGAGCTTTGCAAAAAGACAAATAATTGGGTGTTAGAACAAATTAAACCAGAACTATCATTAGAAGCTAAAATGATGAAACTGAGGTTATCATACTTTGGACACATCATGAGAAGACAGGATTCACTAGAAAAGACAATAATGCTGGGGAAAACAGAAGGGAGTAGAAAAAGAGGAAGGCCAAACAAGAGATGGATTGATTCCATCAAGGAAGCCACAGAACTGAACTTACAAGATCTGGACAGGGTGGTTCATGACAGATGCTCTTGGAGGTCGCAGATTCATGGGGTCGCCATAAGTCGTAATCAACTTGAAAGCACATAACAACAAACAACAAATGTTGACATACGAAACCCTACATATTTTTTTAAATAAATACGTGCTGCATATATTTGTTTAATAATTATGCCAGTCTTCAACTAACAAAAGACTCCCAGAGCAGCTTATAAGGATCAGTAGTCAGGCACTCCTTGGCCTCAGCCTTACAATCTAGAAGTCATGACATAAAAGGAAAAGGGTTTGGGAGGGAGGAGAAAAAAACAAACCAACCCAGACACTAGCCCTGAGATACAAGTGTTCTTCAGGTGTGTGTGTGTGGGGGGGGTGG
Source organism: Rhineura floridana (assembly GCF_030035675.1). NCBI lineage: Eukaryota > Metazoa > Chordata > Lepidosauria > Squamata > Rhineuridae > Rhineura > Rhineura floridana. Next base: position 11,268,706 of record NC_084492.1, on the reverse strand, counting down.
AGTAAAGTCCCTGTAGCTGATCCTGATGGATGGGGTCAGGTAGCCCTCCCCCTTTCTGAAATGATGTTCATCCCATATATATGTCTGACAATTGATGGTGCACATAGAAAAAAATCTTGGTTTAAAAAATAAACTGCTCACAAGCCCTGAAAGGAACTTGGAGAGAGAGAGAGAGAGTTTGAGAATTCCTGATTTAGCTCCCAAACACAGTATCCAGTCACATCATTTATTACATTCTGGTACATTCTGGATTCTTCATAGGTCAGAACAGGCTGATAGTTGTTCAACCCACTTGCATAGAAAATGAAGGGATGCCCCTTCCGTTCAGAACTGTGCAGACTGCCAGGCCAAAAAATCTCTAGCCTGTTCTAACCCACTCAGTAAAAGATATGATGATGATAGTTTATTTCTATCCCACCTTTTAGCCAAAAGGCCCTCAAGGTGGCTTACAAAAGATAAACACAAATATTGAAATACATATCAATAAAAGCAGTACAATTTACAAAAATTAAATAACAAGGTAATAACATTATTAAAAAGCAACAAGAAGAACTTTCAATGAAAATACAATAACAAATCACACTTTCTTAACACTTTCCAAATAAATTCCTAACAATTAGACAATGTCTACTAGTTCTTACATCAATATGTTGACATCAAAACATGATACTACGGAGGTGTCCTGCTGGTCCTGCATCTGCCAGTCCTAATACAGGAAAAGGAGCAGGAGCAGTCCAACTTTTTGCCAACATAGACGGTGTCCATGGAAAGCAGCATTTCAACTTGATCACGGGGATGAAGCGGTCGATGTTGCAAAGGTGGAAACAACAAGCCCTGAAAGAAAGGAGAGGAAAGAAGTAGAAGCCGGCTTGACGTAGGTGGGTCTGCCCGCAAGAGAGATGGAAATGATGGGCTCTGAGAGGGAAGGAAAGGAAAGGGGTGGAGGATGCTCAGCGTAGATGCATCTGCCCATGGGAGAGGCCCCGGCCCTGGAGCTCATATTGTCAGAGAGTTGGTATGGGCTGGATGACGAGAGGCCTAGTGGGGAGGGCAGTGACAAAAAAAGACATAGTGAAGACAGGCAGGCAGCGCTTGGTGGCTCTGGGGCTTTCAGAGGTGAAGATGGTACAGCTGCCTGTCCACCAAACTGGACATCAAAAAGCCCAGCAGGCAGCAAGTTAGATGCAGCGGCAGAGATGAGCAGGTGGTGTTCGATAGCTCCAGAGCTTTCTGAAAATAAAGGCGGCACAACTGCACCTCTGCTGGTAACTCTGCTCTCAGCCAATATTTTATCCTAGTAGAAGGACATGTGTTGTTGGTGTCATGCCTCCATCAGATGAGTCCTCAGAGGAGGAGGAGTGGAGTGCCACAGCAGACCCATGACAGGGAACAAGCAGAATCTCCAAAGGCACAGCTGTAGACCCCCCACCACTGGAAAATGTTCAGGACGCAGCTGGATACACCTGGAGGACAGTGTTGGTGGCAGCCCTGCAAATGGGGTCAGCCATCGCTCAGGGTCTTTTCTCCAGACACCAAGATGTGCTCACAACAAGTCAACTTGGAACAGTCCCAGAAATGTGTGTCCCGGGGCTGTTCTGGGCTGACATTCTGCTGTATGGCTATAGTATGGTCAGGAATCTCACATCTGGATGGGCATCAGAACTCTTCCCTGAATTTTTGCATTTCATTTTCTTTAAGTAAGCCTCCCTGAAAAAGAAACCTTCAACGCCACCAATTATGCCGCCCAACAAGATCAGCCACACAGGGCCTTCTCTCAATCCCGCCAACAAAAACAGCCAGATTGGCGGGTACAAGAGAGAGGGCATTCTCAGTGGCGGCCCCCACTCTTTGGAACTCCCTCCCACAAGATCTCCGGCATGCCTCTTCCCTAAATGTATTTCGGAAAGCCTTAAAGACCTGGCTTTTTCAGCAGGCCTTCGGGGTATCCGGGGAGGGTTAATCGATATAATTGTAATGCCTCCTACCCAGTTTTAATATTGTTGTTGTAGATCTATTGTTTTTATTGTATTACTGTATTTTATTAATTGTATTTTAATAATTTTGTAAGTCGCCTAGAGTGGCCATTGGCCAGATAGGCGACGAAGAAATTAAATTTATTATTATTATTATTATTATTAAAGTCTCTAATGAGAGAAAGAGAGAGAAAGAGAGCGCAGAAATTGTGCCGGCTGTTTTCTAATCCATGTGGTCATCAACAATAGAATCCTACAGTCTCAGTGTTATGTTCAATAGGACTTATTCCCAGGCAGCAGTGGAAAGAGCTGTCGGTTTTGGTTCTCTAAGTTTCTCATTTTTCCAGTCTTAAATTCAGTTCTCCACATTTCTGCAGCAATTTTCTTTCTTTTTTAAAAAAGTATCCTCATGAAAATTCTCCAGCATTTTAGTGTGAATTTCTCCTAAGAAACATTTTTGTAGGCAGTTTTGACTAGTGCACACATTTTTCCTCTTGTAATGCATTTTTTGCATGTTGTTTTTACCCATATATTCATTTTTATACACACTTTCCCCAAACGTATGCATTTTTGTAAATATTGTTCGGTTGGCAAACTGCAAATAAGTGTGAATTTCGAAGGATGTCTGTGTTTCAGTTCTCATATTGTTTTAGAAAGTGTGAATTTGATAGATTCCACTTGAAACGCGAACTGAATCGAAATTCTCACCCATCCCTGTTACTAGGTAAATTTGCACAGGTTTGCAGCCTATGATATGAACCCTCTTTTCACACATGATAACGCAGGCAAAGGCATCAGGATGATTGATGGGCCCTTGGCACTTTGTCATTTTTAATTACAATGGAAATGCTGTTAAAATTCAAATTCAAATGTCGTGTTGTTGAGTCTCTCACTAGGTCATATGACATCACTTTAAACAAATTAGACAGTACTTAGTTGCTGCTGTTATGCACTCATTGCATTTGTATGTAGGGACAGCTGCATACACACCATACATTTGAAACACCTTCAAAGCACATACCTTCCCCCAAATAATACTGGGAACTGTAGTTTGACTCTCAGAGCTACAATTCTCAGAATCCTTAACAAACTACAGTTCCCAAGATTGCTGGAGAGAAGTCATGTACTTTAAACGTATGGTGTGTGAAGGGCAGAGGGGGAAAAACTCAGTCCATTCATTTTTATCACCTTGGAGAACATGATATGTGTTTTCACCTTCAGGCCTCAAAATGGCTGGAATAAGTAACAGTCTTTATTTATTTGCCACTGTACTGAGTGAGAAAAAGAGCCACTACAGGGTTAAAAAAATCTAGGCCAAGGAAGCTGGGTAGCCCTCCTGAGTTGTGAGTTTAGTTTCTCTTTCCTCTTTCTTCCTTGCTTCTGCTTATTTTATTGTATTTAACAAAATCTATATACTGTTTGATTGTGAAAAACCTCTACCCAGTTGACAAAAATATTAAAATTATCCATAAAAACAGTTAAAAACATGGAATTAAAAACATTTCTTTAAATGATTAAAACCAATAGTAGACTAAAACAGATTAAAACACATCAGCATCTATGTGTCTGGATAGGCTTGCCTAAGCAGAAATGTTTTAAGCAGGCGCCAAAAAGAGTACAGCAAAGGCATCTGTCTGATGTCAATAGGCAGGGAGTTCCAAAGTGTAGGTGCTGCCACACTAAAAGAACAATTTTTTACAGGTGTGGAATGAGTATTATATGACACCTGTAACAGGACCAGTTCTGCAGATCGAAGTGGCCAAGTAGGCACATATGGGGTAAGGTGGTCCCGCAAGTGAACTGGTTCTGTTGTAACCAGTAATGGCTGATGTTGTTAAGTAAAGGATCCCGTTTAAGCTTATAGCTGTGTCTGTCTTTCCTGGAGGAAAACAAAGAACCTTCTCTGAAACAAAAATGTCTGGGGATGTTTCTGCTTACAAAGGGCCCACTCCTAACCTACCCCCCCCAAATATATATATGTAGACAACAGTTCTGGCCTGAGGTCTGGAGGGCATTTTCTTACATGCATTAAATCCCCACAGATGGTTCTTTAATCCAGCACAGGAGTTCCCAAAGTGGGAGGTGGGGTGGAAGTTTGCTCTGACTCCTGCTAGCAAATGGATTCTGCATTCTTTGGAACCATCTGTGGTGTTGGAGGGGGAGCTGAAGGCTGGGTGGTCTTGCCCTGCGTTGGATTGAGCTGGATGGTCTCTTCCAATTGAAGCTGTGTTTAGTTTGTGATTGCACTGTGCAAGTGCAGAAATGAATATGGCTGGGCACAGAAGATCTCTCTTTCCTGAGAATCTTTGTTTTGATACAGATTTTTTTTAAAATCAAAACCATCAGCATGATCCTATCAAAGTTAAGCACTTCTGAATCACACTGATTTCAACAGAAGGGGTTTGAGGATGTGTCCTTAGCTATACGCTTGAACAGGGATGGGAGAGGAATTCGATTAAGTTCTCATTTAAAGGAGAACCTCCATAATTTGCACTTTCTGAAAAAATACGTGAACCAAAACACAGTTATCCTTCGAAATGTGCTTTTCTCTGAATTTTCCAGTCCAATAATGTGTACAAAAATGTATCTACTGGGGCATAGATTAGAAGAAATAACATATAGAAAATTCATTCAGTTAGGAGATGTTGTTTTGTAAAAATGTGTATATTAGGCAAAACTGTATGCAAGAATTGGTCTATTACGAGAAATTTGCATTAAGATGCTGATGAATTTTCATGAGGACTTAAGAAATTTGCAAACTGATGTGGAAATGTGGAGGAGATTGTAAAAATGGGAAACTGAGAGAAATGATCAGATTCACCCATCCCCTACCCTTGAAATCAGCTGGACTCAGACTGGAACTGCATATGATATACAGTCACATCTGTTTCCCCTGATGCTTTTTCAAAAGAATTATCTCAGTTACATTTGGAAAAACAAAACAGCCAAGCTGAAAATAAGCATTCACAATTAACTATATATAATTTTTGATGTGTTTTTACTCAGAAACAGGGATGGGGGAGAAATTTGGTTCAGTTTGTATTTTAATATAAACCTACCAATCCTCAGTTCTTAAAACAATACACAAAACCAAAAAGCAAATCTGCTTGGACATTTGCAGCTGTCTTTTGAATGTTGCAATGCAGTTCTTCAACCCCAAAACATGTACAAAAATGCATACATTAGAGGAATATGTGCATAGAAATGCCTATATTAATTAAAATCATACAAAAATGCAGTATGATATGGAAAATGGCTTGCAAAAAATGTGTATATTAGGCAAAATGGCAGAAGAGTATATTAGGAGACTAGAATGCTGATGAATTGTTGCGAGGACATTTTTTTTAAGAAATTGCAAACTGATGTGGAAAAGTGGCAAACTGAACTGATGATTGGAAAAAATGAGAGACTGAGACAAACCGAAATTAACAGATCCGCCCATCCCTACTCGGAAATAAGTTGCACTGCCCTTGATGTGTTTAGGATTGCAGGCCATAATTTCTGCATGGGAAGCTGATGTTAACGGCACAGTGTCAGAGCGGTATGATAAAAATCAAAACAGCAATGGCAGCCCTGCATATTTTATTTCAGTTACAACTGGTTATTTTATGTGGGGGCAGAGATGATGAAGGCCAGGCACATAGATCTACCTTTGTTGTGTAGTTTGAACAGTTTCCCCAATCAATGCCTCCCTCTCCTTTTTTTGCATGGCTTTTGCCTTTAATCTTCCTCCAACAACTGTGTAAACCTGGTGGATTAGAGTCTGCAGGAAAGCAACAGCATGCAAAGCAGCTGTTGCTGTCTCTGGCGTTTTCTGCCAGGCAGAAGCATGTCAGAGCCGAGAATCACTCAATGCCATTGCCTCGGTGGAATTCATGGGTACATACAGTACTGCTAGCTGTGTCTTCTTTCCAGCTGGTTTCCTTTTTAGAATAAGCCCCATTGCCCATGACTCACGCCACTTACAAATTCAAATTGATCAAAAGGTGCAAAAAATAAAGAAGTGGAGAGGCTTTCACAGGCCTTGGCATGGGTGTAACCTAGGGATGGAGAGATCTGTCAGTCTTGGTTTTCTCAGTTTCTCATATTTCCAATCTTAAATTGTAGGCAGTTTTGACAAATGTACATATTTTTGCAAGCAAATTCTCATATAATGCATTTTTGCTTGTTATTTTCACTCATATAATCATTTGTATGCACACTTTCCCCTAATACATGCATTTTTGTAAAAAGTTTGTAAAAATGTTTGTTGACGAACCGCATCACAAAATTCGAATAAGTGTGAATTTTAAAGAATGGCTATGTTTTGCTTCTCATATTGTTTCAGAAATTTCTAATTTGATTCAGCTTGGAATGTGAACTGAATTGAAATTCTTGCCCACTCTTAGTGTAATCATAAAAAGGGAAAGGGTGGGCTGCATTCCCCACCCACCCCAAACCCAAGAACTTCAGCTATATGTGATGGAGAGAACTCGCTACACACATATATGTCTTTAGAAGAGACTACCTGCTTTGGGATTGGGGGGGGCAAGGAAAGGGTCTGCACATATAGCACCAATTACGCCACGGCTGCACTGGCTATCAGTTTCTGGGTTCAATTCAAAGTGCTGGTTTTGACCTATAGAGCCTTATGCAGCTCAGGACCTCAATATCTCAAGGACTGCCTCTCCTCATATGAATGGACCTGGACCCTGCATTTGTGATTAGAGGCCCTTCTTTGTGTGCCTTCCCTCCACAGGAGGCTTGGAGGATGGCAACACTAGAATCAGCCTTTTCAGTGGTGGCCCCCTAGCTGTAGAATTCTCTCCCCAGGGAGACAAGCCTGGAGCCTTCTTTATCCATCTTTAGGTGCCAAGCAAAGACCTTCATTTTCACTCAGCCCTTGGGCCCTTGATGTGGGCTGTCTTCAGCGATCCTTCTTTAGGCTATTCAAATCTTCTTTTGAAAGACGTTTACACCAGTTCTTGGTCTAAATTTTTTATTGTTAAACTGCATTCATTAGGTTTTTCTTTTGATTTTATCCTTACACAAAATTTTAGGACTGCTAAATTCATTTTAGACCAACGACTTAGAGATATCGATTTTCAACTTTCTGTATCAAATGCTTGCAAAATATGCTCCTCTACCCATCTTGCTCTGAATTTCCAGTTCCCCAAACATGCTAACTATTTGGAGAATCTCACCATTCCTAAGTATCGGCATGTATTCTCCAGAGCCAGGTTTAATTGTCTCCCTTCTGCTCTCTTGGAAGGGCAATACCAAAGTGCCCCATATGCGGACCGGATGTGTCCTTGTGGTGACGAAGTTGAACCATTGACTCACATCTTTTTTGTACGCAATTTTTATAGGGAGGATCGCGATAGACTAGTTGGACCAATTATGAGGAACTTTCCTGGCAGGCCATTGGCATGGTTTTTGAAATATTTCCTAGCTGATTTTAATAAGTCTACAACAGAGACAGTGGCTAAGTTCCTCTTCTCTGCTTAAAGGAGTCGCAAGAGGATTCTTCTCTCTTAACTGCTATTTCTTTTATGATGTACTTTTATATTTCTGTATCTTAACTATTCTGATGTTTTTCATTGACTATTTTATTTGAATGGGTCTGTGACCGTATATTAATAAACTAACTAGCTAGTCATATTCGGAGTATACCCACGGAAATCAGTGGACTTCAGTTCTTGATTGTTTATGAGTTTCCTCTGAGCATGACGTAGATGGGCATTACCCTATAATATCCTCATAATTTATGTCCCACTTCTGTATAATATCTTTCATCTTTGGATCTTAAGCCACTTATCTCTGATTATTTAACTTCTACTTTCTAGATATGATTGAGTTTTGCTTCCTTGTTTTTGTCTCCTTTGACCCTTTCAAGGTCTCTGCTTTTTAATCTTCACCTTATGTGAACTTCCCAGCTGGCACCAGTGTAGAGCGCCACGATTGTTAAGATGACGGGAAAAGCTTTAGTAGATGAAAGGCACTGCAGTTGATTATCTAACTTTGTATCATGGTTAGATTTTTTTTTCCTTTATAAGTATCCTTTGATTAAGTGGGGGAGGACGGAATTGTCTTCATTCGTGACTTTCAGTGACTAATTTGTAGTGTGTATTTTAGCATGCCATATGGTGAAACGCTATAGCCACATCTGCACCATACATTTTAAAGCGCTATGATACTACTTTAAACAGTCATGGCTTCCCCAAAAGGATCCTGGGAACTGTAGTTTGAAAAGGGTGCTGAGGGTTGTTAGGAGACCCCTTTTCAGAGTTACCGTTCCCAGAGTTCTCTGGGAAGAGGGATTGATTATTAAATCACTCTGGAAATTGTAGCTCTATGAGGGGAATTACTTATAGTAGTAGTACTAGTAGTAGCAGCCAATGCAGCCTAATTGGTAGCAGCGCCTGTGCTCAAGAGCCAAGCCGTCACCAGTAGCTTCCTGCTGCAACTGAGTGAGGGAGTCTCAGGTCTTCTGCAGTGGAGTCCTTTTTAAACACGTGCCTATTGGGAACCTGAGTGTGGGAACCTGTCACCCACATGTCCCATTAAGCACGCCTCCGTGAGAGGAGGGAGATCTTTTACTAGGGATAAACCAAGTGCTTTGCCCTGAAATGTGCCTAAATAGTGTGTGTATAACCCAAGAAATGCAGATCCAAACCAGACTACAGCAAAGCTTTCTTTAGTTGAAAGAAAAGAGAAGAATAGCGATACAGAATTACTGGGTTCGTGGCAGCATTAATCATTAACCTATTTGTAACTCTAAACTGAAGAGGCCTACTGCCAGGGCCGGCTCCAGACATGCCGGGGCCCTTGGACACCAGCTTGCCCCGGGCCCTGGGCCCCAGCGCATGTGTGTGTGTGCACGAACACACATGCATGTTTATGCACACGCACGCATGCATGTGCCTTCCTGTTTCTCAAAGGGAGGGAGCTTTTTCTGCCCGCCCATTCACTGGCTACATCTCTCCTGTCTTTTGCGGCTGCACGGACTGCTACGTGCGCGCATCACTGCCATCAATCAAGATGGCGGTAGAATGCTAAACCAACAATAAAGAAAGGTAATGCTGGTTTCATATCAGGAACCATACTGAGGGGAAAAATTGCACTCAAGTAGGTTAATCTTACCCCTGCAACTTCTGAGGAGCCGTTAAACTTCCTAGGGAAGGGCATAAAAGTGAGATTCCACAGCCCCTCTGAGTTTTTATGTGGGATATATTTTCATCCGGGCTCACCTTGTGGGCAGCCATTATTGCTGTAGGACAAATGTCCCATTGATCAGAAATTCAGTATAATTTTTTTTAAAGGAAAGGAGAAGCCGGTTGTACAGCATTTGATGGCATCTCTTTACATCTCATCTGAAATTTTGTTTTGAAAAATTCTGACCATGAAATCCCTCTTCTTTAACAAATGCTTCAACCAACAGTAAAGATTCTAATGCTTGAATGGGACCAGCTGTTGAGGTTCTTAACCAAAGAGTCAGTGCTATATACTCGGCTCCTTTTCCCCTCAAGTTACCATTATTTTACTTGGGCCAAGAGTTTCATGTTCCACCCTTGCGCTGGCAATTCGCCAAGGAAACTATTAAAACAACCAGATGTCGGGCATTAAATAAAAGCCGCCTATGATTTCTTTGCTGAGTACGGAACTCCTCTGAATGCTCAATTCCACTAGCATCTAATTTTCTTGTTTCACGTTGAAACTTTGAGCCCAAAATAGCTTCTTTCACATGCTTCCTTCAGACAATTCTGTGCACAGCTCTTAAAACAAATGTGGGGCAAGTGTTGGATTAGCACCGCCCAACTGAAGAGAATGACTGACCTCAGGAGACCAAACAGAATGACACAAAATGTGCAATGTACGTTTGTATTGGACAGGGAAAGGATAGGGAGGAAGAAGGAACAGGGTTGTGGGGCCTCGGTTTGCCCGTACTACCTCCCAAATCAAGGGCCTCCAAACTTTTTGGGCCAATGGGCGCATTTGGGATTTTGAGAAAGTGCTGTGGGTATGGCTGCTGTGGGGAATAATGCAGCATGGCTGCCACACCTAAAAGAGCAGAAAAAGAGACGAGATCACAACGTTTTGTGGACATACCCCCCCATTAATGGGAAAAGACACCTACAGTAGTTACTGCTGTGCTCGCTCACAGAGAGAAACTCTTTGCACCTCTCTCCTGTTGTGTCCAACAGGGTGCCCAGTCCTGGCATCCAATGCAATGTGGAGATGTTTAAGGGGATTTGATTAATGTAAAGAAAGGCTGGGTCAGTGCAAACAGGAACTGAGACAGACAGTCTCTTGTGCATTGTGGATTTTAGAGGGGATATTTACTGAGACCTGTCATGGCTGCCTTAAGAGGCACTGTGTCATGACTCCTGTATCCAGCACTGATGTGAACACAAGAGTCAGAGGGGCACCAGATGAAGAGCCAGGTCAGGGCCAGGGCTCAGAGCTGACCATTGCACCTGAGGCTGCTGGACAGGAACTCCCAGAGGAACCCCCCCCCGACCATTAGGGCCTATAGGGCCAGAGCCTGGACCCTCATGGGTAACTTCCCCTGAGCCTGGAGAGCCAGCCAGATGCCTCCCACTGCACTTCACCAGTATGATAGCTCAGGGAGCACAGCAGGAGGGAGGCTATGGAACAGAGGATAGGTGCTTGTCTTCAGGCCAGAGGGTTGGCCGTTGAAGACTCTGGAGTTCTCTCATGGGGGTGGAGCCTGGAGGAGGGAGTCCAGTGACAGAGGCTTAAAAGGCCTTGGTCTGCCTGCAACCTTTGTTGGAGAAAGTCACTCGCTCGGAGCTGTCCTCGGTTTAGCAACCTTTAATTAGCCCTGCTGCTTTCTCCATGAGATCTGGCATTGGGCCAAAACATGACATACTGGAGGGCACACTGGCACCCAAAGGCCCCATGCTGGCAATCCCTGCCTCAAATCGTATCTACTGTCTGGGCCAGCTGCAGGTGTGAAGGGCCCTTAGCATAGTGCCTTCTGGTGGGCTTCTTGGTGGGCTTATCTAGCAGTCGTAGTGCTCCTTGGATTAATCCTGGTCAGCTGCCACTTTAATTTCCTACAATGCCTCTGATAATAATAATAATAAAATTTAATTTATGTGTCGCCTATCTGGCCAGTGGCCACTCTAGGCGACGTACATACAATAAATTACAACAAAATAGAATACAAAAATACAGTGTAACAGTATAAATTATGCTAACAAACAATATATGGTAGGCAGTATTTAAATCATAAGGACATTAAACCTCCCCAGAAGTCCCAAAAGCCTGTTGGAAAAGCCAGGTCTTTAAGGCCTTGCGGAACATATTCAGGGAAGAGACGTGCCGAAGATCTTGTGGGAGGGAGTTCCAGAGGGTGGGGGCCGCCACTGAGAAGGCCCTCTCTCTAGTTCCCGCCAATCTAGCTGCTTTGGTTGGCGGGATTGAGAGAAGGCCTTGAGTGGCTGATCTTGTCAGGCGGCATAATTGGTGGCGTTGTAGGCGCTCCTTTAGATAAACTGGGCCGAGACCGTATAGGGATTTATAGGTTAGTACCAACACCTTGAATTGGGCCCGGAAAACAACTGGAAGCCAGTGTAGATCAAACAGCACTGGCGTGATGTGGTCCCGGCGACGACTGTTTGTAAGTAGCCGAACCACCGCATGTTGTATAAGTTGTAATTTCCGGACCATTTTTGAGGGTAACCCCACGTAGAGCGCATTACAGTAATCTAATCGAGAGGTGACCAGGGCATGTACCACCAGTGGGAGCTGATGAACAGGAAGGTAGGGTTGCAGCCTACGTATAAGGTGTAGTTGATACCAAGCTGCCTGGCTCACAGTGGTGTCACTCTTGGGCATGTGGGAAATTTAAATGGCAGCCTCCTGGGTATTTGGTGCTGAAGCCTGGGGGGGGATTAAAGGAGGAGTCCAGGACAAGTGACTGTAATAGGCCTTGCCACATTCTAAAACCTTACAGGCTAGGCCGGGACACTGGTTCTGTTAGATTGACCGCTTATGCATCACCTCCCCAAAAAGAGGAAATGCATCTCCAAAAAAGGGTGCACATTTGCATAAATTTGCATAAATTATGTGTGTAGATCCAAGTTGAGAAATAATTAGTATAATAGAAATAGAAATGCAATACATATCTCCATGGGGGGGGAGAGACCGTGGCTGCGTATACACCATACATTTAAAGCATCCCCCCCAAGAATCCTGGAAACTAATTTACCCCTCACAGAGCTAGAATTCCCAGCACCATTAACAAACTACAGTTCTCAAGATTCTTGGGAGAGGGAATTGCAGCCAGAGAACCCGTGACTAGTATGCTTGCTCAGTATTCTGCCCAGGTGCAAAGTTTTGATGGGCAAGGTGAAGGGCCCTGCAGGTCTCCCTTCCTAGAGTCTTTATTTCTAAACCCAACTTTGACCAAGCAGCCATTCAAATAGGAGAGTGCCCTCTGACAGCCCTTCAAACAGTACAGAAGGACACACAGCCATTCTGCGCTCTAGTGATGAGGTGTACCAGCAACAGCGGCTATGGCCTGGGGTTGTGGGCATCTTGAGTCAGCAGGGCCAGCATCACCACACAGTATCCTTGGGCAGCTATATTTTTCTATTCACCGAGAATATGCAAGTAGTAAAAAAAGATTGTTGTTGTTGCTGTTGTTGTTATTATTTGATATCTTCATCTTGCTTAATCAAAGGACGCATTGGTTACCAGCAGGGACGGAGGAGAAATTTGATTCAGTTCACATTCAAAGCTGAATTTATCAAATTTGCACTTTCTGAAACAATATGAGATGCAAAAGACAGCCCTCCTTCAAAATTCACACTTATCTGAATTTTGCAATGCAGTTCTCCAACCAAGCAATGTTTACAAAAATGCATATATTAGGGGAAAGTGTGCACAAAATAAATATGTTGGTGAAAATAACATACAAGAATGCAGTGTGTAAGGATAAATTGCTTGCAAAAATGTGTACATGAGTCAAAACTGCCATCAGAAATGTATTTATTAGGACAAATTCACACTAATATGCTGAAGAATTTTCAGGAGGATTTCTTTTTTAAAAAAATCACAAATTGATGCAGAAATATGAAGAATTGAATTTAAGATTAGAAAAATGAGAAATGGAGAGGACTGAAATTGACAGATTTTTCCATCCCTAGTTACCAGTGTGTTTAGGTCCATGACCCTGGACTTATTGATATATTTCTTATATAAATCATTAATTTGTAATGAACACTTTCAATAATTTGAGTGTGCATGCATAACAGATAATATAGGCAGTGTCCTTGTTAAAGCTGGGAGTTTCCTTGAGGAGAGGGAGTTGTCTGCTTTGGCAAAAGTGCCAGGCTCCTTGATTAACCATTGCGTAAAAAGTCACTGTAATAGCATGTCTCTTTACAAGAGATGAACAGTGACCCAGAGGAACAGGCCAATAAAAAGAGGGGAGAAAATAAGATGATTGCCGTTCAGGTGAGAAAAATATCACTGTCATGGAATGTGAGCATAGATGCTCTGTAAGGTAGTCAAAAGGTGTCGTGGCAACTGTGTTTGCCATCAGGTTGTGCCAACCAAATTGTTAACATTTTTCAGTTTAATCTTCCTGCAATATTAAAGGTGGGATGAGGTTCCCTGAAAGAGCCTCTTCTCCCACATGTATCTATTTGAACACTGATACCTTCTTCAGAGGCCCTGCTCTGAGTGACTCCACCAAATAAAATGAGGCTGGAAACCACCCGGTGGAAGGGAGGGCCTTTTGATTGTGGCACCCTGGTTATGTGATAGCCCTCCCAGGGAGGTTTGTCTGGCATCACCTTTCTGGACTTTTCAGCACCAGGCAGGAGCAGCCAACGTGGTAAGTCAGTGTTGCTGCCACTTTCCTGGAAGGTGTGGGGATGGGGAGGGGTGGTAGTGAGATTGGGGCTGCATAGGTACACTGGCGGAGCCAATCTGGCACTCCCATCTGTACCCCTGCAGAGCCCAAACCTCTCCTGATATATGGCACTGTGGCATTGACACTGGTGTAGGGACGACACTGCAGAGGCTCTGCCCCACCGTGCCAACCATGCCTGGTACCTGGTGAAGACTGTTTCATTCACCAAAGCCTTCTAAAGAACTTATGTTGTACATACAGTCTAAGCTTTTCAGTTTTTGGTTGAGTTTCAGAGGGTTTTTTATTTTAAATTTATTTGTTAACAGTTTTTATACTAGAACATAAGCAGAGCCTGCTGGATCAGGTCAGTGGCCCATTTGACACTCTATCTGTCTTATACTTTATACGATATTTTGTGAACAGAGTACTCCTGTTACCGGGTGGCTAAATGCAGTTAATAAATGAAAAAGTACATGTCTCTCCCCAGTAATGCTTCAACTTCAAAATCCCTGCTTTGGAACAGGGGGAGGTGGGACTTTTTTTAGACTTCCAAATACCACATTTTTCTTGGGTTTAATAATCAGAGGAGTCTTGGCTATGGGGAAGGCTATTGATGGATAATACTGTGCTATATGAAACCTCAGTTTTAATTCCATTTCTAGTGAATTCCAGAAAAAGCATCCCTCAGCAGTGCAGAAGGACTATAGCATTTAAGCCACCTGAGGCTTAGTGTCAATGATCAGTGGAGCCAGAGATGAAGTGTTCTAGATGGGCAGAGTAATCAAAATGCCGGGGAGCTGGCAGAAAGCGCTGTGAGATCCTCCTCCCTCTCAGGAGCTGCTGGCCCAGCTGAACGCCGGCTTCATTGGGAGCTGCGCGGACGAGCTGGCCATGAAGCGCGGCTCCCACAAACAGGCCTGCTGGGGAGAAAGCACTTCCCGTAGGCCGCAATGGAGCTTATATAAAATTATTTGTGGGAGGATCAGGACCCAGGGGAGGGGTCTGAATGTGAGGAGGATCTCGCGTAAGTGCCCCCATGGCTCCTCCCCACCACAGCCTGGAACACCCCATTTTCAGGGCTTCTGCCAGTTTCCACTAGCCCTCTGTCCACCAGGCTGGCCATCCCCAGCAGACCCCCGGTGGTGCTGGCATGCTCCTGGTGGTGCCTCTGCTCAGCCGTGGGGGGGGGGCTGCTGCTGGTGGACTCCAGAATAGCTGGGAGCCTGCCAGCACAGCCCAGGATCTATGGCATCCAACTCACCCCGGACCAGCAGAAAGGTGAGTTGGACTGCGCCATAAGTAATCCAAAATAAAGACCACCCTGCTTGATTCATCCTGCGCTTGATTCAAGAAAGGATGTAAATATTTATTTTATTGTTATTATTACATTTTATCCCACTTTTCCTCCAAGGAGCTGAAGGTGGTATACACACATGGTCCTCTGCCTCCCAGTTTCCGCACAACAACCTTGTGAGGTAGATTAAGCTGAGAGACAGTGACTGGCCCAAGGTCACCTAGTGAGCTTCATGGCTGAGCAGGGATTTGAACCCTAATCTCCCAGGTCCCAGTCTGTCACTCTAACCACTACACCACAATGGCTCTGTAAATAGGCATAGATTTACATTCCACTTTCCAAGCCAGGAAAAACAAAGCAAACATGAGCAGGAAAGAAGGAACTCTGATGGGATGGAAGAATGAGGCAGCTTCAGGAGATGTCAGGGACCATATATTAAATAAGGCTGGGGCACAGGACATTGCCTCATGTTCTTGAGAAATAAATAATCTCCATATGCTTCTTTATTTCACAACTCATTGTGGCTTTTTACGGTTGGCATACCTTGTAGATGTGTTCAGCTACTTGAATGAAGTACCTCAGTGCAGGGAAGAACTTTACAATGTTTAACTCTGTTTAAAAAATAGAAGCATTCAAAAACCACTGAAACTGGTTGAGACATTAATCAGAAAATTCCACTGACATGTTTCCAACTGTTGCTCAGTTTTTTTAAAGGAAGATTAAAAGAGGTGTTATGTAATTAATTTAACGATTCGGTGCCTATTTCCCCCACAGTTTACATGAGGGTATACAGTGGATATAATCACTGTTCACTGAGGGCACAGAGTTACTGGAATAAAAACATGAGTTGCAGAAACAATTCCTGTAAGTGCAATTTCAGCAACTAAGATTACCGAAGTTTTGGATTTTGGTTATTAAAAATGCCTAGAATTGGGAAATTAAGCTATCATTCATCTGCTGCCATTTGGTAGCACCTATCTTTGTGAGAAAGGCTTCTCAACAATACCCTCAAAATGAAACAAAACCAGGTTAGCAATAGGAATTGGGCTGACAGACTTTCTAATATCACCCTTCACTTGAATGAAATCTGGAAGAACAAACATGCTCAGGTGTCCCACTGAGATTGTGAGTGAGTCTTCAGTGGTTTTCAATAACCTCTGAGCCTTCTGACTAAGATCAAGTGTAAAAATCACTGGTTTTCATTTTGTTGTAATGCTAAGGTAACATTATGGGTGGCATTCAATGCTAGTCCTACTCAAAGTAGACCCACTGAAGTTAATAGGCACGACTAACATAGGTGCATTAATTTCAGTGGGTCTGTGTAGTTGAATACACCCTTATGTATAGTGTTACTTGAACTGAGATTTTAGGATTAATAATGTGCATTATTAACATTATTAAATATCAAAAGTGAAAATGTGAAAATGAGTCCCAAGTTGGAGGTTGGGAGTCAGAGGTGAACTTGGGTCTGGACCATTTAAAGACCACTGTTCTAGACCATGAAAACCATACAATGTTTAAAACCACGAAGCACAGATAAACCAGATAAAAGACCTGGGGTCAGAGTTTAGCACATGCTGTTAGAATGCCTGGGAGAAAAGGAAACTCTTGATCTGGTGCCGAAAATGTAACAATGTTGGTGCCAGGTGAACCTCATTGGGGAAATAATTCCATAATTTGGGGGCTACCACTGAAAAGGCCCTTTCCCTTGTTGCTAGACTCCCAGCTTCCCTTGGAGTAGGCACTCGGAGGAGGGCCTTTGATGTTGAGCGTAGTGTATGGGTAGGTTCGTGTTGGGGGAGGCGTTTCATCAGGTGTTGTGGTCCTAAGCCGTGTAAGGCTTTATAGGTTAAAACCAGCACCTTGAATTGGGCTCGGAAACATATAGGCAGCCAATGCAAGCAGGCCAGAATCGGTTTTATATGTTCGAACCATCTGGTCCCTGTTACCAATCTGGCTGTGTTGTTTTGCACAAGCTGCAGTTTCCGAACTGTCTTCAAAAGCAGCCCCATGTAGAGCGCATTGCAGGAATCTAATTTGGAGGTTACCAGAGCGTGGACAACTGAGGCCAGACTATCTCTGTCCAGATAGGGGCACAGCTGGGCCACCAACCAAAGTTGATAGAAGGCACTCCGTGCCACCGAGGCTACCTGAGCCTCAAGTGACAGAGATGGTTCTAAGAGAACCTCCAAACTATGAACCTGCTCCATCAGGGGGAGTGCAGGACAGGACAGGTTGGACATCCACCATCCTGTCAGAAGAACCACCCACTAACAGCAACTCAGTCTTGTCTGGATTGAGCCTCAGGTTATTAGTCCTCATCCAGTCCATTATCGCAGCCAGGCACCGGTTCAGCACATTGACAGCCTCACCTGAAGAAGAAGAAATGGAGAAGTAGAGCTGCGTGTCATGAGCATACTGATGGCAATGCACTCCAAAACTCCAGATAACTGCACCCAATGGTTTCATGTAGATGTTGAACAGCATGGGGGATAGAACTGACCCCTGTGGGACCCCATACTGGAGAATCCACGGGCCGAGCAGTGTGCCCCAAGCACCACCTTCTGGAATCGACCCATCAAGTAGGAGTGGAACCACTGCCATGCAGTACCTCCCACTCCCAACTCAGCCAGTCATCCCAGGATACCATGGTCGATGGTATTGAAAGCTGCTGAGAGATCAAGGAGAATCAACAGAGTCACACTCCCCCTATACTTCTCCTGACAAAGGTCATCATACAGGGCGACCAAGGCTGTTTCTGTGCCAAAACCAGGCCTGAAAACCGATTGAAATGGATCCGGATAATTGGTCTCATCCAAGAGTGTCTGGAGTTGACCTGCAACCACTCGTTCAACGATCTTGCCCAGGAATGGAATATTTGTCACCAGCCTATAGTTATTAAGATTT
This sequence comes from Rhineura floridana, assembly GCF_030035675.1. Lineage (NCBI taxonomy): Eukaryota > Metazoa > Chordata > Lepidosauria > Squamata > Rhineuridae > Rhineura > Rhineura floridana. The sequence goes on along the minus strand of NC_084492.1, from coordinate 11,250,666 downwards.
TCCAGGTCCAGGGAAGATTTCTTCAGGAGTGGTCTCACTACCACCTCTTTCAGGCAGCCGGGGACCACCCCCTCTTGCAGACAGACATTAATCACTTCCCTGGCCCAGCTAGCTGTTCCGTCCCTGCTAGCTTTTATTAGCCAAGAAGGGCAAGGATCCAGTACAGAGGTGGTTGCACGAATGTGTCCGAGCGCCTTGTCAATGTCGTCAAGCTGCACCAACTGAAACTCATCCATATAGATCTCAGCCTTCAGAATAGCTGTGTACCTGGGATCAGTGAAGGCCAATTCTCTTCAGCAGGGATGGGGAACTTGCGCCCCTCCAGAGATGTTGCTGGACTCCAGCCGCCATCATCCTTGACCATTCGCTCTGCTGGTTGGGGCTGATAGGAGTACCCCAGGCCTACTTCAGAGCGAGGAAACTTTTTCAGCCTGAGGGTCACCTTCCCTTCTGGGCAACCTTCTGAGGGCCGCATGCCAGTGGAGGGTGGGGCCAGAGCAAAAGTAGGCAGAGAAACAAATGTGAATGTTACCTTTGTACAAAAGACTGCTTTCTAGCCTACGCACCCACCAATGCCCCCCTCTATCCTCCATCCCGACAAGCAAGAAGCATGATCAGAGTTCAAGAGAGGACACGTTCCAGGCAGAAACACAAGGGGTGCAAAGCAGGGCTGGTGAACAGCATGGCGTAATTCAGCAAGACGCTTCCTGTTCCATTTCACCGGCTGCTGGATTGTGCCTTGAGTCTGCTTCTTGCACCTCTGCGAGGTGCTTGGCCTGTTTCTTCAGACAGAGCTGTTTACAGGGAATTCCCTCAGGCCACAGTTCACGCACACTCACATGGTTCTGCTGTTTTGGCTGGGTTTCCCTTGGCAAAGCACCCTCCTGACATTTCCAGACCGAAACTTTGTGCTTCCTTTGTGCTTCAGGGGAGGCTGTATTGTTGTCAGCAGAGCCACACCTGTGCCACCCAGGCATTTCCCTCAGATGTTGGGATAATCATAATAACGTCCCATGCACCTGAGGGAAAATAGTGCTGAATGTTGGGCCTGGCCTTGCAGAAGATAATGGCATTATACTCTGAAGCTGAGGGAACACCCAGTGTTGCTCTGGAGTACCTAGGAGAAACCTAGGCTATGCATTTAAAGCCATATCATGCCACTTTAAACAGTCATGGCTTCCCTCAAAAAATCGTGGGAACTACAGTTTGTTAAAGGTGTTGAGAGATGTTAGGAGACACCCTTATTCCCCTCAGAGGTACAATATCCAGAGTTCCCTGGCAAGAGGGATCAATTATTAAACCATTCTGTAAATTGTAACTCTGTGAGAGGAATCGGAGTCTCTCTTAACTCTCAGCACCCTAAACAAACTACAGTACTCAGGATTCCTTGGGGGAAGCCATGACTGTTTCAAGTGCTATAATACAGCTTTAAATGTATATTGCAGATGGGGCCCTAGTCTATATAACCCTGGTAAACACAACTTTGTTGATGTTCACTAATCCACAGGGAGATTGTTGTGTTTTGACATGAAGGTCACTGCATGTAGAGATCATCCCATTCAACAGCTTCAAGCAGTTCCATTTTAATTAATCCAGTTCTTTTGCTGTTAAATGATATGGCAGCTGTTCTTACAGTTCATATCTAGGTATCATATTACACCGTTGTAAATTAACAATGGAATATTTACACTTTTGTTTCTTAGTAAAAGTAAATCACTTTCCTTATCAATTAAGCCGTCTCCTAAAAAAAATATCTAAGAATAAAATGCTATTTATTTAATATTATTTATCCAGGTGCTATGAACAGCTTTTAAATTAATATAAAATTATGGATAAGGTAGTGTTCGTATGCTAAAATACTGTGCATGCTTTAGAAAGATGCCACCTCCCAAACAGTATCTTACGTCCACACTTGAGGGCCACAAATGGTCACGGGGGCAGATGTTCACACTGCTACAGACCCTTATTTCATGGCTTTAGTGTTATGTTCTTACCTTTTTGAAACATTTTGTAAAATGAAACCAGTCTGACTCTGAATCTAAGCATACTTACTAGAAAGTAACTCTGTTAAAATTAAAGTATAAAGGTATAAATTAGACAAAGTATTGGGATAGTATCACACGTCTTCTGACACAGACTGAATCAAATATCATTTTGATACATTATCTGCACATATCTGTATTGCCATCTGTTCTTTTAAAAATAATAATATAAACATTAGCAATCTGCAAAAGTCTCAGAGTAGAATATTAAAGTGGTAAAACTGGTAATCATTTACTAATGCGCTTGAGGTGATTGCCTGTGCCCTAGGCATGGAGGAGAAATTTAATACGGTTTACATTTAAAGCTGAATCTATCAAATTTGCCCTTTCCGAAACGATATGAGAACCAAAGCATAGCCATCCTTCAAAATTCGCACTTATCTAAATTTTGTGATGCAGTTCTCCAACTAGTGTTTACAAAAATGTATATATATCAGGGGAAAGTGTGCAAACAATGTATGTATTAGTGAAAATAACTTATGAAATGCATTGTATTAGGAGAAGTTGCTTGCAGAAGTATGTACATTAGCCAAAACTGCATACAAAAATGTGTATTAGGAGAAATTCACACTAAAATGCTGAAGAACTTCCATTGGGGATTTTTTTTAAAGCAAAACAGGAAATTGTAGAAATGTGGAGAACTGAATTTAAGACTGGAGAACCAAACAGAGAAACAGAGAACCAAAATTGACAGATCCTTCTATCCAGGGCCGGCCTCAGACATGCCAGGGCCCTTGGGCACCAGCTTGCCCTGGGCCCTGGCACGCATGTGCGCATGCACACATACATGCATGCACATGCCCAGGGCCAGCCCCAGACACGCTGGAGCCCTTGGGCAAAAGCCTGCCACAGGCCCCAGCACTCCCCTTCCGCGACTCATGCACGGCGTGCCATCAGCCAAGATGGCGGCAGAGGCTTCAGCCCCTTAGGAAAACCTCAGCCGCCATCTTTCTTAAGGGCACCGCTGCATGCACAACTGCAGAACAAGGTAAGTTAAGGAAGGGAATGGTGAAGCCCCAAAGCTTTCGCCCTGCGATCCGCGGCAGCAATCCTGCCGCGAATTGCGGAAGGGGAGCAGAGGCCCCCCCAGGGCCTCCTGTAGCCTCAGGGGCCCTCGGGCCAGTGCCCCATCTGGCCGCCCCTTGGAACCGGCCCTGCTTCTATCCCTACTGTGCTCTGATGTTTATGCTCTTGTAAATTCTTTGAAACCCTACAAAATGTTATACATAAATTTCCAAGGCTGCACTGAGGACGAAGTAGGGTTTGGGGCTGTGGAATAGGGGCACCATTTAAAGGGCAGCAGTTTGTGGACATGCTTTTTTGTTGTTAAGAGAGTAAAAACATCCCCATCCCTTCAGTGCACCTCCAACAGAAAGGACAGTGAGAATGACACTTACAAAATGATGCTATTTAATTGATCATAAAACTCACTGTCCGTCAATCTTTATTGTTTCAACTGTGAGTCACAACAAAGAACAAAAATAAAATAAAGCAAAATAGCAATGATTACAACAAAAAATATTCATAATAGCAATGGAATCTACTTATGTATCATACTGCTGAGAAGGTAAAAAATTGGTTCAAACTTCAGAGGCTGCAAGGGTGAATCTTGGCACTGATCAAAGGGCCACCTGATTATGAGAGCCCAGCACAAAAATCTATTTTCTGCCATTCAGACCAATTTGCTTTCCCTTCAAGAGATGGATCTAAAAATTGTGTATGAACTGTAGAGAAGATAGGGCAATAAAATAAATTGGGTATGACCTCCACAAAACTAATGCTGCGTAAACAAGAGGTTTCCCTAAAATTACCTTCTAAAATTGCAGTTGGCATCAGTTGCATCTTTAAACAAATAATACAGTTTTAAGAGTAGGTTTAGAAACAAGCTTCAGGTAGCACTGAAATGCAAATTTATACAGTGTAGTGCATTGGCTCAGTGTTATTATGACTGTGATTGAGTATGTCTTTAATCTATTGTTCCGCCAGTGATTATTTAGGGCTGCCTGGAAAATACATTCAGGCGGCATGCCCCCTGTGGGTTTTTCTTCCTGTTCTTTCTTCTTGTTCTAGAATGTTCAGTAAAGGAAGTGCTGGCAGCAGAAAACTCTGACTCGTGTGTCTTTTCTCGCTAAAGGGCAGCAGGAGGACTTAACAGTGACAGTGAGGATAAAAACATTAAAGCTCTAGGTCTAACTTCATATCTGGGGAGAGAGAAAGAGAAAGAGACTTGGTCACAATGCGTAAAGAAAAAAAAGGCCACAACAGGATAGCTAGCTATATTGGAAAGATTGATATCTTTGATTGTGCAACAGATGATTGGACACTACACACAGAGAGGATTGAACAGTATTTTGAAGCAAATGAGATTGCTGCTGAAAATAAGAGTGCCTGTTTTACTGAGCTTTCTGAGAAGCAAAGCATACAGTTTATGGAGAAGTTTGACTGCTCCACAAAAACCTTCACTATTCAGCTTTGCTAAATTACTGGAAATAATGCAGGAGCATTTGTCACCAAAACTATTACTGATTGCAGAGCGTTTCAGATTCCATAAATTGCAACATATGCAGCTGAATGTAAAAGATTATCTGAGTATTGCCAATTTGGTGAGGGGCTAAATGATGCATTGAGAGACTGGCTGGTCTGTGAAATTCTGAAAGAAGGCATCCAGAAAAGACTCTTAACAGAGGCAGATTTAACATTTAAGAGAGCAATTGAAATTGCTATATCTATGGAAACTGCTGCCAAAGATGCAACAGAGTTGCAGTCAGGAGTGAAAGCAAAACTGAAGCTTGCAATAACGTGTAAACAGACGACAGCAGGTTCATTGTTATTGCTGTGGCAAGGGTTCACGCGCACCAGCTCAATGCAGATTTAGAAGTGAAATGTGCAGAAAACAATGAAATGGGACATATTCGGAGAGTCTGTCACTCAGGTAAAAGGCAATAATTTGCTAATGACAGAGACGAAGACAATTGATTGAGCCACCACTTTTTAAAAGGTGCAGATGTGCATGCTGTAGAGGAAAAACCTGATAATGGAGGTGAAACAAAGCTAGGAAGCCTGGAAATCCATAAAATAATGGGTGAAATAAAACAATACGGTTTACACCAGAAGTGGATAGCAAAACAATATCAATGCAACTGGACACTGGTTTAGCTGTATCAGTTATATCACAGCATGAATTTGGACAGCATTTCAGACATGCTAAACTAAAGGTTTCAGAACTACAGTTGCAAACATATACTGGAGAAAATATAATTCCCATTGAAATGACACTTGTAACCATGAGATATAATAACCTACAAAATATATTGGACTTTTATGTTCTGAAGACAGGTGGACCAGCACTCTGGGGTCATGATTGGCTGAGGAAGCTGCAGCTGGATTGGACAGTCTGCACACCATGCTCCGGTGTGAATTACCGAGACCTGGGTGGGTGAGCTTGGAGGAGTTGATCTGACCCAACTTTGCCCACCTGGATACTCGGTGCAACACCAGCTCAGGCTGCAGAGACGGGAGGGAAGGAGTTGCTGTGGTCTACAGAACTTCCATCTCTGTCACCAGGAAACCACTCTATCTTGGAGCTAGCTGTGAGGGCCTGCACCTGGTGTCAGGCCAAGGAGACAGTAAACTAGGGTTGCTGCTGGTGTACCGTCCGCCCTGCTGCCCGGCAGCTTCTCTGACCAAGCTGGCAGAGGCCGTCTCGGCTGTGGTGTTGGAGAAGCCCAGAACGATAGTGCTGGGTGATTTCAATGTCCATGCGGACGCTGCTTCTAGTGTTCTGGCTCAGGACTTCATGGCCTCCATGACAACCATGGGGCTGACTCAAGTTGTTACTGGCCCAACACATAGGGCAGGGCACACCCTCAACTTGGTTTTTGCTCCAAATGGAGGAAGGGATGGTCTGGAGATAGGGGGGTGGATGTCACCCCAGTGTCATGGTCAGACACTTCCTGATGAAGTTTACACTCATGGCTCTGCTCCTTCCCTGCAGGGGTGGTGGACAGATTAAGATGGTCTGCCCCCAGAGCCTAATGGAATCCACTGGATTCCTGAATGCCCTGGGGGAGTTCCCAGTAGATAGAGCAGGTGACCCTGTTGAAGCCCTTGTCATGCTGTGTAACATCGAGGCGTGTTGGGCTCTTGACAAGGTTGCCTCCAAGCGCTCTCACCAGCTTTGTGGAGTCCGGCTTGCCCCTTGGTACACCAGTGAGCTAAGGGCAATGAAACAGGCTGGATGACGTCTAGAATGCAAGTGGCGAAAGACGTGCTGTGAGGCTGATCGGGCATGAGTAAAACATCATAACTGTGCCTACTGTGTGGTGGTGAGGACAGCGAAGAAGGCCCACTTCTCTGCCTCCATCGCATCCTCAAGTAGTCGTCTGGTGGAGCTTTTCTGTATTATCAGGGGTATGTTGACATCAACTCCAGGAAATGGAGTCTTAGACCCTTTGGAGGCCCACTGTGAATTGTTTGCAAGGCACTTTGAGGGTAAAGTTGCTTGCCTCCATAGCAGTCTTGATGCCCCATCCACATTTACTGTAGTCCCCAATGAGGTGTCCAGTGCAACATCTGCTGCAACTTCTTGGGAAAGGTTTCAGTTGATGCGGCCTGATGACGTAGACAAGGTGCTTGAGATGATGCGGCCAGCAACGTGTCCTCTCGACCCTTGCCCTTCTTGGCTTATTAAAGCTTGCCGAGGGGGTCTGACAGAGTGGATCCAGAGTGTGGTCAACACATCATTGCGGGAGGGAGTGGTTCCAGGCGCCTTGAAAGAGGCAGTGATCCAACCACTTCTGAAATAGCCCATCCTGGACCCATTGGTTTGTGACAACTACCGACCGGTTGCAAATACCCCCTTTTTAGGGAATGTGATTGAGAGGATTGTGGCGCAGCAATTGCAAGTAGTCTTGGATGAAACAGATTATCTTGACCCATCGCAGTCTGGGTTCAGGCCTGGTTATGTGTCAGGATGTATGGTTGGGATTCTGATGTTTCTGAGAATGAGCTAGGAGAGGGGGGCAGCTGGGCTGAGCCGTCTGGAGGGGAGGAGGAGGCTTCCCAGATAGAGGGTGAAAACCTTGAACAGGCAACAGACTTGTTTCCCACTCACTCCCCCCCTAGGAATGTGGAGCAGTTACAGACAGAAGGGGAGGAGGAGGGAGTCCAAGTCCCTTCGGCTGCAGAGAAGGATAGAGAGAAATCGCCTGAAGTGTTGGGCCAACCCCCCCTCCCTACCATCCTCTCCGAATCAGAAGGGGAGGAGGTAGCCGCCCCCCCTTCGCCCCACACCTGAAGACAGTTAAAAAGGCACCAAAGAAAAGAGGAGGGAAGGGGTGTAGATGTGGGCAATTTGAGGCGGAGCGAGAGAATTCGTGCCCGAAAGCCCCCTTGATAAGGGACAGGGAATGTTTGATACTCTGTTCTATCAACTCTCTTCCATGTCACGGGTTTTGGTTCATGTTAAGAGTTCATGAGGCGGAGGAGCCTATGTCTGGAAATTACTCTAATAAAAACTGATTTGCTTTCATCAAGTGATTCTGTTCTTGAGTCCCAACCCGGGCACGACAGTTTGATAGAACCAACTACTCAACCCTCCTTGCTCCCGCCACTTGAATGTGACAAGATGGAAAAGGGAGCTGCTGGGGGGATAAACCCCACTTCTGAGACGGAAGAAGTGAAGCTACTGAGGTCGAGCGTGGCAGACCTACAGTCGGACGTTCAAAGCCTGTTAGCAACTGTGAGAACCTTGAAATTGGACAACCAGAACCTGAAATCCACAATAGATCGAATGCGGGCAGCCCCTGCAGCCGCCATGGCCAAGATCCCAATTGGACTACCACCCAAGTATGTGGGACAGAGCGACCAGCTCTCCACTTTCGTGGCCCAATGTGAGATGTACCTGGACATTAAGGATGCAGAATTCCCCAATGATGCTGCCGAAGTGGCCTTTGTGATCAGTCTACTGGAAGGGGAAGCTGCCAAGTGGATCACCCCCTATCTAATCAGAAAGGATGCCATCCTGGGCAGGTATGGAGGATTTATACAAGCCCTGACCGAAATGTTTCAGGATCCCCAAAAAGCCGAGACGGTGGCTAGGCAATTGAGTGCCCTGAAGCAGGGAAAAGGAGCTGTGCTGGAATATACCAATGCCTTTAAGATCTTATCTCAAGAGACTGGATACAATGACTCAGCCCTGATGTTTATGTACCAAAGTGGACTGAATGCTGAGATATTGGATGAGCTGGCCAGAGTCGCACCTCCAACTGATTTGTCTGGACTAATCCAGCTGTGTCTACAAATTGATCACCGACTGGAAGGAAGACGCTTAGAGAGAAAACAAATGGTGCAAAAATACTCAGCCTCAGTATCCCGCAGTAAAATCCCTTCGACCCCCGGGACGTCAGGCAACGCGGGAGACGGCTCTGGAGGGGCGCGGACGAAGCTGTCGGAGGAGGAAAGAGAGAGACGTCGCAGAGAACGTCTCTGCTTTATTTGTTCCAAGCCAGGCCATCTAGCTAGGGACTGCGAACTGAAAGGAGACAAAACAGGGCCATCAGGAAACGAAAGCACCCAGTCCTAGTGCAGGCCGTAGGACTGGGGGCAGCGCTGTGCAAAGGGCCTTCGTTAACTCATCCCCCCCTAAAAGGGGTTCTGGTATTACCCATTAGGATTACAACTTCCACAGGAGTGCAGTTCAACTCGACAGTGTTGATCAACAATGGAGCCTTTACAAACTTCATTGATACCGCCCTAGTCAAACGCCACCACATCCCGCATCGGAAACTAGAAGCCCCCTTATCAGTGGAGACGATAGATGGCAGACCACTAAAGTCCGGGGGGGTCACTAGAGCCACTGAGGATTTGAAGCTAGAAATCCCGGGGCACGAAGAGTTCATTTCCTTATGTGTATCGGACCTGTCTAATTTTGAGGTGATTCTGGGAATGCCATGGTTGATAAAGCATGACCCAAAAATAGCCTGGAGAGAAGCAGTCGTGTGGTTTACGTCCCAGTATTGTCACAAAAATTGTCAGCCAGAGAAAGCCATAAAAGCCCTAGCAGGAGCTGTGCAGGAGGTCAAGGAGGTGACCCTCCCCTCGAAGTACCTGGACTTTGAGGATGTGTTTAGTGAAACTGAAGCTGCGTCTTTACCCCCCCATCGGCCGTATGACTGCGCTATCGATTTGGTGCCAGGAGCGAGCATTCCAGCAGGCAAAATCGACTCCCTCACAGAACAAGAGAGAGTAGCTCTGAAAGAATTTTTGGAAAAGAACTTGAAGCGGGGATTTATTCGTCCTTCGCAGTCGCCTGCAGGAGCCCCCCTACTCTTCGTGAAAAAGAAGGGGGGTGAATTACGGCCTTGCAATGATTATCGAGCCCTCAACCAAATTACCATCCCGAACAGCTACCCCCCGCCCCTAATTCCAGAGTTATTAGATCGACTGCATTCGGCCACGATTTTCACGAAGTTGGATCTGCGGGGGTCATATAATTTGGTCCGAATGAAGGAGGGGGGGGATAGACAGGAAAGCAATTATTTTTCCCTCTGCTGATACCTCCTCTAAAGAGTTTGTTGCTTTTGTATGCTTTGTTCCTCCCCTTCCTCCCTTCTTTTTCTGTCTTTGTTCTCCGTTAGCTAATAAAGGCTCCCTGAGTGGAAGCCGCATGGCTGCTCACATTCTAAAACAATTAAAACAGCAATAGGCTAAAAAGATTAAAACACATCAACATCTATGGATAGGCCTGCCTAAACAAAAACATTTTAAGCAGGTTTTATTTATTTATTTATTTATTAAAGTATTTATAAGCCACACTTCATAGAATTACATCAAGGTGGCTTACAACATAGAAAGACACAATAAAATATAAAAACCAATAAAAACATAATTAAAAACAGTAAAAAAAAGCATCAATAGATACTGCATTGGTTGGGGAAAAATTATTCTGCTGAGTAGGGCTCTGGACTTCTGCTCCCAAGTCATGTCCACTGAGTCTGCAACAACTGTCCATGTCCTCACCCTGCGCCTCTGCCCCGTTCTGAAAGGCTCTGAGAACATAATGACGCTTGATCAAGCTTCTCTTTCAAGCAGTACTGGTCCACGCTCATTATCATCTGTGCTTCTGGTTCAGTGGCTCAAGCCCACTCCTTCTCTTCAATTTGCTTAGCACTTAATATAATCCAAGCGCTTTATGCAGAATTGGGGGGGGGGGGAAAGTTCTGATGACTCACAAATCTCTCAAGACGCAAGAGGAAAAGGACTTCCGGGAAGGGTGACTTAGCCTGTGCCTGCTTTTGAGACGGGCTCCTGCCTCAAAAGAAGCTTATTCAGATATATCAGTCAGTTTTTTCTTTTTTTTTGACTGATTAAACTTCTCCCGGGTAGGGAGAAACGAAGAGATTAACCTCAAAGCCTATTTTTGTTGGGACGACCAGATCTCATTAATTTATGGGACGAGGTCCAGCCGACGAAGGTGGGACGGATTTTCAACAGCAAGCTCTATCTGTTAAAGCGAAAGTTCATCTTATCTTCTAAGAGAGAACGCACTAACAGGCAAGCACCCTTCTTTCTATATTTTTCTTTTACTTGACTTAAATTGTTGCTGTTTAAAAGAGATTTGCCAGATTGATCGGTTTTTGACATCTCACTGGGGAGCCGTAACTTCTCTCTGCTACGCACTAATTAATAGCTTATCTCTGTTTTTGTTGCAAAAAGCTGTCCTGGATTTGCATTCTAAAGATACACACAGAAGAGGGATTTCTATTCCAGATTTTTATTTTGAAAAATATTATACTGTTTTGAGACTACTCTCTTTTTGGTCTATTTTATTTTGACGAATCTGTTTCTTGACGATTGCCATTAATTGCTTCGATCCTGGGAACTGCATTTTGTTTACTTAACTATTGGAGAGATAAGGCTGTCTGCTCTGTTTATACTGTGATGTCACCAAGTTTGGAGTATTAACCCAATTGTTGCTGAAATAAGAAGTGGTTTTCCTATATTTTTCTTTTAAAATGGCAATTAAGAAAGTGGCTGAGAATCTGGAAATAACTATGTTTCAGAGAATAATGAATGAGATTGAGATAACGAAAATTGAATTGAGTAAAATGAAGCAGGAGATTAAAGATATAAGGGTCCCTGTGAGAGAGGTGACCCTGGAAGGGGTCCCTGTGAGAGAGGAGACCCCGGAGATTGGAATAGGGGTCCCTGTGAGAGAGGAGACCCTGGAGACTGGAATAGGGGTCCCTGTGAGAGAGGAGATCCCGGAGATTGGAACAAACGTGGAACAGGAACAAGATTTGGAGTCTATGGACTTTAGAAATAAAATCTATTGTTTGGAACTTAATGTTATCTCTGAAGAAATTAATGAAGATTCTAGAGATAAAGTTATCAATGGCATGGATTATCTTCTGGACTGGAATGATGTGATGGAGCCCAATATAGAGAAAATCTATGGAATTAACTGCAGCCATGTGACAATGGAAAAACTTTTAAGAGATGACCCAGTGTATTTTGAAAAAAAGAACAGAGATATGATTTTACAGCAGTATTTCAGCAACTTATTCAGAATGGATGGCAAGAAAATATTTGGGATAGAGGTAATTCCCATCAGACTCTTATTATATGACTATGGCTTTGACAGCAAGATTATTATGGAATACTGATAATGGAAGATTGGATATTGAAATTACTGGACTTAACAAGACTACTGAAGATGGAAGATGGAAAATGGAACTAATAGAGATAATAGAACAATGGCTACTGAAATTACTGAACCTAACAGATTCTGATGTGATGGATTAATTGAAATGTTTATTTTGACTATGGTTATGACAATAAGATTATCATAATTAGTAATGAGATGGATTAATCGATATGCTTATCTGGAAAAAAAAATTGATAGATATATTTCTTAAAGAATTGAAACCTCTCTTTGACTTTTTGTGGAAAGAATAAAGTAATGTTTATGAGATTTGATGATTAAGTAAGATAACTACTGGAGGAAAGTGATTTTATAATATGACTTAAGAGACAGGATTGCTATATATTATAGACTTATAACTGATTTGATCTTTGACAAATGGGAAGTCAATATTTTACTCTTTATTTTTTATTTTATTTTTTTTTTCTTCTTTTCTTTTTTTCTTTTTGTTTAACTATTTTTGATTTTGTTTTTTGTCTTCGAATGTTTTATGATTTTGTCTTGTATGTTTTATGAAAATCTGAATAAAAATTATTGAAAAAAAAAAAAAAAGACGCAAGAGGAAAAATGGGACAGAGAGGTCAGAAAGAGAGAATAGCTTTAATTTTACAGTTCAAATGAGCATCCCAGTTTAGAGCATAAGGAGACTGACACAATCAAACCATGGTCCTAATCGGCCCAGTGTGCTGTTGCGGGGGGGAGAGACGAATTATGCATTAGAGAACAGCAAGAAAGAAATTGGAAATGAAACTGCCAATATAAATTTATGGTGTGACTACACTTGGAATACTGTGTACAAAGGGGGGGACCTCAAATTCAGGGGCTAAATGTGACCCTCCTTGACTCTCTCTCTGACCTTTGATACTCTCTCCTGGGCACCTCCTCTCCTTAAGCCCCACCCCTTCCCCTCAAGCCACACCCCTCACCAGTCTTGCTTTGCTTCCTCCTCTAGAGTTTTTGCCTGGCTGGAATGTGCCTTTGAACTCTGACAATGCTTCTTTGCTCACCTTAATGGAGCACAGAGAGGGATGTGGGTAGAAACTAGCCAACTATACAAAGATAAAATTTATGTTCATTGTTCCATCCACTTTTGCCTCTGGCCCCGCCTACCACTGGGAAATGGTCCCAGGGAGGTTGTCTGGAAAAAATGCGCCCCTTGGGCTGAAAAAGGATCCCCTCTATTGGTGTACCGTTCTGGTCAACACACCTCCAAGAGAATACTGTAGAGCTGGAAAAGGTGCAAAAAAGGTGCAACCTGATAAAGGGGTTGGAGCACTTCCCCTCCAACATTGGGTACAACATTGAGGGTTATTTAGTTTAGTTTGGAAAGAAGTGGATAAAATCATGCGGGGGGTGGGGAGTGGGTAAGCTTTTCTCTTGATACTAGAACCCAGGCAGGGTCATCCAGTGAAACTGAAAGCGGGGAGATTCAGGACAGACAGCAGAAAGCATTCCACTGAAGAATGACATGGTACCGTTGCTAGCTCAAAGGAGCAGCTCTTTTAGATTGTAGATGAGTTTTGGACTGTGTTCTGTTGTTTTTAGCTTTTTAGGGATGAGGTTTTGTCTTGCTATTTTTTTATGCTTGTTTGCTTAAATTGTATTTATATATTGTATGAATGCATTTTATTTTAAAAAATTACGTTGCCTGGGAGCCTTTTGATGGACTATTAAGAATTTTTTTAATTAATAAAATACATGTGGAGATCCTATTGAATAAATCTAGATACAAGAGAATAGGGGAGGTCTTCATGTAATGTCTCAAACGGGAATCCTAACCATCTTTTTAGGACTGAACACAGTTGGCGTTACTTCTCAGGAAATATCATTGGACAGTGCTGCCAGTGGTAACTCATTAAAAGGCACTCTGTATATACTCAGAGGCACACTCATCTTTCTCGCGTTCCAAAGCTTGAGCCATCTCAGAATTTAAGCGTTGCTTAACTAAATGGCCATAAACAAGCCTGTGTGTTCAGGAGCCCGGCTCCTCCTGCATTCACAAAACAGGTCAGCCGTTCCCCAAATGAGCAAAGACAACATCTTGTTCTTGTTAGTACAACCTTAACTACTCAGATGATGTTTGACTACAACTCCCGTTAACATCAGCCGGCGTACCCAATGATGAGGGACGATGGGAGTTGTAGTCCAGCAAAAAAAAAAAACACCAACCCAAACCCTCAAACCATAATTCCCGGCAGGCTAGAAGAGGGTTTGCACCACGTGACCAAGGCGCCCCGCCTCCCGCTTCCCACTAGTTTCTAGTCACGAGGCGAAAAGGTTCCAGCCGTTTTTTTACGTCATCGGGCAAACCAGCCTAGGTTATCTGGGAAATGTTAGACGGAGATGGCGGAGGGAGGAAACAAAAGTCCTTCCTGACGGTTGGAAGGAGAGGCTGTTGGGCGTGGCTAAGCTAAAAAGCAACGGCTCTCGGGAGATAGGCTGCTATGGGAGCCTGACGTAAAAGGCAGGCGGGGCCGACAGGCTCCAGTAAGCGAAGGCAGCAGACTGTCGGTGGGTGGGGTAAACTGACCCCTCTAAAGGGCCCAGTCCTTGTGGTAACCAATACACTTCCGGTTTCTGTTTACAGTTTGATTATTCTTAATGCGGAGAAGACCTGTGGGAATCCAGAGGAATCAGTGTAAAACAGCAAACTATCAATCGAAAAGCAGGGTTTAGAGGTAGCATTGCTTTGGAGTGATCACACTTCTGTTCCTCCCTGCTCTTGGCTCCATAGTAGAGAAGAAGGTATATGGTGAAACCTCCGTGTGTTAGGTTTTAGTGAGCAAAATGCCTTGCAGTGCAATCCAATACATGTCAACTCAGAACTAAGCTCCACTGGGTTCAATGGGACTTACTCCCAGGTAAGTATGTATTGGACTGAAGTCTTGGCTAGGGAGAGGAGGGTTGGAAATATGTGCATTTCAAAGTACTGCAATAAACCGCTTAGAGGTTTTCTACAATCAAGCTGTGTATAAATTTTGTTAAATAAATAATAAATAATTGATGGATGGGTAGCTAGATAAATCTACTAAAGAAATAAATGTTTTAGCTAGCAAAGTAGTGAATAAGTTTGTTTTTAAGCAACCATATGCCATACATTTATTTGTATGATTTATCTTCTGCTACTACATTAATACTGTAACCTACATTTCCTCCAAGGAGCTCAAGGTGGCATACACAGTTCTCTCTCTCTCCCCCCCCCATTTTATCTTCACAACAAACCTGTGAAGTTGGTTAAGCTGACAGAGAGTGACTAACCCAAGCTGAACCTCATGGCTGTGTGAATCCTGGCCTCCCAAATCCTAGTCCTGCATTCTAACTATTATGGCACACTCACTCTTTGTTTATGCAGGAGTCTTGCTGTGCTCAGTGGTTTACTTCCAAGTACATGGGCATAAAACTGCAGTTTGACAGTGTGACCTGTTGTACATTTTCTCAGAATTTAAGCCCAGTTGTGTTCAACAGGGCTCACTCTTAGGTAAACTCTGCATAAGACTGCAACCCGGATTCTTTTCCTCATCAGGTTCTACACCAAGGCTGTGGAGCTTGTAGCTCTCCAGATGTTGTTAGACTCCAATTCCTATCAGCCCAGCCAGCATGGCCAATGGTCAGGGATGATGGGTGTTGTCCACTTGTGACATGTGGAGGGTCATAAGTTCCCCATCCTCACAATATACACTTAACCTGGAAACGTGCTGTGCTACGTTCCTAGAAACTTACTTCTGAGTACAAAATCCACAGATGGGCAATACCATCTCTCTTCCCATTTTAGATGGCTGCTGTATAAATCTTTTATACAAACATTTTGCTAAATTTCCACACAATTGTGATGTTTTTAATGATTTTCAGGATTTGTTTATGTATGGTTTCTTTGTATGTTTCTGTATTTTAAAATTTCTGCATGGTTTTTATGTATGCTTTGCAATTTTAAATCTTTGTAATCTACCCCAGGACCTGCATTCCAGGCAAAAGGGGTTACATTTTTGGGAGCAGGGTCCTAGTCAGGTCCCTTATGTGTGAGCCAGTCAGTGTGAAAAGGGAGCTGGTTAGCCACTGAGATGAGTCCCAACTGGAGCCAATCAGAGCAAAAGGAGGTGAGTCAGCCACTGAGAAGACTCTTTTCAGTAACAAACACACAGCCACCCCTTTTATGCTGATTCACTCCTAGGGACATTTGTTGTGGCAGAGTGTGGACTCCTGAGACAACAGGGAGAGGAGAGAAAGTGGAAGTGGGGTGTGGCTACGAGGGGGTGTGCGTAACTTTCATGAAGGGTTCTGAATTTGCCACCACAGTGTACACTACTGCCTACAACCCTTTAGTCTTCAAGCAACCCTCTGAAAAGTGTGTGTGTGTCCATCCCCGTGAGTATATACACATATATGCCTGTCCCTGTGAGCGTGCCTGTTTTCTCAGTTTGCCAACCAATGAGAAAGCGGAGGGCTCGAAATGGGCGTGACACACGATGGCAGCGGCGGTTCCTCGCAAGCCGAGGACAGGAGGGGGCGTGGCACGGCGCGCGGCGACCCGGGAGGCGTGGCCTCCGCGGCTGCGGCTCGTAGTCGCTTCTCCCCTCCCCCCCTCCGGCACTTGTGAGTGACAGGCGGGTGCTGAGGAGCTGAGAGGACGAAGAGTCGCCGTCGCAAAAGAAGCCGCCTTTGTTTTTGCTAGCGTGAGCGTTTGTGCCTCGTTCTCCTCCGTCGCCCCTTCGCGGTGCTATGAGGCGGCCCTGACGGGGGGCACAGCAACCCGCCGGCCCTCCCCTCGTCTCCTCTCGCCCCGGTCCCCATTCCCTCGTCCTCGCCTCAGCTCAGCCCAACGAAGCCCGGCGCGGCGGCGGAGTCTGGGCTCCTCACCCGCCCCCCGATGACTGCGGCAAACTGCGGCGGCGCCAACGACGAGTTCGACTTCAGGCTCATCTTCGGGGAGGACGCGCAGCAGCCGGGGCCGGGGCCGCCGCCACTTGGGCCTGCCGCCGCCGTCTCAGGAGCAGCAGCAGGTGCGTCTCGCGAGGCAGGCCGGGCCTCTGTCTCTTCTCGCTGCAAATAGGAAAAACGGCCCCGGAGCTGCAAGCTGTGCCTGCCCGCCGCCTTCAGCTCGGCGGGGCTTGGGGGTGTCACTAGCCAAGTTCTGCTCAGAGTAGATCCATTGGGTTGTAGCCGTACTCGGAGCACACCCGTTGACGTGAATGAAGCTAAGGGAGTCGGGTCAATGAACTTCAGTCGGTGTGCTCTGAGTAGGACTAGCATTCGATAGCATCTGTTGAAAATAAGGGGCCTGACTTAGATTGCAGTCTAATACATGTCTACTCGGAAGTAAGCTCCACTGGGTTCAATGGGGCTTACTTCCAGGTAAGTGTGTATTGGATTGCAATCTAAATCATGCCCGTTAGTTGGATGCAACCTTCGATATCCTGCTGCCCCCCCCCGTCGCCCTGATGTAGGGTGATGGTGCTGCTGCGATTCAGCAAAGGCTAAACTTGGGAAGGTTTCCAGAGAATGTTGGGTTTTTTTGGGGGGGGGAGTTAGTTTTGTTAGGCTGTTGCAGCAAAAGCAGCAAACCATTTTTGGTGACACCATTTAAAGGCTAATAAAAGATTTGTTTGTTAAGGTGTGCTTTTCCGTGGATTACAGCCTACTTTGTCAGATTTTGTCAGAGTGAAGTCCAGTCCAGTTTTGCTTCAGTCACTGACTTGCCTCCAAGTAAATGTTTTTATGGTTACTCAGGAATAAGCGTGGCTGCTGTAAATATTGTGGACATTTAAGGCAGCAAGCCCCTGCAGTTCCACTGACCTGATTCCAAATAGATGTATTTTCTTGGGAAGTTACTTGGGAGTAAGTGCCATTGAACCCAGTGACAGGGTCAGCGTGTATGAAATTGGATCACGAGACTGTGACAAATTCTCTGCGCGCTTCATTGGCAAGTAAGTCCTGAATAAACATGAAAGATTACTTGAGAGTCAGTCCTGTTGAGACCCACTGGATATAGTATAAAACTACTAAATAAATAAACAAACCTGGTCAAGCCGGCTTCAGGATCAGTGTGCGTAGGATCAGGCTGCATGAAAATAATTCAATTCAGTTATTTGCTTCCAGGTAAAATATATGTTGTGTGCTTGCTGCAATCCAAATCATGCTTATTTGGGGATAAGTCCTGTTGGACCCAGTGGGACCTGAGTCAGGGTAAGCATGTGTAGGATCGGCCATATGGCTGCTGTAAATACTATGCACGCTTCACTGGTGAGCGTTATTTTTTTTTTTAGGTAACAACAACAGTGCATATTAAGGCACAGGACAGGTGCCTGCCTGGAGGAGCTTACCATCTAAAATTGGATATGGGGATGAATTTGATGGATTACTTCTGAGCATAAAACAAATTAGAATGCGTAGGATTCGTTCGTAGTACTTAGTGCACAGGCCTAAATACACTCAGGGGACTGAGTTGCATTGATCTCACTAAACATACATAGGATTGGGCTGCATGATGACTGGAATCATAAGTACTCTTGTTTGGAAGTAAGTCCAATTGAACTTAATGCTCTTTTTATAGAACTCTGGACCCCCCTCCCCACCAAAAACCCTCCTGCTCTCTGGTGAAATATTTGCTTTCCTCCCCACAAATGGTCAAGGACAGATGGATCAGGGAATGAGGCTTGCTTCTGAGTAAAGGAGGAATTATGGATGTTTGGGTGCTAAAAACCCAGGAGGTTCTGTCAGGTATTGAATTCTTCATAGGGGAGAGAGTGTGTATCATGTTTGGAAAGTTCTGTGGATTTGAAAGGAGATGCCCCGAGTTGAACATGTTTTCTGAACATACGAGGCTGCTTTATACTGAACCAGAGTAGTGGCTCATCTAGCCCAGTATTACTGCTTTTGACTGGCAGCCGCTCAGGCCAAGGGCTTTTGCTAGCTTTGTCATCTGACATCCTCTTAACTGTCAGGGATTGAACTTAGGACCTCAGCGCATGCAAAACAAATCCTCTGCTATTGAGATATGAGCTAGCTTACTGAAAGCGTTGAAGCAGTAGACAGACTCTGAAAGAGGTGGTTGGGCTATGTATCTGGAGTTGCCTTCGCATATAAAAAAGTGTATGTGTGTGGTAATATTGGGGTATCCGGCAATAATGCTTCATTAATATAGCAGATTTCAAATGACTTACCTAGGACCATTAAGTGAGACTGGAACTGGGGATCCTGCAGCCAGCTTTTTTTGGATGTTTGGTGCTTTTGTGAACTGACATCAAATCAAAGCCTCAGATCTAGGAGCCTAGGAGGAGTGCTGGCATTCAGACTATTTATTTGTGATAATAGCTCCAGGAAGTCACTTGGTTGTAATGGTTCTGTTTTCTGGAGATGTTTGGTTTATGGTCTGTGAGAACTATCCAAGTAATGAAAAAAAGGCTGGAATTTTTCTATGCCCCTTTTCCAAAGCTTGAGGGGGCATACAAAAGTAACCTATTTCAACACAAAATAAGGCAACAACAAAAATAATACAACATTCCTATGTGGGAAATAAACTTGAACAGACTAATCTGCTATGCCAGAGGGCCTGTCTGCAGTGTGAAAATGAAGGTGTTGATGGTGATCTGTCAAGCTGGCATCCTGGGAAATAATGAACTGCTTGAGAGTGCATGGAGGAAGAGGATAGAGTATTCAAATTGCTTTAGCCCTGGTATAGTATCTGTTTCTTCCCTGGCCCTCAGTAGTCCTGAAAGTTGCATATCTGGAACTGAGGAACCTTGAAAAGCCTTGGAGAAACAACCACAACATGGTAGCCAGTAGCACTTATGTGTGCAATAATTATGAACAAGTTCTGCCTTTTGCTAAAGGAAACAGAGCAAGTGTGTGAAGGAACGAAGACTGAAGTGGCTGGAAGCCACCCTGATCATGGGTCTTTTGTGGCAGTTTTTTTCTAGAGAAAAATATAGTATATAAAACACACTTTTGTTATTCAAGGAATTCTTGAACAAATTATATACATAGTAGTAATTTCATCTTTGCTTGTTCCATTTATGAAATTGTCCTACTGAAGAATATTTGTATAAGCTGTGTTAAAAAGCATAACTCAAGCTTATATGTCACACATGAATACTTGCCCAACAGAAACTTATTCTTTCAATTTGTGCAGAGGAGCTCAAAGTGCAGAAGAATTCCTTATACTGTATCTGGTTCTGTTGCAGAATCTGAGAAATTCCTTTAATGGATGTTAAAGAAATAGACAGAAATATGCTGGGTTTTTAAAAACAGTTTTATCAAATTAATGTGCATCCTAAATTAAATGGATTCAAATCCTTTTGCTACTGTAATTTGGCATAAATTTGAGAACGTCTCTCTGTATGTTTATACACACTATGTGTCCTTGCATATAGTATCTTCACAGGATCCTAAACTTTGGGAACAGTGCTACCTTGCCTTTCTTCAGGAAAAAAATATTGACAGTATGTATCCTGGTGTAAAATAATTTCTAATAACTTCCCCTATGTTGTTGTTGTTATGTGCCTCCAAGTCGACTGTGACTTATGGCGACCCTATGAATCAACGACCTCCAAGAGCATCTGTCACGAACCACCCTGTTCAGATCTTGTAAGTTCAGGTCTGTGGCTTCCTTGATGGAATCAATCCATCTCTTGTTTGGCCTTCCTCTTTTTATACTCCCTTCTGTTTTTCCCAGCATTATTGTCTTTTCTAGTGAATATGAGCGAATTGAATTTTGCTCAGTGTAAACTCTGGTTGTCAACTATTTTTATTTTTAAACAAAATTTATAGACCACTTGCTTGACAGAAAGCCTTTTTAGAAAGAACTAGCATTACCAGTGGGTAACTCTGATTGGGGGATAGAGGTTACAGGGAGATAGCCCTTACCAAGTGGCTGGACTGCAAGCAGAGCCCCTCCAAAAAAGTTCCAAAGTGCTTGAGGATATTTGTATTAGCAGTGATTTGGAAAAGTAAGATGTTTGGAACAAATGAATTAAAGGGGAAACCATGGGTTCTCAGTTAAATAATTTTAAAACGGTAACAGAAAATATAAAAATACAAAAGAAAAAGCCATAGTTGAATGCAGGCAGTTAAAATTTGAAGGAGCATTTGGTTCATAAAATACATAATGTATATTGCTATGCCAGTCCGTCAGCAAAACCACTATTTATTAACAACTCTGCAATAATATTATCATTCTACAAATTTTCTTAGTAAATTGCAATACAATGTTTCTTGTTGAACAAGTTTGCTGTTTCCTGGTAAATTAGATCTGCCTTTTACTGGTGTACATTCAGTAGTTTAAGAGTTGTTTGTATATTATAACACTTGCCATCAAAAGATATATTATTTTATCTGTGCACCTTTTAGAAACTGGCGAACATTTGATTGTATCTGTTACTGAAAAAAGGCAAAACAATGTCTCTATTAAATCACTAATATTTATCTTTATTAGTTATTAGTTGCTTTTCAGGGCCAAGCAATCAGAAAGCAATGTGCAAAGATGAATAAAAACAATAGAATCTCAGGCACAGAATAACCACGTAGGCACAAATGAATAAGATATACTGAACTCACAGGGAGGCCCGGAGGGTGATGACAAGATCTAGGGCCTTCTCAGTGGTGGCCCCCGAACTATGGAACAGTCTCCCCGAGGAAGTACGCCTGGCGCCGACTCTGCTCTCCTTCCGGCGCCAGGTCAAAACCTTCCTATTCTCTGAAGCATTTTAAGTTACACTGATTTACTTTTAAAAATGTTTATTGTATTGGATTGTTGATTGTATTTTAGTATTATTTTGTTATTCATTGTATTTTTATGCTATTTTATGTTCACCGCCCAGAGAGCTATTGCTAGTCGGGCGGTATATAAATTTAATAAATAAAAATAAATAAATAAATTAGATCGCCAAAACGGATCTTTTCAGGAAAGGCAATAGTAAAAAGATAAGCTTTAAGGCCTTCTTGAATGCCACAGCTGCATTGAATGCCATTAATGTTAATTTGAAGAGCTCCATGTCTGGGGCCACCACTGAGTGCTTGGCATCCTAACTGATTGGTGAGCACACTAGCAGAACTTCAGACACAGAATTTTATTATGGTTACTGTATATGGATACATCCTGTCTGTTAAAAGTTAATACCACCACTCTAAATTGGGCCTGGAATCAGCAATTGATCTTTAGTGATATGAATAATTTATGAATCTGTAGAAACATAGCACAAGTCCCCAGAAAACATGTAAGAAGTAAGGAATAAGGCTAAAGTAGTGAGAAACTTAGAGAAGATGGTGAGCAAATAATGCATGGCTATTTTGGGAAGACCAATTTGGAAAGAGAACCCTTTATGGTTTAAAAAATATGCTAGCGAAACTAAGAAATAGCAGGTGTTTTTTATTCAAATAAACTCAGTATGTTCATCAGGTTCTACCTCCATATTTCAGTCTATTTAATTTTAAATTGGCTTGTAAATAGCCAGTTGTCTTTAGGTGACTAGGCATGGAAGCTATTTTAGTTGGAAGAGTTCTCATTGTTTGTTTATTAAATTTAGTTGTCAATTGTTTCACAAAGAGATTTATAATGTAAAAACAAACATTAGAACCAAGCATAACAACAAGAATAAAGACCGAAAATGCACATCCACAAAATGCTATAAAAGAGCAGATCCAACTCAACCCACCCCACTAAAAAAATGAGCAAAAGAGGCCACATACCTAAATACCCTTCAAATTAAACCAAAAGCTGGGTGAATAAAACATATTTGTGCCTGGTGCCTAAAAATAAAATGATGGTGCCAGGTGGACCTCCCTGGAGAGAGCATTCCACAGATAGGGAGCCAGTACTAAGAAGGGCCATTCTTGTGTTGCCACCCCCTGCACCTCCCTCAGAGGGGGCACATGAAGAAGGGCCGCAGATAACTAACAGAGTCTGGGTTGGGTCATGTGGGGAGAGGCAGTCCTTGAGGTATTGGTGTCCTGATCCATGTAATGCTTTGTAGGTCAAAATCAGTACTTTAAGTTGAACCTGGAAACTAATTAGTAGTCATTTAGTAGACCATTTGAGCTGCAAGCGACAGTAGTGGATCCAGAAGTGCCTCCAAGCTATGCTCCTGCTCCTTCAGAAGTAGTGTAACCCCATCCAGAGCAGGCCAGGCCTTATTCATCCAGTCCAGGGAATCACCCACTAGTAGCCTCACTCTTACCTGGATTAAGCTTCAGATTAAACTCTAGATGACCCTACTCAGTGGTTTTGTGTTGATGCTAAACAGTACAGGAGATAAAATCATACCCTACGACACCCCACACTGACGGCTGTTTAGGGCAAAACAACACTTCCCAAGCACCACCCCCTGAAGACAGTCATCCAGGTAGGATAGAAACCACAATAAAATGGTGCTGCCCATCCCTAACTTGGACATTTACTCCGGAGGAATACCATGGTTGATGGTATCAAAAGTCGTTGAGAGATCGAGGATTAACAGGGACACACTCCCCCTGTTCCTGTCCCAACAAGGATTATCATACAGGGTGACTAGAGCAGTTTCTGTGCCAAAACTGGGGCTAAGCCCCAACTGAAATGGATTTAGAAGATCTGTTTCATCCAAGATAATCTGGATCTGGCCCACGACCATGCACTCAAGAACCTTTCTCAAATTTTTCTTTTTCTTTTATTTTTTTTCTGTGGTATTGTTTTTGTTGTATTTGTATTTGTTTTTATAAAAATTTGAATAATAATAAAAAATTATTATAAGAAAAAAAAGATGGACAAATTGACATGTCTTCTTAGAGGAAAAACGACAGATACATTTCTTAAGGAATGGAAGCCTCTTTGGGACTTTTTGTTGAAAGAAAAAAATGAAATGATGATAATGGGATTTGACGATTAATCAAGATAGACTTTGGAAAAAAGTGAATTTCGTATGTTCTAGGAGACAGGTTTGATATATATTATATACTTATAGCTGATCTGTAACAAATCAGAAGTCAAGTTTTTCTTTTTATTTTATTTTTTTCTGTTGTATTGTTTTTGTTGTATTTGTATTTGTTTTTATAAAAATTTGAATAATAATAAAAAATTATTATAAGAACCTTTCTCAAGAAAGGGACATTAGCAACTGGCCAGTAGTTAGATTTTCAGAATCCAAGGAGGATTTCTTAGAGAGGACTCTTACTACCACCTTCTTTAGGCAGGCAGAAACCACCCTCTCTCTCAAAGAGATATTAATCACCTCCTTGACCCAACTGTTGTTATATTCAGTCTGTTGATATACCACAAATTACTGACATCCGTGGTTAAACAGCTTGTAAAAATTTGGATTTCTTAGCAAGTAAAAAATTGGGTTTCTTATTTAATGTGCATTACATGCTTTCTCTTCTTGGCAGATATTCCATTGCCCCAGTACTTGGCATGGTCCTTTGCACCTCCCCTTAACTACTTTGTGGCATCGATTTGCTCTAGAGTTGGATACTGTTGGAAATCGTTTGGGATGTTACAAGTGGCAAGTGACATAACCATCCCCCTCCCTTTCACACTTGCACTGTTTCTTCTCAAGCGTTCTTTAAAGTCTTTAGTGAAGTTCTACATGCTACCTCTGTGCAGCTCCTCTCATTTTCCTTTTAAAGTGGCAAGCAGCACAAAGGCTAACACTCCGCAGTCATGCCTCATCATTTTGTTTGGTTAATGTTTAATCTATTTCAAGTTTTGTATTTCCTTTCATATACACTAGAGTGCACTGTCAGGACCCCTCCCGCTGTCACCACCCTGTCACAGTCCCACCTCAGGGTCCTGGTCTCTTAACGGTTCTCTCACCGCCCTAGCACAAATCTCTCAAGATCCCACTGCTAGGCACCACCTGACACTCTCTGTAAACAATATTGCCTTGAGACTGTGCCTTAGTCTCCTCCTGGCCTATTGCTATGTTGTGTCTGGGTGTACTTGCAGGCCACAACCCCCCTGTATCTTTGTGCCTATAAAGATACAGCCCTGGGTTGGTTTGGATACCTGCTGATGTTGCACTATCTCTTCACTGCTGCCACCATTGCTACTGTTTCCCCACCTTGGTATATGTCCTGCTCACCCTTCTGGTCTGTAAAACCCAGCCAAGGATCATGTGTTTTGGTAAACCAAGAACTATTTATTTATTTACACAGGGAATAACAAGATTACTTAAAGGTTCAGTCAACAAGCGTGTGGTTTCATAAGATGTGTTACTCTTTATATTTCTTAGTCATAGATAACCTGCCTCACTACCCACCTAAATCCAATCCACCCAACAATCCTCTCCAAAAACCCCTCTCAGAACTCCAACCCAGAACAACTGTCATCCTCTCATTTATACTTTCAGACACCCAGATGCTCAGCCAATCATCACACAACATTCTTCAACATTCCAACCCATGTACTCCCCCTTCTCACTCAGTCTACTTACCACATGTACTCTAATAAACCCGCACTTACCATATTTATAGTATTATATTTACAGGGGCATCACATGCACATCTGCTGAAGGTATGGACAGGATGTTGTGCATCTGAAGGGAACTTGTGGGAATGTGATGTAAGCTTGACCCATGCCTTGTGGAGAAAGGCACTCTATTTGCATGCAAGTGATGGAATCAGGAAGTCTTTAAAGAGAATTGAATTGATATGCTATAGCCCCAGGGTGACTAGAAGTTTCTAAATAACTGGATATGAACTGAGGAAGTTTAGAATGATTATTTTTATATTCCTTGTCAGCTTAGATTGCCTCCCAAAGCAGCTTACAGTTAAAATTCACACAAATGTACAATTTAATTAGGGACATGGTGGTGGATTATGTATTGGGGAACAGTTCTGGCACTTGGAAGCTGAGGACACAGTCCAGGCCCCAGGCTTTTCCCTCCAGAGCAGGTGTTGCCAACCTTTTTGGACCGGAGGACACATTTCAAATTTTGAAAGAGTGCTGGGGGCACAAAGTGGCTGCTATGGGGGCAAGATATAACACAGAATTAGAGAGTAGACATGGTAAAGTGTTTTTATACTTTTCTGCTTGCCATTTAGTTGTTAAAGACACAAGAACCCTGTTTTTCCACAATACCAACCCTAAACCAAAGCCTAGGCTGCCATCCTGTACCCACTTACCCAGAAGTAAGCCCCATGAAACTCAGAGTTACTTCTGAATAGATGTGTATACCATTGTACTGTAAGTATTATACAGTGGATTCTTAATGAGTCCCTGATCTTTAGCTTCTGCAAAGGAGACATGCCTAAGCCTCTTTGCAAAGTTTTCACATCTGCCTGTTGTGGGAGGGAGATTCTTTAACATTCACCCACACTCATCATGTAGTAGTACTTGCAGAAAATGACTTCTAGACACTACCTGATCACAGGTGAACCCAGCACAGTAAAGATGCATCCTGGTTGCTAGGGAAAAAGGAAGGGCAGACTATGGATATTCCAAGAACTTGAAACAAAAAGACAGAAGCAGGAGAAGTGCATTAAAAGGGAGAGCAAAACAGCAGCTCTTTAGGACCATAGGGATCCTATTGCCTGGTGTCCAGACAACTTACTTACCAATCACAGCACTCATTGGCTAAAAACACTGACAGGGAGGAGTAGCCAGGCTGGCTTATTTCACATGAATTACTTAGAAGGGTACCTGCGCATCTTGTTCCATGATGTTCTTTCTTGGAGGGCTGAGGCTTCCTTTTTCAAAATGCAAGCTCAGGTTCTGGGCTACCTTCTGGGGGCACCATTAATTTGTTGGTGGCCCCCACTCCAGAGGAAAGGGGTAGAAGGAATTACAGATTGACTCAGGTCCTGGGTATTAGTACATTTAAGCCCACAGAAGTCATCTCTCTGTTGATTTGCAGTGTTCTGGCCCCTATGGTCACAGCAACAGTATGTACTTGCAGGAACTACCAAGGCTTTGGTGTTACTTTGTTCTTGATAAATATAATGTTCTTGCTTTGTTCTTGTTAAATAGAGCTAAGTATGATTGTTGGCAATGAAATGTGATTAACTGGCTAAAATCAGGTAGCTATGTCAGTCCATCTGTACAGAATTCAGAGTACTAAAATGGGTGTATGCACAGTGACCCGTTACTGCCAGTACTGCTGATGTGAGGCTGCTAATGAAAACAGGACTGACACTAAAATAGCTTGAACTGTTTATGTATTAAGACATTTTGAAAAAATTCAAACAGTTATTTATGGAAGTTCAAAATGCTTTTTTTGTCTACTCCTTGAGGATCGTGGCAGTTTTAATGGAGGGACAGGATGAAGAATTTGATAGCATATTATTCCATCTATAAGCTAGCATTGGCTTAAAGTACTTAACTCTTTTTGTGGATGACTACTTGTAATCACCCCCATAGAATTAGTCCTGGTGTTAGTCTATTCTTGCTGATGGTTGCTGCCTTTTTTTAAGCCGATTTACATTTATGAAAAAAAACTGTATCAGAGCTGGCAAAAGTGCTGTACACAACACACAGTATGACAAGTAAATATGTAAAATTTCTTTCAATTCTGAAGATATGAGAAATGATGGTGAAGGTTTCTTTACATACAGAGAAGAAGAAATTAATATACAGTAATTGCTTTTAAAATAGTTTGTGTTATGAATAGCTATCCTGAATAGTATTTAGCATACTTATTAATCCTACATTCTTCAAAGTAACTTATCTGTGCAGCATATGTGTTTAATTGGGCTTGATGGAAGGTGATAGTGTACAATTTTAACCCCAAAGGGACACATCTGTTGAAGAATGACAGCGAAGGAACAGTGGTCTGATTCACACATCACATTAAGCCATAGTTAAAATAAACCATGGCTTAATGTGAGCAAGTCGGTACATGCTGCTAAAGGCATAGGCACTTTGCTGTTCTTGCTGCTGCATTGCTGGGAAACAAGCCGTGGTGTGGTTAGTTATGTTGCCCAAATGCAGCTTTGTGGTAAACCCAGGTTTGAACGATACAGTAAACAATACCATGGCTTGTTTCCTGGCAGTGCAGCAACAGGAGAGGAGTGAAGTACCCATGCAGCCTGTTCACATTGAACCATAGTTTAACTATGGTTTAATGTGACATGCGAACCAGGCCAATGTATTGTTGAGTGGACCTCAGCATTCACTGCACAGCTCCCTCTTCTCTTAGCTCACTAAGAGGAGAAAAAATGTGGCAGCTTATATGGGTATCAAATTGGTTTCATGAGTTAAAAGTAACATGCCTTTTCAAGTCCATGTTGTAATATTTTATCAAAGTATCTTGCTTGTTTTAGATATGCTTTCTCAACTTACTTGAAAGTGATAAGGATTTTCTTGAGAGAACAGTTGATTGAGCTGCACTTCTGCAGTCCTTGTTTAGGAAGGCTGCAACTATGCTCTGTTAATTCACTGTGGCTTGAATATTATTTACGTATTTAAAATATTTATGCCCCACCTTTTGGCCTCATAAGCCATGTAGAGAAGTATGGACATGGATTGCCTTCCAGTCGATTCTGACTTATGGTGACCTGACAAATAGGGTTTTCATGGTAAGCGGTATTCAGAGGGGGCTTACCATTGCCTTCCTCTGAGGCTGAGAGGCAGTGACTGGCCCAAGGTCACCCAGTGAGCTTCATGGCTGTGTGGGGATTCAAACCTTGGTCTCCCAGGTCATAGTCCAACAACTTAACCACTACACCACACTGGCTCTTGTAGGGAAGTATAGTATAGAGGATATAATTATGAGAACAAAAATAATATATCTTTTAGCTTAAGCAGAAACTAGAAAGAGCCATCTTGCCATCAAAAATTGAATTCACAAATGGCATTTTTTTTTGTTTTTTTTTAAATCTGGAAGCTGGTGGCGGCTTTTAGCATAATGAAGTTTGCTAAGTGAGCAAAGGATTTTATTCTCCTAGTTGATTGGGGGGGGGAAAGCTTCTTTCATGTGGAAATAAAAATGCACAGAGATAATGGCCATTAAAAATGTTCTGTGTACACAGCCATTTAAAAAGTAATGTAAGCAAAAGGACAGCTCCTTGTCCAAAAGGGCTTGCAACCTAGAGACAAAAGAGGGAGGGGAAGATCAGGAAAGAATAACATAATTATTTGCTTCAGTGCAGTTATATATACTTAAATTTTGTGAAATGAGAGGTTTCAGTGAAGAGCTGGGTTAGGAGGGATTTGAAAGATGAGGAAAGGCAGTGTGTGTATTTTGAGAAGTAGTACCAGGCAGGAGGGACTGCATGGGAGTATGGTGGTACTGTGATTAGGAGGCCTTTAGGTTGGGGTTTCCCCTTGAGGTAGTAATTGGGAGGAATGATAGTCATGGGCGAGGATATATTGGGATATGAGGCTAGAAAGAGGCTTTGGGAAGGCCACAGAGAGCTTTAAAATTAAGGGCAAGACATTTGTGCTGCATGTCGAAGTGGACAGGATGCCAGTAAAGTGAACTGAAGAGGGGCATTTCATGGTCTTGAGTGAAAGAGATGAATGATCTGACCTCAAGGTTCTGGTTGCAGGTGGATAAGTTGTAAATAAAGGTCAGAAAAGACTGTTGCAGTAATCCAGGTGGCCAGAATGAGAAAGACAAAATGTTGTTCTCCTTCCTGCTGATGTTGCAGAACAATCTGGATTGGTCTTGTCAAGTCCTTTGTTTGTTGACATGTTAGAAGTGGTGCATTCCAAAGGAAACTTGTGGTGTTTGGTGCTTATCTGATAAACACAAGGCTGTATTTTGCTACCCTAAAAAAGGTTAAGATGGTCATGACACTGCCAAAATTCAGGGTGGAGAAAATTATGTGAATCTTGACTAGAGAAATAAAATATCTTGCTTGAAGAGCTGTTTTCTGGATAATACCAGTGGAGTTTGGTTGAGAGAGACTATGGCTAAAATTTTGAGCGGGTGCCCAATAGCTTGATGTATTTAGGATTTCAGCTGTTTTCTTGCATGATTTGCCTACTTTATATTACCGTATATTCCGGCGTATAAGATGACTTTTTAACCCCGGAAAATCTTCTCCAAAGTCGGGGGTCGTCTTATACGCCGGGTGCTGAAAAAGAGCGGGAAAATTAAGTAAAAAAAAAAGCTGCAGCGGGAGTGGAAGCAGTCGCAGCCACCGTCCAGAGAGAGCGTCGCGGTCCAGAGAGACCGAATGAGCGTTTATAAACGCTGAACACCCGCCTGCCACTCAAAGGAAGACAAATGCATCAAGAGTATCAGGAACTCCTGCCTCCGCATACAGGAAGTTTCCCTTCTAGGACTATCTAGACGGCGTCTCAGCGTCACCGATAGAACATCGGGGCTCCACCGCGCGCCCCTTACCGCTTCCCCGCGGGCGCCACTCCGGCGTCGCCCTTCAGGCGCAGAGGACCCCGCTGGACGGCCTCGTACTCTGCAGACATCCCTCTTCTCCGGAAGCGAGGGCGAGCGCAGGCCAGCACTTCCGGGGCAGTGGGCTACCCAATAGGAGCTTCAAGCCAGGAGGGGCGGGGCGAGCGGCACCTTCCTTCCCCAGAGGGAAAGGTAGAACAGCTTCCAGCTTCCGTTCCTTCCGGGGTCTTTCGCCGCAAAGGCACTGAAAGTGTAGAGTGATGCCAGCTTCCAGGCTCCGCTTTTCTTTGTGCCCCCCCCCAGTCCATATCCTGCTGCCGAAAGACGCCAGACTGGAGGAGCGAGCGGGAGCGGCGGCAGCGGCAGCCCGCCTCCCTCCTCCTCCTGCCAGCCGCAGAGTAGTCCTCTCGCCCGAGGGCGCCCTTTGCTCGTCCTCGAGGCTGCTCCTCCCCCCGCGCGGCTATCCTAAGGACATTTACCTAGGAGAAAACCTCCCTGAATTTATTGGACCTACCTTGGATGCATAGTACCGGACTACTCCTTTATGCACGCCTGAAGGACAGCAGCCTCCCCCCGCCCGTCCTTTCCTACTAAGAAATGGGGGTAAATTATTCTCAGATTGCACCCATAATCTTAAAATATGGGCACAATCCACTTTTATG
The DNA here is from genome assembly GCF_030035675.1 of Rhineura floridana. Classification (NCBI taxonomy): domain Eukaryota; kingdom Metazoa; phylum Chordata; class Lepidosauria; order Squamata; family Rhineuridae; genus Rhineura; species Rhineura floridana. The sequence goes on along the minus strand of NC_084492.1, from coordinate 11,219,999 downwards.
TCCTTTTGATTGTAATGGGAGAATTAGGCAGGCCCTTGACAGTGCAATCTTATGCATGTTTACTCAGAAGTAAGTCCCATTAAGTTCAGTGTGTGGGGATACTCTCTAATAAATTTGTTTAGGATTGCCTTGCACATCTCTCTTGACCTCAGGATTTACCTTGCAAGCAAGGCATCGGCATAGCTATGTTTCTTTGTTGATCTCTCCCCCCTTTCTTTGTCCGTTTACATATAATAGTTGCTTGAACTGTATCTTTGGAAAAATAAAACCCTATCTACTATGCTTAGGGGGGAAATACTTTCTGTTTCTGCATTTTTCCCTTAGTTGAGTTGCACACATTTATGTATAAAACGACAGGGCGAGTATATCCCAAACTCTATATTTTAACTGGAAAAGTTGGGGGTCGTCTTATATGCCCAGTCGTCTTATACGCCGGAATATACGGTACTTTCCACAATACTTTGTAGTTAAGTAGGTGTTTCAGTTTTTGGTTTGTTTATAAATATGCAATAATCAGCATGACCATAAATGGAGAGCAAAACATGACTAGGAAACTTTCAGGCATTTGGTTAGCCCATCATAATTTAAGTAACTTACAGACTTGTTTATAAGTGCACATCTCTTGTGTTTTCAATTTTCCTTCTTTGTCTATCATGAATGCAGTAAAGCTTTCATTCATGATTACAGTAAGCTTTCAGGTCTCATGTAAAATGATTGCAGAATAAAAGTTATGCTTGTATAAGATAAGGCTAATTTGTGTTTCACATATTGAAAAACTCAGTGTGTATGTAAATGAAACAGTTTGGTACAGTTGAGACAATTCTAATTAAATGAATATATGAGCCAGTGGATAGTACAGCTGGAATTTGAAACTAGTTATTGGGATTCAAATTCCAGGCCAGCCTTGATTCTCTAAGAGCAACCTATTGCTTCCAAGTATTGGTTTTTCTATTAAATGGGAATTATAGTGACTGTTATGGTATTAAAGCACTGGATACTAACATTTACATAACAGACACAAATTCAGGGTGGGCCATATTGGACTGGTTGCCAAAGTTAAACCACAGTGGGCTAATTTGCACTACATGGTAAACCGAACTATGGTAAACATGTGGATCCCAGAGAGAAACTCTCAGCCACTTTATTTATTTATTTATTTATTTTATTTATTTATTAAATTTATATACCGCCCGACTAGCAATAGCTCTCTGGGCGGTGAACATAAAACAGCATAAAAATACAATAAATAACAAAACAATACTAAAATACAAGCAACAATCCAACACAATAAACATTTTTAAAATTAAATCAGTGTAACTTAAAATGCTTCAGAGAATAGGAAGGTTTTGACCTGGCGCCGGAAGGAGAGCAGAGTCGGCGCCAGGCGTACTCCCTCAGGGAGACTGTTCCATAGTTCGGGGGCCACCACTGAGAAGGCCCTAGATCTTGTCATCACCCTCCGGGCCTCCCTGTGAGTTGGAACCCGGAGGAGGGCCTTCGTAGCAGAACGTAGTGCACGGGCCGGTTCATATCGGAAGAGGCGTTCCGCAAGGTATCGTGGTCCCGCACCGTATAAGGCTTTATAGGTTAATACCAACACTTTGAATCTAGCCCGGAAACATATTGGCAACCAGTGCAAGCTGGCCAGAACAGGTGTTATATGCTCGGACCACTTGGTCCTTGTCAGCAATCTGGCCGCCGCATTTTGCACTAGTTGTAGCTTCCGAACTGTCTTCAAAGGTAGCCCTACGTAAAGCGCATTACAGTAATCCAAACGTGAGGTTACCAGAGCATGTACCACTGATGTAAGGTCCTCTTTACTCAAATAGGGACGTAGCTGGGCTACCAACCGAAGTTGGTAAAACGCATTGCTAACCACCGAGGCTACTTGAGCCTCAAGTGAGAGGGAAGAGTCTAAAAAGACTCCCAGACTACGAACCCGGTCCTTTAGGGGGAGTGTAATCCCGTCCAGGACAGGGTATATATCCACCATCCGATCAGAGAACCCGTCCACCAACAGCATCTCAGTCTTGTCTGGATTGAGCTTCAGTTTGTTAACTCTCATCCAGTCCATTGTCGAGGCCAGGCAACGGTTCAGCAAATCGACAGCCTCACCTGAAGAAGATGAAAAGGAGAAGTAGAGCTGCGTGTCATCAGCATACTGATGACAACGCACTCCAAAACTCCTGATGACCTCTCCCAACGGCTTCATGTAGATATTAAAAAGCAGGGGGGACAAAACTGACCCTTGCGGGACCCCATATTGGAGAGCCCGCGGTGTCGAGCAATGTTCCCCAAGCACTACCTTCTGGAGACGACCCGCCAAGTAGGAGCGGAACCACTGCCAAGCAGTGCCTCCAACTCCCAACTCCGCGAGCCTCTCCAGAAGGATACCATGGTCGATGGTATCAAAAGCCGCTGAGAGATCAAGGAGAATCAACAGAGTTACACTCCCTCTGTCTCTTTCCCGACATAGGTCATCGTACAGGGCGACCAAGGCTGTCTCAGTGCCAAAACCGGGCCTAAAACCCGATTGAAATGGATCTAGATAATCAGTTTCATCCAATAGCGCCTGGAGCTGGCCAGCAACCACCCGTTCCAAGACCTTGCCCAGGAATGGAACATTCGCCACTGGCCTGTAGCTGTTAAAATTGTCTGGGTCCAAGGAAGGCTTTTTCAGGAGTGGTCTCACCACTGCCTCTTTCAGACAGCCCGGGACCACTCCCTCTCGTAAAGAGGCATTTATCACTTCCTTGGCCCAGCTACCTGTTCCATTCCTGCTAGTTTTTATCAGCCAGGAGGGGCAAGGATCCAGTACCGAAGTGGTTGCACGTACCTGTCCAAGCACCTTGTCCACGTCCTCGAGTTGAACCAACTGAAGCTCATCCAACAAAACAGGACAAGACTGTGCTCCGGACATCTCACTAGGATCTACTGCTATAACTTGAGAGTCTAGGTCCTGGCGGATACATGAGATCTTATTCTGGAAGTGATTGGCAAACTGATTACAGCGGGCCTCCGATGATTCCACCGTGTCCGGAGGGTTTGAATGGAGAAGCCCCCGGACAACTCGAAAGAGCTCCGCTGGGCGACAAAGAGATGATTTAATAGTGGCAGCAAAATGATGTTTTTTAGCTGCCTTCACTGCTCCTACATAGAGCTTAGTCGAAGCACTAACCAGCGCATAATTGTATCCGTCGGGAGTTCGTCTCCATTTCCGCTCAAGCCTCCTCCTATCTTGCTTCATCGCTCTCAGCTCCGGAGTATACCATGGAGCTGTATGAGCTCTACACAGGAGAGGGCGTGCAGGAGCGATCGTGTTTACAGCCCGGGTCACCTCCGTATTCCACAGAGCGACCAGGGCTTCAGCAGGAGCGCCAGTCCTATCAGACGGAAAATCCCCCAGAGCCCTTTGAAAACCTTCAGGATCCATTAGTCTCCGGGGGCGGACCATTTTAATAAGTCCCCCACCCTTGCAGAGGGAAGAGGTTACTGAAAGTCTAAACTTCAGCAAGCAGTGGTCTGTCCATGACAAAGGGAGTGTTGTAAAACTCCCCACATCCAGATCACTTTCCCCATGCTCAGTAGCAAAAACAAGGTCTAGAGTGTGCCCCGATACATGTGTTGGACCACTAACATATTGAGACAGCCCCATGGCTGTCATGGAAGCCATGAAGTCCTGAGCCGCGCCAGACAAAGTGGTCTCGGCATGAATGTTGAAATCCCCCAGTACTATTAGTCTGGGGGACCTCAACAATATATCCGAGACCACTTCTGCCAGCTCAGTTAGGGAAGCCATTGGGCAGCAAGGTGGGCGGTACACCAAAAGGATTCCCAGCCTGTCCCTCTGGCCCAACACAAGGTGCAAACACTCCAGGCCAGTAACTGAATGAACATGGTGCTTGGTGAGTGAGATGGAACTCTTATAGATGACAGCAACCCCACCTCCCCGACCCTCAGATCTACCATGATGCTGAACCAAGTACCCCGGTGGGCAGAGCTGAGAGAGACCAACTCCTCCCTGCTCACCCACCCAGGTCTCGGTTATACATGCCAGATCGGCTGCCTCATCCACAATCAAATCGTGGACGAGGGAGGTTTTATTATATACCGATCTGGCATTTAATAACAGCAACTGGAGATCTGAGAGTTGGCTGATAGGACTACCAACGACCTTGCGGGTGTGGGAAGGACCGGAACAAGGCACAGCCACAACATGTCTGGACCGCGTTCCCCTTACCTGGCACGTCCTTCTCACAGCGCCATACCTTCCTTTGCCCGTCACTACGGCAATTGGGGCCCCCTAAAGTCCTGATGGATAAAACTCTCTCCGAAGCACATAATACAACTAAAATATACAACAATTAAACGTATAAAAACAGCTATATATACAGCCATATATACAGCATATAAACATACACACTCACTCAGACATACATTCATATAATCAGGCACCCATTCATCTCAAATTGCATCAACACACCAACAAAAAAGTAAAAAAAAGAAAAAAAAGAAAAAGAAAGGAGCAGCACAGCAGCAGCAGCAGCAGCAGCCTCTCCTTCCCTTGGGCGATGCTTTCTTTCTCCTGCAGGGCCTGGGTCTCCCAGGCCACCTCAGCCAGCCGGCTTATGTATCCCTCCAAATAGGGACAGGTGGTAAGAATCAGTCCTGGCTGGCTGGGTACCTGGGGCCTGGTCCTGCCAGGCAGAAGTCCCTCAGGGAAGAGTGGTGGAGATGGTGGTCCCACAGTAGCAGCAGCAGCAGCAGCCTCTCCTTCCCTTGGGGCGATGCTTTCTTTCTCCTGCAGGGCCTGGGTCTCCCAGGCCAACTCAGCCAGCCGGCTTATGTATCCCTCCAAAGAGGGACAGGTGGTAAGAATCAGTCCTGGCTGGCTGGGTACCTGGGGCCTGGTCCTGCCAGGCAGAAGTCCCTCAGGGAAGGGTGGTGGAGATGGTGGTCCCACAGTAGCAGCAGCACAGCAGCAGCACAGCAGCAGCACAGCAGCAGCACAGCAGCAGCACAGCAGCAGCAGCAGCCTCTCCTTCCCTTGGGCGATGCTTTCTTTCTCCTGCAGGGCCTGGGTCTCCTTCCCAGTCCCCTTTATTGTTGCACAGCACTGAACTAAGCCAAGGTTGCACATGTTGTGCGAAGTGGGACTCTCGGTTAAGCTCTCACTTCACTGAACAATAGCTATAGCCAAGGAAATGGAGAGGGAAAGAGAGAGAATTACCCAGTTGCCTTCTTATGGGGGACCTTAAGAGAAATTGGGATGATGGTGGCATACCTCAATTAACTTACCAAGGTGGCTGTCTCAGCTGAGCTGTTTTTCTTGCTTTTAAACATTTCTAAAAGCACATTGTGCAGGCATGAGTTATAAAATTTAAATTTTTTTAAACAGGAAAATGATTGGTAAAGCTTGAAAGCCAGTCATAATTGAGAATAGTCACTTTAACTTCCCGTTTAAATCTTCATCCGCTCCTCACTACAGTGTGTAGTGAAGACTGAAGTGGAGAAACTTGTGTAAAGAGATGCAGTCTGTTAATAGGGGATAGAAACTACTTTATGGCTTCATCACTGTGTGCTACAGCTGTGAAACAAAGACTGGAGGTTGAGGAGTTGGGTGGGGAAATGATTCTGTTGCTAGGCAGACCTAACAGCAACATAATATTCACTAACAAAACCAGCAAGAGTGGCTTTATTTTTCATCTGCTCTTGGCTAGCTTCTCTGTAGCTTGGAAGGTAATTTGGATGGGACAAACAAACCACACTTAAACCATATCTGGAATCATATGTAACACTAAATCACAATTGAGGTCAGTAAGCCAATAACAAACCATAGCTTATTTTAGCTAACAAGCCACGGTTAATCAACTGTAGTTGAGGGTACTGGATCTGGTTTATATGTAATACTAAACCATGGGTTTAACGTTATGTGTGAATGTATGTGTGAATCAGGCCACTGTGGGGATGGCTTCTGTGCTTATGGGCAGTTGGACAAAACAACTAGGGAAGTTGCAGTTCAATATGAGATTCCCATTTCTGATCTCAGATCTGTGGAGGAAAGAACAATTTCATTTTATATGCTTAATGGTATAGTTATTGTGTTGGGTTCTGTCATAATAAATACCAAAACAAAATGGAATAAAACACATTAGGCCTCTGGCTTCCTGTCCAGAGGCCATCTAGAAATCTTAGTATTGTCTAAATGTATTCCATAATGGTTTCCCTTTCCTTTCACCCCCATTATTCCATTATTACAAGAAGCTAGAAAATCACTGTGAATACCTGAGGTACTCATGATGCCTTTATACAGAATGCTTCTGGTGATGGCAGCAAAGCCTTTGTCATCCTTGAGTAAAATCTGTGATGCATGGTAGTTACAGAATACAGCTATAATATGTGCTTTTACTAGCGGCTGCCCATTTAGACATTTTGAAACAATGGGAAACTGGAGATAGTCTTATAAAAAATTGGTGGGACCAAGTATGGGAGATTTCCCTTTCAGTGTGTCTCTCACATTATAGCAGGGTAGTTTTGGGGACTGTCTGAGAGATAGAATTGGTGCAACCTGATTTCCCTTTTTATGTTATGTAAATAAAAGTTCCTCTTCTGTATAGCCTCTGATCTCACTTATTACACTTTGGAGAGGTATGGTAGATGTAGACACTTGGAAGACATTTGAAGGTTGGTCTGGTCTATTATGTATGAATGTTATTCCTTTGTTCTATATTTTTGCAAATGGGTCTCTGTACTTACTCTTAAAATGGCTGTATAATTGATGCTTGGTCCTTCACATACGTTTGTTTCTGTTTTGGGATCTCCTGATGCTCAGGATGACCACTTGTTCTTGTTTCCTTTATTTATTGTAAATAATAAAATTTATTTGCAAATTTAACAATGAAAGGGAAAAAAGAAAAATGAAATAAATAAACATTAAAGGTACAAAAAGAAAAAATATGAAAATGCTACTGCTAACAGTAAACCACCATCAATTTACATTACAAATACAATAACCATCAGCACGTGCATTTTGAATTAAGCATATAAGTTAATATAAGCCCTCTAGATGTCCAAATAGGTATCCACTCAAAATTGACATCTATATGAAATATGTTCCAGTGTAGCCACAGCAGTGAGGTCCTTAGTGCATTGTGTAATAGACATTGGGTATTTGTCCTTCCATACTTGAGGAATAGGTTTCTTAGCTACCATAAGGGCTCACAAAATCTACTTTTGTTGTCCTGCTTTTAACCCTCATACTACAGGAATTTAATTTAAAAATGCATGAACACCTGCAAATATCAAGGATTTTGCCAGTACAAAATTAATATGAATAACAACCAGATCAGAAAGAATATATCACTGGACAAACATCATTGCTTCAACCAGGCGTTCACAGCATTATACCTTTAACATCTATTTGTATTGGACAGTGCCTTCCCATATAAATGTTGTGGAGTCCAATATGCTGGAAATATTATTTTTTATTGAATCAGTCTCAATTTCAGAACTAAGGAAACATTCTGTATATATTCTAAACCAATCTTCTATTATTTAAGCAGTATAACAATTCTAACATTTTTTTTTAATAGTTACAACGATATAGCTATAACATTAATTGTGGAATGGGTTATTTAGATTATTGGTCATAAGATGGGCTCTTGTTAGGGTTAGTTTTTACTGCTAGTGTTGATACAAAGTTTCCATTCATTTTTATGGTTGATGATTTAGTTATTATTATTTGTATTTATTATTATTAGATTTATATCCCACCCTTCCTCCCAGTAGGAGCCCAGGACGGCAAACAAAAGCACTAAAAATACTTAAAAGCATTATAAAAACAGACTTTAAATATATTAAAACAAAATATATTTAAAAAGATTTTTTTTAAAAAGCTATAAAAGCATCTATTTTTAAAGAAGAAGGTTTAAAAAAATATTAAAAAGCAATTTCAACACAGATGTAGACTGGGATAAAGTCTCTACTTAAAAGACTTGTTGAAAGAGGAAGGTCTTTAGTAGGCTCCAAAAAGATAACAGAGATGGCGCCTGTCTAATATTTAAGTGGAGAGAATTCCAAAGGGTAGGTGCCACTACACTAAAGGTCCGTTTCCTATGTTGTGCAGAATGGACCTCCTGATAAGATGGTATCTGTGGGAGGCCTTCATCTGCAGAGCGCAGTGATTGACTGGGTATATAAGGTAGTCTTTCAGGTATCCTGGCCCCAAGTTGTATAGGGCTTTGTACACAAAACTAGAACCTTGAACTTAGCCCGCTGGCTAATAGGTAGCCAGTGCAGTTCTTTTAGAAGTAGGGCGACATGTTGTTGATACCCTGCCCCAGTGAGCAGTCTTACTGCTGCATTTTGCACCAGCTGCAGCTTCCGGACCAATCTCAAGGTTGATTTGATTACTGTAGATAGAGCACATTACAGTAATCCAGCCTGGACATTGTATGGATAACAGTGGTCAGGTTATCCCGGTCCAGAAATGGCCACAGCTGTCTTACCAGCCAAACCTGGTAAAAGGTGCTCCTGGCCACTGGGGTCACCTGGGCCTCTAGCGACAAAAATGGATCCAGGAGCACCCCTATGGCATGGACCTGCTCATTCAGAGGGAGTACGACCCCATCCAAACCCGGCAACTGACCAATTATCTGAACTCGGGAACCACCAACCCACAGTGCCTCTGTCTTCCTAGGATTCAGATTCAGGTTATTGGCCCTCATCCTGCCCACCACTGAGACCAGACAGCGGTCAAGGGCTTGCACGGCCTCTCCTGATTCAGATGTTACAGAGAAATACAGCTGGGTATCATCAGCGTACTGATGCGTACTGTTGATACCGTGCCCCAAATCTCCTGATGACCGGGCTTCATATAGATGTTAAACAGCATGGGGGACAAGATGGTACCCTGTGACACCCCAGAGCACATCTGCCAGGGGACCGAAAGCCAATCACCCAATGCTATTCTCTGAAAATGACCTTGGAGATAGGATTGGAACCATTGTAAAACAGTGCCTGTAATACCCATCTCACCAAATCAGCCCAGAAGGATACCATGGTGAATGGTATCAAAAGCCGCTGAGAGATCAAGTAAGAGTAACAGGGTCGCACTCCCCCTGTCTTTATATGCATGTTTGCCCAAAATTACATAAGGTCTAGGCCAGGCTTTGATGCTTTAATAACAGTATGTACTGTTATCCTAACCCTACATCATGGTGTACCATCAGCAGCAAAATGTCCTTTGGGATATGTACATACAAACAACAGAAAGCTCACCTTGATACTCCTCTGATGTTGGATTAGTGCAGAGATTACTGTCCTAAAATATCATGTCTCTTGATTACACAATTCCTATGTGCAAAGCACTTCTTTTGGGAAACATGCATAGACCAGAGATGGAGAAGCTGTGGCCCTCCAAATATTGTTGGACCCCAATTCCTATAATTGCTGACCATTGGCCAAGGTGGCTGGGGCTGATGGGAGCTGAAGCACAACAACATATAGACAGCCACAGACTCCTCATCATTGATATGTTCCATAGCATGTGATTGGCAATTCTATATGTGAGTGTTCTACCATGTGCATACATGCTGAGGAAGCCCCAGGCAGATTCCAACCTGGTATATGTGACATAAAGACCTCATACGTATGGGCATAATCCCATGGTCTGTACACCGAATTTCCCATATAGAATAGCATTCTGTTTAAGAACTGTGCAATATGTGAAGTGGCCTCAAATATACGATGGATCTGAGAAGTCATCAGGTAGTTTAAAAATGCATGAGGCTGTGTTCAGTATTCATTTTGTTGTAGCAACATTTTAAACATACATTTGTTCTCCTTTGTGCTCGTAAGGGTAGCTGTGCAAACCAGTTAAGACTCCTGGGATTTTGACGGAGATGGAGTGGTCTGGAAGGAGAAATACTGGGAATTACATAGGTAAAATATATGTCCATTGGAAATCATGGTCTCATACAAAGCTGCAGATATGTTTACTGTGTACACAGTACAAGTTTGTGCAAGGGAGAAATGTGTCAAATGGAATTGTATCAATTCTTGTACTGTTTGGCTGGCAGCTTCAACTAAATTCTGCTGGTGCAGTAATTCATGAAAATAGCACTAATAGTTTGAATCTATTGCTTGTAAATGTCTATTTCACCAAACTGTATAGTGACAGGCATAGTTTGGATGTGAAGCTAAATTGTATTGCAGCACTACATGAACGAGCGTTCTGGATCCTGTGCTGCTGCCTTCTCTGTTTGGGCTGCAAGGAGAAGATTAAAACATCAGCTTCTGAGTTTAATCTAACACTGGCAATAATTAATGAATCAAATAATTTAAAGACGTCAGCAAAAAATTGAAGATAATATACTGTATAGGCCTAAATGGTGATATGCTTCTAAACAAAGATCCCTTTGTTGAAAGATGTTGCCCAACTTTAGTATGAACTTTAGTAATTGAAGTACTTCTCTTTGAATTTTGTGAAATACTATGCTGCTGTTTCAATACCATTCTTTGAAAGCACAAACACAGAATTTGAATGTGTGTCAGTTTGGTACACGTGGCCTGGGAAGGAAAGGTTTTTTGGTTTTTGGACATATTACCCTGTCCCTGAAGGCAGGCAACATTCACCATTTGAAAAGATAAGCATACTGAGGGGAAAAAAATTTTCTGTAGAATTGTGCAGGAAGCTAAATGTGGTAGTGATCTGATTGGTTTTTTAAACCGATGAATCTACTCTGTAGACAACTCTTAAAAATTTTAGATTTTTGTAATGATTTGGTTTTTAAGAGGTGTATTTAAATTCTATCTGCTATTCCTTTCTTTCATATTGCTGTTTTAGTATTTTTTAAATGTTACCCATCTTGGACATGTGGGGTACAAATACTTTCAATAAATAAATGTGTTAGACCATAATGAGAGTGCTATAAATGTCAACATAATGAAAGTTTTCTAAGACAAGTATTTAAATAGTTTACCTTGGTATAATAACTGCACTTCAATGTCTTTTTCAGATCTTGAACCTGATGACTGTGCTTCTGTGTGCATCTTCAATGTAGACCACTCATCTGTAAATCATCCTATTTGTATCCCTTGTCATGGATTTCAGTCACATCCTTCCCCTTTGTCTTCACCTACTAGACAGCAGGGTCTTAAAAGCTATGAAGGAACATGTGAAATACCAGAATCCAAATACAGTCCATTAGGTGGTCCTAAACCATTTGAGTGTCCTAGTATTCAAATTACATCTATCTCTCCTAATTGTCATCAAGGAATAGAAGCCAGTGAAAATGAATTGCACACAAATGGCCCTCAAAATGAATATATGGAAAGGCCTTCAAGGGACCATTTGTATCTTCCTCTAGAGCCATCTTACAGAGAATCGTCCCTTAGCCCAAGTCCTGCCAGCAGCATTTCCTCCCGAAGTTGGTTTTCTGATGCCTCCTCTTGTGAGTCAATCTCTCATATTTATGATGATGTGGATTCAGAACTGAATGAAGCTGCTGCTCGATTTACACTTGGATCACCTTTGGCATCTCCTGGAGGTTCGCCAAGGGGCTGTCCAGTGGATGAACCTTGGCAACAATCTTATGGATATGGACATGCCTTGTCACCTAGACAATCTCCTTGTCATTCTCCTAGGACTAGTATCACAGATGAAAATTGGCTTAGTCCTAGGCCAACCTCAAGACCATCATCAAGGCCTACATCGCCATGTGGGAAACGGCGACATTCTAGTGCTGAGATCTGTTACGTTGGTTCACTTTCTCCTCACCATTCTCCAACCCCATCTCCAGGACACTCCCCAAGGGGAAGTGTAACAGAAGACACATGGCTAAATTCTTCTCTCCATGGTCTGACTCCTGGTCTTTCACCTTTTCAGTGTTGTGCAGAGACTGACATCCCTCTTAAAACAAGAAGGACCTCTGAGGATCAAACTGCCATTATATCAGGAAAAATAGAGCTTTGTTCTGAAGAACAGGGTAGTTTATCAGCATCACTTGAAGCAGCAATAGATGATAGCTCTGGATCCCAGCATATGTTAAAAAAAGACTTGTCTGGTGATCAATTCCTTTCTGTTCCTTCACACTTTACCTGGAACAAACCAAAGCCTGGCCATACTCCTATCTTTCGGTAAGTGATTTAAGCAGTCTTGGGAGATGAACTACTTGTGTTTTTTGTCTTTACATATCCATATGATAGGAATGTGTTTATATGAACATATGATAGGAATTGATACACTGTAAAAAACGTCCTGAGTCTCTTTAAACAGTTGTATTCCTAAGGCATTTTGCTGTCAACAAATTACATTGTGCCTCAACCTTATATAGCCTTGCAGATTACTACTAAGTAAACTGTAATTCATTTATTATGTATGGAAGCAATCTAACCTAGATGCAGGTCTCATTGGAACTAGGGTTGCGAGATCTCTGGGTTTTGCCTGGAGACTCTGGGTTTTGGGGGCCCTCTGGGTCTCTGGATGAGTCACCCCAATCTCCAGACTCATTTTTTAAAAAAGTTTCTAAGTGGTCTGGTTCAAGAGGTATAACCAAAATGTGAGCTCTCTCCCCCCCTCCCTGCAACTTCTGTTAGTACTGGCTGCTTTAATCTCTGCCCTTTTAGATTTTTAGTCAATAAGTGAAGTCAACGTTGTGATTAACAAGGGATTTGTTGACCTCTAAAAAAACAGCTTTCTTTTCCTGCTTGTCTGTACATCAGAAATTCAGTAAATTTCTCTGTGCAGGAGATTTGAATATATTGGAACTTGCTTCTGAGTAAACATGCATAGGACTGCAAAACAGCTTATAGTGGCATGATTCTGAATTTTGAGTTGGGTAAGTGAAGCTTCTTATCACTGAATTGCCATCCTGTCCACACTTCCCTATTTTAGCAAGCCCCGCTAAATGCATTGGGACTTGCTTCTGAGTAAACATGTATAGGATTTCGCTATAAATATCTTTACATGTTGTGTAAATAATAAACACATTTGCCATTCTTGCTTATACAAATGTTTCTTCATACTATGTCTCGATATGTATCTGATTTCACACTATGGTTGTATGTCATTTCCTCTACATTTGAAGTTGCCCTTTTTCCTTAGGGTGGTCATGATCCCCCTCTGTTGTTTCACCCTGAGGGGCAGATTAGGCTGAGAGATGGTGAGTAGCTCATGGTAACCATGTAAACGTTGTAGCTAATTCCCATTTTAAAAATTAATTTAAATAATTCTTACGCAGGCAAAGTTTATGAAGTAATGCAGATCCACATAATACATTTAAAGCATATCCAACTCACATTTAAAGAGCATGAATTCCCCAAAGAATCCTGGGAAGTGTAGTTCCCCCTCACAGTTATAGTTCCCACCACCCTTAACAAACTACAGTTCCCATGATGCTGTGGTGGGATTCATGTGCTTCAAATTTATGTTGAATGTGCTTTAAATGCATAGTGTGGGTCTGCCCTAGTATGCTGTGCATTCATTAGTGAACTGAAAAGAGCAATTTTAAAAGATACTTTTTTTAACGGGAAGGGCTATAACTCAATGGTAGGGCATATGTTGTACATGCAAAGGTCCAAAATTCAGTCTGTGGACAAACTTATTGCCTGGAATCCTGGAGAGCCAATGCCAGTCCATGTTATCAGTACTGAGCTAGATGGTACCAAATGGCCTGAGTCATTATAAAGCAGATTCCTTTGTTCCCGTGGGGTACAGTGACTCTGAAATTTATTTATGTATTTTACTTACAACATTTATATACTGCTTAATTGTGAGAAACCTGCATAAAGAGTTTAAAGAAGGAATTAAAACAATAATATTATTGGCAAAAACAGTTAAAAATAGGTATTTAAAAACATTCAAAATAATAAAACCAACAGAGTTAGAAACAGATAAAAAGCATAATAGCTTCTATATGCCTGGGTAGACTTGCCAACAAAAAATGTTTTTAGCAGGTGCTGAAAAGAGTACAATGAAGGGGTTCCAAAGTGTAGGTACTGCCACACTAATGGATCGATTTCTTACAAGAGCAGAACAAGTACTGTGTGGCACCCATAATGTGGAAAGCACACCTTGAACTTGGTCTGGTAGCAAATCAGCAACCAGTGCAGATTTCAGAGCAGAGATATTGTGTGCTGATGTCACGCAAGTCAGCAATCCTACTGCAGCATTCTGCACTAATGCAGCCCCCGGGTCAGGTTGTGCTGCATGGGGATTTAGTGACCTTGGCTAACTGGCTGCCAGGTTTTTTTAGTTTTGGTTTTTGGTTAGGAACCCTAACTGGTTGTGGGATGCTGAGTTTTCTGCCTTACTCATAGGAATCTATTGTGGCTGGTATGGTATTGCATTTAGGAAATCATCACTGTCTTTTCTTTCTCTGTTTGCATTTCATTTACCTCTTAGCTTACTCCCTTATATCCATAGAAGCAACAACAGTGGTTCCATGCACTCAGCTCAACCTCCTTAAACCTACTGATGATCCACCTTGTTGTTTGTATGATGGTTTGTTTCTTGCCCAGTAGTGGTAGAAGATAATTGACATACTGGGAAGTGTGGCTTCAATTGCTGTTGTCCTCAAACTACTGTCTGTGAAGGTAGACCAAACCATGTGTGTTTTCTCTTTGTCAATTATTACTCACTGGAATTGGGTTGGCTGTCAAAGTGAGTTTATAGCAGCCCACATGGTAGGTAGGAAAGAGTAGAGAATCTTCTTAACTCTTACTCATTTCTCAAACCTCTCTCTGCAGTGAAGGGTCAAGTCTGTAAAGATGTTTGGAACAGCCATGTTAAAAGGCAGGCAGAGCATTCCAGGCAGGGAATTGCCAACCCTGCTTTGATATGGATATTTTTGCATAGGATCCCTAGTCTAGCCTTACCAACAGCACAATTCTTACCATATTTACTCAGAAGTAAGTCCTGTTGAGTTCTGTGGGGCTTAGTCCCTTAGTAAGTGTGTTTAGAATTGCAGCCTTCAGGGCATCCATCTTTACTTCTGAGTGCTCCCATCTAACATCTGCACAACACTAGGCTCCCTTCTTCCTACAAGGGCCTTCTAGTGCCTGCCCTGGTGCCTGAGGGCACTTAAACCCTTGCCAGAAGCAAGTAGGCAAGATTAAATGTTCCCTACCCAGGTTCCCTAAGCAGTTGAGAAGAATGATCCCATTGCTTCAGCTAGACCTGGTAACCACCTCATTTAGCTAAGATTTCTTATCTTAATTTGCAATCAGAGAAATGGTTTGTTTGAGTGGTATGCTCCAAGCAACTGTGGTTGATGCTTAACACGTCATGTTTAATGACATCATTATGGCCTTCCCCTGGTTATATCACTAGGGCCCGCCCCATTACATCACTAGGGCCCGCCCCATTACATCACTAGGGCCCATCCCATGACATCAATGGGACCCGCCCCTGAAATCTCAGGGTTTGGGATACTTCTAACCTGGCAACCCCAATTGGAACATGATGCTGAGCTATTTTAAGTTTCACTTCCATTTTTAAGTAACTATAGCTTATTCTATTTGAACCTGGATTGCAGACACTTAAAAATGAAAGTGAACGTTTCTGATATCCTCATGGCCTTGTCAGAGGAGAAGAGACTGGTGGGGTAGGAGAGCACACATACCCATAGTTTGGTGTTGCATTTGAATCAGGCCTGGTTCACGTGACACAGTAAGTCAAATTGTTGCTTACCACAAAAGTGTGGGGTCCTCAAGAGGAGCTCACAGCCACTTTGCTCCTCCTTGGCCCTTTTTACTGCTGTGCTGAGCTGAGCCAGTGTTTGGCTTAGCATGTCATCTAAACTAGAACTTGTTGTTAAGCTCTGGCCTCACTAGCCACAAGGCATAGCCAAGAACAAACCTTAGGGAGGAACAAAGCAGCTGCAAGGGAGCCCACATGTCCGCGTTTTCTTGGTAAGTCCTGGTTTAGCTTATGTCGTGTGAACCAAGCCAGTGTCTTTGACGTATGCTTAAGATGCCTAGATAGCCTCAGGAATTTATCAATATGCAATGTTCTATAAAATGAGAAAATTCCTGTGTTTATTTTTATTATTGCATAGGTATTGGTTTTATTGAAATTGTGGTGTATACCACTTTGCAATGTTTAAATGAAAAGTGTATAAAATATTTAAAAATTTAAAAAAGGCCAGGCATCTAGTTTTCAGACTGTCTAGCAAGGATAAATATTACATGTGAGAATTGTAGTTTAAAAACTATTAAAATTATGTTAAGGTTGAGAGATCTTAAGTCTGAATTTTCAGGATCAATATTGATGTACAGCAGTGGTGGCTTAATTAATCTGCTGTTGCAGACCTCTGCCAACTAATGTCCAATTACGGTGGCCAGGACTATGGCTTTATAATAAAATGTGGTGGTGTTGATTCCATGGTGCTACATACATTCTTATTGCCTTTGTAAAAATCACTTATTTTTCTTAAATGTTATTACGTCCCTGTAGAAACGTGGTTCAGGTGTTCAAAGATTAGATTTTATCTGGAAATACATTTTCTAGATAGAATACATCAGTTATATTTAATGAAACTACTTTTTAAACTGTTATGTTACATTTGTTCTATAAGACAGGATAAGCAACAGTTGGAACTTAAATCAGATTAAATGTGTTTGTTAGTGCTCATTAGGATTTGTTTCAGTGACCCCCATCCTAAAATAGTATATGAAAGCTGCTTTTAAAAACTACCCTTTTTTAACCTCTAAAGTTACCCATCTAGTGTCTGATAAGCTAATGGTTAATGTTTAGCATGCTGCTTAATAGTTTCTAACTTATAGTAAATGGTGGGTGAAGCTAATAACTATTCAGCATTATATGCAGGATTTAGTATTGCTGAAGGTTAAGGCTACTGCTGTTGGCCACTTTCTTCGTGAGGTCATACTTCAGTGTGTGTGGTATCGCAGTAGGACCACAGACACATCCTTCCTCAAACGACTACATTCTTGGTAAGGGGTGAAAGTGCAAAGTGTTCATAGAGAGTATTATTGGAGCCAAGCAGCATTGACAGTTGAATACACAGGCTGTATGTGCATTTCATTGACTTTCTAATTACTGGGGACATCTCAAATACCTATTTGCATATTGCAAAGTCTACAAGGAAATTGCCAAACTTTATACCTGAAAAGACCCAACACATAGAGTTATGAAACATGTGTTGAGAACATTGTGCTTACTGTTTGCATGTGTATAAAAAAGGAATGCCTTCAAGTTAGAAAGGTTAAAAGAAACAAATTAAGAGAGAAACAATTCCGTAGACTTAGACTAAACGTCAAGAAAGCTATAGATAAGTGGTTCCCAACTCTTATTTCCCCAGAGACCACCTAATATTTTTTCTGCAATTGAAATGCGCTATGCTAGATGCTGTATAACTTTTAATTACACTTTATTGCTTCTTTTGTTTCTTATATTGTATTTTATTGTATTTTACAATATTGTATTTTATATTGTGTTTATTAATTACAATTTGCATCCCATAGAAATCAAATTGCAATGCAATAAAATACAATATAAGAAATAAAAGAAGCAATAAGTACAATATGAATAGTAAATGTGGACATGGTGTGGACCACCTGAATGAAGCTTGTGGACCCCAGTTTGGGACCCTCTGCTATAGAAGATAATGACTTTGTTTTCATGTAATGGTAAGCCAGAATTAAATAAACTATGGCTTACCAGGAGTGAGCACACATGCTGATACATGCTGTTCAAATTGTGCACCTCTTCCCTTTGCTGGTGCATGCTGGTGAAACTGCAACCGCCTCTATTTGCCATGCTGGGAGGAAACAAAGGAAATGGACTGCCTTAGTTAAAAAGCACAAGCCCAATACTGATCCTTGGGGGCTCCACTTTCTACATCCCTCCATTGAGAGAACTGTCTGACTCTCTCCATTTTGTTACTTAACCAGTTCCTTATCCACAAGAGAATTAAAAGTTCTATAAATATGGAGAGAATCCCAGATAAGGACATTGCTAAATAAACTATTGCATTGCAACACAGCCAAGTGACTTTGGCAACCTTTACATGAATTATGCTTTTATCTCCTGCTTGTACTGGTATGGCTAGGTGACTGCTTTGGGGGTATTGTCTCTTCAAAGTTGAAAACTTATAAATAATATTTGTGTGATTTGTATCAATATCAAAATGGATATTACCATAATGATGATAGAGAGAAGAATCCCAAACGTACCACGGATGTTACTACCTACTTAAAGTGCTCGTGGTAGCCTGTGGCTCTGAATAATAAAGATTTCATTTCATTTCAAAGAGCTTGTGGCACAGTTGCATAAATTTTGCATATAGAAATTTATATCTCCAAATGTCTCTAGGCAAACTAAGATGGTTGGTGATAGAGTCTCGCCAGCACTGCATTTTGCAGTGCCCCTAGCTGGCCCTGTAAACAAAGTTATATTTTAAAAAGAGTTTTAAATGGGTAGGTGATTTGGTGCCTTGCACAAAAGACCTGTGACTCACACCCCCTGGGTTATCCCCTAACAGTGCTCCTGAAATGCACATTATTAGCTTCTGTAAAATACAGTGGGTTGGGTTGAATACAAATATATTTTTTCTGTGATGGAAGGAAGGAATCTTTGGGATCAGCACTTTGGGTATCCAGATTTTTAATAAATAGTCGGAATAACTTCAAATTTTCCATGCACTTAAGATAAAGTGAAAAGGAATAAACTGAATTCTGGCATTCAAGGTCGGAACAACTGGATGTTTTGTGATCCAGTCCTGGCCAGTCAGATATACTGACAATATCTGACACCTAGTAGTGGCTTGAATTACTGATTGGAAAGGTGTTAATAATTTTCCTGTTAAATACATTTTTGACTATTTTTCTAGCCTGTCTTTGAAAGAAACTGAGACTTCCTCAGGCTAAAGGAAATACCTCGCAAAACCCAGAAGGTTTTGCACACTCTCATATAGTAAATGTATTACTACATTTTAGTGTGGCTAGTTGTTTTTTTCCAGAGATTTCATCTGGTCCAGAAAAAAGGTGTTTGTGACTACTTGCTCCACCTTGGCATTATTCTAGAACATAATTCCTCTCCTTGACCTTTCCGAAACAATACTAGGAACTTAATTTTGATCTTGAAATGTTGTATCTTCCAAAGTTAATATCTGTCACTTGATAGGGCAGTATAGTTGGCTTGCTGTACAGTTGGCTGTACAATGCCTCTCCCAGAGTCTGTTACATGGGCTTCAGTTCTTTGGGATTTGTTACTCTGTCCGCTTTGGATGAGGGATCTGGTTTCTGCCTCCCAGTAAAACTGTCAGAGGTTTCCTTTCTCTTCTCTTTTCTCCCCACCCTCCCCAAATAAACAGAGTTCACTTTTGGGTATGTTAAGCTCAATCTTCCTCCTCTAGATCTGCCTGATTGAAAAATGCGAGTGCTCTAAGTAACGCCTACCATGTTTTCTCCTTTTATCAGTGCAATGCAGGGAGTTTGGTATTTCTACTTAACATTTGGTCACTAGCCAGATGTCTGAAATCAGAAGGCATTTCAAGATTAACCTTAATTTTGAATTAGCAGTTCAAAGATACTTTATTCCTTGTGGGGTTATCATTCAAAGTTATTGGTGACTGCCTATATAGAAACAAAGCAGGCAAAAGTTCATATAATAGGGCCCTGCTTTACAGCGCTTCGCTTTAAGGCACTTTGCTAATGTGTCTGTCTCAGTTAGATGCAATTAGACTAAAGCCCCACTCATACTCCGCTTGTTCCCCTTTTATGGCAGTTTTCGGGCATTGCACGCCATTCTATTCAATGAGTTCCGCTTTACAGCGGTTTTAGCTTTACAGCAGGGGTCCAGAATGCAATCTGCCGCATGAGTGGGGCCCTACTGTATCTGGATTATTGTGAACTGCTCAGTAACATATATGAGTTAGGCTATATTAAGTAAACATAGCCTTCAAATATATTTGTTGACCTGGAATAAGTGTACTTATAAGTTAAGCAGGTACTTTTGAAGTCCTTGGGTATTAGAAAAATAAACAGTTGAATGTTTACACACCATTTAATGGATCTTTAAAATACAGATAATTTAAAAACAAAATACAGATAAATTTAAGAAGCTAAAACACTTTAATACAGGTGCATATGTTTGCCCTGCGGTAGTTCGATTTTCAGCTGTTTAGCAGTGGCAAACATTCTGACACTAGTTTAAATAAATTTTGGTACCATTAAGCATTGGAATCTGATCATGAAACTGTGGTTATCTTGCATTATTCCTAGGAACTGGAGCCAGTATAGGTAAGTTCAGTAGAAAGGCTCTTGTCCTCATCCTACTAGGCAAACATAATGGACAAATATTGGCTATTGGAGCATCCAAACTACCTTGAGTAAAGCTCCATGTTTAACTGCCAATATAGCCCTGCAATATAACCTAGAAATATTTGAGTCTTTAAAATTGTGTAGTGCAAGAGCAGGGGCAATTAAAAAACCTTCAAAGGAATGGTATAGGCTAAGGCAACATTTGAAATTCTTACATGCTTTGTGTGAATGGGTTTTGGGCAATTGATACTATTTCGCTAAGAGCAGCTGGTCTAGTATTTGACCAAAGAGCTCAGGTTTAACAAGCATGATAAAGCTCTTTTAGTGTTTGGCAATATTGCTGCTTGGAGCAGGAAGCGCTATTGCTCAAGATTAGAGCTATAGACTGGAAAGAGTTTTGTGGCTGATCATTCCACTCTTTGGATAGTTGCATGTTGAAGCAGTATGTGCTTGCTGCATTAATTTTGCAATGCTGTCATTGCCCTGGCATTTCTTTTAGCCAGTTCTGCCATGGATGCTAGCCACTGGCAACTGCTGCATGGTCAGGCACACCAATATTTAAGTAATGACCATAAATAACTAAGTTAAGCCTATCATAGTGAAGTTGCACTACAACGTGTGCACAACTTAGTATGTTTACCAAGCAAATGAGATTTTACATTCAGATGCTGGATTTGCTAGTTGGTTTCTGTTTTTTTCTGTGTTATACTATGAGATTACTCTTAGTCCAAAATCTTTTTCCACTGCCCTTGTGAAATAAGGTAGCAGGGTAGTTGTACAGTACATTGGCTAGATGTCTTGTACAATCAGTTAGGTAACTTGGAGGTGATGGTGTGATGTATGCTTTTGGTTTCTGTTTTTCATAAATGTAATCAGTTTAATATATCATAATGGCAGTATTGCAAATTTGCATCTTTTCTGTGCTAAGAGTTTGATTACATGAAAATAGATTGCTAGCAAATATATTTTTTGCCGTGGTCTCCTTGCCTCTACTTATTTAAAGTTTGCCTCCTATATTGATTAACACTGGCATTTCTGCTGGCATTTTTGTAGCCGGTAAGTATTCCCAGTACATCATTCTCCTTCTTTTAATATTAGAGGAGAGAAAAATATTGGTGAATAAAGTGTACAATTAATTGTCATACAACTACCACTTCTTTGCTTGCTCTATTGAGAAAATTGTCAGCAAGTGGTGGTCCTTCTAATAAGAACGCTCAGGATTTCTATCAAGCTTAATAATTCCTTATTTCGTATTTCTCATATATGCACATTTCCCTGCTCTTGTATCCTGGGTAAACAAATTTGTCTTAACTTTCCAAGAGATGCATTCGTAACCTCCTTGTTTTTTCATCTTCTAAAACATGGATGGTAAGATTACTAAGTGAAATAATGGTTCTGCTTCTAACCTGGAAAAGCTCTGTGGTGATTTGCATTAAGTTAGGAGGACAGCACTTAATTCTGGAAGGTGAGTTTAACTAATCCAGATATCTATCAAAGAAAGAGCTGTACCAACCTGATGTCTAGTGGGAAAGAACCAGGCTCGTTCATATTCAGTAGGTTATGCTTTACAAGTGTCTGCTTATACTCTGGAGGACAGCTTAGGCAGTCGCTGTATTACAAGCTACGGTCTTTCCATGACTTCAGAAGTGTGAGCTCTTACAGCCTGGCAATAATGGCTGTTTTGGAATAATACAGATGCTTCCTGGGGGCAAGGCAGGGAGGGGAGCTCCATTATATATATTGGCTTTGTAGTCTTATACTTCCTTGAATAACCAACTTTAGATTAAAATGATGATTACTGTTAGTATTAATAAAAGTTATACTGCTGAATACAGATTTCACTGTGCATGATAGCCACATTGTATTTAAACAGTTTAAAGTATGTAACTTTTTAATATGATCTGCCATGTTAGTTTGATCCTGCTCAGGCTTCTCCTGTTTTGTTAGTCAATTTTTTAATTTATAATACTTATCTTTCCTGCAGTAAGAATCCCTGTATGGCTGCTAACAACATAAATGTTCTGTCAATACACTCTGAAAGCACAATGACAATAGAAAAAAATACATATTGCATATCTCTAGATGGAATGCTTGCAGTGTTGGGCTCAGACTTATTTTGCAGACTTATTTTTTTTTTGCATGCTGCAATGAAAAAGGCTCTCTGTTCCACTCTAATGACTTACCCAAGAGGTGAGATTGGTCCCAAGAAGGCCTCTTCCATAATTTTTAGTGGGTAAGGTGGTTTACAAGTACTCCCTATGATATGCAGGACCAAAGGATATAGGGCTTCTGTAAAGGGTTAATTTTATAAGTTAGATTTTGCAGAGAAGGATGGGTGAGGATTCCAGCATCTGTTTCATGTCTGAATATAGTGAAAGTCTGTGAAAATGTAACAAAGGTCACTTTAGGGTATAGTGGTCTCTCTCCTCAAGCAGATTATGACTTCTGCATGGTGACAATTGGTTTATAATAGACTACATTTTCCCCCTTGTCTGGTGGTGGTCATAATCTGTGTAGAGATGGGGAAGAATATTCACTAAATCAGATTTGACATAATCCAACAATCGGCATTGTTTTCTGATTGGCACTGATTTCTTGCAGTAGGTTTTGGCTGTCATCAACACACTTTTTTAAAAAAAACCCACTGAATTTTATGTTATTCTCTTTGTAATCAGCTTTCAACTGATGCATTCTTAACTCGGTGGAACAAGTGCCTACAGTATAAGCATTTTCACTAGCAATTGCGTGATTTTTTTTGCTGGAAAAAAATCCATGAATTGGCAGTTGCACAGACAACTGAGAATGAAAAAATGTTGGATTGGTACTGAAAACTGGACTGTCAGAATTCAAATAAATAGGAACCAGCTACCGAACCCCATCCCTAAATCTGTGGTGGTTGGTATCTGTTTTCAATGGTGTGTTGTTTTTGTACGTTCTGTACTTTCATTACTGCATTTGTAATGCTTGCTGCCCTTGGAACTCTTTAGGAGTTGAAGGTGTGGGATATAAATTAATTAAATACTGAAATCTGTGCACTTCTTGTTTTCAGCACATCTTCGTTGCCTCCCCTAGACTGGCCTTTGCCTACTCAATATGGACAGTGCGAACTGAAAATAGAAGTTCACCCAAAAACTCATCATAGAGCACATTATGAGACTGAAGGCAGCAGAGGAGCTGTAAAAGCATCTACTGGTGGGCATCCTGTAGTGAAGGTAAGAAATGCTGATACAAGTCTTTTCTGTGAACTACTGTTACTCTTGAATGTTATTGAAATTATAATAAAGGTATTTCTTAAATTAGAAATTTTGAAGTGTTTTTATCCTGATCTTCACCCAAAAAAGACTCCCAGGGTGGCTTACAAATATCAGTAATGAGACACTCCTTGTCCTCAGGCTTGTAGTCTAAAGACATGACACTGATGGCTGCTGTCAGGTGACAGTTGGTAGAGGGAGGAGCCTGATGAAGGTGGCTTCTTGGCAGAGCTGATAGTGGCACTGTTTCTCTCTGATGTAGCCCTGTGGAATTATCTACATACAACAAGGTTGGAGAACCTGTGGCCCTCCAGATGTTGTTGGACTCCATCAGCCCCAGCCAAGATGCCTCACGATCAAGAATGCTAGGAGTTGTAGTCCAGCAACAACTCAAGGGTTGCAGATTCTCCATCTCTGATCTATAAGAATAAGATTGACTTAGTCCTTTGTCCAAGTATTAGAAAAGCTTTGTATTAGCGCTGACCTGGTTGTTTGTGGCAAATGACAGTTGCTTTCAAGGGATGAGATGCATTTCCACTACTGCCATAATGGCTTCTGTGCCAATAGTGTGGAGAGGTGTGTCGATGAGCAGCATTACTTGAGCCTTCATGTATAATTCTCATATTCAGTTTTCTAGCTTTAAAGCTACTACCTCAAGCTAGACACTGAAACTGCCATGGAGTCAGTTTTCAGATAATTACAAGTTATTTTTGTTAATAAGAGAAACAGATGTTTTCAGTACCTGTGGCTCATTCAACTTAGATGGGGTTTTATCTTGTTCAGTGTCTGGATTGTGTCATCTGTAGTCTAGAAATGTGCAAGATCAGAAATAGCTAGTTTTGCTAGATGTGGTGATATTTGATAGGTTTGTTCTAAATAATGAGATGGAAAATGAGGTAGGAGGTACTTATTTTTGTTATAAACTGTCTGTGGAACAGTAGCATGCAAGATAACAAGTTACACAGAATATGCTTGTTGACAATATTTTACATGTTTTTGAAGTAAGGAAATGAAATATTTGTGATTAGGTTATTCTCTGCCTAAAGTAATTTAATAGCCTGGGTAAGAACACAGCTATACAGTAGATAATTGTGACTGACCACGATGAGTGGTGTGTAATCAGAAATGAGACCTTGGGGTTATAGTAAATCACTCAATGAAGATGCCAGTCCAATGTGTGGCAGCTGAGAATAAGGTGAATTCTTTGTTGAGGATCACTGGGAAAGGGATTTTAATACTGTATTTTTACATTGCTGTAACCTGTCTTGGGACCTTATTATTTTATTATTGAATTTATATCCCACTCTTCCTCCCAAAGGAGTCCAGGGTGGCAACACTGAAAATTTTGCTAGGTGTTCATCTAATATTGGCTAAGGTTTTTCCAGTATAGGATCACAGAGTTGTGAATGTGTGCTTTAAAAGAAGAGAGAACTACTTCTGTTCTAAGCAATGTACCAGGTATATTTGCAAAACCTTACTCTGAATGATATAGAATTCCTGTCTGCTAGTACTTTCACATTGGTGCACCATATAACAAATGAGATACATTTTAGTGATCAAAATGTTTAAGCATCATAGAATAATAGAGTTAGAAGGGGCCTATAAGGTTATCAAGACCAATCCCCTGCTCAATATAAGAATCCAACTTTAAGCATACCCGACAGGTGACTGTCCAGCTGACTCTTGAGTGCCTCAAGTGTTGGAGAGCCCACCATCTCCCTAGGTAATGGTTCCATTGCCATACTGCTGCAACAGTTAGGTAGTTTTTCCTGATGTTCAGCCACAATCTAGCTTCCTGTAACTTGAGGCCATTATTCCATGTCCTGTACTCTGGGACTATCGAGAAGAGATCCTTGCCCTCCTCTGCTGACACCCTTTCAAGTATTTGAAGAGTGCTATCATCTCTCTCTTCAGTCTTCTCTTCTCAAGGCTAAACATTCCCAGTTTCTCCTCCCCAGTTTCATCCTTATTGCCCTCCTCTAACCTGTTCCAGTTTGTCTGCATCCTTCTTAAAAGTGCAGTGTCCAGAACTGGATGCAATTCTCAAGATGTGGCCTAACCAGTACTGAATAGAATGGAACTAGTACTTTACGCGATTTGGAAACTATACTTCTATTAATGCAGCCTAAAATAGAATTTGCCTTTTTTGCAGCCGCATCACCCTGTTGACTCATATGTAGCTTGTGATCAACAACAATTTCAAGATCCTTCTTGCATGTAGCATTGCTGAGCCAAGTATTTCCCACCTTATAACTGTGCATTTGGTTTCTTTTCTCCCAGGCATTTTAGCATGTGTTTTTAAATTGCTTTTTTTAAAAAATGTGGTTTTAAATTTGTATATTTGTTTTTAATGTTTTTAATTGTTGTAAACCGACCAGAGAGCTTCGGCTATGGGGTGGTATACAAATGCAATAAATAAATAAGTAGATGTAGAACTTTAACTTATCCCTGTTAAATTTCATTCTGTTGTTTTCAGCCCAGTGCTCTAGCCTATCAAGATCACTTTGAGTTTTGTTTCTCTGCTCCAGGGTTTTAGCTATCCCTCCCAATTTTGTATCATCTGCAGATTTGATAGGTATTCCCTGTACCTCCTCATCCAAGTCGTTAATAAAAATATTGAAGAGCAGTGGGCCCAGGACTGAGCCCTGCGGTACACTGCTAGTTATCCCCCCTGCGTTGAGAAGAAACCATTGATAAGCATTCCTTGAGTACAATTGTGTAGACAACTGTGGATCCACCTGATAGTTGTTCTGACCCTTCATACTCGGATTAAACCTTTCCCTGTCCAGACTTGTAGGCGTGTCCTTTTTTCTTAACTTTGCTCTTTTGCTGTTTGCCTGTCCCTGCCCCCCCCATCTGTGAGTCCACAAAGTGTGTTTGGCTTATTTACAAACTACCCCTCCCTCCTTTCCTCCTAGCACAGAGCTGACCATCACACACATCGGACAAAAATGGGGGCAGGAAGAGCAAGAGAAGCAAGCCCCTGAGATACTGCATTTTCCCCATCTCGTTGTGTTTTGGCTCAGATTACAGAGGGCGAAGGAGGAGGGCGAAGGGAGCCAGTAGGAATCAAACAGAAGCAGGAGGTGGAGTTAGAACCACCCACATGGGAAACAGCAGGTCAAAGCATCTGGGCTTCCTCCTTAGTAATGGGTCATAATTGCTTTGTCTCCCCTTTTCAGAGTATACCTGGTATGAGAAAATCCAGATTAAGGAAGGGGAAGTGTGGGAAGGCAGTGATTAGAGGAGCACGTCATATGGATGAGGGTGAATTAATGGAGACATGGGGGGTTATGTTGCAGATTAAATGGAAGTTTGGATGAGCCCTGAGACTCAGCTGCTGATTTGTGTAATCATTGTTCACTACCATCTTGTGAAGGGAGAAGAAACTGGATGATCTCCAGTGTATAAAGTTTATGTTGACTGAGCTGCACATACTAAGGCTGTCCTGCTTTCTTGCTCACCAGTTGGTGCTGGGCATGTCAGTCCTTCCACCACCTTCCCCTGTCTGAGCTTGAGTTATTGTTAATTGCCCAGAGAACTTGTATAATTGGGTAGCACATAAATGCGGTTACTTAAAGTACACAAAAGTGCTTCTGTTCTCAGAGATTTACCATGGCACTATTGTATTGTTTGCTCCACTTTCAAGTGTGCGTTAATGTGTCCAAATTGACCTATCATCTCTTCATTTCAGTAGTGCAGTTGGCTCTCTGTACTTGGTCTACAGTTTTTGATTGCAAGAGATGCAGTCTTAAAAAACAGCCTCTACAAACTAAGGGCTCATCCAAACGGAGAGGGATAATCCATATTTTCCATATCCGGTTCATCATCTGTCCTCACTTTGCCTGTTTGTTCGCTCTTTCCCAATAAAAAAACCCGCTTTTTTTGCACCCACACACGCAGCAAGACGACCCGTACTTCTTCTCGCTTTTTCCCAGCTCCGCTCATAACTCCCCCCTATCAGCCAATTGGTCCACAAAAATATGACGTATGCTCCTCTCCCCCTTTGCAACAAAGCACAACAAGGTGCATGCGCTTGAATGTACAAGCGTGAAAGTTTGAATTTCCTGATGGTTTGGTAGTAGTGGCTGTAATGGAGTTCCTTGTCGCTCACCACTCTGGAGCAGCGCCGGCAGGGGGTGTGTGTCTCCAGGTGCCCCTGACCATCCAGGGGGATTGTAGGCAGTACAAGGGATCAGCGCTTGTAATCGCCGGGCGAATCCCTCCGTAACCCTTGGGCTCATTCACTGAAGGGTTCAGCCCAGGACCGTTAAGCGGCTCAGTGGCAGGAATGCTGCCCCTGAGGGAAGCAAACAGCCCCCCCCATGGGTGGCCACTCTTGGCTCGGGCAGGGAATGCGGGCAAACAGCCCCGCGTGCTGCTGTGTCAATCTGCGCTGGAGCGACCAGCACAGGCTTTGCGGTGTTCCCTCTGATAAAAGAAACATGCAAACCACTTATATGCCTATAATTCCTGTATTTTTGTTTGTGTTTGCGATATTTTGCAAAACTGACTCTATGCTTTTCTACCTTTAACATTTCTGGAGAGACACATGATTGCAGTTCCACTTATTTCTCCAGAACAGCAAGTAACGATGTGTCATGTCTAGGAAGGTAGACCACCAGTCTCTATGGTTGCAGGTGGCTGAGATGTTCTAGCAAACTACTTATATGCCAATAATTCCTGTGGGTTCTTTGCTTGTATTTGCGATATTTTGCGAAAGCGACTGTATGCTTTTCAGCTCAGCTGGGGAGAACCTGCAGGCTATGGTTGAAATTGACAAGCCTCAAAGAGTTGCCTTGCAGGCAGGAAAGCAAAATTGACTAAGGGTGCATGAGTGTCTGTAATCCAAGAGGAAAGCCTCTATTTTTCTTCTCCCCCCCCCCCCTCTCCCTCGACTCTGGATGACTGGAAGCAAAGACTAATACGTTCAAGAAGGGCATTTGATGTGAGGGGTGGGAGGTGGAGGTTAGGCAAAGATAAATATTTTCTCCCTTGAAAAAGTTTACAAACAACCACAATTGCAGATCTCACCCTGAGCGGCTGCCCAGTTTGGAGGCTGGCTAAAAATTAACCGCTGTTGCTGCTTCTGCGCAAATGCGCTTTTTTGCATCTGCACAGTAGAAGTTGCAGGGGGGCCCCCAACACCACACCATTGCTCTGATAGGTTCCTTTTTCCCAGGCTTTCCCCAGACATTCGCGCACATGCGCAACAGTGGAAATACGTGATTGGCTGAGAATGAGGGAAGGGATATGGAGAACTGCCCATCAAACGCCCACAGTTGTAAAGTTTGTGGTATTACATCCGAGTGCCTGAAGGTACAGCAGATGATTCCCGGTTTAAAAAAGCAAATTGCATGATTTGCGGTATTGCAGGAGCGGATTTAACCGTGCGAAAATGCGCAAAAGCGCGCAGCGTCATATGGACGACCGAAAAATAATGAAAACACAAAGCGATCATGTCACACATTTTACAGTTGTCTGGATAGTTTGTGCATTTGGGATTATTGAACTAACTTTGAATAAGATTATAATTTACCAGGATTTTTCTTGTTTTATAATAGCCATTAGAACTAGTTAAATGTGATGCGAGACTGATAGATATCTAAACACCGTACACAGAGCCTTTTATAGAGTAACATTTAGCAGTAAGTACCAAAATGGATTGTTTACCACTTCATTCTTGAAATAAATTGGCTCGTGTGAATGCCAGTGAAAAGGGACATTACTAGAACCACTATTATAATTAAGCACAAAATGTGTGCTGGGGTTGAAGCTGATAAAAGCTCTTGTCCAGATGACTGGCTATATTAGATAAGCAGTATTGGGGGGGGTGTTATAAGGCATTTTCTCAATACCTTTAAAAAGTATTAAGAACTATCAGTCAAGAGGCTCACTGGATGGCCTTGGGCAAGTCCCTGTCTCAGTTAATCTACCTCATGGAGCAGTGATGAGGATAAAAGATAGCATTGGTGGTGAGGATAAAAGAAGTTCACTGAATGAACCTGAATGGTCGTGTCCATTAACTTCAGTGGGTCTACTCTGAGTGGGACTAGCATTGAATACTGCTCTAAATCAGCTGTGTGTGTTTAAATCAGGGCTGTGCTCTGGAGAAAGGGGAGTGTTATTTTTCCCGTTTAAATCCTCCACCAGCTGATGATTGCCCTATGAGGAAAACATTTTTAAAAAGTACAATTCCTCCATTAAGCCCAAGATCTTGGGCCATTCTGTATTATTTCTCTTCCATGGAGTTAGGATTTTTCTGAAGATGTAATGTGCATGCACATTTAGAAGTTAGCACTTAATTATAAAATCTCTGGTCTGATAGCTAGAGAGCTTGCAAGAAAGTTGATAAGGTGATGTTAATGGAAATGTTGCTTGACACTGGACTCTAATGTTTAAAATTAGCTTGCCTTTTCCTGGCCTTTCTTGTATGTTCTCAAGATGCTTTTTTCCCCCTTCCTTTGAGGCTGTTCTGTGTCTTGGTGGTTAGATACAGAACGAACTGTCCATCTATTATAGCCTGAAAAGGGGGGGGCGGTCAAAGCTGAAAAACACTAAAACGTAACTTTGACTGAAATGACTTTTAAAAGTTTGCTTGTTCTGTTTTCATGTGCTATGTGCATGCTTGTTGGTTTTTTTTGCAAGTGCCTCCTGCGCACCAGCTTTGTGCTGTGGCCTCTTTATCTGGATTGTGTGGGTTATTCAGTTGAGACAGGTTGACATGTGAATTAACCTGCTTTGTTGTAGGGGGTTGGCAAAGTGTTATTTTGGTCCCTGCTAACTGTGATTCTCTATTTTTGTTGGGAACATGGTGTGGCTGTATGCATGTAGTTTGACATATACATTACACTTGCCTTTGAGGGAAATAATAAGCTAGGTTGCACTAGTGAACAACAGTGGACACCTCCTAGATCTTTCTGTCTCGTGGATGTATTTTTAATTAGACAGTGAATACCTTAACTGTTGTCTCTCTCCTTTTTTTTCCTTTTGCAAGACACGTGCATAAATAGTACAGGAATTAATTGGCCAGAGGCATATAATGGCCTCACAGCAAATCAGGGAACTTACTTTTGAGTAGTATTGATGTATGCACATATGCCATCCTGCCATTGACACTTCCAGCTGAGGCACTTACTCATAAGTAAATCTCCAGGTCAGTGAGCTGAGCTTGCTATTTCACGTTATAAGTTTGTAAGGACAGAGTTTTGTGCCCTTTGCAGGAACATTACTGTTACTTTAGTGGATGTACTAAGTTCTCTGAAACAGTACCTCAAAGTGGACCAATAAATCAGGGCACCACTTATTTACTGACTATCTACCAGAAAGCCACCTGGGGCGTATTCCACCAAGTAAATCTCTTATGTGTCAACTACCTACACAGGAACATGGGGAACAGCTGCAGCACTAGGGGACTGAAGAAGACCTGCCCTGGGAGTGAGTATCTAAGCATCTGGGTGCTTGCTGCTCGCTCCTTTGGGGTGCTGCCTCTTGAGACAGCTGACGTCCCTGGTAAGTGCTGCAAGGACTGGGACCCCCTGCCTGACCCTTGCTCCAGAGAGAGGCTGCAGTTAATCTTGCAGCCTCTTGCATCAGCTGATGGCTGGGTCAGGAGACATAAAAGCCCAGCTGCCCTTGGGCGGCGGGTCTGCCTCAAGTGGGGTCGCCACCGAAGGGGAAACACCAAAGGGGATTTTCTCTTGAGGAGTCCCTTAGGGAGTCCAGAGGACCCCTCTTTTATTACCTTTTTTTAAAAATTGTTTTCTGTCAAACCAATCTACAGGAGATTGGTGGTGGGGAGGGTGTGTGATGCATGTGTAGTTCCTTCACAGGGTGAGAGCCTGTGCAGTAAACAGAATGATAGGAGAAAGTCACCATATGCCTTCAGAGTGAGAGTCTGTAACTGGCAGAAGGCTGGCCCTCCCTGAGTGTGAGACAGGAGGGGGGAGTAAATGGGCCCTGTGTGAAAAAGTTTGAAGGGATAATATGACTGTTCGCAATTCTCGCAGAGGCCTACTGGGATAATTGGCTCCAGCAGGTTTTGTTGGTGGACTCGTGTTTGGTCCATATCAGGTGTTTAGGAGGAGTCTTAGTACGGAGGAACATGGGTGATACCTCCCCAATTTCAGTGATCATGGGTAGAGGGAAATATAGCCATGGGAATGTGGTGAATTACCATAGAAGTCGAGGGCAAGGCTATCTGTGCCTTGTTCCTTGCTGGCACTCCTCTCATGGATGGGTTCCTTATTGCTCATCTGCTATGCCCACTGGCCTGTGTGTGTTGTTTAATGCCAGATCAATACACAGTAAGACCACTCTCATCCATGGTTTGATTGTGGATGAAGGTGCCGATTTGGTGTGCATTACCGAGACCTGGGTGGGTGAGCTGGGAGTAGTTGATCTGACCCAGCTTTGCCCACCTGAATACTTGGTGCAACACCGGCACAGGCTGCAGGGACGGGGGGGGGGGGATAGTTGCTGTGGTCTACAGAACTTCCATCTCTGTCACCAGGAAACCACTCTGTCTTGGAGCTGGCTGTGAGGCCTTGCACCTGGTGTCGGGCCGAGGAGACAGTAAACTAGGGTTGCTGGTGGTGTATTGTCCACCCTGCTGCCTGACAGCTTCTCTGACAGAGTTGGCAGAGGCCATCTTCGCTGTGGTGTTGGAGGAGCCCAGAACGATAGTGCTGGGTGATTTCAGTGTCTATGTGGAGGCTGCTTCTAGTGTTCTGGCTCAGGACTTCATGGTGTCCATGATGACCATGGGGCTATCTCAAATTGTCACAGGCCCAACACATAGGGCAGGGCACACCCTTGACTTGGTTTTTGCTCCAGATGGAGGAAGGGATGGTCTGGAGATAGGAGGGGTGGATATCACCCCATTGTCATGGTCAGATCACTTCCTGGTGAAGTTTTGACTTATGGCTCTGATCCTTCCCTGCAGGGGTGGTGAACAGATTAAGATGGTCCGCCCCCAGAGCCTAATGGAATCCACTGGATTCCTGAATGCCCTGGGGGAGTTCCCAGTAGATAGAGCAGGTGAGTCTGTTGAAGCCCTTGTCACAACAGACATGGTTGCCCCCAGGCGTCCTCTCCGGCACTGTGGAGCCCAGTGTGCCCCTTGGTACACCAGTGAGCTAAGGGCAATGAAACAGGCTGGACGACGCCTAGAATGCAAGTGGCGAAAGACATGCTGTGAGGCTGATCGGGCACGAGGAAAACATCATAACCATGCCTACTGTGTGGTGGTGATGGCAGCGAAGAAGGCCCACTTCTCTGCCTCCATCGCATCTTCAAGTAGCTGTCCAGTGGAGCTTTTCCGTATTGTGAGGAGTCTGTTGACATCAACTCTAGGAAATAGAGTTTTAGACCCTTCGGAGGCCCACTGTGAATAGTTTGCAAGGCACTTTGAGGGTAAAGTTGCTCGCCTCCATAGCAGTCTCGATGCCCCCTCCATATTTACTGTGGTCCCCAATGAGGTGTCCAGCACAACATCTGCTGCAACTTCTTGAGAACGGTTTCAGTTGATGTGGCCTGATGACGTAGACAAGGTGCTTGAGATTATGCGGCCAGCAACATGTCCTCTCAATCCTTGCCCTTCTTCGCTTATTAAAGCTTGTTGAGGGGGGTTGACGGAGTGGATCCAGGGTGTGGTCAATGCATCATTGCGGGAGGGGGGGTTCCAGGCGCCTTGAAAGTGGCGGTGATCCGACCACTCTTGAAAAAGCCCACCCTGGACCCATTGGTTTGTGACAGTACCGACCAGTTGCAAATACCCCCTTTTTAGGGAAGGTGATTGAGAGGGTTGTGGCACAGCAATTGCAAGTACTCTTTGATGAACAAGATTATCTTGACCCATCCCAGTCTGGGTTCAGGCCTGGTTATTGGACTGAATCGACTTTGGTCGCCCTGATGGATGACCTTTATTGGGAGAAGGACAGGGGGAATGTGACCCTGTTATTCTTACTTGATCTTTCAGCGGATTTTGATACCATTGACCATGGTATCCTTCTGGGCCAACTTGGTCAGATGGGTATTGGAGAAACTGTTTTACAGGGGTTCCAATCCTATTTCCAGGGTCGCTCTCAGAGAATAGCATTGGGTGACTGTCTTTCGGCCCCGTGGCAGTTGTGCTGTGGGGTGCCGCAAGGTACCATTTTGTCCCCAGTGCTGTTTAACATCTATATGAAGCCCTTGGGAACAATCATCAGGAGATTTGAGGCATGGTGTCAGCAGCATGCTGAGGATAAGCAGCTCTATTTCTCTGTAACATCTGAATTGGGAGAGGCCCTGCAAGTCCTGTACCGGTGCCTGGACTCAGTGGTGGGCTGGATGAGGGCCAATAAACTGAGTCTGAATCGTAGCAAGACAGAGGTAGTATGGGTTGGTGGTTCCCGAGTTTGGATAATTGGTCAGTTGCCTGGTTTGGATGGGGTTGTACTCCCTCTGAAAGAGCAGGTTCGTAGTCTGGGGTGCTCCTGGATCCATCTTTGTCGCTCGAGGCCCAGGTTACCTCCGTGGCTTGGAGTGCCTTTTACCAGCTTCAGCTGATAAGACAGCTGTGGCCGTTTCTGGACCGGGATAGCCTGACCACTGTTGTCCATGCACTGGTAACCTCCAGGGTGGATTACTGTAATGCGCTCTATATGGGGCTGTCCTTGAGGTTGGTCCGGAAGTTGCAGCTGGTGCAAAATGTGGCAGCGAGACTGCTCACTGGGGCAGGGTATTGCCAACATGTCACCCCACTGCTGAAAGAGCTGCACTGGCTGCCCATTTGCTACCGGGCCAAGTTCAAGGTTCTAGTTTATACAGCTTGGGACCAGGATACCTGAAAGACCGTCTTACCCCTTTTATACCCAGTCGATCACTGCACTCTGCAGGTGAGGGCCTCCTGCAGACACCATCTTATCAGGAGGTTCTTTCTGCACAATATATAGGAAACGAACCTTTAGTGTGGCGGTACCTACCCTTTGGAATTCCCTCTCCTTAAATATTAGGCAGGCTCCATCTCTGTTACCTTTTTGGCACCTTTTGGAGACTTTCCTCTTTCAGCAAGCCTTTTAAGTTGAGACCTATCCCAGTCTGCTTCTTTGTTGGAATTGGTTTTTAATACTTGTTTGAAAACCTTTTTTTCTAAACACTATGTTTTTAACCCTTTTTATTTAATATGTTTTTAAAGCTTTTTTAAAAAATGTTTTTAAAGTTGTTTTGTTTTAATGTGTTTTAAGGTCTGTTTTTATGATGATTTAAAGAGTTTTTAGTGCTTTTGTTTGCTGCCCTGGGCTGCTGCTGGGAGGAAGGGCGGGATATAAATAAAAAACATGTCCCTTGCATCACTTGTCCATTATTTTTGGCTTGATTTTTGTTTGTTTGTGTGTGTATTATATAAAGCAGCACAAGAACAAAGAGGAGCAAAGGCTGTGTGTGAAGGCCAAATAAAGAAACATGATGCTGTGAAACAAGTTTTTAAAATTACATTTTGACTTTGGTACTGTTAATTCAGAACAGCTATTAATGAAGCCCCCCTCTAGGATACACACCTTAATGTGGTGAGGGGGTTTGAGTGTGTTGAAGAAGCTGAGAGCAATGCCGTCAGGAGTCTAGACCAAGAGGCTAGACTCCTAGCAGGGGCACCCAAGGCGGAATGGTCAAAGCTGAAACACCAGACTAAGAGGCATCCAAACTCAGAGGAAGGCAATGGTAAACCACCTCTGAATATCTCTTACCACAAGAACCCTATGAACAGAGTATCCAAATTGCAACAGAGATAGTGCTGGAAGATGAGACCCCTAGGTCAGAAGGCACTCACCGAGCTACTGGGGAAGAACAAAGGACAAGTACGAGTAGCGCTGTGACTAATAACGCAGCTGGGTCAAAGCCAAAAGGAAGCCCAGAGGCTGATGCGCGCAGATGCAAAAGGAGAGTCTGGAGTTGTACGACACACACAATAGGAACATGGAATGTGAGAAGCATGAACCAGGGAAAGTTAGAAATTGTCGAGCAAGAAATGGAACACATCAACATTACAATACTTGGTGTGAGCGAACTGAAATAGATGGGAATGGGACATTTCCAATCAGGCCAACTACACAATATTTTATGCAGGAAATGAGAAATTAAGAAGAAATGGGATTGCTGTTCAAGAGCAATTAGGAGCTACAATGCAAGGTCTGAGCAAGTGATATCAATGAGATTAAATGGGAAACCTATCAATATAACCATCATCCAAGTCGATGCTCTGACGGCAAACACAGAGAAAGAGGAATTGGAGAGATTTTACTCAGAAGTACAGGAAGAAATTGATCACACACCAAAACAAGATGTGCTGATAATCATGGGGGATTGGAATGCAAAAGTAGGGAACAGAGGAGAATTAGGAATTGTGGGGAAATGGGGCTTAGGAGACAGAAATGAAGCAGGAGAAAGACTTGTTGAATTCTGTGAAGCCAATAATTTGTTTCTTCCAAACACATTTTTTGAACAACTGAAAAGACGACTGTACACGTGGACATCACCAGATGGTCAATATAGGAATCAAATTGATTATATAATTGGTAGCAGAAGATGGAGAAGTTCCATACTTTCTGCGAAAACAAGACCAGGAGAAGACTGCGGTACAGATCATGAACTGGTTGTATCGAAAATCAGAGTAAAGCTAAAGAAAACCAACAAAGCAATCATAATGCCAAAATACAATTTAAATAACATCCCAGAAGCATATAAAGATCAAATAAGGAACAGGTTCGAGGCTTTAAACTTAGTTGACAGAGAACCAGAAGAACTATGGAATGAAGTCAGAGACATTTTCAGGGAAGAATACAAAAAGAAAATACCTCTATTTAAAAAGAGAGAACGACCTCACTGGGTGGTGGAAGAAACTCTTCAAATGGTTAAAGAGAGAAGGAAAGCAAAAGGAGATAGAAACACAGTCAGAACCCTAAATGCAACAATACAGTGACTAGTACGTAGGGACAAAGAACTATTACAATAGTTACTGTATAGAAATAGAAGAGGAGAACAAAAAGGGTAGAACAAGAGCCCTGTTCCAAAAGATTAGAGAAATGAAAAGGAAATTTAAACCACAAGTAGGGATGTTGAATAATCAACAGGGGAACACACTGACTGACCGAGATAAAACAAAAGGAAGATGGAAGCAATACACTGAAGACCTCTATAAAAGAGATGCCAGGATGACAGATTCATTCACGGAGGAACCGTATGATGAAGAATCAGAAATTTTAGAATGTGAGGTGAAAGCTGCTCTTAAAATACTTGGAAGAAATAAATCACCAGGAATTAGATGGCATACCAATAGAGTTGCTACAAGCTACTGAGACTGAATCTGTCCAAATTTTGACAAAAATCTGTCAAGAAATATGGAAAACTAAACAATGGCCCACAGAGTGGAAGCGTTCCATATACATCCCAATTCCAAATAAAGGGGATCCCAGGGAATGCAGTAATTATTGAACTATTGCTTTAATATCCCATGCAAGTAAAGTAATGCTTAAGATTCTACAACAAAGGTTCTTACCATATATGGAGCGAGAAATGCCAGACGTCCAAGCTGGATTTAGAAAGGGAAGAGGTACCAGAGATCATATTGCAAACATATGTTGGATAATGGAACGGAGCAAGGAATTTCAGAAGAAAATCACCCTGTGCTTTATAGATTACAGCAAAGCCTTTGACTGCGTAGATCATGAAAAACTATGGAATGCTTTAAAGGCAATGGGGGTGCCACAGCATCTGATTGTCCTGATGTTCAACCTATACTGTGCACAAGAGGCTACTGCAAGGACAGAATATGGAGAAACGGATTGGTTCCCCATCGGAAAGGGTGTGAGACGGGGGGACTTCCGGGAAGGGTGACTTAGCCTGTGCCTGCTTTTGAGACGGGCTCCTGCCTCAAAAGAAGCTTATTCAGATATATCAGTCAGTTTTTTCTTTTTTTTTGACTGATTAAACTTCTCCCGGGTAGGGAGAAACGAAGAGATTAACCTCAAAGCCTATTTTTGTTGGGACGACCAGATCTCATTAATTTATGGGACGAGGTCCAGCCGACGAAGGTGGGACGGATTTTCAACAGCAAGCTCTATCTGTTAAAGCGAACGTTCATCTTATCTTCTAAGAGAGAACGCATTAACAGGCAAGCACCCTTCTTTCTATATTTTTCTTTTACTTGACTTAAATTGTTGCTGTTTAAAAGAGATTTGCCAGATTGATCGGTTTTTGACATCTCACTGGGGAGCCGTAACTTCTCTCTGCTACGCACTAATTAATAGCTTATCTCTGTTTTTGTTGCAAAAAGCTGTCCTGGATTTGCATTCTAAAGATACACACAGAAGAGGGATTTCTATTCCAGATTTTTATTTTGAAAAATATTATACTGTTTTGAGACTACTCTCTTTTTGGTCTATTTTATTTTGACGAATCTGTTTCTTGACGATTGCCATTAATTGTTTCGATCCTGGGAACTGCATTTTGTTTACTTAACTATTGGAGAGATAAGGCTGTCTGCTCTGTTTATACTGTGATGTCACCAAGTTTGGAGTATTAACCCAATTGTTGCTGAAATAAGAAGTGGTTTTCCTATATTTTTCTTTTAAAATGGCAATTAAGAAAGTGGCTGAGAATCTGGAAATAACTATGTTTCAGAAAATAATGGATGAGATTGAGATAACGAAAATTGAATTGAGTAAAATGAAGCAGGAGATTAAAGATATAAGGGTCCCTGTGAGAGAGGTGACCCTGGAAGGGGTCCCTGTGAGAGAGGAGACCCCGGAGATTGGAACAGGGGTCCCTGTGAGAGAGGAGACCCTGGAGACTGGAATAGGGGTCCCTGTGAGAGAGGAGATCCCGGAGATTGGAACAAACGTGGAACAGGAACAAGATTTGGAGTCTATGGACTTTAGAAATAAAATCTATTGTTTGGAACTCAATGTTATCTCTGAAGAAATTAATGAAGATTCTAGAGATAAAGTTATCAATGGCATGGATTATCTTCTGGACTGGAATGATGTGATGGAGCCCAATATAGAGAAAATCTATGGAATTAACTGCAGCCATGTGACAATGGAAAAACTTTTAAGAGATGACCCAGTGTATTTTGAAAAAAAGAACAGAGATATGATTTTACAGCAGTATTTCAGCAACCTATTCAGAATGGATGGCAAGAAAATATTTGGGATAGAGGTAATTCCCATCAGACTCTTACTATATGACTATGGCTTTGACAGCAAGATTATTATGGAATACTGATAATGGAAGATTGGATATTGAAATTACTGGACTTAACAAGACTACTGAAGATGGAAGATGGAAAATGGAACTAATAGAGATAATAGAACAATGGCTATTGAAATTACTGAACCTAACAGATTCTGATGTGATGGATTAATTGAAATGTTTATTTTGACTATGGTTATGACAATAAGATTATCATAATTAGTAATGAGATGGATTAATCGATATGCTTATCTGGAAAAAAAAAATTGATAGATATATTTCTTAAAGAATTGAAATCTCTCTTTGACTTTTTGTGGAAAGAATAAAGTAATGTTTATGAGATTTGATGATTAAGTAAGATAACTACTGGAGGAAAGTGATTTTATAATATGACTTAAGAGACAGGATTGCTATATATTATAGACTTATAACTGATTTGATCTTTGACAAATGGGAAGTCAATATTTTACTCTTTATTTTTTATTTTTGTTTTTTTTTTTCTTTTTTCTTTTTTTCTTTTTGTTTAACTATTTTTGATTTTGTTTTTTGTCTTTGAATGTTTTATGATTTTGTCTTGTATGTTTTATGAAAATTTGAATAAAAATTATTGAAAAAAAAAAAAAGGAAAGGGTGTGAGACGGGTGTATTTTATCACCCTATTTATTTAATCTATACGCAGAACATATCATACGGAAAGCAGGATTGGACCAAGATGAAGGAGGTGTGAAACTTGGAGGGAGAAATATCAATAATTGAAGATATGCAGACGATACCATACTACTAGCAAAAACTAGTAGTGATTTGAAACAAATGCTGATGAAGGTTCAAGAGGAAAGCACAAAAGCAGGACTACAGCTGAATGTCAAAAAGACTAAAGTAATGACAACAGAAGATTTATGCAACTTTACAGTTGACAATGAGGACATTGAACTTGTCAAGGATTATCAATACCTTGGCACAGTCATTAACTAAAATGGAGACAATAGTCAAGAAATCAGAAGAAGGCTAGGACTGGGGAGGGCAGCTATGCGAGAACTAGAAAAGGTCCTCAAATGTAAAGATGTATCACTGAACACTAAAGTCAGGATCATTCAGACCATGGTATTCTCGATCTCTATGTATGGATGTGAAAGTTGGACAGTGAAAAAAAAGCAGATAAGAGAAAAATCAACTCATTTGAAATGTGGTGTTGGAGGAGAGCTTTGCAAATAATAGGGTGTTAGAACAAATGAAACCAGAACTATCACTAGAAGCTAAAATGATGAAACAGAGGTTATCCTACTTTGGACACATAATGAGAAGACATGATTCATTAGAAAAGATAATAATGCTTGGAAAAACAGAAGGAAGTAGAAAAAGTGGAAAGCCAAACAAGACATGGATTGATTCCATAAAGGAAGCCACAGACCTGAACTTACAAGATCTGAACAGGGTGGTTCATGACAGATGCTCTTGGAGGTCGCCGATTCATAGGGTCGCCATAAGTCGTAGTCGACTTGGAGGCACATAACAACAATTAATGAAGCAAATTGTATTGTGCCATTTTCAGTTAATATGCAACCAATTCAGCCATGGAAGTTACTGGAATTTGCTAGTTCCATTCTTGGCAAGGACCTGCATACCTGCAGATTTAAAAGTGTAGCCAAAAGAATTCTAGTGGTGCTCAAGATGGTGAAATAAATGATACCACTCCAAAATGTCGGTTACTAATACAAACAATATAGCCCAAAGTCTGACCTTGTAAAGAAAATCTGTGTGTATCCATAGTTGAAAGCATGTATGCCATAGGTCTAGATTCCTTTTTTCAGAGAAGGTGTGAAATACTAAAAATACACTGATTTTCATACATTCATTTCTCTCTACATATAAGCAGAGTTATCTGCCTGTTAACACACTAATACAATTAGAGTTTTTTCAGAGGGAAGCTTATCCTTTGGTGACCTTCTCTCTTTAGCCTTCCAGCTTTAGTTTAACTCGCGCATTCACTGATCTTTGCTATGGAAACGATACAGAAACACACAAACAGCTTGGCAGAGTTTCCTCCACAAAGCGATGGGTTGTGTGTTACAGTATACAGTTACTAGTGGAGGGTTTTTAGAGGTCAGTAGTGACAGTGTGCTGTAACGTTTTCATTATTTAGAACATTCTGTTTGATGCCTTGGTGAAGAGTATATGATTATATTTACAAAATGTAAGTGCATGATTGTGTTGCACATGAGTGTGTTTAGATTTGACCGGAACAGATGCTGGTAGCAAATATAAATAAATTTTAAATCTGCTCTGTTCCCTTTTGTAATATTACCCTTCTAGCTCCTCTCCCCTCAACCACCAGTTTAATTTACTATCTTTGTGCACAGGACATCTGGTTGCACATTCACCAGGCTGGCGTTAATGTCAGTAATCTAATATAACTAATATTCATGGAGAGATTTATCGCTGTCTAACTTGTATAAACATTTTGGATTTTAGAGGACAGCAGACAGTGTAGCTCTTTGTCATTTCAAGTACACACATTTTCTGTCTGGAAGACTTTTTAAGGGGGAAATCATGCAAAACATCTACATGGATGGATATTTAGCTTGGAAAGACAGTGTGGGACCGAGCTATCATGGGAATATAGGTTGCTGCCTTATACCAGATCAGACTATTTGTCCATCCCAGAACCATCTACATTGACTAGCAGTGGTTCTTCAGGGTCTCAGTCAGAGGTCTTGCTCATTACTTGCTACCCGATTCTTTTAACTGGAGATATTTATTTATTTATTTATTGCACTTGTATACTGCCCCATAGCCGAAGCTCTCTGGGCGGTTTACAGCAATCAAAAACATTAAAACAAATATACAATTTAAAACACATATTTTAAAAAAAATTTAAAACACAATTTTAAAATTTAAAACAATATAAAAACAATTTAAAATTTTTGGATCTTATGTGTGCAAATATTTGCCCTACCATTGAGCAAACATCTCCCAGAAGTATTACAACAAGCATTAATATCAGGAAAAAGAAACTTGAGACAATATTGGTGATATTAAACTCATCAGCTGCCTCTGTTAAAAAAAAAAAACTGCTCAAGGAGACATACAGTAAGATAGTACAAGATGCAATAAACATAATACAGTTGAAACATTCTCTCCTGCACAACTTCCTCTATGCCTTTGGTGTCTACAACTCTCTTCTCAGAGCTGTCCTACCTCTCTGTTTTATTCATTGTTTCGATTGAGGAAACTATGCTTTGTCTTCCCCCAAGATTAGTCTCTCTCTCTCACTCACTCATTCACTCTCTCACTCACTCCTGGGCTGCTTTAGCGAAATATTGTTCAGCAGATTTACTGAGGTGGCAGTCCTTTCTTAAACAGAAAATACAGTTCACACTGCAGTAATTTCACATTCATAACACTAAATGGACAACTCTTTTTGCCAAAGAGAGAAGGCTGTATCTGAGCAGTGTCCATCCTGGGCTAGCTGCCCTACAGCTGAACGTAGGAAGGAGAACACAATCAGCTAGCAGAAAAGAGCTGGGGTTGTGAAATGGGGAAGAGGGTAGTAGTTCAATTCTCATTGGACCTAGTCAGAAAGAGAAAATGGAAGCCTTTATTTCATTATAAATGAAAGTATCTTAGTTGTTTTCTCTGGAGCAGATTCCTGTCTTGGACATCATGCTTATATCGCAGCAGTATTTTTAGCAGTTCAACAGCACAAATTCAGTCTAAGAGGTAGATGCTGGGCATAATAACTGAAGAGCTAGTGAGACGTGACTGACACAAGTGTAGGAAGAATAGCTGCAGAGCTTTGGACACATATGGGGTTGAAGTGTTGATTCCCATAATGCACATAACTAAAGTTGTAGTGTGACCTTTCGTAGCAAGTTCATTTTGAAAGAATTTTCTGTTGTAGAACTTGCCAGGAATTTCAGCAAAACAGTACTGTTATTTTGCTTTAAGGTTACAGTTAGATTTATTAAATACATTATTTAATCAAAATCAGGTACCTCCATAATTAAACTTGCTTTGCTCTGACTTGTTCATTGAGTTTTCGTAGTACAGTACCAGAACCTGATTGGTAGATACTTGGTTTGAGCT
Organism: Rhineura floridana; assembly: GCF_030035675.1. Taxonomy (NCBI): domain Eukaryota; kingdom Metazoa; phylum Chordata; class Lepidosauria; order Squamata; family Rhineuridae; genus Rhineura; species Rhineura floridana. Next base: position 11,177,154 of record NC_084492.1, on the reverse strand, counting down.
GCATAAAAATCAGAAGTAAAAAGAGTGTTTGTTTGGTTTAGACATTGCAATCTGGTTTTGGAGGATTGGAAACATGGTGCAAGTTCTCCCATCTTCTACTTTTCTCTTACCTCATGACATCTGAATCTTGCACCTGTGGTTAGTCATACCCTCAAAAGCATTTGAAACCATTGTTTGAAGAGGGTTTGCAAACCTTGGTTTGGAGGACTCTAAGGTGGTATTCAATACTAGCCTTGCTCAGACCCATTGAAGTTATTAGACATGACTAACAGATCCATTAATTTCAATGGGTCTACTCTGAGGAGGACTTGTTGAATACAACCCATTGTTGTCAGAATTGGATGTGATGATTATTAGGGCAACCTAGAAATGGCACCAGAGAAGAAAAGAGGGCATGTGAGTTTGCAGTATGTTTCTAATTTTTCAAACTATGTTTTGAAGGATCATCTGAATTGAGCCATAATTTAATATTTCAGTCTGCGCCTGTATTGGATTTGTTTTTTAAGAAGTTTTTGAATATTTTTAAAAGGTTTTTAAGATGTTTTATTTTTGAGATATTTTAAAGATGTTTTTAGTGTTTTATTTATTTTATTAGATTTATATTCCGCCATACCTCCTAGTAGAAGCCCAGGGAGGTAACAAAAGCACTAAAAAAATTAAAACATCATAAAACAGACTTTAAAATATATTAAAACAAAACATCTTAAACATTTTTTTTTAAAAAACTTAAATATCTTTTTTGTTTTTAAGGAAAAAGGTTTAAAAACATATTAAAAAGCAATTCCAACAGTTTTGTCTCTTGTTTGCTGCCTTGGGTTCCTTCAGGGAGAAAGGGCAGGCTAGGAATTTAAATAATCATCATCATAATTTAATACTTGCTGTAAAATGCATTAATAGAAGTTCTTTAAAGTAAATGGAAAATGCATACAATATGGTGTCATTATTTTGTCTAGTGGACACCTTTGCTGCCCATTGAAAGTGTGGTATGTGGTTTTATTTTTATGTGCATTTGTAGGAAACATTGCAGGTTATTCTTATTTCAGTGTTAATAGACTTGATGTCGGATTTGGAAAAATAATTTGAAATAAGGTTTCTGTATCTTGTTTTTAAGAGCTAGCTCTACAGATTGCAACAATTGTATATATAAAAATGAATTTTTAGTATTTTGAAATGTAACACTTTTCAAGCAAAGTATTTGAAATTATTCCTGTGGAGAAGTGTATACGGAAGTTATTATGTTGCCATTTTGAGTGCATGAACATGAGTATCCTTCACAAAAGTGGTCTGAGCAAAGAGCAGGCAGAAAACTGGTATTTTGCTCTTAGTTTTTCTTTTAAAAAATTGTAGCATCTCAGTTCTGATAACGCATCTGTGATTAATGTGAAACTGGAATGAAGCTTAAATGGTAGAGCAATTTTCCTCATTTGCTGAGGTAATAATAGGCAACATTCATAACTACACTAATCAATGCCCTTCCTATGAAGTTCGCTATAATTCTTTTGAGCACCTTTTGTGCATTCATCAACAAGTATGCACAACCTGGAATTCCTGGGCACATCGCAAGTCAAAAGGGGGATATTGCTCAAGTATTCAATGATATACTTTGCCAACCAGTGTGCCTCCAGATTTTGTTGGACCACAACTCCCATCAGCCTCAGCCAGCATTGCCAATGGTCAGGAAAGATTGGAGTTGTGGTCCAACAACATCTGGAGGCACACTGGTTGGGAAAGGCTGATATAGAACAGTGGTTCTCAAACTTTTTTGGTTTGCGGTGCACTGTAAAACATAAAAAATTTTCAGCCGCACTTCATGTACAAAATTAAAAATATATTAATATATTTTAAACTATGAATAAAAACTATACAAGTGGGTTTCTTCTCATTTTTAAAATATACTTTCATAATATTTGCGGCACACCTAGTCACCTCTTGCGGTGCACCAGTGTGCCGCAGCGCACCGTTTGAGAATCACTGATATAGAGTATGACTATCTGTTTTAATACACTAACATGGAAGCAAATTCTGCAGGATATGAAAGTAGTAGGAAAGAGAGAAGCTACTATTACAAGGCCAGTATGGAACTCCTAATCTTGCTTTTTCCCTGTGAGGGCTTTTTGCTGCTATCTTGCTTCAGTGCTGCCATGCCAAGAGCTCAACATGAAGAGCATCAGCTGGACTATATAGAAGTGTCCAGCCCCTGCTTTGCTCCAGCTGGCCAAGAGGCCTTGATTACTGACAGGAGGGCTATTTCTAGCTGGGTTGATGTGAAGGAGGGGCACTTAGTGTGTGGATACAAGGGCCACCCCATCAACCTCTAAGTGGAGGGTGGAACTTATTTTATTGTTATGTCTGTGCTGGGAGGCTTGTTGGAAAGGTTGATGACATTTGTTGAAAGAGATGGCGGAAATGCAACCCTGTTCATTCTTCTTGATCTCTTGGCAGCTTTTGATACCAGTGACCATGGTATCCTTTTGGGGATGCTCAGGGGGTTGGGGAGTGGGGGCACTGTACTTCAGTGGTTCAGCATCCAGGGGAGTTTCTAGAAAACAGTTATGGGAGGCTTCTGTTCAACATGATGGGAGCTTTCCTGTGGTGTCCTGCAGGGTTCTATGTTGTCTCCCATGCTATTTAACATCTATATGAAGTCATTGGGAGTAGTCATCAAGTGTTTCGGAGTGAACTGTCACCAGTATGTGGATGACACTGGGTGTTCTCTCTCTGTTCCATCTAAATTGGGAGAGGTGGTTGAGGTGTGTCTGATGTCTGCAGGTGTCTGGAGGCAGTGATGGGCTGGATGTAGGCCACCAAACTGAAACTGAATCCTGAATAGATAGAGGTGTTATGTGTTCTGGAAGATGGCCTGTTCTGGATGTGGTTGCACTCCCCTGGAAGGAGCAGATTCATAGCTTGGGAGTACTCCTGGATCCAACATTGTCACTGGAGACTCAGATGGCCTTGGTGGCTAGGAGTGCCTATTTCCAGCTCTAGCTGGTTTGCCACCTACAGCCCTTTTTGGACAGAGATAACTTGGCAACAGTAAACTATGCTCTGGTAACTTCCAGATTAGATTATTGCAATGTACTCTACATGGGGCTGCCCTTGAAGACGACTTGGAAACTTCAGCTGTTCAAAATGCAGCATGTTGCCAGATTGCTGGCTGGGGTTGCTTTTAAATCTCATACAACCTCTGTTCTAAAACAGTTGCATTGATAGCCAGTTTGTTTCTGGGCCCAATTCAAGGTGCTCACACTACTGTTTCAAGCCCTAAACAATTTATGCCCCAGATATCTGTGAGATTATCTCCTTCTCTACAAGACCCTCTTGGGTGTTGAGATCAGCAGAGTGGGCCTTCTTGGGTAGTTTTGCCACCTTCAGATGCTTGGGTCGTGTGGCCCAAGAGAGGGCTTTCTCTGTGGCAGCCCCTAAATTATGGAATACCCTCCCTACAGGGGTGTATCTTGCACCTTCACTATACAGTTCTTGGCTAATGCTAAAATACCCTGGCCGTCTCTTGAGATGTATGTTTTTAGAACTCACCCTATTCCTGTGAATGTCATGTGTTTTAATATTTTTTAATACTGTATTTTAAACTTCTGTAAACTACCCTGGGACCTACTAGTGAAGGGCAGGCAATAAATAAAATAATAATGGTGGTGGTGAGGATGATAATGATGGTTTGTTTGTTTCTGTGAAGTTCCATACCTTTATGTTAGAATGTTTTCTGCTTATTTATTCTGATTTATGGTGAATCCTGATATTAGAATATTTAAGGTAAGTGATGAGTGTTGGGAGGGGGGAATGAGTGAGTAGAATGCTGGAGTGTGCTGGATGATGATTGGCTAAGTGACCGGGAGTTGAATGTTTATATTTGAGTGTATGACTGTTTGGCATTTGAACAGGGCTTGAATAGTGTTTGATGGTGGAATAAAAAGCAGGGTGGTAGATAGACAGTGTAAGGTTCAACATCTGGTGGTTTTTTCAGTTTAGATTGAGGAAGGGGTGGAGATTAGGAATTTTTTAGAGTGGGTAGGATAGGTAGGATTCTAAGAGTTTAAAGAACTGCTAGTGACGTAAGTGAAAGACCAAGAGAAACATATTGAAACCATATGCTTATGAACACAGTGGACTTGCTCTTTTTAATAACTTCTGTCCTTTAATAAACATTATTTTGTTTTCACACACACACGCCTTATTATTGGGTATGCTAAGGGTGCATCAGATACATTTATCTGGTGGCAGCAAGTACTTGAAGGAGTGTTGCAGCATCAGGTTACAGAGGATCAGCTCAGAGCTGTGGGCTGTAAAGAGACAAAGTGCCACGGGGGAGTTAAGGCTCACCTGGATACCTGAGCCATTATGCAACTCCCTCTGCTAAAAGAAATCTGTTAGCAAGGCGGGCATGACAGTTTTGCTGCTGATACTCCTCAAGGTAGCTTCTTTTATTATTTGTGTCTTGCTGATTTCAGAATATATTTATCCTACTTTGGGGGTGAGGTTAAGATGTACCTGGGCAATTCATCATGTGGGGTTGGTAGGGGAAGGGGTGACCATATTATAGGGAAGAGCAGTTAGGTATCTCACACCTGTCTTCTCTTCTGGTTCTCCAGCCAGATAGTCTCAGTAACTTTACTAGCTTGCGCTCTGGTCTTCAGATACGGTTGCTAAATCCTTGGTCCATAACAAAATCTTTCTCTTCCGTGATTTAACTGTGGATGAGGAGACTGACTTGGTGTGCATTATTGAGAGGAAGCTGGGAGGAGTTAGTCTTTTTGGACTGTGCCCTTCTAGATACTCAGGGCAGTATTAGCATAGGCTTGTGGGATAGGGAGTTTCTTTAGTCTGGGGTCTCCAGTCCATTACCTCCCGATGCCCATGAAGGCCTTCAGTAGGGATGGAATCCGTTGAGTGGTGCTGGTTCAAAATCACTCCATTGACCTTAACAGGTCTGTATCAATTCAAGTTCATTCTTTGTCTGCTATTCATGGTTTTTACCAGTCTGTTTTCTTCCAAAAAAAGAAAAGTATTTTTATTAATATTGATAATTTTAAAGGAAATACATATATTTTGAAAGGCAATATCAATAAATGCAAGGAGATATTAATAAAATTATTGTTCTTTATCAATATTTTAGAGACTTTTTTTTAAAAAAACCCATTTTCAAAATAGGTGTGAAAATCACTGCATAAAAATCTGATATGAAACAATAGAGAATAAGTGGATTAATGGAAAATTCAGTACCAAATCCAAATTGGGTGGAATTCTAGCACATCCCTAGCCTTCAGTGGTGCCCACAGCAGGTAGCTTAAAATCTGGGTTTTCATTTTAAAAAAAAAAGTAAGTCTCTAGCCCTCCTACAAAGAAAGTTATGGAGCAAAATATGAAGGTACCATTCTAAGCAATTTTTGGTGAAATGATCCAACCTATGGTTTCCACTCAGAGCTACAACTTCCCGGCATCTTTAACAAGCTACAGTTCCCATGATTCTTTGGAGGAAGTCATGTGCTTTAACTGTGTGTTGGATGTTCTCTAATGTATGGTGTGGATCTGTCCATTAATGATTGAAGTCAGATGTGATCGATGAGTGAATTGTTTGATTTCTAAAGAGCTGCTGTTCTAGTATACTTTTTCTGCTTCTGTCTTTTTGTTTCTAGTTCCTGGAATTTCCATAGTTTGCCCTTCCTTTTTCCCTAGCATCGAGGATGCATCTTTACTGTACTGTATTTGTGTGAGATCAGGTACTGCCTAGAAGTTATTTTCTGCAAATTCTATTACACAAGAAGTATGGGTGGATGTTAAAGAATCCTCTTCCCCCCCAAAAGGCAAAAGTGAAAATTTTGCAAAGCAAAAAAATTTAATAGCTGCATGGCAGGCAGAAATTCAACAGGACAAGCGTTTTGTAATAAGGAAATACAATTAGGGAAAAAACATCACGATGGCTACGCTCTAATTTTGGATTATGCCATGTCCGGATGGCAGCCATTTTGTGACTGGTGCCCCCAATACTCAGAATTTGAAATGTGCCCTTCGGTCAAAAAGGTTTGGCAACCCCTACTTCAGTCTGTAGGAATTCCATACACCTCTGTAGGCATCCTGCTCAGTCAAGCGCCAAGCTTGAGTGTTTGTATTTTGTGTTGGGGGTTTGAGATGGATTAGGGATTCTGCTGGCGTATTGACCACCCTGCTGTCCATTTATTTCTCCTGATTGGATAGAGACGTTCCCTGCATTGGTGTTGAGGACTACTAGAAAGATTGATCTGGGTGAACTCAACATTCTTGCCAAGATCATCATATTCAGGCTCCATGGCTGCTATGACAACCATGGGGCCGACGTAATATGCTGTTTATCCAGCAGGACACACTCTTGGTTTGGTTTTAAACTAGACAGAAGGATAGTGATCTACAAGTGGAAGATTTAACATGTATTACTTTGTTACGACCAAGTCATTTTCTACTGAGGTTTACCATTATCTAAGGTTTAGACTTTTAGCGGTCTTTCCTTCTGCAAGGGTGGGATACCTTGGAGGCTAATAAATCCAGTTGGATTCCGGAGGACTCTGGCTATTTTTCCTGCTGTATCAAAGTCTTGGTCAGTCTGTGATATGCAGATGACTCTGACAGATGACACCTTGCTGGGTTTTATTGTGGTTTTAATTGTTTTACTTGCTGTGCTGTATACTGATAGGGGGTTGGCTGGGGTTTTGCTTTATTTTAGTTTTTTATTGTGAATTATGTTTATGCAAACCACCCAGGGAACTTGGATGGATATGTGGTATTTAAATGCTTTGAATAAATACCTAGCAACATTAATGCAGGGCAACGTTTGCACAGGGAGAATCAGTGGATAGTGAAGGTCCTTAGCTAATCTGTGGTCTGTTTTGATCCCAGTGTCAGGATTAGTTAAGCACTTCTGTTTTTTAAGCATAAGATCAAGAAATGTAGCACTTTCCTTCTTTTGCTGTTCCAGGACAAGTCTTTTAACTCCAGTGTAACTTTTTAAAAATAAAATATTGGAGAATAGTTATACTGAGTTTCACAAGCACATTGTATTATATGGCAGTTAATTTAAGATTAGTACAGTTGGTACAGCACATTGCTGCTTCCTTAAAATATCCTAGTTTGTAACATCATGTTCTGAGCAGCTGTTGGAGTTTGCAGAAAATGCTGCAGTAGTTTTTGTCTTATTGGGGCCAATTCACACGGGCATTTTTTCTACCAAGGAGTATCTCTTTCTGCTCATCCCCCCCCCACCACTTTGGGGAGGAATCCAGGTGGTATTTTAATATGGTGAAGCAATTCCTGCGTGCTTAACTCTCAGGCCTCAGCCAACGGAGTCTGATGAGGAGTCCTCATCAGAGGAAGACCAGGAGGCTCTGGTCTGTGACCCAGCCTGAGCTCAGGCTCCAACTGAGGGTGAGGGGCCAGGATCCTGTGACTGTCTGGATGAAGGTTTAATGGGTGAGACGAGAATAGCAGCCTTGTTACATGATGTCTCATCTCTTATTCCTGGGATACAGTAATTGCATTCTCCCAAAAGTGGGAAGTGATTGTGAAAACTGATTATCTTTGAAAATATATTTAATATATTTCTTAATGAGTCAGGAAGTCACTGGATAGGTTTAAGTATGCTGCTATTCTTCCTATCTATAGTAAGGGGATATTTGAAGTACTGCCCATCCTTCCTGTGTATAAAGAGTACAGTGAGTATATGGAAACTATTTTATGTAGTGATAGAATTCATATTTAAAGTTTTTTTAAGCACATACAGCTAAAAATGTTTACATTGAGACAAATTTTAAAACTAAGCTGCCTACAAAATACGCGGGGTTTTTTTGTATTTTGGCTCATGAAAGTAAATATGTAACTTACCTTCAGAATCCCATTTTTTGTAAAATAAATTGGCTTTGTACAAATACCAGAAAACAGAAGTTAACATATTAGAAATGTCTCTTTCTCTTTTCTATCAGCTCCTGGGTTATAGTGAAAAACCAGTAAACCTACAGATGTTCATTGGGACAGCAGATGATCGTTACTTACGGCCACATGCCTTTTACCAGGTGCACAGGATCACAGGCAAAACAGTTGCTACTGCTAGTCAAGAGATAATTATTGCTAGCACAAAGGTCTTGGAAATTCCACTTCTTCCTGAAAACAGTATGTCAGCCAGGTATGTAAGAAGATTCTTCCAAGCAGGTCAATATATTATGTTCCAGGTTTCTCATCCATGTGTAGGGAGGGGAGGTTACAGACCTCTTAGTAAATGTGTGCTATCTTCTAATAATGGCTTCTTGTTTCATTTTAAAGAAAGCTTTCTCTAGCTTGGTACAAGGCTTATTATGGATTTCATTCCTTAATGTGAAAAAGACAAACTGAAAAATTTCTCCATGCTACGAACATTTTTTTTTTTTGCACCAAAGGAATTGCTTAATATATATTTCAGAAGTCCACTCCACAGTAACTTGGAGCAGTGGTTTCATTATGGCTGCCCCTGTTCTGTGGTACAGCGGTCCGGCTGAGATATAACAGGCGCCCACTCTCTGTACTTTCTGGAAACAATTGAACACATTTTTGTTTTGACAGAATTTTTCAGCTGGATTAAGAGATCTCTGCCTTATGTGTTCATTTTGTATTGTTTTTAAATCTGTCTTCAGTTACTGTTTTTAAAACTATTTTAGCTGTTTTTATTATGTATTTCTAAAAAACCTTGATATATAGAAGGCGATTAATAAATTAATGATAAATAAATAAATGGGCTAGATAATAACTGAAGAGCTTAGTTGACTAGTTGTGTAATTAGGATTGTTACAATGAGTTATGTTATTTATAGTGTTGGTATGGTTTTTGTGTTGCTGTTATATCTGCCATTTGTTTTTTTCTGTATTTTATTATTTCACTTGAAATTGTTTTTGCCATTGTTTGACTTGCTGTAAGCTATTTCATATGCTGTGTGTTTTTGTACGTCGCGTTGAGGCCTATTTTTGGAAAAATGCGACTAACAAATGATATAAATAAAGAAATAAATAAACTTAGGGTTTTTTTGTATTTGAATATTAGCAGATTTCTAAAGCAGCTTTTTCTTAGCCTGTAAGTATACTTGGGATGTCTGGTTGCTCTCTTCTGTCTTGTCCTCCCTCTCTCCTCCCCCGCCCCCCCCCCTGTTGGGTGTGGCTCATATTGATTCCAGAAAATGCCATATCTGTTTCAGACAAACCAAACATTTCTGGTCTGTGTGACGGCAAAATATTATGGCCAGACACAAAAAAGCAGGTTAAAATAGTATGGTTCAAATGTAATGTACCCAATCCTCCAAGCCCATGTTTTGTCAGGTCAGGCATGTGTACTTTGTGTCAAATTTCCCTTCTTCATTTGCACAGTCCCTGGGCCCCTATTGGGAGGCAGGACAGGATACAAATTTAATAAATAAATAAAATGTGGGTAGGACAAGGGAGTCTGTGAGCCTGCACCACATGGTTTGGCAGATTAGAAACATTGTATCAGAACTGACCCAAGTGAATTTGAGCTTAATCTAACCCTCAAGATTTAGAAATGTGATATATAGGAAGGTAACAGTTGCTGAATTAGTGTTATAACAAGTGTACCATATCCACCAGCTGTAGTCTGGCATGTGCAATTTTCATGAGAGTTACTCATGAGAATTTCACTGGTATATGTGAACTATATGTGAATAAACATCCATGGTTTTTCCAACTCATGCTACATTTTCATAGTGGACCTTAGCAATGGGACCTTAGGAATGTCTGTTCTTACCACAAGCCTGTTTGTAACTGTGCCTGATTAGTGTTGCAATTTTGTTTTACAAAATCAGGATTCTTCTACATTTTTTCTTATAAGCTGCAATTTCAAAATCATGTTCGCTTGCAAAATTAAGAGACCATGATGTTTCTTAGTGTTTCTAAGTGTGAGCCCTACCAATGACATTTTCAATAGCCTCCTTTGTTTCTCCATCTGTTAATGGTCCTGGGGTAGAGTATCGAGCCGGCAATCCAGCATAAACAACTAAATATATATGAATGTTGCTTCCATGTTCAACAAGTATCCAAACAGCAAGAAGAAAAATATGTCACTTCATAAAATATACATGCTTGAATTATTTAAAAAGTAATACATGACATGTAATTCATTCAGTTCTCTGGTCTCCCTCAGTATTGATTGTGCAGGTATTTTGAAACTCCGCAATTCAGACATAGAACTCCGTAAGGGGGAGACAGATATTGGAAGGAAAAATACAAGAGTGCGACTTGTGTTTCGAGTACACATCCCACAGCCTAATGGAAAAGTCTTGTCCCTTCAAGCTGCTTCAATACCTGTTGAATGCTGTAAGTTTTCTCTCTGTTTTTTCCCCTTGATATTAAGTCATACACCAGGGCTGTGGAGTCGGTACGCCAGACCTTCAACTCCGACTCCTCTATTTTTCTACTGTCCGACTCCGACTCCTTCATAAATGGCAAATGTATATTAACTAGTAATAACAAATTTACTGTAGTAAAATGGTAGCAAGGCATTTCATCACCACCACGTGAATCCAGAGCTTGGAAAAGTTACTTTTTTGAACTACAGCTCCCATGAGCCCAATCCCTGGGGCTGATGGGAGTTGTAGTTTAAAAAAGTAACTTTTCCAAGCTCTGGATTCACGTGGTGGTGATGAAATGCCTTGTGCTACCATTTTACTACAGTAAATTTGTTATTACTAGTTAATATACATTTGCCATTTATGAAGGAGTTGGAGTCGGTACATTTCTATCGACTCCGACTCCACCCAAAATTGCTCCCGACTCCGACTCCACAGTCCTGTCATACACAATAGAATGAAAATTATTTTAATGTTCATGTTCATGCAGGGCTATTCTCCTTTTGATGCTGATCTGGGAGAAAACCTTTTTTTTATTTTGATGCATTCTTTTGCTTTTCTGAGCTTTGTTGCCTTTGTTGTACGTTACTGGGTTAATAGGCTAGATTTAATATTTTGTTAGATAAATATTGATTATTATTATATTGTGTGTATATTAATTGTAATGTTGGTATTTTTGAATTGATTTTGTGCCTGTTATCAGCTGTATTGTGCTTCTAGCTGGAAGAAAAAGTTGGTATATGGATCCCAATTCAGCACTTCAGAAAACAGCCAGATTTGGCCCAAAGCACTTCAGAGGTGGTGTGGCTTAAAATACTAATTCAGGGGAAAAGAAGCTTCATGCCTTCCATACTCATTATTAGGGGGAAATGGCTTTAACTTATTAACTTTTGACAGAATTGGATGAAATTTGTGGGCATAGTAGCACCTCCGAAAGATAAAGCCTACCAAATTACTGACAAAGATCCTGTGTGTGTGTGCGTGCATGTGGACACACGCTAAGCACCTTTAAAAGTTGATGCTGGAGGAAGAACTAAAAGGGATTTGCTTTCCTCCCCGTAGGTTTGTGGACAGCTATTTTATTTTGTAAAATAAAATCCCATGTATAGTTGGGGTCACTCTAAGAGAGTAAACTGCTCAAGGTTGGGTGCAGGGGCTAGACAGTTATAATGAATGGAGGAAAACAACTCCAGGCTTGTGTTCTTTTGAATTTGCACCAAAAGTCAGAAACTTAAGTGCAAAGCTGATTGGCAGGAAAGGGTTGTGGGCATGTGGTACAGTGGCAATATGATCTGATTGCCCAACATTTTCCAAGCAAACACCCCTAACAGAACTAGGAAAGAGTACAGATGAGATAAGAACAAGATGATACCTTATTTCAACATTCCTTCTACAAAACAGGTACTACATAAATATAGCAATGATATTGTTCTTTAGAGGAGAGGTGGAAATACGAATAATTTCTGTGTGGACATACAATTGTTTCTCTTGTAGAATTGCATGCTGGTGTAAACTGTTTCTCCCTCCTTTAGGAAAGTGAACAATAAGTGGTTACAAGCACAGTTTTAACAATAAATTTAGGCTTTTGCTACCTTACTGGCTTATCTGTAATTTCAGCATGCTTATGTAATTGTCTATATCTTTTTCACAAAGCTCAGAGATCGGCTCAAGAACTTCCTCAGATAGAGAAATACAACATCAATAGTTGCTCAGTAAATGGAGGCCATGAAATGGTTGTTACTGGGTCGAACTTCCTTCCAGAATCAAAAATAATATTTCTTGAAAAGGGGCAAGGTAAGTTAATCTATTTCAGATGGCACAAAGGCATTAGCTCGATGATTGGAGCATCTTGTGCTCTCTTACCCATGAAGGTAGCTGAATACTGATGCTTAAACTTGAAACACAGGTGTAGAGAGAGTTCTGCTTCCTTTTCTCTTTTCTTATACATGCAAGTGTAAACTGTAGATACTGTGTTAGCATCGTCTCCTGGTACCTATTGTCTGCTTCTGTATCTATTGGTATTGTCAGACCTTGATAACTACCTGACGTATTTATCATTTGAAGTGACATCAGAAACTAGTGTAGAGCAATATCCACTATTTTTTCCTATTTTAAACCAGGCAGAGCAGTCCTAAATATAGGAAACCAGCAGAATTTACACAGGCTTAAATTAAGCTGGCATAGATTATCCCTTTCCAACCTCTGTTCAGCAGCATGTCTACTGTTGGCTGAGCTGACCCAAGCCTGGCCGAGGGAAAACAAATGTTTAAAATAGTTTGACTTACACAACCCTTTTTGTACTCCTGGTTTGCCATGTCATGTGACTGAGCTGAAAAAGGTTCGGAGTGGGTGTAAATCTCTCCTTGCCCTGCCACGCCCCTAGAACACCACTTTTTGGGACTTAAGCTGGCTGAAGTTTCTCTGGCTGAGCCAGTTTGAGGGAGTTACACCAGCATAGACCTGGCTCAGTCAGGATAACCCAATATCTGTCTATTCCAAACTAGCTCATCACAGCAGAACTGGGGTTTGGTTTGTGCTGTTAGCTGCTTAGTACTAGTGGAGGATTTTTCCTCACCAAGTAGGTGCTTTACACTTTATCACTGATTTTTTTAATACCTTCACTTTTTCTGTGGCTTCACTTTTTCTGTGACACATGCCTTAACTCTCTCTACCTCCAAATGTACCCTTTTGTGCTGTTTGCTTTTTATGCATGCTGTTCTGCAGTATCACCAGCCTCTATTCTGTGAATTAATTATGAATGTGCCTGCCCTGTGCCAAAACAGCAACTGCTTTCCCTCTCCCATTTCAAATTCTTTGAAGCCCACTTTTTTCTATACAGCACTTCGCTTTCTGGAGTATTTGCTAGCAGTTAATTCAAGGTAATTTAATTTCATAGTACAGATGTTTGAGAACTGTTGCAGTGAGAGAAACGTTTTGACTTTTAAATGAAAACTACTATTAAGACTTTTTACAGTCTGTTTTGTCTCCCCTTAATTATTGGATGATGTTTTAAAATAATTCGATACTTACATATTTCTCTTGACAGATGGACGGCCCCAGTGGGAGGTAGAAGGGAAAATAATTAGAGAAAGGAGTCAAGAGGTGAGTTTTTTTTAAATGTGGGGAATTACTTTACTTGATTTTTTTTGTTACAGTATTTTTAAAAGAATTGCAGTCTTGTCAGTACCTTGACAGACATTTGAGTGCAATGTGGGTAACCCTAAACTTTCTGGTTTGTAGCAAAAAGGTTACACTTTTAAAGAAAACTGATCTACTTCATGGCTGTATGTGTATCAGTAGGAGTGCAAAAATGTTTGCAGAGTGTAGGAGTTATCCAATTTTCCTAGGAGCTAACTTTTAGAATGGGAGTTGGACCTGAATTGGCCAGTGACAGGACCTTGGTGAAAGCACTTCACTGAGAGGTGGCAGGGCTCAAGCTAAAAATGGGGATTGGAGTAGTGGAATAATGAATTGAACACAGAGGCTTCAGATGTAAAAAGAGACAAAACTGTGTGGAGAAAAGAGGATGATAAAGGAAAGAAGATGACAGTGGAGACTGTGTGAAAAGGACAGAAGATGTGGTGACCTCTAGATCTCTGACACATGTCAGCAAGTATAGGAAGAGTCCTATATCCACCTGCTGCTTACTCTCTTCAGCTACATAGAAACAGTCAGGACTAGGCAACTATATTTTTGCACCACTACATTTTTTAGCCACTGACAGGTCCAGCATGTCTGGATGTTTGACTAGTATACTAACATTCTGGAAGATATTGTAAATAATTAGAATACCAGTGTGGACATTTGTCCTGCACCAAGACAACTGAGTTATAAGAAATTAAAAATCATAATTAAGTTTTTTGTGGCTTTCAAAGGGTACAAAAGAAATGGAAGAAGAGATGGGGAAGTTGCCCTTTCCCTGTAATGGCCATTCTCTAAAAAGACACTACCACTTACAAGTCTCTGCTCTGTAGCCTAGCATCATACTTTAGGGGAGAGAGTGGATGCTTTGCTACATGATCCTAGGGAAGAATAAACTTATTTGGGAGACAATGGTTTCTAACGTTAACCTTGCTTTTAATACGCACCTTTGTTCATTTTTTCATTCAGGCTACAATTGTTCTTGAAGTTCCTCCATACCACAACAAAACAATTACATCTGCTGCCCAGGTGCAGTTCTATGTTTGCAATGGCAAGAGGAAAAAAAGCCAGTCTCAGCATTTTACTTACACTCCAGGTACAGACCTTCTTTTCAGTATAAATCAGGGGAGAAATTCAAAATATTATTTATTTTAAATAACTTATGGCATTTAACCTGGTTTTGGGGTACCAGATTTTGGAGAGGAACACGGCTATTGAAATGATTAAATTGGAGTTTGCAGTTTTGTACAAAGCTGCAATTTTTGGCTGCTGATACAATATTGAGAAGTACGTGCAGCCAGAGGTATTTTGAAAACATTCTAGCTCTTGATCCAACTGAAAAAGCAAGCCAGTTTTCAGTGGAGAAACGGTTTGCCTGTTCAGCTTGAAAGATAGAAACAGGAAAACCTTTATTTTACAGAATAGATGTGAAGGTCACTGTTGGGTGAAATAGCGATGCAAAGTATGGTATTGTAGCCTATATGGAACTTCTGTTCTCAGTCTCCTGTTTTCATTTGACACGTGTCTCTCCCACTCACAACATCTCTCTCAATCCAACCATATACAATTTACTCAGAAATATATAGTATTACTGTCTTGAGTTAAATATTTCAAAATGTCTAAAATACTGATGGTACACACATTTTGTAAAATAACACCATCTCAGTACACGCAATAAAACACATAACGTTTGAAAGCAAACTTTGTTCTTTATGACTATTGATATAAAATATACAAACCATGCCCTGAAATGACAACTGGGTTGCTTAAAAAATCATGGTTCCTGTGCTGAACTTTCAGTTGGCATGCCAAAATGCTGCTCAACCTTTTAATTTTTGCATAAAGTGCTTGTAAAAATGGCTTTATTCTTCAATATTTCCAGTGCCTGTAATGTGAAAATTATTGTCCAGGTCTACATTATCAGTAGCAAGTTGAGTATATTTCCTTCACTACTTTCAACAGAGATTGAAAGCAGCTTGCAATTAAAATCCATACAGAGATGCTACAGAATTAGGGATATGAAGGTGATTGTAACGGATGAGGGGAGGAGTATTTTCTGTTGGTACAGTATTTTCTGTTCAGTTCAAGTTCCAGGCTTTTCTCTGCAACTTCTTAGTTAATTCTGCTATAGTTAAGTGTGGCATTGATTCCGATTTGAATATGGGACCTTCTGCATGCGATCTCCATCATGTCCTTTTTTTTAAAAAAAAAATTGATAGCATAACTGGGGAAGACATCTACATGGGACCCCCATGGCTACTTTGATTAGGGTTGATTGTACAGGGACATATATGACCTTGTTCTGACTTGGTCACATAAGATACTACCTTATCCCAAGTTCTGATGTTCATTACTATCTGTGAACTTTAATAAATAGCTGATTTTCTTATTTCATAGTCATACTGAAGCAAGAGAACAGAGATGAAATGGATTTGTCTTCAGTTCCATCGTTATCCTTGACGCGTTGTACAGGTGTTAAAGGACTTGCTTCTCTTCAAACTCAGCTGCCTTCCCCAGATCCAGGGCTCTCACATGATAGTTTACTTTCTACTTCACCCAGGAGCCTTGTATGCCCAGTCCAGCAAACATACACAACCATGGTGTCCTCACCAGTATCCCAGTTATCACACATCCAAAGTAGAAACATAAGTCCAGGTGAAGAGCATCCTGTTTTGTCTCCAGCTGTAGCCCACCAATCTTTTCAGGTTACATTAGCGCCTTCTGTGAGGCCTTCCTACCAGCCTATGCAACCTAATGTAATGTTTAACGGGCAGTCTGGTCTTCCCATGAACTCTGCCTCCTCCAGCCAAGGATATAATGCAATTTCATTTCAGCAAGATGCAGCCATACCTTCATTGATAAACCTTAGCTGCCAGTCTCTACCACCAATGCCGTATCATTCTTCAAGTCCAGGTTCAGTGTCAACTTCAGCTGCAACAGGAGGTCATCCTTCTGCACACCCGGCTCATTCAAGACAATCATCGCCTCATCTGCAATCAGTGGGGTACCATTGTCCAAATCCTCGACAAAGTTCTGTCTCTTCTGCAATGACTTCGTCCCTTGGACACCCTTCCACACAGTTGCAGCAGGTGACATACCATTCTTCAAATCCAGGTAACACTTCATCACCATCCCCAAAATCTTCTCATTCTTTGGGCCATTCACCACGATCTGGGCCATCTTCTCCACAAGTGCATCCTATGCCTTACCAAACTCCTAGCTCAGGACCTGCTTCATCCTCTCCTCCTCCAACTGCTGTTAGTCACTCCGGACAACAGTCCCCACAGGCTCACAGCCCAGGTTTGGGAGAAATTTCTGAAGCTTCATCTTTGATGCTTCATAACATATGTGACACATCTCCATTTTCACCAGAGGGATCGGCTGTTAACATTAAACCCGAACCTGAAGATCGAGAGTTGAATTTTCAGACAATGGGGCTGCAAGACATTACCTTAGATGATGGTAAGTGATGTTACATTTGAAGCGTACATATGAAGTTGAATGGGTTGCTGCTTTCAAAAAACAACAAAGGATTGCATCTGGAGAGTCTTATCTGTATACATGATACTTCAGGTTATTGTGGGCTTTCCCATATGTTCCAATATTGGTAGCAGGTATAAGTGCGATTGGGTAATGGGTTGTTGAGCATTTCATATGTGTGGAAGTCTTTGTTTACTCAGGACTTCAGGGCTTTTCTGTGCATAAAAAAGCCTCTAGTTCAGGTGAACAGTCATCTCTTGGTAACCTATTTAAGGTTTAAGTGTTTGTTTATGTTAGTATATTTTATGCCTGTTTCATGTGATTTTACTAGTTAAATCTTGATTATGTGATGTGTGTTCAGACTGGGTCATGTGAAAACAGGTTTTACAATGCATCACTAAACAAGCCTTTGTATCATATTTTGGATGCAAATCATGTAGCTGAAGAACACTGCTTGGAGCTGCATACTTTTTTCTATGAATAAATGATACAGAATTGTGCTTTCAAATGTTATGCAGCATAGAGAACTTGGGTGTGGTTTGCTTATAGAGGCAACTTTTAACAGGTGCCTTTGAATAATACCTTTATGTTAAAGTTAGGAAGGGACCTAAAATATGTTAAAACATTTTTGACAGTGTGTGTGTTCCTAAAATGTTCTGGCAATCTAACAGTTACTTATTTCTTTAAAAAAAACATTTTTATTAAGATTTTCAATATAATATGAAACAAGCAATATATAAACAAATGGAATGGAATAGGCAGTATCGCATCATAAAAATACTTATTCACATCAAGAGTTCCAAATTTTTCGGGTAACCAGTGGAAGTTGCTGCTGTAATTGATATCTATAACATGAAACAAAGTCCCACCAAACAGTATAAAATGCATCAGGTTTTGCTCTTCCTTGAAGTGAATGTAAAGAGAGTGTATTTTTTTCTAGGATAGGAATATTCCAAATGTTTTTATACTACAAACGGAGATCCAAAGCTTTCCATGTTTGAGTAATAGAGCGTTGTGCTGTGAACAACAAATATACCACCAAGTCTTTGGACATTATGCCAGCATTAACATCATCAAAGACTGAAAAAAGGGCTACCTGAATATTACATCTGATAATATTTGAGACTTCATCAGACACCATTATCCAAAAGGACTGAACCCAGGGACAACCTCATTAAGGGTGGAAATAGATACCCTGGCTATCACATCTCTCCAGCATGCTGGAGAGGCACCTGGTATTATTTGTGAGAGCTGTTTGGGGTCCTATACCACCTGTGGTATATTTTAACATAGCTTCTTTGGTTTGTGCTGAGATCAGTTTAATTGGTTTCTGTATCCATAACTTTGACCATTGTCTGTCATCAAACTGAATTCCCAAATCCACTTCCCACAAGGTTTTCAGACTTGTCAAGGGCCCTGTATTTAAGTATATTAATTCTTTATATAAATTGGCAACCAATCCTTTTCCTGACCCTGAGTTCAGAAAAATGAATTCCAACGTTGTGAGAGGTCTTGCAGCAAGTACACGAATATTTGGGTCTGATAATAAGTATGTTATATGTCTAAATTGTAGCCAATTAACATTCAAACCATGCAGGTCCACCTGCAATTGCTGTTGTGTGACTGGGTTGCTGTTTATGTAAAAATATTGTAATCTAAAATAACCCTTCGTTTCCTGGTGAGTTAGCAGGGCTTTTATTGTATGGTCTGTTACAGCTGGTTGTGAGAGTAATGGACTTAGGGGTGACCGAATTGGAGATATTAGAGATTGCCATCCTTTCTGAACCTGGAAAGTGCTTAGCATGAATGGATTATTAATTTTTCTGAGAAAAAATATTGAAGTATTGTTAAAGGTCCAAAAAGGGCCTAGATCCAACTCACTTTCCTCCAGAGGTATGCATAATTTTTAATGTCATACAGCACAATTGTTTCAATTAGAAAGCATCATAATATGTTGCAAGATGTGGCAATCCCCATCCTCCTCCATCTGGCTTTATATAATATAATTTCATTGCCAAATGTGTTTTTTTAGATTGAAAAACAAATTTGTTAATATGTTGCTGCCATTGTTTAAAAGTTGTCGGATGGGTGTGGGGAGAACTTGAAATACAGTAGGGCCCCGCTTACCGGCGTTCCGCTCATGCGGCGGCTTTCAATTCGGGGAAATTCCCTGTTTTAAAGCCGATTTTGCGCTTTTAGGGCGTTTCGCGACATTTTTGCGTCATTTTTGCGCGACGCGGCCCATTATAGTCTATGGGTTCCGCTTTACGGCAGGGGCCTGGTCCCTAACCCTATGTATTAGCAGGGCCCTACTGTAGAAATAAGAAACGGGAGAGTATTTTCATATGTATTGCTGCTATCCTAACATAGAAAGCTGTAATTTTTTCTTCATCTGTTTAGCTCCTTTTTCAGTTGTTGGACCAAAAGTCTGAAATTCAAATAAAACAATTTTGAGAGATTTCCGGGTATATGTACACCAAGGTATTTCAGTGCCTTGCAACATATTGGAATTTGGCTGATTTTTAAAAATTCCAATTGTTTCACTGGTTTAATATTAAAAAAATAATATAAGATTTGTCAAAATGCAGAGACCTTCTGATTTCTCAAATAATTGTAATTCCTTTTGTAAAACTGGGACTGCCCTCCTGGGATTTTGCAACATTAAAATAATACCTTTGTACAGATTTATAAGATGCTGCTTACCCTCTGCCCGGTAGTCTTCCACAGACTCATTATTCCTCAGAGCAATAGCTAGTGGTTCCAAGGAGAAGGCAAAGAGCAATGGCGACGGGGGGCAGCCCTGTTTAGTACCTTGTTGAATTGAGATAGGGGTAGCATCAAAGTTGTTCATACGTACCAGAGCAAAGATTTTGGATTATAGTTTGGACACATTATTTACAAAATCATCTCCCAAATCATAGATTTTCAATACATTAATCAGGAACCTCTATTCTAATCAATTGAAGGCTTTATATGCATCTAAAGAAAAAATAGCCAGTGGTGATTTTTTAGAAATAGCAGCATGAATAACATTTAGAACCCCACGGATTGGATCACTAATGTATCTACCTAGTATAAAGCCTGTTCAGTCCAGATGTATTATAGAAGGAGCTATCAAATTCAGATGGGCAGCCAAGATAAAGCCAAATAATTTTTGGTCTTGATTCAGCAGGGTGATGGGTCTATATAGGGATCCACCAGCCTGCTGTCTCTACCAGGTTTTGGGAGTACTACAATATGTGATGTTAACCATGTATCAGGGAGTGGGTCTTATTGCCAAATTTCATTAAACAAAGCAACCAAATGGGGAGTCAAAATATCATTCTGTTTTTCATAAAATGAACTTCCGAACCCATCTGGTCCTGGGGCTCTGTTATTTTTTAATTTCTGTGTAGCTGCTTCAACTCCTCAGAGATAGGTGTATCCGTAACAGGTTAGAGTTGTAGTTTTTGTAAATATTGTAAAATTTCTTTCTAATTGGTATATTAGATGTATATAATTTGGAACAATAATTTTGAAATGTTTCGTTAATAAGTTTAGAATCTTGGGTCAATTTTCCATTTTCTAATTGAAACAATTTGATATTATTTTTAAGTCTTTTTTCTTCAATGCATTGGCCAACAATTTAGAATTTTGGATACCTAATTCATAATATCTTTATTTGACATAAATTAGAGGTTTAGCCATTTTTTGTGATGCAAGGAGGAGATAATGCTGGTATGGTGCTAGGGCAGTTTCTCTTTTGCAGTGTTGGAGTTTGCTGCTAGTCGCCTCAGGGATCCACAGAACCAAATAAATCTTCAGCATCTGTTTCCTCCTCATTCCAAGGATTGTTAATATTAAAAAGGAACAGAATATGAGTCATGTCATTTTTAGTGGAAGCTTTGTGCGGAATGCCATCTACTTCTGTTATAAGGGCAAACGAAAACTCCATCTATATCTGATGTTTGCCTCTCTTAATAGATTGGTTGCAGGCTTAAATGCTTTGTGGTGGCGAAGTGTCTCAGCACTCAGATTGTGAAGAAATAAGGTGGGTTTCCCATCATGTTCCACCTGACCCTTCACTCTGAAACGATAGGGCATCCTTTTTTGCATAATTAGAAAAGGCAATAATAACATCCTTTGGTAGTGCATTTTCTTTTGGACAAGGGCGTCAGCTTCTGTTTGCCCTTCTATGTCCATTTTAGTGAGCTCCACTTCACGAACCGGATCTTTCCACCATTCAAGTAAGAACATGGTTAAATCACCTTGGCCTAATTGCTCAGCAAGACCACAGATGCAAAAATTCTTTCAACATCCACAGTTCTTCTGGTCGTTAATAAATCTTTGTGGCCATAGACGAGCTGTTTAATATAAAGACCATGGCAAGTTCCAAGCTCCATAGCTTACATGGCTATTTTTTCCGTATCTGCCATATGCTCTGTAAGAGTATTAATCTTATCTTCAAGGGTTTAAAATGATGTTTTCCATTTCTTAACTAATTCTGCATGTAAACTAGAGATTTGCGCGGCAACGGCTTCAGAATGATCTAGGGGGCAATCCTGCATCCGCTTTCCTGCTCTTAGGTGCTTTAGTCGCCATGTTTGTTACTGGGGCCTCTCTTGCGTTGTTACTATGGTTGGCCAGAATTGGTTTGAAAAAGCAAGTCAGATCACAGATTCCACTCCCCAATGTGCTAGGGAGCATAGTCCACCAGTGCCTCACAAATTTAATGGATATGTTGACCTGAGAGGTAGCGATAGATGCGTTTTATGGATGGGGAGGGAGGGAGTGACGATCTTACCCAGCTATCGCTGTAGGTACACACATGCACCTCCCAACAGTTACTTATTTCTATTGCTGTTGCTGCTTGCTTTCAAGTATTGAAACAACGGTTCATTAATGAAAACATATGACCTATGCCTAATCAGGACAAAACATCCCACTATAGGAGGGACCAGGGCTGTGGCGTTGGTACGCTAAACCTTCAACTCTGACTCTATTTTTCTACTGTCTGACTCCGACTCCACCCAAAATTGCTTCCGACTCCACAGCCCTGGAAAGTGCTGTAAATGTCTTTTTAAATTGGAAGCTCTCATAGGAGCATTTTTATCACTGCCCGAATATGCGCTGATCTTGGCATCACAGCATTTGTCTTCACCTGGGTCATACACTGACACACAAAATGTTTTCCATCTTGAGTTATGGTGAAGTGCTAAAACATGATATACAGGAATATTGATGATGATTATATTTTTTATTTGATCAGAAGTTCCCAGGGTGCGTCACAACAATATAAAATACAATTGTGTTTTAGCAGAATGAGTAGCACAATTGCATAGATTTTGAAAAGATTACAAAATGCTTGAGGATTTTACTTAAAATTTCCCCTTGGTAGTGTAACAGTAATTTATGCAGCCTTTATTAACTGGTTTGAAATTATGTTATCCTTGATTTATGTTCAGTATCAGATTAGGATGACCTTTTGCTAATCTTCTTTCACTTCCTTATCCATTGTATCTCCCATTACATAAAACTGTGGATTAAAAAGGCAAAAAATAAGGCTGTGCATTTATTTAAAGCTAGGATAGGTCTCTGTTGGCTTTCCCTGCAAAACAGGGCTCTGCTTGGAACTAGACCATGAGCACATCAGGAAGTCTCATTAATTCACTTTCCCTACTAACAGGATTCTTGGTATACATTTTGAGACGGATGTGGCCTGATTAGTAGAATCTTTAAGTTTCCTGAAGAAGGTTGTCTTCAACCAAAACATGTCTGGCTTTTTAGTATTTATATCATTTGATAAAGTTTGATTTTTAGCACCAGTTTTCTTGACTGATTTTTGTTTTGTTGCTATCCCCCATATTTAAACACAGCCAGAGAAGACTTGAATACAAGCCTGCCTTCATTAAGAGGGTAACAGGAATAATCCCTTCTTAATTAGAGTGTTTAGGATCTGATCCTGCTTGGATGACTTGAAAGATATTTTGATGTAGCTCACATGTGGCTCCAGTTGCTCATGTTGTAAATAGAGAACAGTGCCCACAATGGCCTTCACTGGCGCCCCCAGCGGGTAGCCCGGAATCTGAACTTTTATATTAAAAAAAAGTAAGTCTCTACCCCCCTTCAAAAGAAAGTTATGTGCAGGTACTCTTCTAAGTAATTTATGTGAAATGAGCCAGCCTGGCTGCTCTTGCCTATCTGTGTTACTAGCTAAAGAGTAAAGTCAGAACTGTGCTTGATAAATGAGTTATTTGGACACCAGGTAATAGGGATCCCTGGGGTCCTAAAGAGCTGCTGGTTTTGCCCTACACTCTAGTGTACTTCTCCAGCTTCTGTCTTTTTTTCTTGTCCTTGGAATCTACATAGTTTGCTCTTCCTTTTTTCATAGCAACCAGGATGCATTTTTCCTGTGCTGGGCTCACCTGAGATTAGGTGGCATTATTTTCTGGAAATACTACTACACAATAAAGTGGATGAATTTTAAAGAATCCTCTTACCCTGCCAAAGGCAGAAGTGAAAACTTTGCTTAGGCATGTCTCCTTCGCATGAGCCAAAGACCAGGGACTCATTAAGAATTCACTATAATTTACAGTACAATGTACATGTCTACTCAGACGTATGTCTCTTTATGTTGAATGGGAGTTAAGTCTGGGTAAGTGGATACAGAGTGGCAGCCAAGGCTTTAGTTTAGTGTTGACATTGGGAAAAACATGGTTCTTGTGTCTTTTACAGCTGTATGGCAGGCAGAAATTCAACATCTGATGGTGGATACTCATCCTGTTCTTGATGGGGTACACTCCCCCTGAAAGAGCAGGTTCGTAGCCTAGGAATACTCTTAGATCCTTCTCTGTCACTCGAGGCTCAAGTAGCCTCGGTGGCTCGGAATGCGTTCTACCAACTTTGGTTGGTGGCCAAGCTACGTCCCTATCTGGACAGAGAAGATCTCACCTCAGTTGTTCATGCTCTGGTAACCTCTCGATTGGACTACTGCAATGTGCTCTACGTAGGGCTGCCTTTGAAGACGGTTCGGAAGGTACAGCTGGTGCAAAATGCGGCGGCCAGACTAATAACGAGGACCAGGCGGTCTGAACATATAACACCTGTTCTGGCCCGCTTGCACTGGCTACCTATATGCTTCCGGGCCAGATTCAGCGTGTTGGTTTTAACCTATAAAGCCTTATACGGCGCGGGACCACAATACCTTTCGGAACGCCTCTCCCGATATGAACCTGCCCGTACACTACGCTCAACATCGAAGGCCCTCCTCCGAGTTCTGACTCATAGAGAGGCTCGGAGGATGGTAACAAGAAGTAGGGCCTTCTCAGTGGTGGCCCCTGAACTGTGGAATAGTCTTCCTGAAGAAGTGCGCTTGGCGCCGACATTGTTATCCTTTCAGCGCCAAGTCAAAACCTTCCTATTTTATCAGGCATTTTAGCTTTTCTTAAACATGTTTTAATTGGTTTTAGATTGTGGATTTGCATTTCTATTTTTTGTATTGTTCTGTGTGATTCTATTGTATTTATTGTAATGGTTGTACACCGCCCAGAGAGCTATGCTAGTGGGGCGGTATAAAAATTCAATAAATAAAATAAATAAAATAAACATGTCAAGCCTTTTCTAGTATGGAAATGCAATTATAGGAAAAGGTTCACCATGTCTACTCTCTAATTTTGTTATGCCATGCCCCCCATGGCAACTATTTTGCATTATGCCATGCCCCCATGGCAGCCATTTTGTGACTGGTGCCCTTAGCAGCCGAGGGTGGGCAGGCGGGGAGGGGGTGTGGCAGTCATTTACCGGGAGTCCTTGGTTTTTGCCAGATCTCCTCTCCATAGGAACAAGTTTGTTGACTGCATGTACTGGAGGTTGGGCCCGAAGGGCAGTTTAGGGATCCTGCTGGTGTACCGCCCACCCCGCTGCATAGCAGACTCCCTGGCCGAGGTGCTGGAGGTGGTCTCGGCTGTACGGGCGTTGTCCCCAGAATTGTTAGTGCTGGGTGACTTCAACGTGCATGCCGGGACCACTCTCACTGGAGCCCCTCGGGATTTCCTGGAAACCATGGCTTCCTGGGAACTGCACCTCAGTAATACTGGGCCCGCCCATGTAGCCGGTCATGCTCTCGACCTTGTATTTGTCCTAGGAGAGGAGAAAAGTGCTCTGAAGTTGGGAGTGGTTCTTTCCACTCCTGTGTCATGGTCAGATCACCATCTGGTAAACATGGACTTCACGCTGCCACACCCTCTCCGCAGGGGTGATGGACCTATTAGAATGGTCCGCCCCAGGCGCCTGATGGATCCTGATGGATTCCTGACTGCGCTAGGGGAACTGGAACCTGCTGAAGGTTGCCCGGTTGAAACCCTGGTGATGGAGTGGAATGGAAAGATCACCGGGGCGTTAGACCGGGTGGCTCCGAAACGTCCTCTCCCCCTGAATAGAACTCAGTTAGCACCGTGGTATACACCACGGCTGCGTATTCTGAGACAGGAGGTGAGACGACTAGAATGCCGGTGGCGGAAATCCCGCTCCGAAGGTGTCCGGACACAAGTTAGAGCAGCAGTAACTGCCTACCAAGTGGCAATAAAGACAGAAAAGAAGGCTTTCTTTACTGCCTCTATTGCGTCTGCAGAGTGCTGTCCCAGGAGGTTGTTCCAAGTGGTCCGAAGCCTGGTCGGTCCAGTTGCTCAGGAACCCTTGGAACAGTCAAAAGCCTCCTGTGATACTTTGGCTAAGCACTTTGCTGATAAAATCGAACACATACGGAGCTTGATCCCGTGCGCCATGGATACAGTGAATGAATCAAAGTTGACCGGTTGCATGCCGGTATGCTGGGATCATTTTCAGCCTCTCTCTTCTGAGGATGTGGACAAGGTGCTCTCGACTGTAAGGCCTACCACCTGTCTAACTGACCCTTGCCCATCGTGGCTCATCATGAGATGCAGAGAGAAGTTGTGTGAGGGAATCAAGGCGGTGGTAAACGCATCCTTGAAAGAGGGTGTGATGCCATCAGCCCTCAAGGAGGCAATTGTAAAGCCCATCTTAAAGAAGCCCTCCTTGGATCCCCAAGTTTTTAATAACTTTCGCCCAATTTCGAATTTACCATTCTTGGGCAAGGTCATTGAGCGAGTGGTGGCCAATCAGTTGTCGACACACTTGGATGAAACAGATTACTTAGATCCATACCAATCGGGCTTCAGGACTGGTCACGGAACTGAAACAGCCTTGGTCGCTCTGGTAGATGATATGAGGAGGGCATTAGATAGGGGAGAATTTACCTTCCTTGTCCTCCTCGATCTCTCAGCGGCTTTTGATACTGTCGACCACAGTATCCTTTTATATCGCCTAGAGGGATTGGGAATAGGAGGCACTGTATTACGGTGGTTCCGCTCCTTTCTCTCTGATAGGTACCAACAGGTGGCATTGGGGGAGGAGGTTTCAGACCCTTGGCCTCTCAATTGTGGTGTGCCACAGGGTTCTATCCTCTCTCCCATGCTATTTAACATCTATATGAAGCCGCTGGGGGCAATCATCAGGAGATTTGGGCTGCAGTGTCACCAATATGCGGATGACACTCAGCTCTATCTCTCCTTTAAATCTTCACCAGAGTTGGCTGTGGAGACCGTGTCCAAGTGCCTGGAGTCCGTGAGTGGATGGATGGGAAGGAATAGGCTGAAACTGAACCCCGACAAGACCGAGGTACTGCTCGTGGGGGACAAGAGAAGGTTGGGAACCGTTGACCTGAAGTTCAATGGGGTGAGTTTACCCCTAAAGGACCAGGTCTGCAGCCTCGGGGTTGTACTTGATTCCAAGCTGTCCATGGAGGCTCAGATTTCGGCTGTGAGCCGGGCAGCTTGGTACCAACTACACCTTATACGTAGGCTGCAACCCTACCTTCCTGTTCATCAGCTCCCACTGGTAGTACATGCCCTGGTCACCTCTCGATTAGATTACTGTAATGCGCTCTATGTGGGGTTACCCTTGAAAACGGTCCGTAAACTACAACTTATTCCAAATGCGGTGGCTCGATTACTCACAAACAGTTGTCGCCGGGACCACATCACGCCAGTGTTGTTCGATCTACACTGGCTTCCAGTTGTTTTCCGGGCCCAATTCAAGGTGTTGGTTTTAACCTTTAAATCCCTACACGGTCTCGGCCCAGTTTATCTAAAGGAGCGCCTACAACGCCACCAATCATGCCGCCTGACAAGATCGGCCACACAAGGCCTTCTCTCAGTCCCGCCAACCAAAGCAGCTAGGTTGGCGGGCACTAGAGAGAAGGCCTTTTCAGTGGTAGCCCCCACCCTCTGGAACTCCCTCCCACAAGATCTTTGGCACATCTCTTCCCTGAATATGTTCCGCAAGGCCTTAAAGACCTGGCTTTTTCAGCAGGCTTTCGGGACTTCTGGGGAGGCTTAATATTCTTCTGTTTTAAATGCCTCCTATTATGTATTATTTGCTCTTATAATTTATATATTTCACTGTATTTTTATATTGTATTCTGCCATATTTATTGTATGTACGTCGCCTAGAGTGGCCATTGGCCAGATAGGCGACACATAAATTAAATTTATTATTTATTATTATTATTATTATTACTTAAACTTTAGATGTGCTCTCTGGTCCCATTGGTGACCACTGCTTCAAAGGGTCTAGATCTTCAGTGCTAATTGGCCCATAGTCTTAATAGACAAGACTAACAAAGTTTATTAATTTCAATAGGTCTGCTCTGAGTAGGACTTGGTTGACTACAACCCATAGTGTACAAAGTTGATTGGTAAATTTAGGGCCCAGTAAGTGTAGCACTTGTGTGTGAGTACACAGAAGCTTGTATGGAAATAATACAAGAAAATACACAGTTTTTAATTTTGAAGTTAATATGCAGGTTGCTGAGGTTACTTGATGATTGGTCATTTTTTAAGGTAGCATCATTCCAGATCTGAAATAGTTGTCTTCCACATGTCCTCCTCATAACAAAGTCAGTTGCAGATGGCTTCTCCACAGTAAAAAGAGGACAAGTTAATTATAATTTAGTGCAGGCGGGCCCCACTTTACGGCACTTCGCTTTTCGGCATTCCGCTAAAGCGGCGTTGCGCAAATGCGGAAAGTCCCCGCTTTAAGGCACTTGTTCCGCTTTTACGGCAGTTTTTCTCGTCGCGTGCCATTTTCACGTCATTTTCATGCGACGCGCACCATTATTGTCTATGGGTTCCGCTTTTCAGCGGTTTCCGCTTTTCAGCGGCAGTCCGGAACGGAACCTGCCGTATAAGCGGGGCCCGCCTGTAACTGCAATAGTGATCAATGACATACCAACACTTGATAGTTGTGTACAACAAAAGCCAAAGCGAAATACCACCTAAGCTTATAGAGTCACAGGGACTTACAACATCATCAGAGCTGTTCGATTTTTGTATGTAAATGAGGACATTTATTTATTTATTATTTGATTTTAAAACTACAAATAAGATGTATAGTACTATTCTGACCATATATATGTAAAAACCAGCGCAACTGATTTTACTACTGTAGACTTCCAAGTAAGAACGATTGCAGTCATAGATTTAGTTCACGGGCATATGCTGTGCTTCTGCTAACAAGTGAAGAGAATGAATGAAATGCAGGCAGTGGGCCAAGTAACCTTAGCAGCTCCTACATATTACTCATTTAGAAAACAATTCTGTGTACTGTATGTGAAAATCAAAGTAAGCTTCAGGTGACTCTGTGTTTATACTTAGGACAGTGTGCATAGCCCTGCGTGGCCTTCAAAGTTTACAATGTGAGATCGGATGTGGGTTTTGTGTGTCTCTCTCCCTTCTCCCCCCACCCCACCCCCCAGCCACATTGTGCACAATCTCCAGGGCCATCTGGATTTGACATTTGCATAAGCAGTCAACAGACATAAGTCTAAAACGCTTAGGCCTCATGTGTGAACCTATGTATGTTAGGCTTTACACATGTAGGCCC
The DNA here is from genome assembly GCF_030035675.1 of Rhineura floridana. Lineage (NCBI taxonomy): Eukaryota > Metazoa > Chordata > Lepidosauria > Squamata > Rhineuridae > Rhineura > Rhineura floridana. The sequence continues at coordinate 11,148,227 of NC_084492.1, read as the reverse complement.
CTATGTAAATTTGAAATGCAAGCACAAATAACAGACAGAAGTTAGTAGCATGATCATAGCAACCCATAAATGTTTGCTCTGTTTTCACTGAATCCTAAACTGCATTTTGCTTTTGCTGTGCTTTTAAAAGTATCTATTTCTTTAAAGTTCCACTTTCTAGAGATCTCACTTCTAGAAAGTGGAGCTATAAGAGGTTATCATGATGTGTATCCTAGTGGTAGGGTTCTTATTTCCCAGAAAGATACAACATACAATCCTAAAACTTGTTAAAATGCTGTTTGTACATAATATTAGCTTCAGTAGCAAACCAGGCACCACCCAAAAATGAGGTGGTGGCAAATTGCCTGTCACTGCTTTTTCCAATGGCCTAATCCTATCGTATGTATCAGGTACCAGTTTCCTGATATGTATAGTAAGGTCATCCTGAACACCCAGTTCAGTAAGCAATGTACAAAAATAATGGAATACTTGCTAGTAACTCGGTGGACTACAAACAAATACGCTCTGCAACCTGAAAACCAAGCAGTCCACATGTGAAACAAACACATTCACATAGATCTGTCATTGGAGTTGACCCAAAAAACAGTCTTTCTGGTTTTGTTTTCACTTCTGAAAGACACCTCTGTTCTTTGTTTTGGTTTTTGACTATCTTCTCCGTTTCATTTATTTTTTCATTCAAGTTCTGGACACTATAAGAAGCCCCCAAAGGCTGGTTTCTAACTTTAAAGCAAAGGAGAACTGTACAGTTCCTTGGCTTGTCTAACCAAACTCCAGGAAGCTTCCAGATCAGATGAACTGGGCTTGAGCTTAGGCACAGTCCCTTTGTATACTCTCCATATCTAGCTCTTCTCTTTGCTATCTGACTGTATGCATAGTGGAGCTAGAATAGGTCTCTTACCAAGTCACATGGGCTGTGGGAAAGGTTACAAAGAGTGTGTAAAAGGACTCTGCTTCTTCACCTGTACCTCAGTTAGACTGGATGCTGGAGCTTGGTCAAGCAAACTCAGAGATTGCCTAGCTCCTTGCTTCGTAGGTCAGGGAGCTGGAACTGTAAAAAAACAGGAAGTTCTGTGTATCAGGTCCTGGACTTATTTTTTAAAAACCACATTAAGTTTATCTGCCATTTTCCAGAGGCCTAACTGGCCTCAACTAGGAGCAGGCATTTAGTGTTGCTGGTCCAATGCTGTGGAAAACTCTTCCAGCAAAGATTTGGCCGTCACTTTTGACTTTCAGGCATCTGTTGAATTTTTTGTGCTGACAGGCCTATACAGCTGTTTAAAATGTTTTAGTCAGTCATTTTAATTATTATATTGTTTTTAAATGTTTCTATGTTACTGTACACCGCTGTGATGTTTTGTGTGAGAGCGGTATATAAATACTTTTATAAAGAAATAAATTTGCTTTGCTGTCCAGTAAAAAAATAGTTAAACAATACAGTTATGGAAACATAGGAAGCTGCTTTACATGGAGTTGGACCATGAGTCTGTGTAGCTCAGTATTGTCTACACTGACTGGCAGCAGCTCTCCAGGATTTCAGGCAGGGAATTTTTCCCAGCCCAACTTGGAGATGCCAGGGATTGAACGCAGGACCTTCTGCTCTACCACTGGGCCACAGCTCTTCCCAATAATAACTTGTGTAATAACTTTCATCCATCTCCAAATTAACATTGAACTTCTGGAGCTCTCTGCTCTGTTTGGGCATAGGAGTTGTGAAGAGAGAAAAATAATTTCAGTATCAGATGGAGGTGTCAAGTTCCTAACAAATACATTCAATTCCAGAAGAAAATGTATTATGTAATTAGTAATGGTACAGTGGAGTTCCTGAGAGCTCTGCCCAAGTGTACATAAACAAAATGAATTTTAGGGGGCTCGCAGTGGCTAACCAGCATGCAGATAGAGCTTGGGAATTATGCTGAACAGCTTAGTGGAGTGACCAACTTCTGCTTGGGTTGCCTATGCACAATTTTAGTACTTCTCAAATCTAAAGTTTTTTGCAATGTCATTTGTAACACTCTTGGGTGTTTGGAGTATTGACTGCAATAGAATCCAGATGTGGCTGTGCAATTTTGTGTGTGTTGCTAATTCAGAAGCAACAAACCTAACAGTCTGCTGTCTGAAGTTGATACCTTTCCTCCCCAAAATATTTGTTTTCTATAAATTCAACCCTGTTCTGCTTACATAGGAATACCGTAATTGCTGTCTTTTCTTTGCGTTTAAACATAAGATAATCTTTGAACTATAGTTGTTGCAACTCAAAACTTAGCTATTTCTAATCTAGGATTACCGGCACATCTCTGACACAGCTGTATTATGATTCACTTGTGTTTGAGCAGAGGTTCTACAGTCTGGAGACAGATTAGCATAGCTTGCCAATAGACACCCAACTTTAAAGATCAAAAGGCAAAGCATATCGTTCCAGCAACTTTATCAAATGTCACTTGTCACCTGTTCTGCTTACAACTATACCGCCTCAAAATAGTTTTCAAATGGTCAGCAGGTAATCAAATAGTCTGGAATTCCAAGTTCTCGGGCTACATGTAAACAGGATTTTCTTTTTGCTTTTCTTCCTCTGGAGTATCTTGCATAAAATGGATATCGTATAAAATGGATATAGCCTAGACATTTATAAAACTGAGGATATTCCTATAAACACATAAATGCATAAAATACTAAGAAACACAGAGTTAATTTTAGTTATATATTTAAAAGCATTTATATATGGCTTAATAGTTCAAAGTAATAAAGTTTCTCCTTACTGATATTCTGCTACTGGTACAGTCTTTATCAGTTGAAACTGCCACCACATGTTTTTTCAGGGAATAATGACCCCTCCCTTGCACACAGCAACTCTTCTAGCAGTGAAATAAACCCCATAGATATCTGAGTCACTTACTTCCTGGTAAATGTGTGGATTCCAGCCAACTTGGGTGGGTGTTTTCTGCTATGCATGGTGAAACTGAGTCCTTCCTGAAAAAGGTTAATATGTTGTAAGGTCCATTCTCATGGGCTGCCCTAGCTTTTAAGGCAAGAAGAGTGAAACCTTTGAGAGCAGGCAATAGCTGAAAAACGGAGATGCATTTAGAGGGGAATTATGCTCAGTTTTAGGATTATAGATTATTCGCTACTGATTTTACCTCAATATTGGTGTCAGTGTTGACATCATTAATGTAAAAATTTACAAAATATAAATTTGATTTAAGCCAATTATTTGAAGAACCGAATGACAAGACTACTGAATGGCTATACACAGAGTAGGCTGACTGAAATCAATCAACTTTCCTAACTTCATTCCATTTATTTCAGTGGATCCCCACTGACTATGTCTTAGTTGGATGCAACTATATCCATCTGCAAAGTCCAAGCCAAATGGCCATGTCTTAGGGGAACTTGTTATATTCATAGAGAGGAATAAGGCTATAAGAGCGCCAGGTCAAGACTTTCCTCTTCTCCCAGGCATTTTAGCATGTGTTTTACATTGTTTTTATATTGTTTTAAATTTTAAAATTGTGTTTTAAATTGTTTTTAAAATATGTGTTTTAAATTGTATATTTGTTTTAATGTTTTTGATTGCTGTAAACCACCCAGAGAGCTTCGGCTATGGGGCGGTATACAAGTGCAATAAATAAATAAAATATCCCTAGTTGGCCTAGCTGCTGAGATGTTTGGGAATGTATTTTAAGCTCACAAGTTAAAATTGTGTAGACCTAGAGACTAGATGGAGTATTGATAGGAAGGATTTATAAATAGGAAAAGGCAGCATGGTCACAATGATACTTAATGGATAAGACTGTGTGAGAGATGACAGGGTGGAGCCTATGACATAGGAAGCTGCCTTAGGCAGAAGTCAGCTCATTGGCCCACCTTAGCTCAATACTTTGACTGGCAGTGGTTCTCCAAAGCGTCAGTCAGGGGACATTCCCCATCCTATCAGGAGATGCCAGGGATTAAACCCAGGACCTTCTGCATCAAGACAGTTGTTCCACCACCGAGCTACAGCCCATCCCCATGAGAATGGGGGGTGAACATCTGCAAATTTTTGCAGATAGCTTCTGATTATAATCTAATTATGGCTTGAAAAATCCAATATTCCTCTTTTGCATTGTGTAAACATATCCTTGGCAATGTTTTTCTCAACATAAAAACAAACTGAACAAATAGTAGTAATCGTCTGGCTATTATGGAGTCCAGAACAATACTACACATAATTCTGGCAGGCAGAAGCACTCGAATTCAAATAAAGTTTATTTTGCTGCATTCCCATGTTTAACAGACATATGCAGATGCAGCCGTTGGCTTGAACAGCAGTGTATTTAAGAGCTTGCAGTGCATACAGGGACAGCGTTATCGTTTGTAATGTGTTGGGATTTATTCTGGATTCTATTTTTGTATTAAGGCTTTATTTAAGTCATCATCAAAATGCATATTTAAAAGCAACATGTAAGAAATTTGCAATACATGCAATCTCCTGTCACTTATCAATAGACTGACTTGTTAACTAATCAGCTTCTAACTTTAGAAATGTGGAAGGCATGTTCTGAGTCTCTTAGGCAAAGTGGATTACAGGCGGGCCCCGCTTATACGGCAGGTTCCGTTCCGGACTGCCGCCGTAAAGCGGAACCTGTTGAAGATAATGGTGCGCGTCACACAAAAATGACACCAAAATGTCGCAAAAGTGCAAAACCGGCCTTAAAACGGGGAATTTCCCCTAACTGAAAGCCACCGCATCAGTGGAACACCGGAAAACAGAACGCCGGTAAGTGGGGCCCTACTGTATTAGTTTCACGCAAGATACGCAATTACAATGGAAAGATTTAGCAACATACATTCAAACCAATCAAAAATTTTTTTTTATTATAAGCTGTCTTCTGGTGATATTCCTCGGCACTTTAACAGCCTACAAACTTTAACATTTAAACAGTGTGCTTCTTTACTTGTATCCTTTACTTAAACTGCCTTTGTCTGTAGTCCCCAAACAAATTCCTAGCCAGGCTGCAGAGTGTTTGGCTAAGAAAGGAAGAATACTAGCCAAGTCTGCCAATATGAATAGAAGGGTTAGGGGCAGGAGTAAGGACAATGGGAGGGAGAATAAGAAACTGTCATCTTCCCTCACCCCAGTCCTGCCTGTGAATTTTTGCAGGAACCCATACTTAAAATTGTGTGATTTTTTTCTCTCTGCTTGCAGGCAGGTGAGCATTATTATTATTATTAACCCGTCATTCACCCAAAGGTCCCAGGGTGGGTTACAGTAATTTTAAAAACAGCATTAAAAACAACTTAAAATCACGAAGTAGGATGGGTCCTAAAAATATGCATCCTAGGTGTCAAAGGTCAGGGTAAATTCACTAACTCTGCAGTGCAAAATTGTAAGTTAAGTTGTTGCTATGTAATCACAAGTATCTCCTATAAACTGGGAAGGAGAAAATCATTCCTCTGTTTTTGGATTTGTTGCAATGATGAGCTCAGGACTAACATAAGGTCATTTTAGCTAACTAAGAAGCAGAATGGAAAGTGATTAGCTCATGACTAATGCACTGTAGAAAAGGAACTGCAAGGAGAAACAACAGTATTAAATCATGGTCTTGACAAATTCAATTCATGACTTTTTAAAAATAAACTTCAGGCTGCTAGTCCCTTGGGGCTCTTAGAAGGCATCTTAGCAGAACTGCTTACTACTGCCAGAATTGCTAGGCTTGGAAGTGATGACAAGTAGACATAGAAGAGTTTGGAATGTGATGGCACATAGTGCAATTGAGAATAAATATCTCCTCTTGAAGGAGAGTATTGCTGAGTTGTATATTCATTTTTTCACAATGGTTAGCAATGAGTGTAAGCAAAAACAAAAAGCTATCAAGTGCAAAACTCATTGTCGGGTCTGCCTCTAAAGCACGGTCTTCCAGGTGGTGTTGGACTTCCACCTCCCATCAGGCTCAGCATGGCCAGTTGTCAGGAATGATGGATGTTGAAGACCAACAACACCATCTAGTGGGCCTTAATTCCTGCTGTAAATGCTGTGTGGAAGCTGCAGTTTAAAGTACAGCAGCTGCATTGCTGGCTAGGACAGAGCATATGGATCGTGTGTCCCCAGTTTTGAAACAACTATATTTTTCTCCAATCTTGAGTACAATCTGGTTTTATCTTTTCAAAGTCCTAAATGGGTTGGAACCGGGATATCTAAAGGACTGTCTCCTCCTTCTGCATGAAATATCCTTCCTTGGGTACTACAGTTCTCAGAGGTCCTTCTCTGGGTTCCTCTTCCTGTGAGGCACAGGACACCCTGGGCTCCTTTTTGGAGGAAGGGCAGGATATAAATTTGACAATAAAATAAAAATAAACGTTAACTTGAGAAAAGGGCCTTCTCAACTTTAGTCCCTGACTATGGAATGTTCTCCTCTCTCCCCACCCTGCCCCAGGTGAGAACATATTTGGCCAGGCCTTTTAGATTTGCCTTTGATGCTGTTTTTATTGCTGGCTATTTGCTCTTAACCATTTTGATGTTTTTATTGATTTCTGTCAGCTGCTCTGTGAATCTTTGAAAAATGGGATAAAAAATGTGTCCCGTTGTAACTACTTCCAAAGCATGCTCTCTCCAGTCCATCTATATTGTTTATAAACCTAGTGTCACTCTGCATGCTTTCTTCGAATAATATTATAGAGATTTTTTAAATCACTACAGCTTTAACTTCATTTAAAGTGAAATGATATAAATATTATCCAACATGAAGAGCTCTAAAAATGTGCCACCCAGAAAACACTGTTTATGTAAACTTGGCCCAGTGTATTAATGCTTTCTCTTTCCTTTCAGTGAATGAAATCATCGGAAGAGACATGTCACAGATCTCGGTGTCCCATGGAGCAGGGGCAGCCAGCCATTCTCCACATGTATGTCCTGCATCTCTGGAGACAGGAATATCGGATGGAGTTCAGTAGCTTGGGACGTAGCGATCCAGAAAACTTGGCACTTTCCCTCTGAATAATGCTTCATTCCCCACCCTTAGATTTACTGTGCTTCCGACTTTGTGGCCTTGATGATCTGGAACAGTGGATCCTTGCATAGCTGTTCTGGGAGTGTGGGGGAGGAAGGGTTGCACTTCTGGCTTCCTAGGATGCTGTAAAAATTACTTACTAAAAATGGACATCAAGAAGCAACCCCAAGATACTTTAACCTTGAAAAAAATACCAATGAGCTCAGCTTGTTTTGTGCATTTAATAGAATATGTTTATATTAAGTTCTTAATTGTATGGAGAAATATAGTTTTGCTCTCAATATGCACAGTACTGAATGTGGGGATTTTTTTTTTTTAAAAAAATACACATTGTCATATGCTGCTTTTCCTTAGAGACATTAGGACTGTAATATAAATTTGTATACCTTTTTGGGGAATCTTTTTGAAGAGCCTTTAAGCTTATATTGTTCAAAAGAGAACTTTTTTTATAATGAAATCTTCCAGAGGCACAAAAGTACCTGTCATCTTAAGCCAATGCCTTGGAAGTCTTGTGTATAAAAAAAATAGCATTTTCTTTGGATTTTTAGGAAGCAAAGCCAAATGTAGGTCTGTGTTCTTTATACACTGAAAATCTTTGGTAGGCTGCAAAGAGACCATTCCAGCATGCAAATATTGGGATAAAAATAACATTCCAAAATCTAACTTTTATAACTTTATACCCCTTGGTAGCACAGGGCCTTCTAAATGAAAGTTTTTTTCTTGTTCAGAACAGTTTGTATAAATGCTCATTTTTAAAGAGAGAACCAAGATTTTTGGATGTTAAAAAGCCATGCTCTATAAGGAAACTTTTTGGTCAGAGTAGTTTTAAGTACGGGTTGTCCCCGCTATCTTGAAATCCCTCAGGTAGGGCTTTTCACTTAGTCCATGTTTTTTCTGGTAGATAAATCCAGTTTTTATCTCTTGTTATACTTGTTTCTTAAAATATTTTATTGATAGCATTGTGACACTTCTGTTCATGGGAGTTCCTCCTCTACGAAATTTGATTAGTCCCGGTATGTAATAAAGTAATATAACAGGCTTCGATAAATCAGTGAAACATATTTCAGATTTTGAAAAATTCTCTAGACCCTCATGCTTGTTGTACTTAACACTGCTAACAAAGGCGGCTTACTCTAGTAGTCAGCAATGATTAGGGCACTACCCAGATGAACTTCTCTTGTGCAAACACCATTGAAATTAATGGGGCTTGTGCCCTTCTGTACTCCTCTTGCACTTCCAGTAGCCCACACCATCAAGGACTAATGTTTACACTACATTGTGAAATCTCAGACCTTTGCATAGAAGAATCAGGAGTGGGGCTGAAACTGCCTAGTGAAACAACTGTGTTAGTATTTCATACAATGGTGAGCCATTATGATTTGGAACACGCAGCGGTAAACAGAATCCAACCATTTAGGATCAGAATTCTCACTAGATAGTTTATTTCTGTTGCTCTGTGTATGGCTATTGAGTTCTGGTAAAAAGTGAAAATCAAGATTATTCAGCTTTGGCTAGTCAAACAGAATGAGGGACTCCAAATTGTAAAGAACATTAAGAGGATTTTTGAAAGCCACGAAGTGAAGATAAATCCAACTCTCATTCTGTTGTAAAAACATTGCAACATAAGTCTTAACTGCATCTGAAGTCTTGATTCCTGTAAATATGGTCAGCAGTAATAGGAGCTTTTTATACTTATGCCGTTGCCAACCTGCTTACCACTAACAGAGTTGAAATACCGTGCTGTGGGAACACCACAGGAAACATGAATGGGAAACCCAATGAGTTTTAAGCAGTTTCCTGTGCAGAGAACATTGTAATAAATAGTAATAGTAAGTATTATTATTGTAATCATCATCTTGTAAGTTGTTTGTTACCCAAAGGTTTCCAATCAACTTACAACATATTTAAAAACATAAATATCATGAAAATAGAACAAAACAACCCCCATAACAGACACAGGAAGTTTTGGCAGCACACAGTCTTTCAGAAGCCTGGGGGGGGGGGAATACTCTACCTGGTGCCAAAAAGAAGGTGCCAGGCATACCTCACCGGGGAGAGTGTTCCACAGACGGAGCCACAACTGAAAAGGTCTTACCATCCTCCAAGCCTCCCTCAGAGGGAAGACCTGGAGAAGGGCCTCAAATGAAAATCTGAGGGTTTGGATAGGTTCATATTGGGAGAGGCGTTCCAGAAGATGTTGGGGTCCTGAGCCTTAAAGAGCTCAGGACCCCAATAAGCCTCTTTTTAGTTATTCAGAGGGGAACTGATAGATGTTGGCCCAACCGGCAATGTTCTGCTGACCAGATTTGTCACTTACACTGCCAGTTGCCTACCATTCAATGTAAACTATAGTAAAGTAAAATATAGTAGAGATGTCTTTGCTCACTTTCAGCGGAAGCATGATGCCTGTCTTCAGCAAAGTTCCAATCAAGTTTAGAATAAATATTTAAACATAAAGAGTCAAAACAAGCTTTGGGGGGTTAGAATCTCTATTTCAAGAGGGAAGGAAGCGGCCTTCATATGAGCAGCTATCTCAAATGCTTTAATCGGGTGGATATCACATTTGAGTAGCTCTTAAATTCATGCAGAGCCCCCAGTAGATTTGCTTTTAATTAACTCTTTGAGAGATGTAACATTTTCATTTGTTCTGCGGTTACTAGATTGCCATGTGTAAATACGAGAAATCAAAGAAGCAGTTCTGTCATTTGGAGAAGATAGTCTCTCTGTAGTGCTGCTTTGCAAGTAAGTCTGTCTCCTGTTCACAGAACCTAAACAGTTTATAAATACTGTATAGAAGCCGAAGTAAGGCTAGTTACACATGTAGCTCTTCACTCCTTTTTAAATTTCCTAAGCCTTTTCGTGCATAGTTTGATGGTTGCTGTATTACAGTTCTCACTCCATAAGTTACAATGTGTCTGTAGTAACCAATGATTTCAGGGAGATTTCATGTTTTCAGAGCTTTCAGTACTCTTTGGGGTTTTATGCTCCTTGATGGTGTGCGGTATAGCCTCTTCTCCCTCTAGGTCCTCCTGAGTAGTTTTGAATTTATATTGTACCTAAAATATGGGAATCCAAACAATCCCAAGTTGCTATGCACTAAGTGACCAATCCACCAAGTGCTGCAGTGTTACGGCCTCTCCCCATTTCAGCAGTTTGCACAGGAGTCCCTTGTAAGCTGCTGAAACACATGGAGATTTTGCAGCAATAGAGATTGATGGATTGTTCACAAAATCTTCTGATGCCTTTAAATGCCTTGATGCCTGTAGATGTAGAAATGCTTTCCTATTGAAAACAAAAACATAGACTGTGGGTACTAAAAATTGTTGGTTTTGCCTTGTAAACACTTCAGTGTAAGGGTCTTAATTTTATTTTTTGCTTGTGTGATGCTATAGGTGAAAGACTGTTAATCTTGTGTTTATGTAGTGGATATAAAAGCACATGATCTCCATTGGACTATGCAACTTACAATTTGCAGCAGCAGCCTGTGACTGGCACTTTGGCATCTACCTTCCTAGCCTCTCTGGCCTCCAAATCTACGATTGCTTTCTATGCCGATGTCCAACTTTTTAAATATTATGGAAAGCATTAATAATATAACTCAACAGAAAGAATGGAGGCTTTTCTTAATCAAATGAGGGGGCAGTGTATGGCCCATTGGATATGGGCTACTAAAAGTAGTTTTGGCTTTACCAAAGTTTGACCACAATCTGGCACTCATTGTAATAAACTCTTCATCAGAGAAATGGTACTGCCATCCTTTGTAAACCAAAGATTAAAGAAGAAAGACAAAATTTTGTTCGTATGCAAGCAAAACTTTGAAAACTCTATTTTTGATACACAGAATAAATATCATTCCTTGAGAGGTTTGGAGATTGTTCAAATTGAAGTTTTATATTTAACCATGTGGGACAACAATGATTTAAGACTAAAGGTTACATTCTAGATGTTTACAGAGCCTTGTAATTTCATGTACATTTTGTGTATTAAACCTTTTGTAAGTTATGATTGCAGTGCTACATGCAGAAATACAAAGGGAAAAACTTGCATTTTAGGCTCTTGAATCATAGTGTTGAAATAAAGAAGAAAATGCATAAAAGTGTGTCTCTCCAATGAAGTGTGTGCACTATTTTGGGAGATTCTGCATGCATTGGCATGTTTTGTATGAGAGGATGAGACTTTTCTCATAACCTTCTTGGCCCTTGGGAGCCTTTAAATTTGCCCCAGAGTCCAAACTCATTTCACAGTAGCTTAACTGTGGTGCCCTTCCCACAGTACCCAAGCTGCTTTTTCACAAACTGTAGTAACAGTTAAATGATCCAAACGGATGGGCAGGAGCCAAATACAAGAGTCCTGGCAATCAAACTTGTGTGGAGAACGGTACCAATTCCATGAGAACTCTTCCAGATTGGTGTTTCTCTTCTCACCGAGAATGCTCAAAAAGCTAATAAGCAACATTAAGGGAAGCTGATCCATGCTGTTTTGTCTTTTGACACCAGTCTCCATACATGTCACTAATAAACAGAAGTTAGCATAGTGGCTCAAAATACTTGTGAGAATGGTCTCCTTTTGATTCAATTGATCCTAATGCACTCGGATACTTTTTGTGTTACTCACACACCTACCTCTTACTTTTGAGCCTAGACTAATGGCAAGCAAAAGGGCAAAAGTCTCAACTTCCTAGAGCACCAGAATTTTTTTTGTTTCAACTTATTTATTAGCACTTTTGCAAAATACACCAGAAATATAAAATAATATACATATAATGTGCAGAATATACATTACAATAATCCAAATAAAATAAATGGTCATAAGCTTTCTTGGACCTTGTTACTCCAATAAATAACAAACAGGCTCCTCCTCCTTCTTCAAATCAACATTTGAGCCACTGTTAACAAATGCATTACTATTTCTCTATCAACCGGGTGTACAGACTCTTTAATGAAACCAAAAAGTACAATTAAAGGGTCATGTGGAAGCCTATATCCTGTTACCATTTCAATCTAATTAACATTTTTTATCCAGAATTTGTTACTCAAGGACAGAACCAAAAAATATGGACCATATCTGGTTGCAAATTTCCATCTCCAGCATAAGTTACTAACATTACTATAAACATGGTTTAGCCTTGCAGGTGTCAGATACCATTGGAAAATAAACATGTAAAAGTTTTCTTTTAAATTTATACTAATTGCAATACTTGCTGCCATATCCAGTTCCAAACTCTTACTGGGATTTATTTATTTATTTATTCATTTATTAAGTTTATATCCCATCCTTCCTCCCAGAAGGAACCCAGAGTGGCAAACCAAAACACTAAAAGCACTTTAAAACTTAAAAACAAAAGACTTTAAAGCACATTAAAACATCTTAAAAACATATGTTTTTAAAAAAACTTTAAAAACATCTTAAAAGCAATTCCAACACATGCAGACTGGGATACGGTCTCTCTTTAAAAGGCTTGTTGAAAGAGGAGGGTCTTCAGTAGGCGTGAAAAGATAACAGAGATGGGGCCTGTCTAACATTTAAGGGGAGGGAATTCCAAAGTGTCAGTGCCACAACACTAAAGGTCTGCTTCCTGTGTTGTTTAGAACAGACCTCCTGATAAGATAGTATCTGCAGGAGGCCCTCATCTGCAGAGCACAGTGATTGACGGGTATATAAGAGGTAAAACAATCTTTCAGGTATCCTAGTCCCAAGCTGTATAGGGCTTTGTACACCAAAACCAGAACCTTGAACTTGGCCCGCTAACTAATGGACATCCAGTGCAATTCTTTCACCAACGGGGTAACATGTTGGCAATACCCTGACCCAGTGAGCAGCTGCTCCACTGCATTTTGCACCAGCTTCCAGACCAACCTCAAGGGCAGCCCCACATAGTGTGTGCATTACATTAATCCAGCTTGGAGGTTACCACTGCATGGACAGCAGTGGTCAGACTATCCTGGCTAGAAATGGCCACAGCTGTCTTAGCAGCCAAAGCTGGTAAAAGGCACTCCTAGCGACTGAGGACATTTTATTTTATTTTTTATTTATTAAATTTATATACCGCCCGACTAGCAATAGCTCTCTGGGCGGTGAACATAAAACAGGGTCTGGGTCTCTAGTGACAGAGATAGATCCAGGAGCACCCCCAGACTACGGACCTGGTCTTTCAGAGGAAGTATGGCCCCATCCAAAGCAGGCAACTGACCAATTATCTGAATTTGGGAACCACCAACCCACAGTGCCTCCGTCTTGCTAGGATTCAAAGTCAGTATATTCGCCCTCATCCAACCCACCAAGTCCAGGCACTGGTCCAGGGCTTTGTATCCTCAAATATTTTCCCCAATTTCTTTGGTAAATGTTATACAGCATAAATTTTCAAAAGTGATTACCCCCCCAAATTTGCCTATATTTTCTTAATAATCTATATATTTTGAAGATGTAAATATTGAAAAAAATGGTAGTTGGGATTGCTGCATTTCATCTCTGATTTCAGCACACATTTTAAATGTCCCTCCATTTATCAGCTTAGCAATTTCAATTAACTCATATTGTTTACATAAAGATAAATTGCCCAGCACTGTTCCATTTCTTCATTGTACATGATTGCTGTTAATGGTGATAGTCCTGGGCTTAATTTCCTTTTTAATATATCCCAATTAATCAGATTTGAATTTGATTTTAGTATATCTTTGTCAAAATTCAGTTGATACCAAAGTGTGTTTTTCAGAACTGATCGATATGATGTCTCCTTTTGTTGCTCTAGAACTATAGCTCTATCAGGCTGACACCATTCTTTTAAATGAATTAGCATGGCTGCTTCATGGTATTGTTTTACAAATGGGAGTGATAACCCTCCACTCGTTATCATTCTTGTTAGTGGATTGTTTTTGTTTTTTGCAACTCTCGGTTTCTTTCCACGCCTCACAAATTCTGTAAGCACATTTTGCCACCTTCAATGGTATATTCAGAAATAAAAATAATGTTTTGGGGAGTATCACCATTTTTAAGGCTGACATCCTACCAATCCAAGAAATTTGCATACGACTCCATCTAGCTAGATCTTTTTCTACTTCTCATTTCACTCTAACCAGCTGCGGCTTTGCATGACTTTTGCAAAGTCCCACATACACACTGGCTTTGCAAATTATGTCTGAGTAAAATATTAAAACAAAACTGCCTGTTTCAGCAGGAAAGAATATGAAGGGAGTCCATATAAGTGCATTATATAAAACTAGGCCTTTTTAAGTTCCATATTTAGAATCAGAAGATGAGAGAATTCCACTCAAGAAACTGCAGTAACAGGTAAGCAACTTGTGTTTTAACACCGGGGTAGTACTCTTTCCTACACGGGTGTATTTTATCATCCTATTTGTTTAATCTATACGCAGAACATATACTGAAAGCAGGATTGGACCAAGATGAAGGAGGTGTGAAATTTGGAGGGAGAAATATCAGTAATTTAAGATATGCAGACGATACCATACTACTAGCAGAAACCAGTAAGGATTTGAAACGAATGCCGATGAAAGTTAAAGAGGAAAGCACAAAAGCAGGACTACAGCTGAAGGTCAAAAAGACTAAAGTAATGACAACAGAAGATTTATGTAACTTTAAAGTCGACAATGAGGACATTGAACTTGTCCAGGATTATCAATACCTCGGCACAGTCATTAACCAAAATGGAGACAATAGTCAAGAAATCATAAGAAGGCTAGGACTGGGGAGGGCAGCTATGAGAGAACTAGAAAAGGTCCTCAAATGCAAAGATGTATCACTGAACACTAAAGTCAGGATCATTCAGACCATGGTATTCCTGATCTCTAGATGTGAAAATTGGACAGTGAAAAAAAGCGGATAAGAGAAAAAATTCATTTGAAATGTGGTGTTGGAGGAGAGCTTTGTGCATACCATGGCTGCGAAAAAGATAAATAATTGGGTGTTAGAACAAATTAAACCAGAACTGTCACTACAAGCCAAAATGATGAAACTGAGGTTTGGACACATCATGAGAAGACATGATTCACTAGAAAAGACTATAATGCTGGGAAAAACAGGGAGTAGAAAAAGAGGAAAGCCAAACAAGAGATGGATTGATTCCATAAAGGAAGCCACAGACCTGAACTTACAAGATCTGAACAGGGTGGTTCATGTCAGATGCTTTTGGAGGTCGCTGATTCATAAGTTGTAATTGACTTGAAGGCACATAACAACAACAAAGTACTCTTCAGTCTGCAGATACCATCTTTTCAGGATGTCCATTCTGCACAACCTAGGAAGTGGACCTTTAGTGTTGTGGCACTGACATTTTGAAATTCCCTCCCTTTAAGTATTAGACAGGCACCATCTCTATTATCTTTTCGGCGCCTATTGATCTTCCTCTTTCAACAAGTCTTTTAAGTAGAGACCTTCTCCCAGTCTGCATCTGTGCTGGAATTGCTTTTTAAGATGTTTTTAAGATGTTTTGGTTTAATATGTCTTAAAGTCTTTTGTTTTAAGATGTTTTAAAGTGCTTTTAGTGTTTTTATTTGCTACTCTGGGCTCCTTCTGGGAGGAAGGGCAGGGTATCAATTTATTAAATAAATAAAAATTTAAAAAATATGTCCCTGATGCTTTTAGACTTTTTATCTTTGATGGTGTCCACCCACCCAATCACAAAATTAGAGGCTGAATTGAATTGCACAGGCCACTCTTAACTTGCAGTTGTCCCATGATGGGATTAGATTTCTCTGCTCAATTTCATTTAATCTTCCTGGCAGAGAAACAACCTTGTTAAGTCTAGCTCTATTCAGTCCTATTCTCACATGATTTTAATCATGAGAGAAAGCACCTATTGTTGCTGTCAGTGGGAGGGGAGGTCTGAACAGCAGACCCTTCCCTACATCCATAGTCTTACCCTGTGATTTAGAGCTCTGTCTGAATTGCAGGAGGAGCATATGCATATAAAACAGGCTCCCGCTCTTTCTCTTCACACGTGGAGGATAATGCCCTAATAAGACACCCACTGCAGCAAAAACAAAGTCTTGAGCTAATTTCTTTATGGACAGGCTGCCCCAGTCCATAAGACTGGACTCTGTACCATTTTTGTATGTCATTCTAGCTTTGTTTTACTGCAGTTGTTTAGCAAAGGAATGTGTACCAAAATGCTTATCTTAGGGAAACGTGCATAAAAATGTATATTTTAGTGAACATAGCATGCAAAATTGCTTGCAAAAATGTGTACATTCCTCAAAACTGCAGACAAAAATATGTTTGTTAGGAGAAACGTGTGCTAAAACGCTGAAGAATTTTCATGAGGATTTTTTTTAGAAAATAGCAAATCACTGCAGAAATGTGGAGAACTGAATTCATGATTGGAAAAATGAGAAGCGGAGAGAACCGAAATGGCCAGATCCTTCCATCTCTAGTTCAGAACTGAAGATACATTGCAAGATGGATAGTGCATGATAACTTTTTAATAACACAAGCTACAAAAACTAGTGATGGGAGATATGCCTGTACCACCAAAGTGTTCTGTAGATGCAGGATTCCCAACTTCCAGATCTATAGCCTTGAGGCTTTTAGCATTTGCATCTGTCTATGTGAAGAAAGCAAGGATCCAAATCACCCGACCGAGCAAGAGCCCTGACCAATTTTGGATTCGTCTCCTTGATGGCGCCACTGCCATCTCTTGCGATATAAATAGAGGGGCTGGATGGAAGTGCCAGTGATTTCATATTAAGCAGTGATGTCTGAGGCTTTCTAAATATAGTTTGGGTGGCTTGAACCCTGCTCCACATTCTTATCTTGTAATTAAGAGGTAATTATAGCGTAAAGCTGGAGCTGCAGATCGATTGACAGAAGGATAATTTGCTTGTGGGTTCGGGCTTTCCTTTCTGTGAAATTAGCTGGTGCTTGTGTGAACCGATGAGGCTAAGAGATGCCATAAAATGACTAACCTTCCATGGAATAGAGTTGCAACTCAAGCCCTGTCTCACCCTTCTGCCATGTCACATGGGGCAATTAGACCATAACTGATTCCAAGGATCTTCACCTTAAGATGAAGAGCTGTGACAGAAGCAATTTACCCTTCAAGAGCTGACTAGGTAGAGGGACCTGCTGGCTTCCATTGGAAGAAATGTCTCCTCTCATGGGCACCTTGGAGCCTAGGGGCGTGTGTACTGGGGCTGGGCTAGGGGGGCTGAAGAACAGGGCACTCATCAGCTGGGGGACTGTGGACCGCTAGGTGGCTGTTCCCTCTGCCTCCCAGGAAGGACATCATGGCAAAGGGGAGGCCAGTATGCTCCCATCCCTTTGCCAAAGATGTATAGAACAGGCTTCTCCCATTCCTGCTAGGGGAAAAAACCACCACATGTATAAGCTCTTTGTAACCAAGGTCTAGTGTTCAGAAGAGTAAAGAACTGTAAAATCCTCTGTTCAAATCTTAGCCAGGCCTTTAGCGGCACAATGGAGGGGGCTAAGTAGCACTGTGTGGGCTCTGTTACACCCTCAATTTTCAGCTTTCTTTACTTTTTTTTTTATCTCATGGACTGAGAAAACAAAAAGTGCAGACAGAATTCCTATGCAATTTCCTGCAGCAGAAAGGAGAGGTTGAGGGTTCTTAAGGCTTGTAGGTCATCTAGTCCGAGACCCCAGTTCAGAAGTCCAGAAGTAGAGTATCCCTAATATTAATGTCTGCCCAGTCTTTGCTTAAAGATGTCTGCAAGGAAGAGTTCATTCTTGTATGCCCTGCTCCAAATGTGTGTCTGTGTGTGGTTATTTTGGGGAGGGGGATAGGTAGCCGGCCCCAGTTCTTTCAGTCTCTCCACACAGGGCTTGGTTTCCAGTCCTCTGATCCATCCTTATTGCCCTCCTCTGAACCTGTTCCAGTTTGTCTGCATCCTTCTTAAAGTGTGGTATCCAGAAATAGATGCAGTACTCAAGATAAGGCCTAACCAGTGCCATATAGAGGGGAACTAGTACTTCATGCAATTTGGAAATTATACTTCTGTTAATGCAGCCTAAAATAGTGCTTCAGTGCAAATTTCTTCTAATTATGTATGCATTTTTGCAAGCAGTTTTCCCTAATACAGAGATTGCTGTGGTGCCCACATAGCTTTAATTGGTGCCCCCAACTCTGAGCTTTTTTTTTTTAAGTAAGTCTCTAGCCCTCCTAGAAATAAAGTTATGAAACAAGGCATCCTTCTAATCTTTATTATTATTATTATTATTATTAACCACCTGCCCTTCACCCAAAGGTCCCAGTACAGGTTACAACTATTTTAAAATACAACATTAAAAACCATTTAGAAACAACCTACAGTCCCAGAATAGGGTGGGTCCTAAAAGTACATGTCTCGGGTGTCAAAGGCCAGGGTAAAGAGGTGTGTCTTCAGCATTCACCTAAAACTGTACAGCGAAGCTGCCAGACGCCTTATGTGAAATGAGTCCTGCAGCGCAGGATCTGATGTCCAGGCACTGATTAAGAATTCACTGCACAGTTAACTTACAGTACAATGCTATACGTGTCTATTTCAGAAGTAAGTCTCTATGTGTTTAATGGGGCTTATTCCTAGGTGAGTACAGGATTGCAGCGTATGCTTTGGTTTAGGATTGCCTTGGGGAAAACAGCGTTCTTGTGCCACAGTCAGAACCAGCAGGAGATAGCTTACTTCTCATGGTAAGCATCAGCTTGGCGGGGGTGGAAAATCAGCAATGACTATATACCCTTTAATTGCATGCTATGCTATGCCCACCACAGCAGCCATTTTGTGTTCTACCATGCCCCCATGGCAGCCATTTTACCCTCTGGTCTAAAAAATTTGGCAACCCTTGCCCTACTATAATGTATTGTTATATATTTTCACGAATATATTCATTTTTATGCACACTTCCCTTTATATGCACACTGGTGTAGTGGCAAATCTAGAAGTGCAGAGTCCCTTCATGCCATGCCACCTCAGGCAGCCACACCTCTTGCAGCCGCCTTTCTATCACACACACACAAACCACAGATTCACTAGTGCCACCGATCTGCCACCCATCCCCACTACCACAGGAAGCAGAAGAGGAAGGACCCCTTGGTCGGAATAAGCAGATTTTTCACCTGCCCTAGCCTACAGCCTGTCTCTCGTCCTCTGGTGTGGTACCTCCTCTTCCTGTTCCTCCTCCACAGTCTGGCCCTGCTTGGAGAGGGTGTTGTTGAGGCCTCTGCTGTATTGTTCGGCCTGGCTGGCCCTCCTCTCCTGCCGCCTCCTTCTCCATGGTGGGGTGGTGGTGGTGGATTGGAAGGGGACAGGAGGGGGCCACCTGTAAAAAAAAGTAACAGGAATGCACCCCACCAGGAAAACACACTTGTGTATGCATTATTTGGCTGGAGAACTGCACACAAATCTCAAAACTGGAGAAGTGCACATTTCAAAGGATAATTATGCTTCCATTCATGTGCTGGTTTGAGAAGTGAAATTAGGTAGTTTTTTATTAAAATGTGAACCATCACATTTCTCCCGCATTCCTGTTCAGAAAAGCAGATGGTGCTGCTGAGGGCCACAGCTTGTGCACCTCGGTCCTAAAGCACTATATTTTGCATGGTACGCAGAAACTACATAGAGCAAACTTTGTCTCCCTCTGTCATTATGCTAGAACTCATGACCATCCAATGAAGCTGAATGTTGGAAGACTCAGGCCAGACAAAAGAAAGTGGCTCTTCACACAGCGTGTAGGTAACCTATGGAAATAGCTCCCAGGAGAGGCAGTGATGATGGCCACCAACTCGGATGGCTTTAAAACAGGATTAGGCAAATGCATGTTGGATAAGGTGCCTATGCTTTCCCTCCATGGTTGGAAGCAGTATGCTTCTGAGTGCCAGTTGCTGAAAACGGCAGGAGGAGAGAGTTCTCTGTCACTCAAGTCCTGCTTGGGGGGTTTGCATAGGCATCTGGTTGGCCACTGTGAGAACAGGAGGCTGGACTAGATGTGCCATTAGTCTGATCCAGCAGGGTGTTCTTATGTTCTTACGTCCAGAACAGGAATCAATCCGCTGAATACAATTATTTGCTATTATTCTTGCTGGCAAATGATACATAACTGACTGCGTTCCCCTCCCTTCTTTATTTGCATTGTGTTTCCTTTGCATTGAAAATGAATAGGGTAGAATAACATAATGACCACACAATACACATAAATTACATAATTCCACCACAACAGACAACGAGACAAATAACATCGTTTTCGGCAGAAGACAAACTGCAGTGGAACGGAAACAGTGCAGCATGCTGTAGGAATAGTTAATTGTCTCTTTAAGAACTGTAGAGCAAAGTTGCTAGTCAGGATTGGTTGAAACCAGTCAGCAGATCAAGGAGTGACCGAGTTCAGGAAGCAAGGCCTTTGCTGGAAGTCTTATGCTCAGCAGTGTCCTACATTTATAACAAAATAATAAACTGTTTTGTTTGTAATCCGAAGTCAAGTAATCTTAAGTAAAACAA
This sequence comes from Rhineura floridana, assembly GCF_030035675.1. Lineage (NCBI taxonomy): Eukaryota > Metazoa > Chordata > Lepidosauria > Squamata > Rhineuridae > Rhineura > Rhineura floridana. Next base: position 11,127,799 of record NC_084492.1, on the reverse strand, counting down.
CACACATGCAATGAATACAGGGTGGAATGGAAAATGAAGCCTCCTTACATTCCTAGTCATAGATCAGGAACACACCGAGTTCCTAAACTTCATTTAAAAGACTATACAAAGAAGAGGAGAAAGGGGTGTAAGGTGAGGCTAGTCGGTGCTTGCCCCTTTCAATAGAGGTTGTACACATGGGTTGCCCTTGCTAGATCAGAGCACAGACCTGTCAGAAGTGAAAAGTTGCTTTAGATTTTACATGTAGCGTTTCTTTCGATTTAAAATTGAGATTGTGTCAACAAAAACTGATGTTCCGGGTATATTGGATTCCACAGCGCTTCCAGATGAAGGAATTGGCTAATCAGATAGACTCGAGGCTGATGGTGTAATGCTGATAATGACCCCTTTGAGATATACATCATGGCTGTGTCCTGTGATGTCTTTTAATGCTTTGTATTTTCTTTGTTTTGGAAAAAATCTTGATATTTGTGGATGTTCATGCACTTTTAAGTGCTGTCCCTATGGGGTGAGGATTAGCTGATGGACAAGAAACGTGGATTCTGTAAGCCCTTATGGTGGCTAAGAATAGGGGTGGGTGAGAAATTTTATTCAGTTTGCATTTAAAGATGAATCTGCCTAATTTTTCCTTTCCAAAACAATATGAGAGCTGAAACACAGCCATCTGTTAAAATTTTCATTTCTCTGAATTTTGCAATGCAGTTCTGTAAGTAATGTGTAGAAAAATGCATATGTACAAATGCATATATTAATGGAAAGAGCATAGAAAAGTACATTATATTAGGAAAATTGGCCAGAGCCAAGTCTTAATCACATGTCTACAGCAAGAGGGTCCCTACTTTTACATGGGTGGCATGAAAAGAGAAGGTGGCAGAGAGAGAGAGAGAGAAGTAGGTGCCCTACGCAGCTTTACCTCTGCCTCTACCTGTCTCTGGTATGCGGCCTCTAACAGATCACCCCTGAGGAAATGTGGCCCTCAACAGAAAATCTTTACCCTGGAGAGAAATAAATAAGGCATATTTTTCATATCAGATACTTTAGGAACAAATGTGGGGCCGTTTTTCTCTCTTCAATGCAAAGAATGGGTCTGTTGGTTAGCAGCCCACCCCCCTCTTTTCCATATAATGTCTTCCCAGGAAATGGGCTCTATTTCAGCTTCATTGAAGAACTTTTAAAAGCTGGCCGAGGCCTTTTTCATTCACCGTGACCGCGCTTGACACCTCTCAGACCAGCCTCTCCTCCTCTTCTGCCAACCACATCCATTAAACTACTATTTCAGGTATGCTACAAGAGGCCTCATTTCTGCATTTCCAAGCATTCAGTAAGCTGCTTTCTGTGTCGCGCATTAGGACAATGGTACACACAATGAAATAAAATGCTCGAGCGATTGCCAAAAGGTAGGAATGGTTCCCCACCAGCACCCCTTACTATGCCTTGAAAAGTACATTGTGTCCATGGACCTGCTACATTCACAGTAATTAGAGTGATTAGGTGGAGGTCAATTTTAAGAGGGGCTTAACTGGCTGAAATAGCGGAAACCTGTTTAGAAATAAAAACTATGTATGTGTGTGTGAGGGTGGCTGCCCAGTCCAAGTCCAGGTTCAAGATAAAGAACCTTAAGACAGCAGGAAGGACCTTGGAGTTGCCCATCAGCAGACAGGTCACCATCTTCCCCACTTTGATGAGATGTATGACATTTCTATTTATGTTATAACCATTTGTTCTAAATTTTCATCTTTACATACAAATAAGTGTATGCAACTTTTATGCAAAAGCTGCCGTTTTTGATGCTGCATTCCTTTTTTTTAACGATATGTTAAGTGGCTACTCCTGTGTACATGTGTGTGCAGGCAGGGTTAACACTGAGATATTAGAAATAATAATGAAATGAACGTCACTAAAGAGGTCTCTGCCTTTCCAACTCTGCAGGTATGTTTATGCGGATCAATGTACACTGGTTCCTTTGTTTGAAAAACAAAAAGCACAGTTTAAAAAGCCGAAAAATTGCTCCAGAACGCGAGATGGCTATAACATTGCAGATTCCAGCCAATCGGACCTATGCACAACCAGCTTTGGCTGTAAGTATGCAAAACCCGTTTCCCCTGAGCAAGATCTGGAAGAAAAGATTTGCTTGCTTTACAGGTTCTCCAAGTGTGGGTTGTGAGCTCCATTCAGCAGGACCACAGCAAGGCTGAAGCACAGTCAAGAATATTTGCCCTTAGCCCTGCACTTGATTTATTTTTTTTCAAGTAACAATCAAAACCATTTTGATCAGGACTAGATTATTGATCAGACTAACAAAGTCTTAGTCTGAAGCCTGTGGTTTTCATAATATGGTGCTGGTGCAGTCTACTAATTTCCCCCTAAAAATTGACTAATTAAAGGGGCCTTTTTCAAGAGCGTAGTTTTTAGGGCTTATGCTTTTCATAATACGGTGCTGGTTTTGATGACTGATAACCCTGGCACTATGAGTCAAGTATGTCATTTGATTTGTAGAACAAAAACCAACCATCCTTCATTTCATTTAGTGGTGGGCCATCAAGACCCCCTGCAATTTTCAACTGGCCTCTGGAGAAAACGGTTTGAGAACCACAGGCTTACTGAACAAAACTGGGGAAAGGCCATGGCTCAGTGGCAGAGCCTCTGCTTTGCATGCCAAGGATCCCAGGTTCAATCCCCAGCCTTTCCAGCTAGGGCTGGGGACATCTGTGAGGCGTCCTTCCCTGGCTCTCCCTGTCAGGTTCCTCCCTGCTCGTGGTTACTGCCTGTCTCTAGGCACCACCAGGGACTCCACCAGTCCAGACCGCACTCTCTTATGGTTTCTCTCCCCGCTCTAGCACAGATCTCAACAGATCCCCCTGCTAGGCAACCACCAGTAACGTCCCAATACTAGTATTCCCAGAGACTCTGAATACTGGTATTGTTATTCTCTTCACCGCTGCCACCATTTGTTACAGTTCCCCTTCAGCCTTGGTCATTACCTTACCCTCCCTTCTGGTCTGTGAAACCCCAGCCAAGGATCAGGCCTTTGGTAAACCAAATTAAGTATTCATTACAGATAACAAAGCTAACAAGATTAACAGGATTTGTTCGTAAGGCACATAAGCATATGGTTTTACTCAATACTAATCCGAACTCCACCTCCCTCCTTCTTCACGCTCTCCTGGCAAACAACTCTCTCAAACTCCACCAAGCAACCCACTCTTTCTCTTCTCCCCCCCAGATTCGACTCTCACTCTTCCTTTTATACATTCAGCCATTTTAAACACTCAGCCAATCATCTCGCATTCTACTGCCCAGTTACTCCCCCTCCTCTTTCACTCCACTTACCATGTATCTTCTAAAACAACACTTACCATATATACATTAATATAGGAACATCACAACATCCCCTGCCTGAAATCCTGAAGAGCCACTGCCTGTCACTGTAGACTGAGCTAGACGGACCAATGGTCTGACTTGTTAAAAAGCAGTTGCCTGTGTTCCTCAAAGGTGGCACGTCAGCTTCCGCAAAGAGCCTGCCACGGAGATCATACTGTTTTTCTGTGCGCCCTTAGGCCTTATGTGTTAAGAATGCTGTGGCAAGAGGAAGACCAGCACTGCCCCAGACCTCAAGCAGGAGAAAAGCGAGTGGAAGGAACTTTCCGCCCCCTGCAGAAGTCCTTGACAAAATGGACTCTGCTCCATCTGACACCTGCAGCAGTGAGGGGGAGGGTGTTTGGGCTTCTTCCAGCAGCCAGAGGGACAAGGGTACTGGCCAGGTGTTTTGTTTTGTATTGTTTTAATGCCAAGGTGACGAACCTCAAGCTCAGGGGTCAAATTCCTCCCTCCCAGCCTCTCTGTCTGGCTCCTGGCACACTCCCCAGGCCATACCTCTCGCTGGCCCTGCTTTGCACTCTCGATGTTTCCGCCTGGCTGGGATAGGTCCCTAAACTCTGATCATGCCTCTCGCTTGCCTGGATGGAGGCTAGAGAGAGGTGTGGGTAGAAACTAGCCTTCTGTACAAAGGTAACGTTTCTATTCGTTTCTCTGACCGCTTTTGCCTCTGTTTTTGCTCACCACTGGCACGTGGCCCTAGGAAAATTGCCCAGAAAGGAATGCGGCCCTCAGACTGGAAAAAGATTCCCCATCCATCTTTTAATGTCAGTCAAGGGATGAGGATGAGGATGATGAGGATTATTATTATTATTATTATTATTATTATTATTAAATTTATTTATACCCCACCTTTTGGCCAAAGGCCCTCAAGGCGGCTTACAAAGAAAAATAAACACAAGTATAAAAATACATCAATGAAAGCAATACAATTTACAAAAATTAAACTAAATAACAAATAACGTTATTAAGAAAAAAAAATGTCCACGGTCAGTTGACCAACAGACAAAATATAAAATACTTAGTTACAGCCTCAAGAGAACCAGTTATGAAAAATAACAATCTAACTGACAATCGGAGCTGGTCTAAGAGTCACGACAACATTTGGCCATTTGTCTTGGTTCCATCCAGAAGGGTCTCTAAAAACTGACCAGGCAGCCATCTTGCAAGAGGGTATTCTCATGCGTTTTCTAACCCCTGGATAAAAACTGCAGTACAAGAACACATGAGAAACCATTTCAAGCCTTGAGTGGCTTGTTTTTTAATTAACACTCTAGCACTTGTGGACATCCAAGGAAGCTGAAAGGTTGGAGGTTTAGGACAGACAAAAGAAAGGACTTCTTCAGGCAGCGCAGAGTTAAACGATAGGATTTGCTCCCCCAAGAGGCAGTGAGGGCCACCAGTTTGGATGAAATTAAAAGAGGATTAGACAACATAGACGGAGGATAAGGCTATCGATGGCTACTAGCCCAAATATAGGCAGTATATTTCTGAGTACCAATAACTGGAAACCGCAGGAGGGGCGGGTGCTCTTGTACGTGGGTCCTGTTTGCGGGCTTCCCACAGGCATCTGATCCAGCAGGACTCTTCTTATGTTTTTATTGGACCTACATTAGTGATGTCCATTAACTTCAATAGGTTGCATTCCTCTTCTGGTCTGTGACAGCAATAAATGATTCATCCATAGGTTGCATTCAACTCAGAGTAAACCCACTGAAATTAATGCATCTAAGTCAGTCAATATCCATTAATAATATCCTCGTAGCAGTCCTTTGAACTGACTTGTAAAGTAAGCTAATATTAGCTACATTTTACAGACTGAAACACTGAGGCTGAGGGCCTAAAACAGAGGAGGGGAACCTCCAGCCGTCATCCTAATTCTAGCTGGGTGAGTGCAGCTTGCAGAGAAAAAAGAAGGGATTGCGGCGGGAGAGGCAAAGGTGATGGGCCAATGGAAGGAGGAGAGGGGAAACGATCGGATCTGGGCTTGCTGAGCAGGAAGGGAAAAGGAGAGGAAGGAGATAGCAGATTTTAAAAAGAGGCGGCCCTACCACCACCTCTGGTCTTGCCCATTGCAGGCATGCAGCCCCTGATAGATTATCTCCAAGAAAATGTGGCCCTTGACGGGAACAAAAACAGTTCCCCATCTAGGCTTGAAGCAACCTGCAAGTTTTTCAAAAGTGGTGGTGTGGCGAAGAGACTTCCCAGCACCTGCTCTTCTGGAGTACATCAGCTGTTTTCACCGATGTAGGGAGGACTGTGGCTCCCTCAAGTAGGTAGGCAATCGGGGATGTAGTCATCTGGGGTCTCGGGGGCTTTTAAAACAGGAGCCAATTTCACAGCTTTCTCAATGTCACACCACCTTCTAAAAAAAAAAAAAGGATGGCTAACCCCCCCCCCTCTTTTGCATATGACACGAGGACAGAGGCATATTAATCTTTCCAAAAATAAATCCGACAAATGAAGTGTTTGCAAGAGGGTGGCGTTAGGCTTCCATGCGCAGATGCACATCAAAAGGCTCAGGATCTGGGCCCCCAGCCCCTCTCTTATTTATTATTTATTTATTTAATTTGTATCCCGCTCTTCCTGCACCCAAGTAACCACGGCCACAGGATTGTTCCGTTTATCAGAGCAGGATGTTGCATCCCACTCACACTTCCCCCCCCCCGTGAACCCCCTCCAGCAGTTCCTTGTTGAGGCACTTGTTAGGCCTACCGGAAGGCCTCACTCCTCGCCTTGTAGCCGGCTGGCTCCTCGAGTGTCTTCCCAGCCCCTTCTCTCTGCGGGGCTTTGGCTCAGCTGGAATGCCAGTCAGGCCCTCACTCTGGCTCACCCTCTTCCCTTCCTCATACGGAACTCTGAGGCCTCTTTGTCAACATCTGGATCTCTCCACAGCTGTTCTTTGTTTGGCTTATCTTCCAGCCATTCTCCACCAGCAAGCCCTGCTGACTGGGGACCTGATCCTGCATCTATGTAGGATGGAACTAAGTGTGTGTGTGTGTGGGGGGGGGTTCCTGGCAGTCTTTAACTGGTGCCCCACTTGACAGAGGACAGTCCTCTAGCTGAAGTTGTTCTAGACTCAAAGGTCCCAGTCCAGTTTAAAAAGAACCATAAACGGGAAGAGCAAGGGTTGAAGTCGCTGGCAGACTGAGCAGACCCACAGACCACCTGGTCACAATCTTTCCTACTACGGGGACGTGTATTCCTACTGAAATTAAAGCAGTCATGTTTAAATTTGCATCTCTCTACTATAATACAGACTAGCATATTAACCTTGGGTTGTTTTCAGCTAAGTCCTACTCAGAGCAGATCCACTGGATTTAATGAACCCAAGTTAGTCATGTCTATTAACTTCAATGGGTCTACTCTGAGTAGGACTGTCATCAACCACCGCCCATTTTATGTAAATGTGTACCTTCTTTTGTCCACTTTTTTTGGCAGTTCCTAAGTGGCCATCCCAGTATGCTTACACATATGTTCTAAATCTGCTGCAACTGGATGTAAGATCTGGTGACTGCCCGTCTGGACTATCGTAATCTGCTATATGTGGGCTGCCCTTGATGATGATCTGGAGGCTGCAGCTAGTGTAAAACATGGCTGCTAGGCTGGTAAGGGGGGGCAGCCCAATGGGATCATATGTCACTGATCCTAAAAACACTGCACTGGCCATCAGGGAGCTACTGGGACTGTTTCAAGGTGTTAATACTAGCATACAAAGCCCTAAAAGATGTGGGACCCAGGTATCTAAAAAAAAGCACCTTCCCCAATATCAACCAGCTCAGACGCTACGAGGCTTCGTTGGTGGTGCCACCACCGAATGCTGCCTGGTTGGTAATAGCTGTGACAGAACCTTTTCAGTGGTGGTACCCATTTGTGGAAAATGAGGTGCATTTGTCTTCATCACTTTTGTCTTTCAGGAGGAATTTGAAAACATTCCTGTTTCCCCAGACATTTGATGGCTGAAGCAGACTACTTCTGGCAACTCAAAGATCACTGGTAAAAGAATGTTTCTAGCTGTGTTTTTATAGTATTTTAATTGTTTTTAGAATATTTTTAATTGTAATTGTATTTGAAATGTTTTAATTGTGATTTTTAGAATGCTTTAAAAAATTATTATTACATTGTTTGGTTTTCTTGTTGCTGCCTTGGGTTCCTTCTGGAGAAAGGGCAGGATGTAAATTCAATGACTAAAAAATAAATAACTCTCAAAGTAACAGCATTTCTCAGAAAGATGGAGCTTTCCTGCACTTATGGCTAAAATGAGTGCCAGACTGAACGACCTATGGAGTGTATTTTTCTTGGAAGATCTTTTTTTGTGGTAACATTATTGCAAGTGATATACTTGCTCCAAGTTGGGGTTCCCAAGCCTTCCCTCCTCCCGATCCCTTGAGAATTGCCAAGGCGGACCAATTTTTTCTGCCTGTTGTAGCAATTGCGATGCCTTGCGCTAGGTGCTATATATTTAATTGTATCTTTATTGCTTCTTTTATTGCTTATATTGAGTTTTATTGTACTACAGTTTGCATTTCACAGAATTCAAATGGTGTCCTTCAGACATGAAGCGTGTGATCCACAGGCCACCGTTTGAGGAAGCCCTGCTATAAGGGCCATAGCATCCCCCGGGTCGGCTTTGGCTTTTGGTTCATGCCCTGTCAACTTCAGTGTAAAGGTGACACCTACTGGTGGGATGGAATGGTGACACATTTCTTAGGACTGCCTAAATGGGGAACCAGTGGCCTTGTAGACACCATTGGCTGTGATAGCTGGGGCTGGTGAGAGCTGGAGTCCAACAGCAACTAGAAGGGGACAGCTTCCCCTCCCCTGATCTCAAAAGAATCAACCAGGGTTGCTTTACACAAGATTGTTTTCCACAATATTGTTTTCCTGCATGGATCTCACTAAGGAGTCCCACTGATGGAACAAGGACGTACATGGTTGTCACTCTCTCACTCTCACACCCACCCACCACAGATACCAGGACATGTGGCTCTCCAGATGTTGCTGGATGCCAACTCCCTGCAGCCCCAGCCACCATGGCCAATGGCCAGGGATGATGGGAGCCAGAATCAAGCAGCATATGGAGGCAGTGGTGGCTGGTGGCTCCATGTCAGTGGGGCAGTGGAATCCGCTCCAGGTTTAATCCAAAATTTCGAGGAGCTGTAGCACCTTGGACAGCTCGTTGAAAGTTCAGGTTAAAACCTGGAGTGGATTCCACTGCCCCACTGACCAGAGCTTGGAAAAGTTACTTTTTTGAACTACAACTCCCATCAGCCCCAGCCAGCATGGCCACTGGATTGGGCTGATGGGAGCTGTAGTTCAAAAAAGTAACTTTTCCAAGCTCTGCCACTGACACAAGGAATAAAGCAACCAGAGCAAGGCATGGAGGCAGAGGGGTCCTGGCATGTCAGAGGGAGCGGAAAGGTGGTCAAAGGAAACAGGAAGAGGCAGATGTTTGGTGGGTAAGCCTCAGGTCCAGGGCCAAATGTGGCCATCCTGGCCTCCCCATCTAGTCCTTGGGGTTCTCCTCAAGCTACTTCTCCCCAGCCACACCCTCTCTCAGGCCACACCCTCACTGGCCTTGCTTCTCACCCTCCGTTACTTGAGAATTTTTGCCTCGCTGGATAGTGTCCTTGACCTCTTGCTTGCCTGGCTGAAGGACAGACAGGGGCAATTGCCTGTGTAGAAACTAGCCTACCAAAACCAAGGCAGTCACATTTGAATTCATTGCTCTGCCTCTGCCCCTTACTGCTGGTATGCAGTGGTGGGAAAGCGGCCCTCGGGTTGAAAACATTTCCCTAACCCCTGTACTACGGGGTGAATAGACAACAGACAAGACACAGCGTTTTAGAACCGTTTTGATCATCCCCCAAAACCAATTCTGTCTAATGGGTTGATGAGCTTTGAAAATGTCAGTAGCACAGTTTCCCTCCTTCGATCTCTGCTTGTCTTGGGGACGGGGACAAGTAAACAGCAACTGCAAAAACCTAGCCCCTTGAGTCAGACTGCAATATCCACCTGCCAGCACTTTACATTCAGTTAGTGCCAGGCACTGTTCAAAAGCACTTCATACCTGTCGTCTCATCTCCATCTCGTGGCGACTGCTGCTAGATGCAGGGAAAAGTACTCGGCTTCTATCTCTGTGAAGTGGCATAGAGGTTTGGCGCTAGAGACGGACAACATGGTCTCGGACATGATGTTAAATATTATTTTACTTTCTGTTACAGTAATGTTTATGTATTTTACAAGTAAAACTTTAAGGCTAGCCATATATTTTATCTATTAGTTGTAATTGTCATTTTTGATATTGTATGAAAGTCTTTTAATGTCTTAATGGTTTGCGTTCAGTTCTGCTGCGCAATGGTCTTTGGACAAAGCGATAAACATATTGATTGAAAATATAAAGAGCCCTGTAAGGTAGGCCAGTGCTTCAATCTTGCAAAAGAGGGAGCTGAAGCCTAGAGGAGCCAAGTTCATAAAGTAGTGGTGGGGAACCTTTGGCCATCCAGATGCGGCTGAACTACAACTCCCTTTAGCATCCACAAGCGTGGCCAATAGTGTGGGATGACTGGAGCTAGAATCCAGCACCATCTGGCAGACTAAAGGTTCTTCACCCCTGTCATAATGGAAAGGTTATCAGAAGCAGGAACTGCCCAGTTCTGTCAGCCACTTCATCACACTAATTTATCCATTTCTCAAAAACCAACATGCAAGCTGCTGTTAACTGTATGGCCAAGGCAGCTTTTCCAGTTTGGCACCTCTTGCAGCTTTTCAACCCAGGGATGCTAAAGAAAGCCACTCTCTTTTTCCTGCAAGCATCTTTTTATTTATTATATAAAGAGGCATACATCATCATTCAGGGTGGGAAGAAGAGGCTGATTCTCTCTTTAAGTACTTCTCCAAGTTGTACACTCTTAGCAAAAAAAGAAAGAAAAGACCCTGGATACACAGGGTACCCAACAGCCTCTTGCAAAAATGAGCTCCTTCTGGGTGCCTCCGCTGTTATTGCACGTTTTGAGAAAAGTCCTGGATCAAGGCACGGTAAAAACAAAATCATTTAGTGCTTCTACAGTAGATGTCTCAGCACACTCTACGCAACATAAAACGATATTCTTTGAACATGTATATACATACATAAAAAGGAGAGACATGCACTAATTAGGATTAGATTTCAACTTCTCTGGTTGCTTCATAATATACAAATAAAGAATAATGTTGTAAACAAATGGCATGCACTAGAGCAAAAATGCTTTAATACAGTATCTGAGAGCTATGATGCTTAAATAAAACAAAATATAATTTACTAGTCCTCAATGTTTATGTGCCATTCTTGTCCAAGTGAAATTTAAAAAAAAACTTTTGGGCTTCCTTTTTTTGGTTTACAGGTTGACAGCCTGTATGTTAGGAGACAGATATGGCTTTATTGTATTTACTTACTTGTGTTGTACTTCACAAATGACACATTTTTTAAAAAAAGAAACTGAAAAGCATCTTCTGCAATTTCATTTGGATGCAGCTTTCCAAGCTGTTCTGTAGTGAAGTAAAGGAAACAATATAAACATCCCAAAGCGTTGTTTGCCAAGCCACGTTCCAAGAAAACAGCCTTCCACAAGCCCTCGCTGAAGGCACAGGCAACCTACCCCACCCCTCTCTGCCAAACAAACAAACAAGATATTTTTGGCAAACTTGGTTTCAAAATAAAATATGAACGAAATCTATAGGCTTCATTTTCCTCTCCAGATAGCTATATAGAAATAAAATAAAAAAATTTAAAAAATGCATCCCTTGTCATTACAACTACTGAAGTGCTATGGATTATCTTCAAATTAAAGGGTGAGGAAGGGGGATTTTCGTGGCAACACCCTTTAGATCAAGCATTCTAGCACTAAGTTCAGCTTCTGTTTGGGAAGGGTGTACTTCCATCCCCCTCAGTTGAAGCCACTTGTGAGGACTGTTGCTCAGGCACATCAGGAGGAAGCGAAGGCACTTTGATGAAGGAAGACGTTGCTCTTCTTAAAAAGGCACAGGGGTTGAGCGGGGCTTGTTCTTAACTCCTCCCCACCCTGCAGAGGGTCTACCCTGGGTTAGATCAGGCAGAGTTCCACACAGTGGCTTCCCAAGAGGCATCCACTTCTCTCAGCCACAGCTTTCTTCGCTGAGTCCAGGCTGGGGAAAGTGACCAGGGCTTCTCCGCTGAGCTGGCCACTAAAGTTGTAAAGCAGGAGGATGGCGTCTGCGTGGAGCTGCATGGAGAGAGCAGAAGGTCAGAGCAGGAGCTTGGACACTGGGGAAGAGAGAAGAGGAGCATCCCCCCAGAGTCCATTCCAAACACATCACTTGGCAATCACAACCCACGCTGAAAAGCAGGCACAGCTATAGTGTGTTATATGCATCCTGGCACCTTTAATAGCACTTGTACGGTTTTTGGAGTTCAATCACAACAGCCATTGAGGAAGAAGAGGAGGGGAGTCAGTGGCAAACAGGTTGCTGTATTGATGCTATTATAAAGAACAAAATATAGGAACATAGGAAACTGTCTATGCCAAGCAGGACCATTGGTCCATCTACCTCAGTATTGTCTACACTGACTGGCAGCAGCTCTCCAGGCTTTCGGGCAGAAGCCTTTTCCAGTGCTACCTGGAGATGCCGGGGATTGAATCTGGGACCTTCAGCATGCACAGCAGATGCTCTGCCACTGAGCTGTGGCCCTTCCCCAAGCTGCCTTACGCCAAGTCAGCCCACTGAGCCCAGGGATGGTGCTGGGCTATCTTGCTGGGACTGACAGGAGTTGGAGTCTAACACCACCTGGAGGGCACAGCATTGGCTACACCAAGTGTAGTGTTTACGAAGGGCAGCAAATCCCTTCCTACCTTGGGATACTCCAGTCCTCTCTCTGATGGGGCCTCTGATCTTTTGCAAGCCTACGCCTTAAATGCACAGTGAACAGAAACTGGGTTAAATAGTCTATGAATCTTCCCTAGACGATTTCCTGGCCTTCTATACATGAATGAACAATGAAAGGTTGAAATGGTGCATGTGTGCCCCCTGAGAAACAGCCTCAGTAAGACAAACAGCACAAGAGCAAGCATTTAGAGTTGGCGTACGACACACAGGCTCTCCTTGGTACCCCCAGTTTGGAATGATACAACCGCAGAACATGTGCTTGTGCGCACAGTGGTGGTTTGGAGGGGCTCGGGAAGGAAATCTGATCTAGTCCCAGGACGCCCCCCCCCCCAATGCAGCAGAGGCTGCAGCCTACACTGGTTGCTGTACATCTATGGGATCTGAACAGGACATTTCATGTGTATGCAGGGGCGTAGTTGTGATGTTCCTATATATTAGTGTATATATGGTAAGTGCTGGTTGTTTAGAGTATACATGGTAAGTAGTGAAAGAGGAGGGGGAGTGAATGGGCAATAGAATGCTTGATGATTGGCTGAATGTTTAAAATGGCTGACAGTATAAATGAAAGGATGACAGGTAAATCTGGGAAATGTGAGGTGGTGAATTGTGGAATCTGGGGGGAGAAGAGAAAGAGTGGATTGCTTGGTGGGGTTTAGAGAGTTGTTTACCAGGAGGGAGGTGGAGTTCGGATTAGGATTGAGTAAAACCATATGCTTATGTGCCTTAAGAAGAAATCTTGTTAATCTTGTTAGCTTTGTTATCTGTAATAAATACTTAATTTGGTTTACCAAAGGCCTGATCCTTGGCTGGGGTTTCACAGACCAGAAGGGAGGGTAAGGTAATGACCAAGGCTGAAGGGGAACTGTAACAAATGGTGGCAGCGGTGAAGAGAATAACAATACCAGTATTCAGAGTCTCTGGGAATACTAGTATTGGGACGTTACTGGTGGTTGCCTAGCAGGGGGATCTGTTGAGATCTGTGCTAGAGCGGGGAGAGAAACCATAAGAGAGTGCGGTCCGGACTGGTGGAGTCCCTGGTGGTGCCTAGAAACAGGCAGTAACCACGAGCAGGGAGGAACCTGACAGGGAGAGCCAGGGAAGGACGCATCACAGTAGTCATCTGGGGTCTTAGACCCCTTAGTTTTTTGGGAGCAGGTCCAAATGTCTAAAGTGTCCTACAAGCCAATCAGCATGAAAGGAGAGTATGTTAGCCACTGAGAAGAGTTTTCTAAAGTGCTTCCTTGTCATTTCCTGCTGGTTGGAGCCAATCAGAGTGAAAGGAGGTGAGTGAACCACTCAGTGGCTAACACACTCCTCTTTCGTGCTGATCGGCTGCTAGGGATGTATGTTCTTGTGCCAGAAAGCACGTGAGGGATGGACTGAGGAGTGTGGCCAAATCTGGTGCCAACGGAAATTAGAATTAAGAATATATTAAACTGCCTTGCCATTGACTCCATATCAATAGATTTCTTATGTGCCTCTTAGGCCTAGTGCTTACTGGGTGGGCAGCGATCAAGTCTGGGGCTTTATCATTTCAGATAATAGTTGAGAGGCTCACATTATTATTATTATTATTAAATGTCTATCCCGCCCTTCCTCCCAGAAGGAACCCATAGGGGCCAAAAAGCAACAAAACACTAAAAGGACTTTAAAACGTGTTAAAAACAAAATATCTTAAAAACAAAATGTCTTTAAAAGCAATTCCAACACAGACGCAGACCAAGCAACCATGAAAAACATATTAAAACAAAACATCTTTAAAAACATTTTTTTAAGTTTTTAAAAAGTTTTTTTAAAACATATTAAAAAGCAATTCCAACACAGAGGCAGACTAGGATAAGGTCTCTACTTAAAAGGCTTGTTGAAAGAAAAAGGTCTTCACTAGTAGCCAAAAAGGTAACAGAGATGGTGTCCGTTTAATATTTAAGGGGACTAAAGCTGCAATCCAATACACACTTTCAAGGGAGAAAGTCCTATTGAACCCAGTGGGGCTTACTTCTGAGTACTGGATTGAAGCCTAAATGATTAAATGCTCCTGCACGCTGCTGGTGGTGGTGGAAATCCCTGCACATAGAAAGGCAGCATATCAGAGACAAAGGTGAAGAAAATACTGCAAGCCTTTGAGGCCTTTTTTTGTTTTGCACAGTTGTATGCTGGCTTCACATGAACTATGTGAATCTGAATTCACTTGAATCCCTTAGCGCAGTATTAACAGTTTAATTTTATTTTTCTGCAGACTTAACTCTTGTACTCAGACAAGTGTGTATTTTCTCAACATAAGCTCCCGAAACAATGGGCTGACATCCGCCTTGCATAGTCAATGCTGCAGCCAAGTAATACTGCCTGGTGGGCATCCTGGGCAAGCCCTTTGGAGGCTCATAGGATTTACTCCACATCTGTCCCCCGGAGTACAGGCTCCGTCCTCAAGGGATCCTGGTGCTTCCACATTCCCTTGGAATGATGCCAGTGCCCACATTTTGGCAAAGGGGAGAAAAATCAATCCTGCATGCTTCTGAGAAAGCGCATGTACCAGGGTAGGGAACCTATGGCCCTCCAGCTATTGCTGGACTCCAACCTGCATCAGCTGCAGCCGGCATGGCCAATGGGGTCAGGGATGATGAGAAATGTAGCCGAACTGGTCTCCCACCCCTAGCATAGCTAAAACATTAAAAAAAACAAACAAACACAGAGCATCTGTCCTCAGGCTTTTGATTAAATGGGATCCTCCAGGGGAATTCTGTTGGGATCTGCTCATTGGCTCCAACTGGGATTTCAACTATACTCATCCCTTTGTACTGTTTTGACTCTGCAGTCACTCAGGGTGGTGTTTTACTTCTGAGGATCCAAGGCCCAGCACTAGTGCTTACCGCCCAGTCAACAGGCTATGAGCCCTTGCTCTGTGAAAGATCTGGGAGGTTCCTGTGCCAGCACAAAAGCCAAGAGGCTGGATGAATGAACAAACACACCCATGCCACTCAGCACAACAGTCCTCAACACCAGGGGTGGGGAGAAACCAGGCCCCTACAGATGGTGTTGGACTCCAGCTGCCATCAGCCCCAGCCAGCATGGTCAATGGTCTGGGATTGACGGGTGCTGTAGTCGAGCAACATCTGGCAGGGTGACAGGTTCCCCCACATCTGCTCTACATATCACCGCAGGACACAACAAATTGGGAAAAAAATCAGGATCATTGAAATGAACACCACCACTCTCCTTTCAGCACTCCAAGACAAAAGGTATACCTGCACCGGCAGCTGGAATTTCCAAGAGGCTGGGGAAGAGGACCCGCCCTCATAGCCCTCCCCCGCATTTCCCTGTTGCTGCTGTTGGTCTCCTCTGGAGGAGAGATGAGGGAGCTGTAATCATTCAGCCTGGTAAGAAGAATCCCCCCCCCCGTCCCTTTGGACGATATTTAAGCCAGGCTGCCGAGGGTCCTTGGAGTGCAAGAAGACCTGCACCAGCAGCTGGAACTTTGTCGACTGTTGGCTTTCTTTTTGCTTTGTATTTGTGTATTGAGAGAGCCAGTGTGGTGTAGTGGTTAGAGTACTGGGCTACAACCTGGGAGACCAGGGTTCGAATCCCCACACAGCCATGAAGCTCACTGGGTGACCTTGGGCCAGTCACTGCCTCTCAGCCTCAGAGGAAGGCAATGGTAAACCACCTCTGAATACTGATTACCATGAAAACCCTTTTCATAGGGTTGCCATAAGTTGGAATCGACTTGAAGGCAGTCCATATCCATTTTTCATTTTGTGTATTGAAGTCTAGATTATTTCTTTTGCAATATTTTGCAACATGCGTTTGCTAAATTGTTGGGGGGGGTCTTATTTGAGTTTGATATGTTTTGTAAACTGCTTTCTCTCCCAACTTCAACAACCCCTCCTAAAAGCCTTATACTCTGATAATAAGTAGATGTAAGCCACTTTGACACAGCTCACTGTGGAAAGGCGGCACATAAGTAAACTAAATCAATCAAATCGATCCACATTTTGCTTTGACTGCCCTATGCCTAGCCACAAAGATTCTGGGTGGTATTCCGTGCTAGTCCTACTGAAGTTAAAAGAAAAGACTAGCAAGTTAAATTCAATATACTCCGAGAGCTGTATTCAGCAAGGTCCAAGCTGAATGCAACCCTCTGTTACATGCAAGTACCAGATAGCGGTCAATACAACCATGACAGCTTCAAACAAGGAGCACACCTACAAAATGTAGAGAGAACCGCAAGCAGACATACAATTCCCAGCATTCCCCTTCTCCTCTCAAGGGCCCCATGATCACCATCATCGCCACCGCTAGGTTAGTTGATTCGTGCCAGGCGCCAAAGCAAGGGAATGTTAGCGAGCAGAGTCCCCACCGCAAGCTAGGAAGGGAGGATGCAAGGAAAATAAAATCATTCCCCTCAACACCCGGCCCTCTTTCCGATCACCACCAAAGACTCCGTTTCTGCCAGTCTGAGCTTACCTTCGCTGGAGGTTACAAGCACTTACAAACACACCCAGTCTTTCGGTGCTTGTAACACACTCCTTGCTTGGTCGTTGAGCTGAATAAGGCCATTGTAGTCGTCGGGCGCGTACTATAGTACAAGCGTGATACACAAGGTCAGGAAGAGGAGGGGCAAGTTGTCGTGTACCAGCAAGCCACACACTTGCACATTTCATTTTTAAAAAATGGGAGGGGGGGTTACAGCTACAATTGTCAGTGGAAGACACAAGGCAGGCATTGGTCCACCTCACTCAGTATTGCCCACCCTTCTCCAGCCCCAGGGTCTCACGCAAAAAAGGACTTTGCCCCTCTCACCTGCAAACTGACCCTTTTTAACTGGAGGTGCGGGGGACTGAACCTGGGACCTTCTACATGCACAGCAAGTCCTCTACCCACTGAACTATGTTGGCAGCCATTCTCCAAGGTCTCAAAGCAAGCATCTGTCCCAGCATTGGCATCAGACAACGTTTTGAATGGAGATACCAAAAATTGAACTCTGGACCTTATCCATGCAAAACAAAACACACATTACAACCCTTTGCTTTGCTAAAAGCATTCTGTCCCCGCGCTCTAGAGGCACTTGCGTGACAGGCCTAAATCTTTGCAAGCAGACAGGGGGCACACTCGACAGCCCAGCATCAGAACTTGCTGTCTGACCAGTGCTTCATTACCTTTAGATCATAATCCAGATTCTTTTTTTTAAGTCACACACACGCCTCTTTGCAAAAGCTGCAACCATAAGAGATCTGATCTGCATCACTTGGGGGTTGAACAATAGCATGGCATACTGCATTACAAACCTAGAGCACCTGGGGAAAGCTATAACATGTGTTCTCAGGTTATAGGACACAAGACCAAATTAAGCTTGGTTTAAAAATGTTAAAAGAAGGGTCCATGGATGTACAGGGCAGGGCTAGTTCCTGACTAATTGGGCAACCTGATCAGGATCAGTCCAAGCCCTGAACTCACACCGTATGTTTTGATCGAGCAAGCATCAAATAGGAACCCTCATTAAGTAGACAATGGCCAGTGTTAAAATGCTATTCCATGTCATCTATCAAACACTGCCAGGCATCAACTGTCAAATATTGTAAATGTGATGAAAGCAAATGGCAACATCTAATTTAACTGGATGACAAAGGTGTATTTCAAAATATATCCCGGGAATAAACTGGCAAACACTGGACATCACATTTCAGAGAGAATCCTTGGAAGTAATTGGTTTCGGCTTGTGAACAAATCACTTGTCTACACACCTGTGGCAAATCAGAAAAGTTACCCAGGCTGCTACAAGGTGGAAGCAAGCTGGTTCTCTTAAACCTTTCAAGCTATCAATGTGGCATCAAAATGACTGACAGTATAGCTGCATTTGTGGACTTACTGTGTCTGTCTACTCTAGCTTTATGCTGGATGGTGAGAGGAGATAGACCACTACTACTGTTATCTGTCATGTTTACAGGTAATTCTAAGGGGTGTTAGTCTCAATCGGTGGCTGGTGGCTCCATGTCAGTGGGGCAATGGAATCCACTCCAGGTTTTAGTCTGAATTTTCAAGGAGCTGTCCATGGTCCAAGACTGGGGGGGGGTTTAAACAGATAGGTCCAGCTAAGCATGAAAGCTTGGCTGCTTTTTCTTGTTCTTCCTCCAGCCCAAACTGCAGGAATAGCAGTGAAGCCAGAGGAGGAAGCAGCGGCAGCAAACTAGCCCAGTGACATGGCTTTCCCTCTGCCTCTCTGGCTGCAAAAGAAGATAAAATAAGATCAGGAGTATTTGTAAGTAGCTGCAGCAGCTCTGCCATCCTAAATCAAACACCTGGGTTGTATCCAACATTAGTTATACTCACAGCAGACCCACTGAAATTAAAGGACATTTAGGGAAGGGGCATAGCTCAGTGGTAGAGCATCTGCCTTGCATGTAGAAGGTCCCAGGTTCAAATCCCAGCATCTCCAGGTAAGGCTGGGAGAGACCCCTGCCCGAAACCCTGGAGAGCTGCTGCTAGTCAGTGTAGATAGTATTGAGCTGGATGGACCGATGGTCTAAGGCAGCTTCCTATGTTCCTAATGAACTGAGGTTTATACATTTTATTGGGTCTACTCTGAGTAGAATTGAGTTGGATATAACCACAGAGACAGCTCTCTTTTCACTCGACATTCACAGCTGAAAGAAAAGTCTGCAACATTCTGAAATGTAATGAGTTTTCAGATTTGAAAATGTGGACGCTGATGGCAAAATTCAATTCTCCATTCCTCCTCTCAGACAACCTACCAATTTGACATTCAGATTTTTGGACTAAAACCCTATTTGTAATTTAATTGATTTGATTTTTCATCTATTCAAAGAGAGGCTTCCCTGTTGGCTGAATGAATGTGTGTGTGTGGGGGGGGGGAGACAGAAACAGTCAAATACAGGATGCAACTGCAAAAATGTATGTGAATGTCAAAAGCTTGAGCCAAACTGCAAATACTCTGCTCAGCCAGAGAATATTAGCCACCCAAAACTCCCAGGTATTAATAGGATTGGATTTTAGCTTTAGCTGTCACCACAGACAGGTTTTTAATGAAGACAGTTCATACTTTCGGCTGCAGTCATCTATCTACATGCATGCATGTGCTAATTAGCCCATATTCTTCGCAGCTAATAAGTAATCTGGAAAAGGGACCATACTTCTTTTGAAGGTGATCTTCCTAGTCATCCTTTCCTTAAAGGGGCTTATAGTTTCTCCTGAAAAGCAATGCAAATTCTAGCATGACCGTTGCGACTGGTGGGGCGGAAGGCAGGGAGCCCAACCATCAGTGGAGCCAGAGCCAATGACAGGCAAAGCCAGTCAATTCTAGTTTTGTCCCCTCCATCCTCCCTGTTGACTGCAACACTGAG
This sequence comes from Rhineura floridana, assembly GCF_030035675.1. NCBI lineage: Eukaryota > Metazoa > Chordata > Lepidosauria > Squamata > Rhineuridae > Rhineura > Rhineura floridana. Next base: position 11,108,168 of record NC_084492.1, on the reverse strand, counting down.
ACTAAAGAGGAGGAAGCTGATTGGCACAGCCGCCCACTAGACTGCTTGTCAGTAATACGGCAGGCAGGTGGAGCTGGCTGAGGGTGGGCGGACATTAAAAATAAAACATGATTAACGCTTCACTGCGGGAGGAAGTGGTCCCTGGCCTCCTGAAAGAGGCGATGGTGAGACCACTCCTGAAGAAAACGTCCCTGGACCCGGAAAACTTTAACAACTATAGGCCGGTAGCTAATGTTCCATTCCTGGGCAAGGTCCTAGAACGAGTAGTTGCCAACCAGCTCCAGACACTCTTGGATGACACCGATTATCTGTGCCCATTTCAGTCGGGTTTTAGACCTGGGTTCAGCACGGAGACAGCCTTGGTCGCCCTGTATGATGACCTTTGTCGGGAGGCAGACAGGGGGAGTGCGACCCTGCTGATTCTCCTTGACCTCTCAGCGGCTTTTGATACCATCGACCATGGTATCCTTCTGGGACGACTCACTGATCTGGGAGTGGGCGGTACTGCGTGGCAGTGGTTCCGCTCCTACTTGGTGGGTCGTCTCCAGAGGGTAGTGCTTGGGGAGCATTGCTCGGCACCCTGGGACCTCCAATATGGAGTCCCACAGGGGTCAGTTCTGTCCCCCATGCTTTTTAATATCTATATGAAGCCGTTGGGTGCGGTCATCAGGAGTTTTGGAGTGCGTTGCCATCAGTATGCTGATGACACGCCGCTCTATTTCTCCTTTTCATCTTCTTCAGGTGAGCCTGTCGGCGTGCTGAACCGATGTCTAGCTGTGACAATGGACTGGATGAGAGCTAACAAACTGAGGCTTAATCCAGATAAGACTGAGATGCTGCTGGTGGGTGGTTCTCCTGACGGGATGGGGGATGTTCGACCTGTTCTGGATGGGGTTGCACTCCCCCTGAAGGAACAAGTTAGTAGCTTGGGAGTTCTTTTAGATCCATCCCTGTCACTTGAGGCTCAGATAGCCTCTGTGGCACGGGGTGCTTTCTACCAGCTTCGGCTGGTGGCCCAGCTGCGCCCCTATCTGGACAGAGAGAACCTCGCTTCAGTAGTCCATGCGCTGGTAACCTCGAAATTAGATTACTGCAATGCGCTCTACGTGGGGCTGCCTCTGAAGACGGTTCGGAAACTGCAGCTTGTGCAGAATGCAGCGGCCAGATTGTTAACGGGGACCAGACGGTCCGACCATATAACACCGACTCTGGCCCGCCTGCACTGGCTGCCTATTTGTTTCCGGGCCCGGTTCAAAGTGCTGGTTTTGACCTATAAAGCCTTACATGGCATAGGACCACAATACCTGATGGAACGCCTCCCTCGTTATGAACCTGCCCGTACACTACGTTCATTATCAAAGACCCTCCTCTGAGTTCCTACTCATAGGGAAGCTCGGAGGATGGCAACGCAGAAAAGGGCCTTTTCTGTGGTGGCCCCTGAACTGTGGAACAATCTCCCAGAGGAAATATGCCTGGCGCCATCGTTAATATCTTTTTGGCGCCAGGTTAAAACTTTTCTTTTCACCCAGGCTTTTTAATTAATTATGTTTAGTATACGCTGACATTGTTTTAATTTTTAATAATTTTTTACTTTTTATATGTTTTATATTGATACATGTCTTGTACTTTGCTATTTCTTGTCTTGTGAACCGCCCAGAGAGCTTCGGCTATGGGGCGGTCTATAAGCTTAATGAAATAAATAAATAAACATGAAAAATAAAAATAAAATATGAAATAAAATACAAAAATAAAACTAAAACATGAAAAATAAAACAATAAAATGAAAATGAAATATTTAAAAAATAAAATACAAAAAAATATGCAGACAATCCAATTTTCATGTGTTTGGTCAATTAGAACATACTCATTCCAAGTTTGAAATCTGGGGTTTGAATTACTGGGGACTTTTTCTCTCTCTTTTTTGATGGCCTCTTTGTAGCAGGAAGAGATTCAGTCGGCCGATATAGGCTAGGAAGCTCTAAAGAAATACATGACTGCTTACGAATCTATAAAGAAATGCCCCAACAAACGTACTGGTATCAGTGCCCATGCGAAGGCTGGAGATACTTAGAGGCCACAGTCAAAAACCGCTCTAGAACCATCAGGGCAATAATCTGATTAATTTTTAAAAGTTTAGCTTTCCAAGGCTCCGAGTGCCACACCTGGGGAGAAAGGGGCACACAGAAGAGGGTCCCTGCTTCTTCTCATCCTGCCGCCCACCCCACACACAGCAAAGAAAAGCTCTGACAAAATCAGCAACTCGGAGATGATTCTGAAAGAGATGAAGAATGAGCCCCTGTTGGGAGCCAAGCAAGGTGTCAGGTTTCTAAAGAAATCCAGAGAAGAGAAAACGTCTTTGTTCAAGCATATATTTGAAAGGAAGCCCTTTGATCCCAGTGAAGTCTGCTGCCCCATTACATGGGGAGGAGGGGCGGGGGCTTGGGGGGATAGAGAGAGGGAGAGCGCATATGCCTTTGGCATTTCGCCATTAGTTTATTCCACTGCACACACACCCTTCCTACATCTCCCTCTCCACCCCATCTTACCGCTTGCAGAAGACATGTGGCCATCACATCTATTCGAAAAGCCAAAAGGGACGGATACAATAAAGCCTCTTGGCAAGGCTGGGCCCGACAAAAGCTCAGTACTGGTTGGAAAAATTATTATGCACCCTTACACGTAGAAGCGGTTGGCCGGCCCTCTTCATGAGATTACACGGAGGAGGAAGCTAGGATGAGCATGTTTGCGCCCTCAGCCACACACACCACACCCTGGTCTCCCTCCAGATTGTGGAAGACATCTGCAGGGTGGGTGGGGGCAGGTGGGGGAAGCTCTACCATACAGAACAGAAGTGGCTTGTCAGGGTGGGGTGCAGCCGCTACGCCAACTTCCTGCCTGGTGGGTCACTTACCAGGGGCAAGGGAGGTCATATCTGTACTGCACTGACCTACCTGCCGCTTTGCCACTCCTCCTCTCCCTCCCAGTAAGCAACAGCATCCCACTGGCCAGGAGGTTGGCGTAGTGGCTCTGCCCCACCTGGACAGCCACTTTTGACTTGGAACTCTGGAACATCGGGGTTCTAAGATGCCCAGGAAGCCTAGATGAGTAAAGAAGGCTCCCGACAGTAGATGGTCTCCATCCAACTTGGTAGAGGATTCCAATGATGGGCAAGCCCACTTGTCCCTGCTTCCTCCTCGAGTTGGGGCGATTCCTCCAAGGACAGCCCTTCTTCTGTTCAAAGCCATGAAAAGCCACCAACAGTAATTCTGTCTCCCCTCCACCTTTTAAAATAAGCAAAGCATTTGTAATTCCACATTAGAACACCACCATAATCTTGTGCAAGCTTTTGAGTTCTGCAGAACTCTGCTAGACTAGATTAGAGGTGGAGGACCTCAGGCCTGGAGGCTGACTGCAGCTCTTCAAGCCTCTCTGCCTGGCCGTTGGGACTCTCCCTGCACCACATCCCCTCCCCAGCCACACCCTGCAACACCACCTCGCTGCCACTCACTCCCAGCTCCAGCCAGGACCTGCTTGCTGTCTGCAAATGCAGCAGGCGCCACCAGGACATGCCACGTGAGCCGAGCGGCCCGTGTGCATGCATGGGGCCTGCTGAAGTGCATGACCTTGGCTGGCTGCCTCTGCCTGCTCTCTCAGCTGGAGACATTGATCAATGGCACCAGGAGACAGCCAAAGGCAGGCCAGGCCAGGCCAGCAACATGCAAACAGCAGGGCTGGCAGAATGCTGGCTCGGGGGGGGGGATGGGAAAAGCCAGGGAGCTTAGGAGGAATGGCTCGGGGGCGGGGCAAGTGCCATCCACAAGCAAAAATTGGCCAAGTCAAGGAGATGCAAAGGTGGGATACAGCGGGGGGGGGGGAGCTGTTGCCGCCACCAGCCTCAGCATCTACCACCTGAGGCAGATACCTCTTTGTGCCTAATGGTAGGGCTGGCCTATTTTTAAAAGAGCTTGAACACTATTTTTAAAAGACAAAAATCTTAAGATACAGCCCATACAGTCCACCATGAACTTTCATCCTGCTCATCAGAGACGGCCACACGAACATGAGCTTGCATGTGCATCGTGCCTTTGGCAGCTATCATCACATGCGCACTCCCACCCCTGGCTCCATCCAAGGCAGCTTGATCTGTGCTAGCGACACCAAACATCCTTTGACTGTAAGACCTGTGCCTAATGACCCGCTTTTATGACTTGCTGCATTTATTTATTCACTGAAAGTCTTTGTAGCTTGTCTTTGTGCCTTACAACAGGCCCCCAAAGCCTTAAACCCAAGAAGATGAACACACAACAGATCTAACTTTCTTAAAAAGGAAGGCAGTGTTGGTGCTGGAAAAAGGCTCTGTAATTCCAAATGCTGCTCCTTAAAGGCTCAGCAGTGGGTACATGACAAAGTTATGGAAATGTAACCTTTCCCCACCCTCAGTGGCTCTTCCCAGCACTACTGGTGACTAAAAGCTATTCTCAAGCCCTCTGATTAAACCCTCTGCGCCAGTTTTTCCTAACCTTTGGCTCCACAGATGTTGCAGGACTACAATTCCCAGTAGCCCCAGCCAGCATGGCCAATGGTCGGGAATTATGGGAACTGTAACCCAGCAAGATCTAGAGGCCCAAAGGTTGGGAAAGGCTGGTTTATGTTGAATCAGACCATTGGTCTACCTAGTGAACCAGGATTGCCTCCTCTGACCAGAAGCAGCATTCCAAGGCTTCAGAACAGAGGACTTCCTGAGCTCTGAAAGTCAGCCGCCTTGCACCCGAGAAGCCAGGGATCAAAGCCAGAGACTGCCTGCTCTGTAGAGAGGACAATATCAGCAGAAACCAATTCCAATCAGAACCAAAGAGAGCCCTGTCGCTGGATCAGCCCAGAGGCTCATCATGTCTGACATCCTATTCTCACAGTGGCCAACCAGATGCCTTAATGGGAATTCCACAAGGAGGACACAAGAGCATCCGCAGAAATATTTCTGGGGGGTGGGAGGGCAAGGTCTATGAATCGTTACTGCAGGTCGCTAGCAACCCATTCCACTTACTATTACATTTAGAATTCTGGGGGGGGGGGTGGAGCACCCTCCTGTGAACACCCTTGGGAGGACATGAGTGCAAGAGCACTCTCCCCTCCAGCAGTTTCCAGCAGCTGGTATTCAGAAGCATAGTGTGTGTGCGTGTGCGTGATGAATGAATAAATAAAACAGACACCATACTATTTTGGAACAAAGACATCTTATAACCCTTCCATCAGTGTCACAGAATCATGGTTCAACACTACTGCAGTGGGAAGCCAGAATGTATATTTCAGCTGTGTTTACTATGCTACAACCTGTCTTGTGCTGCGCAGTCAGAACTCCGACACTGCCATGGGCATAAAGAGCCACCCTTGAGAAACACAGAACAGTATAATCAAGAGCCATTTAGCTCCTGTGGAAGACTTCAGACCTCCCCCTGCATCCCAGCCTCATACGCTCAATCTCCCACCGATCCAGACTTAGCTAATGGCAGCCGAGCCAAACCTCCGCCTCTACAGCACTAAAGTCTTTGTGTGACAAACAGGGAGGTGATCGTTCAGTTAGACACACCAGTACAGGGGGAAGTTCAGGAACAGATCCTGGAATGAGTGAATGAGTAATTCATTTTTGAAAAGACTGTTGAATATGGCAGGGCCGATTGAGGAGATCTGGGAACAGATTAAGATTTGTGAAAACGCCAGAGGTGCAGGAATGCCTTCTTTGGAGGAGAAGGAGGAGGAGGGAAAGGAACTAAAAAAGGGCACAAGTATTCCTATGTATGACAATTGTTGCTTGGAGGAAACTAAACAGAAAATAATACCCATATGTGAAATAATCAATTATTGCCCATTATTATTTTACAGCTGCAATCAATCAAAAACACTGTTGCGCTCAAGCTGAAAATTGGACTGTTGCCCTCAAGCTGAAGATGGTTTCCCATCCCTAGTTTTTGTTTTAAAAGCTGTCCCCAACTAGTTAGATAACTTTTAATGCAAATAGTTTGTGTCACTGGCAAGTGTCATCTTAAAAGGCAGCCTTTCTTCTCCCTTTAGATGACATCCACCTGCAAGGCTTGTTTGCATCGTCGAAAAACAGAGGAAGCCTGCTTCCCCCTCCCTTTAGAACAGTTGTCTCTCATATGCAAATGTAAGGAAATATAAAGAAGAGGTCAATCCTACATAAGCTGCCTCAAGTTGTTCGAGCAATGTTTCATTTACAAACATCACTGACAAATGAAACAACCATTGGCAATGATAAACCAGTCGGACCTGCAGCAGAATGTTGCAGTATATCCTTTCAGCTAGCAGGAGTGCTCCAGATCCCAACAGGCCATTCTCTCCATAACAAGGCATTCTATCCCCACCCCGCTTTCCAAAAGATACTGAACATTCTGTGGCTCCCAAGACGCTCAGTCCTTGCTGGGCTATGTGATGGATGGTGGTTTCTTTGTTGTCATGCCCTTATCTCCCCCACCTTTTAGCTGTAATTCTGCAAACTTTCTAGCTTTAATTCTGCAAAAGTTTGGATGCCCCTGAGCATGCTGATACCTCCTTCACAGTAGCCCTGTTTTGCCTCCATTCCTGTCAACGCTCACCAAACCTGAACAGGAGTGCTCTCTACGTTTTGCTGCAGGATCCACTCAATTAACAGAGACTTTCCCCGTCACAAATGACACATTATATAAAATGTTCCAGTGGCAGCTCACCATTGAGGGAGATCTGATGATGAAGAGGGTGGGGTGAAGGTAGAAACTGAATACTAACCTGATATCCTTGGAAGAAACTGAGGATTTCCTTCATTCCTGCATTATAGGGCAATCCCTGCATCCGGACTAAAGCACCAGGCTGGGGCAGCATCGGAGTGTGTGTGGCTGAGGCAGCGGCCGCGACTGCTGCTTGGGGTGCTGTGATGTACCCCACTGTGGTAGGGGACACCGGCGGGCTGGAAGAAGAGGGGGGCAAAGCAGGGTCCAAGGGCTGTTTCGCACATGCAGGCGTCCCATCTGATTGGTGGGAGGGAAGGTCTAAACCGATCCCAACGAGAAGCAAGCATAGAGACTCAAGCAGCCCTGCCTCCTCTGGCTCCACCCCTTTGGCCCTCAGAAAGTTAGCCAAGTATGCATCCGGCCGTTGGGCTGGTACAGTCCCCCAACCCCCACTCTAGACACAATACAGTTGTCCTTTGCTTTTTAGTGTTTTTATTCTATGGTTGCTTTTTTTTTTTAACGTGCTGTAAACCGCTTTGATGTTTTTAACAATATAGCAGTATACATTTTTTTTAAATAAATAAATAAATAAATGCAAACATACATGGGAACACATAGGAAGCTGCTTTATACCGAGTCGGACCGTTAGTCCATCCAGCTCTGTATGGCCGACACTGACCAGCAGCGGCTCTCCACGGTTTCAGGCAAGAGGGTCCTCCCAGCCATACCTGAAGACGCCAGGACCCTCTGCGTGCAAAGCAGATGCTCTGCCAATGAGCTATGGCCCTTCCCAGCCGCCTGGACTCCAAACAAGGGACGGGGCTGTGTGGGTCGAGGGCTCTGTCTCCTCTCACCGGGGGGTGCCAGAGAGCTACCTTCAGCACCTTTGCTCTGCAAATTGGCCCTGGCCCAGAGAGCCACAGAGCGGGAGAGCTTGTCTCTTGCAATGGTGCCAGCAACGGGGGTGGGGAGGCAGTGAAGCGACCCAGAGGCTTGCCAAGGTTTGGGCCAAGGAGCCAACTTTGGCGCAAAACTCTACCCCAAGCCCAAACTGGAGAGTACCTGGGGTAATAAGCGGTGTAGTTCATGTAAAGCTGAGCAGCCTGAGCTGGGTAGTAAGTAACAGTTGGAGTGGCGGCGGCAACGGCGGCAGCTGCAGCAGCTGCTGAAGCCTGCTGGGTCCTGCTTTGAGGCAAGAGGGCTTGGGACTGATAGATTGCCGCTTCCGTTGGGATCACGGCGGCGGCTGTCTGGAAGGCGTAGGTTGGCGGAGAAAGACCTAAGGATGAAAAGCACAAAGCAAAACCCCAAAAACATGAGCAAGAAAGCGTCCATTGGGAGGGCGCGTCTCTCCTCCCAGGAGCTGCCAATGGATGAACAAGGAGAGGGCTTCCCAACCTTCAGAGTCTAGGTATAAAAGCGGGGAGGGGTGCTACAACTTGACATTGCTTCTAGTTATTGCCACCACTTGCTAGTTGCTACTGTCACAGGTAGAGTGTCAGACTAGTACCTGGGAGACCTCGGTTCAAACCCAGCATGAAACTCACTGGGTGACCTTGGACCAGTTATTTTCTCAGCCCAACCCTACCGAGTTGTTTTTGAGAGGATAAAATAGGGAGGGGGGAGTACCATGATACCCTTGGGAATTCCCTCCCCTTAAATATTAGTCAGTCTCCATCTCCGTTATTTTTTTGGCACCTACTGAAGACCCTCCTCTTTCAACAAGCCTTTTAAGTAGAGACCTTATCCCAGTCTGCATCTGTGTTGGAACTGCTTTTTAATGTTTTTAAACTTTTTTTTTCAAATGTTTTTAACGCTTTTTTTAAAAAAAAGTTTTTAAAGATGTTTTGTTTTAATATATTTTAAAGTCTGTTTTTATGATGTATTAAAGTGTTTTTAGTGATTTTGTTTGCCGCCCTGGGCTCCTACTGGGAGAAAGGTCAGGATATAAACCAAATAAATAAATAAAATATATCGGCTTGAGCTCCTTGGAGGATTTATTATAAAAGTAATAAATAAGTGACTCTGTGATGTTAATTGGTCTATTGGCAAGCTTTATGCAGACTTAGTTTTTCTTCGTTAAAATTTAAATGGACTGGTACTTGTTGAACTGTTAGCATTGTAGTGATATTATCATTTTAATTATGCCATGTCCACCTGCCCTGTGGCATCAGATGTAGGGAAGTAAAGACGTGCCTCACTCCCAAAAGTGGGGCTTGCAGGTATCTTTGCTTAGCTGATTGGCAGTGGCTGTAAACCCCTGTACCTTTGCCCACATGGTTTGCTTTCAAACCACCCAGGTAAAGGAAAATGCTTCCTCTGATGTCAGGTGGTCAATGTCCCCGCCCATCTGTCAAAAGGGCCCATGGGGCTTGAGACAGGTCAGGATCTAGCCCACTGGCCAGGTCTAGTTTTCCATCCCAGATTTAAGTTTAAACATGAATGAGCCATTTCTTTCATTGTGTGTTACAAGCCAGCCAGTGTGTTGCTGAACTCCTTTACTGAAAGTAGTTCATTGATGTGTTTGCTCTCTTTTTTATGCGTTTGTCCACTAATGTATATTACAAGTATATTCATACATCTGTGGGTCTTATTGTTGGTTGCACATGTTATATAGGGACATTCATTGCATATTCTATTTTACTGAAAGCCAGACATGCTGTCTTGGGGCTTTATTCTCTGGTGGTGGATGTTGTTTTTCTGTCTCTATAGAGTGATTTGTAACTCTATAGGATTGGTAACACCGGCTCAACAGCTACTGTGGCACCAGAACAATGATAGCTGACTTAAGGCCTTGCAACAGCCAGTCTTCTATTCTTTCAGGTTCCTCTTCTCAGCCACATTTTAAGCCGTGAACTGATTAGCAAAATGTGGAAGGTATCAATCCACATTCAAGTTCTGGCTCTCAAGTCAACCCTTTTGCTGTCCTCCCAGAAAAACAAAAACGAAATCCAAAAGCCGTGCTGAAGATTTCATTGTTCAGTGCACAACGCATCCAGCAAAACTGTTTACAAAGTGTTTTAAGACTGTGAAAATCCAACAGGTTTCATCACTCTGCTTTGGTCCATCAGAACTCTTGTCCCAACAGATACTCTCTCTTCAACAACAAGCTGTCCCTGAAGACCAGCACCTCCCCACTGCAAAGAGGTGGGAGAACAAGAAATCTCACCGGCAGCTACAGAACAGAATTGCTTCCCATTTTAAATAATAATAGTAAAAGTAATTACTAAGCAAGTTCTGCTGAAAGTGGAGTTTATTGCAGAGGCTTATTTGGCGGGGTGGTGGAGGTAACACAGCACGCCAACAGCAGCAAAGTACATAATAACAATATAGGGGCATCTATACCTATCAATGCCCTTCAAAATATTTCTAAAACAGGACTGCAAGCCCTGTACAATCAATCAACTAAAGAGCTTAAGAAAACCCTGCTAGATCAGGCCAGTGGCCCATTTAGTCCATCATCCTGTTCTCACAGTGGCCAATCAGATGCTTGTGGGAAGCCTACAAGCAGGAGCCAAGAGCAACAGCGCTCTCCGCAACTGTGGTTTCCAGCAATTGCAATTCAGAAGCATGCTGCCGCCTCTGACTTGTACTAGTTCAATTGTGTTGTTGTAACCCACCTGGAACCTTACAGTGAAGGGCAGGGAAGAAATCTTACCAGTAAAATAAAACAAAATTCAAGGTACAATTTATGAGGATTAAAAGAGGTTCAGACAAATTCATAGGGGATAAAGCTATCAATGGCTACTAGCCACAATGGCTAGGTTTCCCCTCCATCGTTGGAGGCTGTGTGCCTCTTATTACCAGTTGCTAGGAATCACAAGTGAGGAGAGTGCTGTTGCACCGAGTTTCTACCTGCAGGCTTCCCAGTCGGGCATCTGGATGGCTGCTCTGGGAACAGGATGCTGGTCCAGATGCACCTTTGGCATGATCTGGCAGGCCTCTTTTTATGTTCTTATGGGGGCCTACATATGGTCTCCTATCGATATTGGTGCCAAATTATACAGCAAGCATTTGCTGATTAAACTAGAGGATTGGGAAGCAGCTAACCAGGTTATCTGCCCGGAACAAGCTGGCTTCCGTAAAGGGCAAAGCACCATTGACCATTGCTTCACTCTCTATTACTTAGTGAGGCGATGCATGCTTGGGCCCACAAAGCATCTTTATGTGGCTTTTGTGGACCTGGTGGCCGCCTTTGCCTCGATTGATAGAGCTATGATGTGGTCTAAACTCGCCAACTCAAATATTGACAAGCGCCTTTTGTTCTTAATTAAGGAACTGTACTCCAACACCAGTGCCAAAATTAGGGTGGGACCCTCCGGCTCTTTAACTGAATCCATAGCGGTTAACAAAGGGGTAAAACAGGGCTGTCTCTTAGCCCCAACGCTATTCAATCTTTACCTTAATGACATAGTCTCCGAACTATTAGGCCCAGCCTTTTCCCCCCCATCGTTAGGGAATAGGAAAGTCTCACTACTCTTATAAGCAGATGACATGATTTTACTCTCCATCACTCGTATTGGTTTAAAGAGACTTTTGGCGAGTCTGCATGAATACTGTAATAAGGAACGTCTCCAGTTTAACTATCGAAAAACAAAGGTAATGGTCTTTGGGAAAAGACATCATAACTTTAAATGGACCATTAGGAGGCATCCAACTGAACAATGTCGTACTTTTAAATATCTGGGCATTCAGTTTCAAGATACCCTCTAATGGAAAAACCAACTTGCTCTCATGAAATCAACAGCACTGAGATCTATGGGGGCTATCCTCAGATTCTACAGGACTGCTGGAGGTAATCTTGTGGCTCCGGCACTGAAAATCTTTCAGAGCAAGGTCCTGGCGCAGATCATGTATGGGGCAGCAGTATGGGGCTGGGAGGACTCCTTTTCCGCCAGCCTTGAGTCCATTCAAAATAATTTCCTTAAAAAATTATTGCGATTACCTACTGGTACCCCCGTGGCGTTCCTCCGCGCAGAGTCCGGTTTACCACCAGTAAGTGCACGAGTCCATAAAGCCCTGTTCACATTTTGGGGAGCTACAATTAAGGCACCAGCCAAGATTATACTGAATGCTTGCCATGTAGCTGCCTCTTCCGAAAGCTTCTGGCTCAACTAAATTGAGAAGGTAGCCCATCGATATCACATCCCGGTCCAGGCTCTTAATTCTCTTAGCAGAACCAAGTTATGGGAAACCATCGACCGGCACAGTGAGTGGATGGACAGATTAGCGATCATCAATTCTAAATTCTCAAGATGGTACGCTTACATTTAAACAGGACCACCTGAGGGCCAGATATCTAACTTACCCCATATTGGTACATCTAAGGCATGCCTTTGCTGCGCTTAGGCTCCAGACGATGCCAAGTGCGGCCCTTTTCGGCCGGTACCATCAGATACCGTGGGAGCAACGACTATGCATCTGCGGTTCTGGGGTTGTGGAAGATCTGCCCCACTACCTGCTGGACTGCCCACTGTACACACATCCCAGGTCCAAATTCTTAGGTGATCTGACTTCGCGGATGGGAGTTTGCCAGGACATCCAGCTTATCACTTTTCTATTAGCCGACAACGATTATATGGTCACATACAGGGTAGCCCATTTTGCCCTGGCAGCGCAAAAACTTCGGGCCAAACATTTGGATGTCCCAGAGCCTCAGGGCCAATAATACCGTACACTACCCTTATGGGGGAGTCTGCTTATTTGCATGATTTTATATGTGCAAGGTTGGTCTGGAGCTGCTGGGGCAAATATTAATCCCGAATGATATCGCATGTAGGTAACCTCAGACTTATAGGGAGAACCTGTTCTTTTAGGAGATTTTAACTAATGCTGTGTTGTTGTTATGTATTGTGTTTGTTATGTATTGCGGCGGCTTAATGGCTATGCAATGAACTTTCTGCTACTACTACTACATATGGTCTCCTATCCAGGCACTGACCACAGACAGAACTACTATGAGAGTGCACAGAATACACTTAGAAGGAAAGGATATTTTTTAAATAATTTTTCAAACAACAAGCAATGGCTTCTGTTTCTAAAAAAATAAATTAAGGTGCCCTTGACTTCCTCAGAAAAGCCACCCACACTGAGAGTTTGCCAATATACATAATTCATTTTTCATAAACAAATCAAATGAACAGTTAAAAGGCAGGCGATCAATCAATTAAAAGTATCAAAGCGGTTGACAGTCCTGATAAAAATGCTTGCGAATCACATCAAAATTTTGGGCCCAGCTTCCAATCCCAGCCTACCCACAGAGGGATGATTAACAGATCATAACTCAACCCAAGGCAGAGAGGGCAAGACCCCACCGCAGCGCCATTAGCACCTACCAGCGCGCCAGCCGTTAGCAGCACAGAGAGAGCAGAAGAACGTGGAGACTTACATGGTAACTTACATGGTGGCGGAGACAAGCCACTACGGTTTAAAGTGCCACCCATTAAAACAAAATTCATCTCCTCTCCTGAACACTGGAACACTTCCACGTAACGGTCTTTCATCATCTTCTTGTGACACTTCTGGGCCACCAGGAAAGCCCGGTCGGAAGATTTCATCTGGATAAAAGCATCACCAGACGGACGGCCCTGGGGGAAAAAAGGCAGAAACCAGGCAATGAGAGAGAAGAAACAAAGGAACAGCTGGATGTGAAACACACAGGCATTTTCCCCAACCTCGTGGTCAGCAGTTCATCAGTAATTTGAGCATACAGTTTTAGCATGAGTAATGGCTTTACAATTACTAGCTTTATATTTTAAACGTTTTTATGTAACTTGTTTTTAGTGTTTGCTTTTATCGGTGTTTTTAATGAAGAAGCTAGATTGTCTTCTCAAAACCACTTAGAGGTCTTTTGTTTGAGGAAGCGACATACAAATTGGGTTAAAGAAATAAAACAAAATCAGCTCGTCACTGACAAGGGAGTAAGCCAATTTTCTGATGCATTCAACCATATTAAATAGGACCAGTAGGGATCCAGTTACATAGGGCATTCCTTAAAATCAGGGTCGGAAGCCTAGCATCAGGGGGCCAAGTGTGGCTCGCCAGGCCGCTCTCTATGGCCCTGGAGAGTTTCCCCAGGTCACACAACCCTCTCTCGCCCCTCGCCCCCCTTGAGTGCTTTGCCTGGTTACAATATATTAAAGCAGCTTCCTATGTTCCTGTGTGCAGTGGTGGCAGGTGCACTTGGGACTGGTGGGGCGGGAGGCAGGGAGCCCAACAGCGGGTAGAACCAGAGCCAATGGCAGGCAGCGCCAGCTAAATCTAGTTTTGTCCCCATCCACTGAGAATGAGGAGGAGAAGGAAGCTGACAGCCAGGGCCACCCCCTGGACTGGCTGTTAGAAATCAGGTGGGAGTTAGCTGAGGGCAGGCTGAGGTTGGTGGGGCAGTGCCTTGTTTGGCCTAATGGACCAGTCTCCACTGCCTGTGGCTGCTGTGCCATAGCAGCATAAGTGTGGGGGAGGAATGATTGTGGATGCTCCTGGTGAGAGGAGGGAGCGCCAGGGGTGGGGAGTGTGTAGTCTTGCCCCCCTTTTTGGTGGTAGCAGCAGAAGTGGGAGTGATGCTGCTACCCGTACATACACCCTTGTGTGTTTGGGTGGAGCTGGTTGTCTTGGCTGTATGGTTGTGCTTTGATCTGCTAGACATTTTTGTGATTACTATGTTAGTTGTTTATATTGATGCTTAAGAAGATCTTTTAAATGTTTTAAATGTACAACTTAGTTTTTCTTGTACTTGCGATTTTTGATTATACTGTAAACTGCTTCGAGGCTTCTTTTGACATATGAAGCAGTATACTAAATAAATAAATAAAAACGAGCAACTCCAGAAGATGCACTCCCTCATAAGGAGGGATAACTCCTTGCCCGTCAACAACAGATTTGCAGCTACTTGCCTGTCATCTACTGGCCAGTACTGGTCTGTCATCCATCAATTTGAGATTACTTGCCTGTCGATTACTGGCCTGTCAATCCATGGATTTGCAATTACTTAGATCAGAGATGGGGAATCTCAGGTGCGAGGACTAAGTGTGGCCCCCCTGACCTGGCCCTCTGGACTCTTCCAAGGCCATGCCCCCTCCCCAGCTCACACCCCTTACTGGACATGCTTTGCACTCCCTCCTTGAGTGTTTCACCCAGCTGGAATGCGTCCTGGAACTCTGACAACCCTCGACTGCCTGGGTGGAAAATAGAGGTGTGTGTGTGTGTGTGGAAGCTACCCTACTGTACAGAAGTAAAACAGAAATTTATTGCTGGCCCTGCAACCCATTGGCATGCGGCCCCCAGAAGGCTGCTGAGAAGGGAATGCGGCCCTTGGACTGAAGAAGGTTCCCTGTCTTTGATTTTAAGGTTAAAAATAATGTAGAGATTTTCTTTTAAAAAATAACAAATCTGCTTCCCCAATTAACCTGGGGCACCCTTTTAACGGATCGAAAGCTTTAAAAAAAACTAACCTAATGGGCAGACTACACACTGCTACCCTAAAGCAAGCAAACAAATCCTAAAGGGCAGCCTGTGCTCAGCAACGAAGTTGCCCAGCCTTAAGGAACACAGCAACCCTGGGGCTTTACAGCCAGCAGCAACATGAGATTGGCTCTCCAGGGACCAGTGATTCCCAGGGGGAGGGTATTCTGGGCACTTCGCATCCCAGTTTGAACTGCCTGCACTTGCCTTCTCTGAACAGCATGTGGCATCAGGGAGAAAGGAATTCGTATCTGGCAACAAGGGCTCCCAATGCAAGCTCTGCAGAGCCTGACAGGTTAACCGACATGTCCAAGATCAAGGAGGTCAATCTTGCCACCACTCAAGAATGGCAAAACAGGATAGTGTCCTGATATCAGCCAGGATTCTGCTGGAGGGTCCTCTCGCTTAATAATAATGATAAAAAACTTAGGAGCTACTGCCTTGTTTCTCTGAGAGCCAAACCCAGTCCCTTCCTGCCCAAAATCTGTTTTTAATCTAAATCTTATCACAGGAATGGGGCACCTGTGACGGAAGGGCCTCCAAGCCTCTGGATCTGGTCCTTTCCCCAGGCCAACCCCCCTGCCCGAGCCACACACCCCTATTTGGCTCTGCTTTGCACCCTCCCGGAGCTTGGTTTTTTTTGTTTGGCCTGGCTGGGATGCCCCCTCAAACTCTGATAATGCTTCGCATTTCGTTAGATTGGGACGAGCAGGAAAAGTGTGTGCACGCACGTGCGTGTAGAAAGTAGCCTACTGTACAAAGGTAAAATTTACATTTTTGGCTCTGTCCACTTTTGCCTCTGGGCCCTGCCCATCCCTGGCATGCGGACCCTGGAAGGTTTCCAAGAATGGACTGTGGCCCCTTGGGCTGAAAATAGTTCCCCACCCCCTGCCTAACAACATCATTGTGAGCCCCCGTACCTGTTGGTTCAGGACCATGTGGACTCCGTGCGGCTTGATGTCCACGGTAGCATCTCCCATGAACTCCAGGATGTCATCAATCCCAGCCGTGTAGGGCAGGCCTCTGAGCCGGACACAGTCTCGTACGCTGCCAGCAGCAATGGTGTAAGGAGGCGGCATCACGGGGATGATGGGAGTGGGGAGAGTGGGGATGAGAGGGGTAGACATGTACCTGTTGAGAACCTGCTGGCAAAGAATCAGGAAAAAAAAAACAGAAACAAAAAAAAACAGCCAGAGATTTTATTATTATTAATTAATTAATTTGATTTATATCCTGCCCTTCCTCCCAGTAGGAGCCCAGGGCGGCAAACAAAAGCACTAACAACATTCTAAAACATACTAGAACTTTAAAACATATTAAAACAAAACATCTTTAAAAGCTTAAAAAAAAAGCTTTAAAAACATCTCTTTTTAAAATGCTTTAAAAACATCATTAAAAAGCAATTCTGTCACAGAGATGAGAAAACAGGAGAGTTTTTCAAGATGGGCAATGTAGTCAGAAAGCAACCACAGAACAACTCGACTGCAAGCTAACACAACTCGCTCATCTATAAGGCTGCAGCACTTGCAACTTATCTCTCGGAGCCGACTGATCGCCAGGTTATTAAGATGATAATTAGCCTGCTGGATTTCTCAGTAGTTAAGATGAGTGCTTGAAAATCCAGTCTCTCTTCTCAATTCACTTGGACAGGGTGGGGAACATCAGTGCTGGAGGCTGAATGCGGCCCTCCAGTCATCTTTGTCTGGCCCTTGGGACTCTCCCCACTCTGCTTCACTTCCTCCTTACATGCCTTTGCCTGCCTGGGGTGTGCCTTTGAACTGCGGTAAGGCCTCTCGCTTGCCTGAACTGGCGATGGGGAGTTGCGTGGGGGGGTGTATGTAATGTGAACGGCAGCCATTCCCAAACCTTGAAAATTGCCAAGGGTCTTGGTGGACCTTGTGATGTTCCTATATATTAGTGTATATATGGTAAGTGCTGGTTGTTTAGAGTATACATGGTAAGTAGTGAAAGAGGAGGGGGAGTGAATGGGCAATAGAATGCTTGATGATTGGCTGAATGTTTAAAATGGCTGACAGTATAAATGAAAGGATGACAGGTAAATCTGGGTGAATGTGAGGTGGTGAATTGTGGAATCTGGGGGGAGAAGAGAAAGAGTGGATTGCTTGGTGGGGTTTAGAGAGTTGTTTACCAGGAGGGAGGTGGAGTTCGGATTAGGATTGAGTAAAACCATATGCTTATGTGCCTTAAGAAGAAATCTTGTTAATCTTGTTAGCTTTGTTATCTGTAATAAATACTTAATTTGGTTTACCAAAGGCCTGATCCTTGGCTGGGGTTTCACAGACCAGAAGGGAGGGTAAGGTAATGACCAAGGCTGAAGGGGAACTGTAACAAATGGTGGCAGCAGTGAAGAGAATAACAATACCAGTATTCTCCAGCTACAAAAACAGCAACTGCTGAAGGGGCCAGAGACCATCTACCTGTGTGAGTTTCTGCAAGACCTGCTCCCTGCATTTCTGGCTAATTTCCACCTGGCCTGGAAGGGTGGGGCCCTGTCTCTCTCCAGCTACAAAAACAGCAACTGCTGAAGGGGCCAGAGACCATCTACCTGTGTGAGTTTCTGCAAGACCTGCTCCCTGCATTTCTGGCTAATTTCCACCTGGCCTGGAAGGGTGGGGCCCTGTCTCTCTCCAGCTACAAAAACAGCAACTGCTGAAGGGGCCAGAGACCGTGTGTGTGTGTATGTGCGTGTGAACCTGCTGCTCGGGATGTCTATAGACTACTGGGGTTAGTTGTTTTTTAGTTGTTTTTGGGGTCAAGATTTAATTTTGGAGATTCATTTTTGCTGTTATTTGGACTACAGCATATTTTTGTTAGACACTGTTGTGAAGTGTGTGGGGATTGCTTAATTGTATATTTATTGAGATGTTTTCATTAGTTTGTTGTTTATTATTATTGTTTGGCTACTTATATACTGTGTATATTTATATTTCTTTGTTGTATTATTTCTCTGTTGTACACCGCCCAGAGAGCTATGCTAGTCGGGCGGTATAGAAATTTAACAAATAAAATAAATAATTCAGAGTCTCTGGGAATACTAGTATTGGGACGTTACTGGTGGTTGCCTAGCAGGGGGATCTGTTGAGATCTGTGCTAGAGCGGGGAGAGAAAACATAAGAGAGAGCGGTCTGGACTGGTGGAGTCCCTGGTGGTGCCTAGAGACAGGCAGTAACCACGAGCAGGTAGGAACCTGACAGGGAGAGCCAGGGAAGGACGCCTCACAGACCTCTTAGCTCTTTTTCTGCCTGTTGTATAATTGTAATGTGTCGTGCCAGATGCTGCATGATTTTAAATTGTATTTCCATAGGTTCTTTTATTGCTTATAGTGTGTTTTATTGGATGACCATTTGAATTCCATAGAATTCACATTGCAAGTGTTCTTCACAGGCATGCCACAGACCACCTGAAGGAAGCTTGCAGACCACCGTTTGGGAACCCCTGACCTACGGCATTGGCAGGGCTGGAATGTCACTTCCTGTAGAAAGGCAAGAGCCCTGTTGCATCCATTGCTCTGCCCGCATTTTTATTCTGCCCCCCACACACCTCCGGCACACGGCCGCCAGAAAGTTATCCATGAAGGAATGCAGCCCTCAGACTGAAGAGGGTCCTCCCCCTGCTGTCTTTGGAGCTGATCAATGTCATATGAAATTGCTGTTTCCCACCCTGAACCCTTGAGAGGTATGACGGGCTAAAAACCAAAGTTAAAATAAAACCAAGACCTCAAAAGGGCAAATATGTCGCATCAAGCAGCCCCCGACTGCAAAGGAAACTGACCCACAAAATTAGAAGGTCACATCTTAGGAAACACGACAGCCAGGTTCAGACAATTGTCTCTCAGCTGAAGACGTTTTTGCCTACACAGATCCCTCTCCTTTGATCCTTCCCCCCCACCATGAAGCAACCAAATCACACCAAGAAATCATCATTTTCTGTTTCTAGTAGGGATCTATGAACTACCAGAAACAAAACAAGCCAGGATATTCAACCAACTTCAAACTGTGGTTTAATGTCCTGGCTTGTTCGAAAGGTAGTAATTATAGTACCCCAGTTCAGTTGAAATGGGAAACTCTGGTTAATTACAGATTCCTAGTTTGATGGTTTGTGCTTGTAAGGGAGGATCAAAGGGGTTGCATGCATGCATATGTAAAAGGCTTATTAAAACCGATAATCCAAACAGAGCAAGTAGCTGTTCAATGGTAGTCCAGAGTATGATTTAAGCAGGACTCAAGGTGTCAGAAATAGAGGAATGTATTAGTGGTACCCAGTACTGTAGTGGCAAATTCAGAAGTGGAGGATCCTGTCATGATAGTCACAGTCAGGCCCCCTCCCCCCTTTTTGCTGCTGGTTTGAGAATGGGATCCTTGTTAACGCCTTCTCCCACAACAACAGACATCCTTAGGAGTCAATAAGCATTAAAGGGGAGGGTGTTAGCTACTGAGAAGTGTCTTCTCAGTGGCTAACTCAGCTCCTTTCCTGCTGATTGGAGCCAATCAGAGTGAAAGAACAAGGAAGCATGTTAGAACTCAATGGCTAACACACTTCCCTTTCATGCTGATCGGCTCAAGGATGCTGGAGACATAGGGGCCATGCTGGAACCCTGCTCCCAAAAAAGTAAGGGGTCTAAGACTCCCCTAAGATCCTGGACAACTACATACCTGGTGGTACCTAACCCCCAGGCTGAGTAAGATTTATAGCGATGCTCAGGGTAAGTGATGGGAGATGTAATGGGCCTAATACTAATCTTTTGCATATATTTTGGAGTTGTTCAATGATTCAGTATTAGGTACTGGAACTCGATTTGTGACCTAATCCAGGATATGCAGTACCAAATAATTCTAAAATATTGCTTCTAGGTTATTTAAGAGTTATTGGTTTTGAAGATGATTTAGAGATGATATTAAATCTTTTGACTGCTGCAAAAATAAATATTGAAAAGGCTTGGAGACAGAAAACATCCCCCTCCCCAAATCTTTGACAGGTACAAGAGGATTTGGGATATTGTAACACTATCTAAGCTGACATTACAGGAAAGAGAAGTATGGACAGGCAAATCTATTTTTGGAATGCTGGACTGTGTTTTTTTTTTTTGATAATGTGCATCCATATAATTTATTTTACTGTAAGTAATTAACATTTATGTAAATTATGTAAATCTATGCACTTTTCTTTAGCTGTAATTTTATTTATCATTTAAATAATAACAAAAATAGAGGAATGAATGCTGAACTGAAAAATCCAGCTCCTTCTGCAGTCCAGTGGAGCGGTTCTGACTAGGCCCAGTAAAGAGGATCATTGCTAAGAAGGCTTAATTTGGCGAGCAACTCACATTTCACAGAGGTTTGTTGTTCAAAAGTTGTTACTTATTCATTTGTCACCAAATACAAAACTTCTCTAGGCGACTGACATACACATAGAAAAACCATCATTGAGTTTAACAACAAAACAGTAATACAACTTTATTGGGATTCAATTGAAACAAGCAAAAGCAAAATGTTGGACTTGTCTGCCTGCATGTATGAGTGTGTGAGTGTGCGTGTGTGAGAGAGAGAGAAGCCGAGGCCAGCTTTTTTAAAATGGTATATATGGCAAGACTTGCTTTTTGATGACTGCATTTGAGTTAGGGCAACAAAAATTGCACCCAACACATGTGCTTTCAAAAAGCGTGTTTAGTTTCTCCCCGCCCCCCATTACATTTTTTTTTTTTAAGTTTGGAAATGCAATTTGTGGATATAGAATGCTGTTTAGACAAACATGTACTAAAATCTAGAGTAGCTGTGGGGAGCCTTTGATGCTGTTAAACTACAACTCCCATCGGTCCCAGCAAGCACGGCCAATGGCTAGGGATG
Organism: Rhineura floridana; assembly: GCF_030035675.1. Lineage (NCBI taxonomy): Eukaryota > Metazoa > Chordata > Lepidosauria > Squamata > Rhineuridae > Rhineura > Rhineura floridana. Next base: position 11,087,122 of record NC_084492.1, on the reverse strand, counting down.
ACGTGAGTTGTAGTTCAGAAACATCTGGAGGGCCAAAGGTTCCCCACACCTGATCTAGAGGATGCCATGCTACACCTTGCACTTGGCTGTACAAAATGCCTGTTTACAGTCATCCACATAGAGAAGAGGGAGGATGTACCTGGGGAGATGGCAGGGATTATTAAACCTCACCCATGAGCACTGATCAGAGCAGGTAAGCGATGCAGGACTAAAACTAAGCAAGCAGACCATCTCTTGCTTAGGGAACTGCCCCAGGGACATCTAGAAAGAATGATACCTGTAATGGCCACTGCAGACAACCAGAGCTTAATAAGCCAAGATATGGACAAGCCTTGTCAGTGCTTATGCAGCAACCTCACTCTTCCTTTCGCAGCAGGAGAAACAAACTGGGAACTCTTCAATGAACTACAATTTGCTATTTCACCCAAACTGGGAAACCATGATTAATGGCTCCGGGACATAAACCATGGTTTGAAGTTGGCTTAATATCCTGGCTTGTTCCATAGCTTTTGGTTTCCTGGCTCGGCCAAAATGGGAAACTACAGTTAATGGATGACATCTTGTTTTGTTTGCTCAATCACAGGGAAGCTGCACACCTGGGCAAAAGGACGGTTCATATCTTGGCTTATTAAATAGAAATAAGATTGCTCAAAAGCCGCCCATGAGTCCTTTCAAAAAGCAAAGAGAGAGAGAAACAAGCAAGGTTACTGAGCGGCAGGCTCCAGGTAGTGGGAGGAGTTGTACCACTCTCAGTTGCTCATTACTGGTACATTCCCAGGCCACATTACATCAGCGCCTTGCATCAGATATGCAAGAGGGAAGGGAGGGTCAAGACACACTGCAACTACATGACGAGCCAAGACTCTGAACAAAGGGTGGGTGGCTACACACAGTGCAGCTCTGTCCTCCTGCCAAATAAAGGTCAGCACTGCAGATCAGTAGTTCCTAATATCCCTGCTTGCTTTAAGCAAGCTCAAACAAAAAAAAGAGTTTGAGCCACAGGTTAATTTGAAGCATCTGAAAAAAATCAAACTAACACCACCACACACCTCTCCTAGTCACACTGGAAAATTTGCAGTCCTCTTATTCTGACCATTTGGGAAGTACCATCAGTTACCTGCTTCAGACACCTTTGTAAACCCAGACCATTACACTGAACCCTGGCTCTCTTTTGTATGGTATAATGTTTCACTGCATTTCTGTTTTTTTTTAATTGCTGTTTTTAGTTGTTCGCATGGATGGCTTTAAACGTCTATTTGGTAACATTGTGTTCTTTAGACTGTTGTTCACAAGAGATATTTTTATGTATTAAGCGGTTTTAGAAATGGCCTTAAAATAAATAAAAAGGTATTTCTGCTAATGTTGGTTAAATGCTACACAACAGCCATTAACTTAAAAACATGCCTTTGTTCACCCATTTTGTTTTGAAGTCTTGAGTGAGATCATCAAGAAAAGCATCCAAGAAGTGTCATTACAACTTGCAAACACATGCGCACACACACACAGTGCACAACCACCACCACCAGCAGAAAGATCCTTTGCCAGAAGGGAGCCAAGGGAAATCTCGCCAGTCCCCTGGCCTCCCAATTCCCAATGGCAACGTTTTTAAAGCTTCTCCCTCTCAAGTCCCTCCCAACAGAGAGAAACCAGACAGAAATAATTGGAGACATGGCTGCCTGTTGAGGCCTACTGTTTAAAAGCAGATTGAGGAGGACAAGGGAGAGGCACTGAGGCTGGGGAAGACGGAGCAGCAAACAAGGCGGCTGCTATCTGGGTAGCGCTCTCGTTTGGTCACAGCTATTCAACCACACACACAAACATCAATTAAGCCAGACTTCCCCAACCTGCTGCCCCTCCAGATGCTTTGGACCGCAACTCCCATCAGCAACAGGGCTGGTGGGGGGGGGATATTGATGGGAGTTGCAGTCTAGGACATCTGGAGGGTGACAGGTTGGGAGAGGTTGGGTGAGGCTTTGAGAAGGTGCCACGGTGCCCCTAGTGTCTTTTGCTGCAGCAGACTAACAGTGCAATCCTAACTATGTCTATACTTGGAAGAGTTCAACAGGGCTTACTCCCAGGAAAGTGGGGTTAGGGTTACAACCTGATATGGCTCCTGTCCCCTCTGGAATTCAGCCTAGACTGCCTTCTTTTCTCATCTGACAACTCTTAAAGTGTTACGAAGGGTGTAAAAACAGGGATCTGAACCCGCAGGGTCAGCATGTGCGTTTCCTATGTATTATTCACCGTTTTTAATTTTTAAAAAGTGAAATGGAGGAATTGCATGTTTACCACTAACACAGAAGCAGCATGTGCAAGACAAATGAGACAGACTTGCCTGAGGTCCAGCAGATAACACTAGGAGAGGTGGGGAGAGGCCGCAGCTCAGTGGCAGAGCCCAGTCTACATGTGAAAGCTCCTGGGTTCAATCTCCAGGGAGGAGAAAGGCTCCTGTCCGAAACCGTGGAGAGCTGCTGCCTGTCACTGCATACAATACTGATCTAGACAGACCGCTGGTCCGTCTCAATGATCAGGCAGTTTCCCAGGTTCACCTATGACTCAGTAAAAGGCACCATCATATGTTCACAAATGTGCACCAATAAATAATGTGCTAAAACCAAAGTGACCTGTTTCTATGCAGCAATTTTTCCTCACTCTTCCGTCTAGCAGAGGTTTCTTTGCCAAGGCTTTATTTATTCATGCAGGTGTAGAACCTACCCACTTGATGTGGAAAGGAGCATCGTAGCAAGCCACACTCAATAGTGCAGTCAGGTTAGGACAGAGCCTGCTGGACCGGGTCAGGAGCCCATCTAACCCAGTATCCTGTTCTCACAGCGGCCAGCCATACACCCACGGGAAGCCTGCAAGCAAGACCCGAGTGCAAGCACACTCTCCCCTCCTGTGGTTTCCAGCACGTGGTTTTCAGAAGCATACCGCCTCTGACTATGGAGGCAGAGCATAGACATCATGGCTGGTAGCCATTGATAGCCTTATCTGCCAGGAATTTCTCTAATCCTCTTTCAAAGCCATCCAAGTTGGCGGCTGCCACTGCCTCCTGTGGACTGAATTCCATAGTTTAACTATGCACTGAGTTAAAGAAGTACTTCCTTTTGTCTGTCCTGAATCTTCCAACATTCAGTTTCACTGGATGCCCACGAGCTCTAGTGTTATGAGAGAGGGAGGAAAACTTCTCTCTATCCACATTCTCCATGCCATGCAGAATTTTATACACTTCCATCATGTTATCTTTTCATCGCCTTTCCTCTAAACTAAATGCTGCAGTCTTTCCTCATAGGGGAGTTGCTCCATCCCCTCGATCATTCTGGATGCCCTTTTCTGAACCTTTTCCAACTCTACAATAGCTTTGGTGAGGTGAGGCAACCAGAACCACACTCTGTATTCCAAGTGTAGTCGCACCATAGACTTGTATAATGCCATTATTGTATTGTCAGTTTTGCCAATCATCGGCAAGCCACTCGCTACAAGGTTACACCTACATTTAGGGCTTGCCTGTGTGTTAAGTTACAGAATGGTTTTTCCCATTTCACAAGAGCGTGAAATTGCTGCTATGCTTGCTATTGTCAAACAGGCTGAACTAGAACATTTCCTGTGCTTAAGAGCACCCTAAACTGGGTCATACTAAGAGAAGAGGCTTCATGACTCTGGCAAAAAGTCACCTTTGGATGCAAAACCCAGCATGCTTCTGATTCAGGAGATCACTGCCCTTGCAGTCAGGGAAAGACTCTGGACTGAATGGCAGATTTTGCCTACACTTTGTTGCTCTATAGCTCAACAAGAAAAGGGGAGCAGAGACCTCAGCCAGAAATAGCAGCCCTCCCCCTGTCCTTTGGTTTGGCTGTATAGAAGCTGAAGCCCCTGGTGGCTGGACTGGAAAGAAAGAAGCAATGGAGGCTGGTCACCTTGGGTGAAGAGGGCACCACCCCACTAACCTCTGCGTGCTCTCAGCCAGCCCCCACCTGCCTGCCACCTTAGTTACAATCAGCCCAGAGGGTGGCAGTGGCAGTCAGCTTCCCCCTCCTTTGCCTCGGTGTTGCACCCAGCAGGTAGGAAGATGCAGACAATGCTAGCATTAGTTGGCTCTACCTGTCATTGGCTCTGGCTCCACCTACTGTTAGCCTCCTGCCTTGCACCCTACCAGTCCCAGTGAACACCAGGTACCACTGGAAAGTTGGAGGGGTGTATCTAGGGCTTTGCTTGTTATGTGCCTTCAAGTCAATCACGACTTATGGTGACCCTATGAATCAGTGACCTCCAAGAGTATCTGTCGTGAACCACCCTGTTCAGATCTTGTAAGTTCAGGTCTGTGGCTTCCTTTAAGGAATCAACCCATCTCTTGTTTGGCCTTCCTCTTTTGCTACTCCCTTCTGTTTTCCCCAGCATTATTATCTTTTCTAGTGAATCATGTCTTCCGCAAAGGTTAAAACTGCACAAATGTTCTTCCACTCATGTGCAATGCAAAAAGCACAATACTTCTTCATTTCAACAGGGACACAAACATTCCTTTTTAGGAGGTCCTCAAGCGCTAGCAAGAGAAAACTGGGTGAGCTTTATAGCATCGCTACCATGCACTGACCAAAATCAGCACACCCTTGCAAAATGCCCTCCTTTACAATGGACAAGGATTTGCATGAACATATGGCACTGCCTTGCAGCAAACAGGGCTAACGCTAGATTTGAGGGGTACCCTGGGCAAAGGGCATCCCCCAACAGGCCTCACCCTCTCCCCGGGCCAGCAGTCAAGGGGAAAAGCAACAGCTGAATGGAGCTGCCCCTTCAACGGCCTGGAGCTCCAACTGCCACAGGCTGCAACTCAGAAGCATTGAAAAGAAATTAAGATGGCAGTGGCCCTAAAAATTTTTTAAAGATTAAATGGGCACCAGCCTCAGTGGATCCTCAGCATTCACTACAGGGCACCATGTGAGGATGCCAGGGCTGACACCAAATCTACCTGTTGGTCTATCCAGCCTAGTCCACTGGGACAGGGGGGTACACCTGCCTTGGGGACAATGCCAGGGTGGAGGCTGAACCTGGTATCTCTCTCTGACCGGCATCCTTAGTGGTCAAGGATCCAAGCTGCTGTTGTCTAAGATGAAAACCTCACAGAGACCCTGGCGCACTTCTTGGGACCGATTTCACCTGGCCCGGATGAACAGCAGTGAAATCCTGGGACAGAACGCTCCGACAACTGCTTTGCCAATTGCCCCGAAACAGAAACTCAAGAGATAGCCACAAACTGTGGGTTATGTAAGCAGGCTTCTTTGCGGTTATAAACAGGGTTTGCTCATAGCAGCAATGCAGTCTCTTGGCTCTTGGCCTAAGTGAGGGATGGGTATCCTGCGGCCTGCAGACTTTGCTGGACAATTCCCATCACCCTTTGTCCACTGGCCACGCTGGCTGGGTTTGATGGGAGCTGGAAACCGGTGGCCCTCCAGATGTTGCTGAATATAACACATGTTCCCTGTGGCCAACACATCGGTAAGGCACAAGGAAAGAATGCTCTCTCTGGTGTGCATGCGGCCATAGTGCTCTATAGGTGTTGCTCGGCTCTATCTCCTGTCATCCTTGATCATTGGCCATCTGGGCTGGGGCTGATGGGGGTTGGAGTCCAACAACATCTGGAGGGGGCCTGCATTGGATACCCTTGGAGCGATAATAAATCAACAGGATGAACATCCTGAAGGAGTAGTATAGTGGCAAATTCAGAAGTGCAGGGTCCCTTCATGTTAGTCTCAGCCATGCCCCCCTTTTTTGTTGCTGGGTTAAGAATCAGATCCTCGTTCATGCCTTCTCCCAAAACAACAGATATCCCTAGGAGCCAATAAGCATGAAAGGGGAGAGTGTTAGCTGCCTAGAAGTTGTCTTTTCAACGGCTGACTCACCTCAATGGCTTCAATCAGCAGGAAAGGACAAGGAGGCATGTTAGAAGACTCTTCTCAGTGGCTAACACACTCCCCTTTTATGCTGATTGTCTCATAGGATGCTGAAGACATACCCTGCTCCCAGTAAAGGGTCTAAGACCTCCCGAGACCCTTGTCAACTGCACTCCTGTGTAGACGTTCAGGTCATAAATTCCAAATTAAATGCATTCCTATCCATTTTTTTTTAAAAAAAGATGGAAACACCTATATAACGGCAGGAAGACAAGAGTTAAGCTTTTGAAGCTTGTTGAGTAAACCCATTCTAGTTTCTAAGTAGGAATACTATCTCTCTCTGTCTGCCCCTCCAAAACACACCCTCCCCTTCAACCTTAAAGGCTAGAAACTTGCTCTTTTAAAAATAAGGAGTTGGAACTCTCCGGGATCTGTTTTATGTATTGACTTCTCAAGTCACCTAGGATGAAAGTGTAAAAGCCTCTTTCTCTAACAAGCATCCAGAATCCCTTAAAACAGGGATCAGCAAGGCAGGCACAGAGATCCACAAGGCTTTTGAAGCTTGTTGAGTAAACCCGTTCTGGTTTCCAAGTAGGAAGACACTCACTCACACACACTCTCTCGCTCACACCCAAATCAGAAAAGTGCTACAACCTGCTGAACTTCTGCCGCTGTGCTTCTGAAGAGCTCGATGTAGCGCTTCCCAAGGATCTCTTTGTGTTTCTTAAGTGCATTTTGCGCATAATCTTCACAGGCAAACAAGACAAAAGCATCTCCTGTAGGTCGGCCATCTGGATACTTGACAAAGAGAAGCCCTTCCTTCCCTCCAGTGACAGGACACTCGGGTCCGAGGAACCCCAGGACGTCCTCAGGGGTCGCTGTGAAAGGAAGGCCCCTCATCCGGATGATGACTTGGTTCTCCTTGGAGAGGAACTGAGCTACTTCATGGGAGGTACCTGGGGGAAGAGGGTGACAATGTTTACCCCCACATGCGCACATACACACATGAACAGTACTATAGTTTCCAGATTGCATTAAGTATTAGTTCCCCTGTGTTTGGCACTGGTTAGGCCTCACTTTCAGTCTGTGTCCAGATGTCAACAAACTGGAACAGGTTCAGAGGAGGGCAACGAGGATGATCAGGGGACTGGGAACCAAGCCCTACGAGGAGAGACTGAAAGAACTGGGCACGTTTAGCCTTGAGAAGAAAAGACTGAGGGGAGATATGATAGCACTCTTCAAGTACTTAAAAGGTTGCCAGACAGAGGAGGGCCAGGATCTCTTCTCGATCATCCCAGAGTGCAGGACACATAATAGTGGTCTCAAGTTACAGGAAGCCAGATTTAGGCTGAACATCAGGAAAAACTTCCTAACTGTTAGAGAGGTACAACAATGGAACCAATGACCCAGGGAGGTGTTGGGCTCTCCAACTCTGGGGGCATTCAAGAGGCAGTTGGACAGGCACCTGTCAGGTATGCTTTAAGCTGAATTTCTGCATTCAGCAGGGGGCTGGACTGGATGGCCTTATAGGCCCCTTCCAACTCTACTGTTCTATGATTCTATACACACACACACACATACACAACCTGGTGCTCAGTTGATTGACCCTAAGAACATAGAAAGCTGCCTTACACAGAGTCAGACCATTGGTCTATCTAGCTCAACATCGTCTGCACTGACTGGCAGCATCTCTCCAGGGTTTCAGGAAGAGAATATTCCCAACCGTACCTAGAGGTGCCAAGGATTGACCTGGGACCTGCATGCAAAGCAAATGCTCTGCCACTGAGCTACTTTCCCCAACTTTTGAAACAACTTTTAAGATGATCAAAAGTTTTTCTAAGTTACTCTAAACAGGCCTGGGAACCTCTGGCACTCCAGATGTTGCTGAAAAACCCATCATCCCTCGCCGTTAGCTGCGTTAGCTGGGGCTGATGGGAGCTAGAATTCAATAATTCTGGAAGGCCACAGGTTAACTACCCCAATCTAATGGATTGGTTAAATGTTGCAACCCTATCAAATGGTACAAACCATTCAACGGCATACGTAAAATACTACCAAGCACCCAGTTCCCCTTGCTCTCTTACACTGTAGCATATTCTAGCATTTCAATATATTGCAATGTGTGAACTCCTTGGGGGCAGAAGCTTTCTCTTTTGCTATTTATTATCCAGCAATTTGCTGTTTGTTATTTAGCAATAAAGCCCAGAAACAGAGCCAGTGCAGTTGCCAATGCTGTCATAATGCCCAGTCCCACTTAGTAATCCCACACCAGTATCCAAACAGTCTTCAAAGGTAGCCCCATGGAGAGCACATGAAAGTAGTCCAACCTGGAGGCTAACAGAGCATGGATAGTATCCCGCTAAAGACACTATGCATGTTGATGGTGTACTAATAATACAGTAAATAACACTTAGATTCCTAAGTTTTAAAGTAATTTTTTACAACTATTTTGGTTGCATGCATTCAAAAGAGCAAACGTTAAATCACAGGCTTAAAAGGTTCATTCCAGTGGTGGCTCGTGCCCACTGGGACTGGTGGGACAGAAGGCAGGGAGCCCAACAGCAGGCTGAGCCAAAGCCAATGACAGGCAGAGCCAGCTATTGCTAGTTTAGCCCTCATCTTTCTCCCTGCTGAGTTCTACAAGGGGCAACACATTGAGACGAAGAAGGAGGAAGATGGCAGGCCATGCCACCCCCTGGAATGGCTGTGAGTAAGGCAACAGAAGGGGGAAGAGTGAGGTCGGTAGGGCAGTGCCCCATTCCCCCTAATGCCGTGTTCTTCAACCTTGGGTCCCCAGATGTCGTTAAGACTACAAATCCCATCATCCCCCAGCCAGCTTGGCCAACAGCCAGGGATGATGGGAGTTGTAGTCCAACAACTTCTGGGGACCCAAGGTGGAAGAGCAGTGCCCTAATGGACCAGCCTCCACTGGTTTGTTCTGAACTTCTCCTCACCTCCAGCAATCTTTAGAAACTCCTCTCCAGTTGCTTTGTAAACCTGAAGCAAAAGGAGGCAAAAAAAAAAAATGTATTAGCGGCAGATGACACTATTAAACATGAAGAATGTTAACAGAGCATCACTTCTGAACAGGTTCTTGCTTCTGGACACGGGTTTTAACACACTTCACTGACCTGGCAATGCCGGAGGCAACATCTGCTAACTGAAGAAACTGTGGTGGGCACCAAGCATACAGCAGCCTATTCTGTTGGCTAGAACAGAATGCTTCTTTCAAGCCTAATTTCAACAGGGGGACCCTGTGTGCTGATGTGTGCCCACCACACTGGTGACCCCTCTAATCAGGGTGGTGACATGCCCAGCTTTTCACAGGACGACAGTCTTCTATGTGAAGGTGTCCTCCATATAAAGGGCTGTCCGTTCCAAGTCCATTTTAGCGATGAAGATGCTTCAGCCCATCAACAGTGAGCACCTGAGCGTAGACTATGCAGGCACACAGGTTACCTGGCCACAGTCTTTCCCCCACTATGATGAGCTGTATCCTATTTCCATTTTAACTGTAGGAATCATTACTGATTTTGCATCCATATCTGTAAATCAGCGCAAATTTTGCACAAATATGTACCCTCTTTTGTCCTTTTTTGTGGGGAGGGCTGATGCATAACCTAGATCAAACAACTTTCAAATTAGTATGCATTTGCCATTTGGGCATATAAGCAGTATATAAATAATCAATCAGTAAAATGACTCCAACTTAATGCAGAACTATTATTAAGGATTGATTCATTTCATCATTAACCACCTTTTCTTGTACAATCCAAGGAGGCTAGGAATATCCAACAACATTCAGACCTGCACCTAAGCAATGTACCTCAATGTATCTGCTCCCCATATGGTGTTTGTGCCGTTCCAGAGCCAAATCTCTCTGCTCAGAGTTGACAAACCGCACCAGGGCCTCTCCATTCCGCCTTCCTTGGGCATTCAGGCAGAGGGCCACGCCACCTCTGGGTGGAGGAAACAGAGACACACACAGAAAATGAACAAGAATGAGTTAGAAGTTGTTTACATCCTGCAAAGGCCCGTTCCTCCTCTATTGTTTGGGCTGGTGAGAGAGCATGGAGACATGGCAAAGCAGGGGTGGGGAACCTTTTTCAGCCTGAGGGCTGCATTTGGGGGGGGGACACACATGGCACGGTGGTCAGGGCCCAAGGCAGCAGTGGTCAGAACAACAGATCCAGCTCTTCGCTTTGTACAGCAGGCCACATTCCCAGCCACACAAAAGTCAGTTCCTACACTAACACACACATACAGGGGTGGTTCCAGATTTCTTGGGGCCCTTGGACATACAGACTTCCTCTTGAGCCCCCCTTCCCTGCATGCCCCTCCTTGGCAGGGGCTGCCGCCACCACTGCCACACCTGCTGCTCTCGCTGAGCTGGAGGGAGGAGTTGCTAGCAGATGGCAGCCCCTGAGGTGAGAAAGCAGAGGCGGGAAGGAGGGAGGCCCCTGCAAGCACACCCCAGGAGAAGGAAGAGGTGCCTGTCACGGCATGAGTGAGCGCCCACCCCCCTTCGCCTCGCATCACTCACTCCATTGAATTGCACTGTGTCAGGTGGCGGCAGTGGCGATGGCGCAACTCTTCCCTCCCCAAGATACACAAGGAAAAGTGTCTCCGCTGCCGCCAAGGCCCGCTGTCCACTGGCAACTCCTACAGCTCAGCCAGCATGGCCAAGAGCAGCGGCAGCCCCCTTGAGGCACGCACAGAAGGGAGTGCGGCCAAGCCACCTTTGAGGGGAAAGGAGGAGGAGGCAGCAGCAATGAAAGAAGAAGTGCCGGCGTGGCAGGTTGGGCTCAGGCTGATGAGGGGCTCCTGTGAGCTCTCAGGCCCTTGGCCAGGGCCCAGCCTGGCCGCCTGCTAGCACTGATCCCGCACAGCCACCCAACTCCATCAAAGCAAGCATAAAAGTCACAGTTTAAGGACAAATTCTAGGGGGGGGGGAGGGTGTGGCCTGGGGAGAGTCCTGAGGGTCAGCAAGAGATACCTGAGGGCTGCATTTGGCCCCTGGGCCGAAGATTCCCCACCCCTGAGTAAAACCCAAGCATTGTGTAGACAACCAAGGCTGAAATCCTTATTTCCACTATTATTCCACTTTAGAGAGTCATGGTGTCCCCCAAAGAATCCTGGGAATCCCCCAAGAATCCTGTGAGGAGACCCCTCTTTCCCTCACAGGAAATTCCCAGAGTTTCCTGGGTAGAGGAATTGGCTGTTAAACCACTCTGGGAATTGTAGCTTTGTGAGGGGAACAAGGTTCTCCTGACAACTCACATCCTCTTTCACAAGTGACCTTTCCCAGGATTCTTTGGGGGAAAGCCATGCCTGTTGAAAGTGGGATAATACCTGAATGAATGCCTGGTGTATATGTGGCCATGAAGCATCTTTATCCCACTCTTTAGCCAAAAAGGCTCCCAGAGCAGCTTATGTAAGATCAACAACATACAAAGTAATCCTTGCCTGCAGGCTTACAGTCTAAAAAACACAGCACAGAAGGAAAAATGGGTGAGGAGGGGAAAAGAAAAGTAGCAACTCAGAGGCCAACTGTTAAAGTTTAATAAGTTCTTATAATGGCCTTCTTCAGGGGTCCCAAAAAATGTGCGAGGGCTCAAACCGAGTTAGTGGGCCACACAACCCCCAACATCCCCATGGGCACTTGGCCCACTTCCTCTTCTCCCAATGTTTCCCCTCCATTGGGACATCCATTGGTAAACAGTCTCTAGGTCTATCCAATATAGACCAGGACCACCACCTCCCACGAGACAGTGCCACGTGCTCCTGCGGTCAAGCATGTGGTGACTTGTGCATGTGCTTTTAGTATTGAGGCATCAGAACTCTGGAATTCTGAGTGCAGCAACATAGTTATGTTTTTGAAAACTTTTTTTGCTCAAGCCTTCCTAAATTAGCCCATTTTACATCTGCAGTTTTTTTATCTTATTTATTTGTTTATGTGCAGAAATATATATATATCCCACCCTTCCTCCCAGTAGGAGCCCAGGGCGGCAGTAGGTTTTGTTTTGTTTTAATTTCCATTTTATGGTTAGTTTTACTTCTGTACAGCGCTCGAGTATTCTCCGAATGTAGAGCGTTTATGAACCCTGGAATAAATAATAAATACCTTCGTGTACTGACTCCAAAAGGCTGAAGGGGGATTCTAAAAACACATGTGGATGCTGGAAGTGAGGGCTGTACATGCACAGCAGTGCCCTCTATCCCGCTGGAGCCCTTGTGACTAACAGCTAACTGGAAATAGTTCTGGGAAAGGAGGAAAGTGATGGAGCTGGTCTCTCATCAGAGCCAACAGAGTGGGTCTGCTTCCCTTCTCTTTTGCAGGTGCAGCCAGGTGGAAAGGTGGCTGTGGGGCCTCTTGGAGCCTCCAGTCATCTTGTCCACTGACCATACAAAGGCCTAAATTCACCCAAACAGCAAACGTGGTGGAATAATACATTTCTTAATTGGGCTGAAGGTGGAAAATCGTACGTCCAATTATATAAATACTTAGACATGGAAAACTGGTGAGTTGGAGAGGGCAACCTTCTCCCCAAGAATGCTAATTTTCCATATGTGGGGTATTTGTGTGCATTAAAGAGTATGCAGTCATGCAAGTCTCCAACCGAGCCCCCAGCCTGCAACAACTGAGAAAGAGATTGACTACAGATCAGTTTAGGGAGGTGGTGGGCTCTCCAACTCTGGAGGCATCCAAGAAGCTGCTGGTCAGCCACCTGTCGGGCATGCTTTCAGCTGGATTCCTGTGTTGAGCAGGGGGTTGGACTCAATGGCCTTATAGGCCCCTTCCACCTCAACTATTCTATGATTCTGTTTGTGGGAACAGGGCCAGGGATGGTATGCTTATAATCTCCATCTCAGGGCAGGGACTCTTCTTTGTTTATTATTAAATCTATGTTACCATCTGTATTAATGGGACAGTGTAAAAATAATAATCAAATAGCAACTAACACAGGGTAGCCAACATAGATCACATCCGCACCATACATTTAAAGAACACGGCTTCCTCCAAAGCATCGGGGAAGTGTAGTTTACCCCCTCACACAGCTGCAATTCCCCATAGCCTTAATAAACTGCAGTTCCCAGGATTCTTTGGAGAAGCCATGTGCCCTCCAGATGTTGCCAGATGCCATGTTCCCTGTGGACAACACACCAGTAAGCCACAAGGAATGAGTGCTGCTCTATAGGTGGTGTTGAGCTCCTGTCCTCCTTGATCACTGGCCATGCTGGCTGGGACTGATGGGAGTTGGAATCCAACAACATCTGGAGGGGCCCTGCATTGGATACTCTTGGAGTGATAACAAATAATAGGATGAATATGGAGAGGCTCAGGTTATAAATTCCAAATTAAATGCTTTCCCATCCCATTAAAAAAATCCCTATATAAGGACAGAAAAAGGGTTAGGCATTTGAAACTTGTTGAATAAACCCATTCTAGTTTCTAAGAAGGAATACACACACACTCTCTCTCTGCCCTCTCTCTCACACACACCCTCCCTTCCCCCAGCCTAGAAACATGTTCTTTTTTAAAAAAATAAGGAGCCGGAACTCTCAGGGATCTGTTTTATATACTGACTTCTCAAGTCACCTTGGATCAAAGTGTAAAAACCTCTTTCTTTTTAACAAGCATCCAGAATCCATTAAAAACAGAGATCAGCAAGCCACAGAACACATGCAAGGATTTAAAACAGCATTGGATCCTGGACACAGAACTGTACAGCTGACCTAGAAGTCTTACTTGGCAATATTAAGGCCTTTGAAAAACCGTGCAATGTCCTGGTCGGAAGATTGCCAAGGGAGTCCTCGAGCACGTATTACTGTTTCGCTATCCACAGCTTCCGATTTACTACTGTGGAAAAGAAAAAGAAACAGGTCAGGAATTGATCCAAGGACTCCACAGCTCTTATTAGCTACGCTGCAAGCACCTATTCAAATACATCTGTGAGAGTATTTTCTACTACTCCTTTGGAAAGAAACAAAAAGTTGGGCTGTTTGGCCATTCCAATGCAAGCTACTCCAGTCATTTGAGAGGAATGTCAAGAGCTTGAGAACGGAGGGCAGGATCTAGAGGACTGCACAATGAGTTCCATGTGACCAAAGAGTCTCTGTGTTTGTGTTTCTTGAACAAGAAGATTTCCCCCACCCCCAGGTGTCCACATAGCTTTTAGAATGGGAAGAGACATTCATAAGGAGCTTAGGATATGGCATGGAAGTGACAGGGAAGTGTCAACCATTCAACTGGACAAAATGGTTCTTTGGATCCCAGCCAGGTTGTTCAATGAAACTTGGACTTGAGTTTGCCGGGAGCACAAGGAACGTCTCCAAGACAGTCTGTTCAATGCAAAACGTAAGCCTCAAATTTAAGTTCATACTGGTTTGGTAAGGTTATTGCTATTTCTTGCAGAGCCAAAAGACCTGGAGCAAGGTCAGTGCCCCTGGACCACTCTATTCCCCCACCCCTTCATGTAGCATTTTAAGTCACTAGTTCTAAGACTCCAGGGCTAGGACAGCAACACTTGCCACTTAAAGAGCCACTCCATCCATCATGAAAAGCATTTGCAAGGGCTTTCATGCAAGGAACATGAAGGGAGCTACTAGCTATGACAGTGATATTCTGTCTCCACTGTTGGAGGCAGGGTGCCTCTGCATGCCAGTTTCTGGGAATCACAAGTGCGGAGAGTGCTCTTGCACTCAGGTCCGGCTTGCAGGCTTCCCAGAAGCATCTCGTTGGCCACTTTGCCCGCATGGCCAGTTGGTGCAGACAATGCTGAGCTAGATTGACTATTTTGTCTGACTCATACAAGGCAGCTTCCTGGGTTCCTGTTCTTGACAACTGAAAATGGGTGCCTTTCAAGACACCCCGTCCTCACCCAATAAACCCAAATCAAGAATAAATCTCATCATTTCATAAACCCAGAATGGTTTAATAATCAGTCCCTCTTCCCAGGGAACCTTGGGAATTGGGTCTCTGTAAGGGGAATGGGGGTCTCCTGACAACTCTCAGCACCCTTCCCAAACTACAGCTCCCAGGATTCTTTGGGGGAAGCCAGGACTGTTTAAAGAGATTCCAGAAAGATTTAGGCTGGGTTTTTTAAAAAGTAGCAAGTGATCAATTTGTCAAGGTTGACATATTACATTTGGTTACGATAAAAGATAAATATAAGAATTGTGTACTGTGCTGTACTACCTTCAAGTTGATTCCGACTTAAGGCGACCCTACGAATAGGGTTTTCATGAGGCTGAGAGGCAGTGACTGGTCCAAGGTCACCCAGTGAGCTTCATGGCTATGTGGGGATTTGAACCCTGGTCTACCAGGTCGTAGTCTAACACCTTAACCACTACGCCACACTGGCTCTAATTTCTGAGGTACATAAACTGGGCACCCCCCCTTTTTTAACCACACTAACCCCTTGGGGGAAAAAATTGGCATATGAATGCTAAAATTAGGAAATAGAAGACACAGAAGTTGAGCTTGCCAGCTTGTTTCAGAATTGTGCGTGCTTCCTCTATGACCCTCCTCCCCTAGTAAAAGAAGTCTCTGCAATCAAGAAGACTAGAAATGAAAAGAACCCTAACACAATCAACTGGGAGAGAGGGACGCGCACACACGCACTCACGCACACACTGATGCATTGCTGCCCTATAAGAAAACAACTTACCAGGGTCCAGTTTCGTATTTGTATTTCACAGTTTCAGGGACAGTAAATCTGTCATCTGCAACTGATAGAAACATACAAAAGTTTAAAAAAATATATATACATGCAGGAGACAGAAGGAACAGAGAAAAATGCCATTTGTCAGCCGAGATGGAAAAGTGCCACACACTCTGCAGCAGTAGCATTCCCACTCACCACACGTATCCGGAAGCATGTTGAAAATAACGGCCACCATGGCTTTCACTTGCCATACTCCAAAATCCTCCTCTGTTTCATCTATCCTAAAGCCTATATCTGGATGTTGGGTTCAAGAAAACAGGACAAAGGATTTCACAAGCTATTTAAATGTATATCCCGCCCTTCCTCCCCGGAAGAGCTAAGCAATGAGTGCACGCTATGATTGGGGCAATGACCGCATTACCGGCCAGTTAATATTCATTCTACTTGTCTGTCAGTAGGCTGCCATTATGAAGAAAAGCAAAAGAGGAAGATCCTACCATAACAGATACATGCACAAATGCTTAGTAAGAGACACAAGCAGCATATGATTTTGACTTCCGTGTGGTGAAAGCTACACATGATACCCATGACATTTGAAGCCACATGGACTAGTGCTACTTCACCATAGTGTTGAAGCTGGGTTGGGGAATCTGTAGCCTTCTAAATGGTATCCGAGTACAGCTCTCCTGAGCCCGAGCTATCATGGTCAATGATCTACAGCTCCCATCAACTCTGATTGTTGGCCCTGCTCGGTGAATGTTATGTTTCCTAGAACAGTGACAGCTCACACCTGCATTCTCCAGGCAGACAATTCTCAGGACAATGATCTGGGGGACCAGAAGTCTATTTTGCTACACAAACTAATCAATAGGCAGACTCTACAATACAGTTAGCGCCATCTAAAAGTAAAAGGCTACACAGTAATGGGTCACATATGCCGAGTCGTAGGAAGAGCTAAACTCTTTCTTACAACTAAAAACATGTTTACTTTTTCTTTAAAAGTTGGGGGGGGGGAAATAATCACCACACACTGGACTAAAAGTTGATAGAGCTACTGGGATCAGATCCATCCAAGGACCACCACCAATTAACACCCCTGTCCTATACAAGAAGTCCATCCATCTTTAGGAGGAGGAGTAGAAAGGATACATTCAGCCATAGACTGGATAGTTTGGTCCTTCACGGGGGCCACATTAGAGTAGCAGTCATGAAATTCTTTGCGCAGATCAAAAAATGAATAAAAGCAGTCAGACAGCAGGAGATTCTATGGTAGGGTAAAAAAACAACATACATTGAGCATTACAAAGTCTCATGCAAATCCTCCATAGATGCAGATCTTTAGTTTTCTCCAGCATTAGAAGATTAACACAAAGGCATTGTTATTGTTGTTACCATTTTTATTTACTAAGGCTGCAATCCAATACACACTCACCTGGGAGCAAGTCTCATTGAACCCAATGAAGCTTATTTCTGAGTACATATGTATTGGACTGTAGCCTAAGTCTCATGCAGATCCCACATAGATACAGATCTTTAGCTTTCTTCACCTAAGGCTACTACTACTATTACTACTACAGTTCAATCAGTGTGTATGATGATTTATAGAGTACAGGTCCCTGCCCCAAGGAACCTACAATTCAAAATTCAACACAACAGGGGAAACCGAAGAATGTGGGAGAAATACCAGGAGGAGCTGCGCTAACCTGACTGTGCTTCATTTGCTATCAGGAGGAAGCCACAACAATGGAGGACAAAGCAGCTTATGCACTCTCTGTTCACACTTAATGGCTGCATATGGCTGTTGTAACAGACTGTGGTTTATTGTGATGAGAATGAGCTTAGCCTCCCTCTAGCATGGTGTGCTCCCCACTCTTTTTCCTCCTCCAGCAAGGAGGAGAACGGAAGCCTTTCCTTCTAATTTCAGCTAACCACAGTTTAGCATTATGTCAAAACCCTATACTGTGGTTAATCTTAACCATAACAAGCCAGCTTCATAAACCATGGTTTGAAGTTGGCTTGTTTAAAGCAAACCATAGTTATGATTAACGACATTCTAGGGTTTGGGCAGTTAACAAGCTGCGGTTAATAAAAAACAGAAGCAGCAGCTTCCAAACTCTTCCTTGCAATCACACCAAAAGGGCAGCGGGTGTGTGAACTCAGAGGAAGGCTAGCCTCATTCCTATCATGTTAACCCATACTTTATGATGGCATCCAAACATAGCTAATTGTGAAACACCCACATCTCTCACAAATTCCAGCAGCATTGGCCTCAGGTACCAAGATGTCTTAGGTGAATCCTGTCTATCTTTCACAAGTTTCCCCAAATTGGAGCCCATACAATCTGCATGGTGAGGGTAAGGGGGGATCTTTTTTAGACCTGCAGTCACCACCACCACCACTTCATTGTTTGTCAGGTTAGGACTAGGATTCCACCAGCCCTGTACCTTTTTCGAGGCCTCTGGATGAAGGACCTGCCGAATGAGTAGCTGGCCATCTGTGCAGAATGTGTACGTGTTCCTTCCCAGAGCCTTTAGATCGCTGGATACCAGTTGACTGAACTAGAAGAAACAAGCAATTGCATTCACATTCCCACGTTTCTGACTCAAGTCTCTCGTCTTACAGCTGAAGATACTGGTAACCAAGTATGCACGTCTGAAACAGGACCTGATGGCCCTAGCATTCTGCAAGAATGTTAGAAAGGCACAGCCCTTCTTCTGGGAAAGGCAGCCGGGAGAGGGTCAAGGCGATGGGCCCTTCTCCAGCACCACCACAGCAGGAATGATCTAGGAGTGCCTTTCTCACATATGCCTCCCCACCCCATATGGTCCTGGAGTGAGACTCTGCTGTACACCCCCTTCTTGTTCATGTTAAGATCTGCTGGGATTTGGGGCAGTTTTTTCCCCCAGTTGTCACACTCCTTAGAACTGCTTTTTCTGAGATGCACATTGGTCAGCTTCTAAGAAGCCAGCCAGCAATTGAGATAATATGAGATCATTTCTATTTTTAAAAAACATGCTTTTCATTTTCTTACATTTATATCCCACTTTTCCTCCAAGGTGGTGCATGTGGCTTCCCCAACCCATTTTATCCTCACAATAACCCTACAACATAGATTTGGCCAAGAGATACCACGACTGGCCCAAAATCACCTAGTGAGCTTTATGGCTGGATTTGCATCCGGATCTCTCCAGTCCCCATTTGACACTCTAACCACCACAACATACAAGCTTACTCTGGCAACTGGTTTTTTAAAAATCATATATCCGGCCATGTTCAAGGTTCTGGTTTTGGTGTACAAAGCTCCATGCAACTTGAGACGAGGATACCTGAAAGATCATCTTACCCCTTAAATACCTAGTTGATCACTGTGCTCTGCAGGTGAGGGTCTCCTGCAAATACCATCTTATCAGGAGGTCTGTTTCGCACAACATAGGAAATGGACCTTTAGTGTTGTTGCACAGACACTTTGGAATTCCCTCACTTTAAACATTAGACAGGCACCATCTGAGTTATCTTTATCCACAAGCCTTTTAAGCAGAGACCTTATTCCAGTCTGCGTCTGGGTTGGAATTGCTTTTAGCACAGTGGGGAGGACGGCCTGGCTGGGAGTTCAGAGTCTGTGAGTTCAAATCCCCGCTCGTGTCTCCTGGGTGTAAAGGGCCAGCTAAAGATCACCCCCCACAGTGCAGCCGCGGGCAAGCTGCATAGTCCCAAGGAGCCCAGTTGCCCCCCAGCTGGCAGTTGCGGACAAGGAAGGGGCTGGCTTGTGCAGCTGTGGCAAGCTGAGCAGGCCCTAGCCAGATGGAGAGGACTAGCCTCAGAGGGAGGCAATGGTCAGCCCCCTCTGAATACCGCTTACCATGAAATCCCTATTTATAGGGTCGCCATAAATCAGGATCGACTTGAAGGCAGTCCATTTCCATTTAAGGTCTGTTTAAAGCTGTTTTGCTTTAATATTTTTTAAAGTATTTTGTTTTTAAGATGTTTTAGAGAGCTTGTAGTGTTTTGTTTGCCGTCCTTGGTTCCTTCTGGGTGGAAGGGCTGGATATAAATTTAATAATAAATACACACACACAGACAATTCTAATGCACAAAAACCAACCAGCTGTAGCAGCTTTCAGTCGGCTGGGCCTCTGTTTTAGTAACCAATTGTCGTGTATAACTGGCTTTAACTGCCTTGTGAGTCACACTGGACTAGTCTAGACACAACGCCAAGCTAAACCGTGGCTTAGCATGAATGCGAGGGTTCCTGGAGAGGAGATTACGAGCACTGTGCTCCTTCCCTGGTTCTCCTGCTGCTGCGCTGCCATGAGCTATGCCATGGTTTGGATTAGCAAGTGATCCAAAATCAGGCTCATGGTTTGTCTCCTCCAGAACAGAGAAGGTACAAAGTGCCCACGATCTCTTCTCTGGGGTGCTGCATGTTTGCGCTATGCCATGGTTTGACTTAGTGCAATGTGCAAACAGGGCCACTGGATAAACAGTAACTTAGAATTTATTAAAAAATGCAACACATAAAATAAATTGAGAAGCACAGCAGAGCAATCCAGTCAGGAACTGGGAGCGAGAAAATTTTGGTTTTGCATAGCATTCCATCCTTGGTCAAATACATATAACAATTTTGCAAAAAGCCAATAATTATATGTGTGTGCTACCTATGTGTGCTAACTAGTGTCTAAAAATAAAAATCAGTGTGCGTCAGTGCATGATTATTGCTTTGTTAGCAATAGCTACCAAACACGTAAGAGTGATTAACAAGCTTCGGTATACCAGTTTGATAGGGAGAGCAAACAATGGCCAGCGTCTCAATGCAATTCTGGGCCATTTTGAGCGAAGGCTAGGATGAGGCAAAGGAAAGCTGAATAACCAAGTGCTTAGCCCAAGACATCTTTTCATAGCAAGCAGAGGCTGGATTTGAGTCAGGGGCTTCCAGTTACCAATCCCTTACAAACACCATAGGATTCCCTGTTACTCCTTCTTGCAAGAATATGTTCTGCATGTATCAGACAGTACTGTAACAAGCACCAGCACAATCAGTGCACACCATACATTTAAATAATTTCCCACACACACACACACACCAAGAATCCTGGGAAGTGTAGCTTATCCCTCACAGAGTTACAATTCCCAGCACTAGTAACAAACCTGTTCTCAGGATTCTTGGGGGAACACTACTTGAAATGTATGGTGAGTACTCAAAGTCAGCAGATTATTATGATTATTATTTACTGTTGCAAGTTTGTATTTTCACCTGTTTCTCCCTCACTTCAGCTTTTACTCCTGGAATCCAATCCTGCAAAACAGCCTGCTACGTAAAAGCAGCAATATTGGGACTTGTGCCAGTTTCAAAATTGAATCCCAAGACATACACAGGTGTAGAAATAAACTTGCCTTTTCTTCTTCTTGTTAACAAGACTTTTCAGAAGCCTACACATTTGGAGTGCAGAGGCCTGGCCTTGCTGCAGGGCACGGGAGCTAAGCCGTCTGAGAGAAACTGTCTCGGTGCCAATATTTAAACAAATGCAGTTGGACCTCTTGTGTTTCCTCCAGAATTTGTTTTGTAGGAGTGTAGCTGCGCCCAAGGTATGTTTGATTACAGCCACCACAGGGAAAGTAAGATTTCAACTCAGGTGCATTGCCTAAACCACCAGATCTGAAGACTCTTGCATGTGGCTCAAGATAGAAGGAATCCAAATATTTGGACTCATTTGGTAAACAGTAACAGGAGTGCATTAAGAGCTCAAAAATGAGGTCGACGGGCAAATAAATCTGCCCCAAACAGAGGTCTGTGGGAATCTTCCTTGCAATGCCTGCGTCCCACTGTTCCACTAGAGTGCCCCTCAAAGTAGTTTAAAGGTACAGCTAAAAGCTTGCATTTATTTAATTATAAATATATTTGTACACTGTTATTTCATTTAAAAGCATCAAAGCAGTTTACAAGAAGTTAAAAAAACAAGCAAAAAACAACCGTGCAATAAAACATTAAAAGTTATAATAAAAACGGACTTCCGGGAAGGGTGACTTCGCTTGTGCCTGCTTTTGAGACGGGCTCCCGCCTCAAAAGAAGCTTATTCAGATATAAATCAGTCAGAACATTTTTTTTTTGACTGATGAAATTTCTCCCGGGCAGGGAGAAATGTAGAGATCAACCTCAAAAGCCTGTTTTTGTTGGGAGGACTGGATTTCATTAATTTATGAGAAAAGGTCCAGCCAGCAATGCCGGACGGACTTCCGAACAAGCTCTATCTGATTAATGCGATACGTTTATCTTTTCTTCAAAGAGAAAACGGACTAACAGACAAGCACCCTTCTTTCTATTATTTTTTTTACTTGGTTTAAATTGTTGCAGCAAAAAGAGATTTGTCAAATGAATCAGCTTTAAAGAACTTCTGGGTGAGCTATAACTCTTCTCTGTTATTCACGAAATTAACAGCTTATCTCTGTTTCTATTGCAAAAAGCTGTCCTGGAAGTGCATTCTAAAGATATAAACAGAAGAGGGATTTCTATTCCGAGGAACATTATATTGTCTGGGACTATTCTCTTTTTGGTCTATTTTATTTTGACGAATCTGCTTCTTCACGACGCCACTAACTGTTTTGATGCTGGGAACTAAATTTGTTTTGTGTTCTTGAACATAGAGAGATAAGGCAGGCTGCTCTGTTTATACTGTGATGTCATCAAGCCTGGAATATTAACCCAATTGTTGCTGAAATAAGAAGTGGTTCTTCTTTATTTTTGTTTTGTTTTGTTTTCGTGGTTTTAAAAATGGCAATCAAGAAAGTGGCTGAGAATCTGGAAGTAATTATGTTTCAGAAAATAATGGATGAGATTGAGATAACGAAACAAACCCTGCGACAGGGCAGTAAGGAGCTGAAAATTGAACTGAGCAAAATGACGCAGGAGCTTAAAGAAATAGGGGATCCTGTGAGAGAGGAGAATGAGATCAGAGATGAGAAAAGAAAAAATAAAGGGAAGATACAAGCCCTGGAGATTGGAACAAATGTGGAATTGGAAAAAGATCTGGAGTTTATGGATATTAGAAATAAAATCTACTGTTTGGAATTTAACGTTGTCTCTGAAGAAATTAATGAAGATATTAGAGATAAAGTTATCAATGACTTGGATAATCTTCTGGACTGGAATGACGTGATGGAGCTGGATATAGAGAAAATCTATGGAATTAACTGCAGCCATGTGACAATGGAAAAACTCTCAAGAGATAAGCCAGTGCATTTTGTAAAAAAGAAGAACACAGATATGACTTTACAACAATATTTCAGCAACTTATTCAGAATTGATGGCAAGAAAATATTTGGGATAGAGGAAATTCCCATCAGACTCTTATTATATGACTATGGCTATGACAGCAAGATTATTATGGAATACTGATAATGGAAGATTGGACACTGAAATTACTGGACTTAACAGGACTATTGAAGATGGAAGATGGAATTAATATGGATAATGGAATAATGGCTATTGAAATTATTGGACCTAACAGATTTTGATGAGATGGATTAATCGATATGTTTATTTGGACTATGGTTATGACAATAAGATTATTATTATTATTAACGAGATGGATTAATTGACATGTTTATTTGGAGAAAAATTGATAGATATATTTCTTAAAGAATTGAAACCTCTCTTTGACTTTTTGTGGAAAGAATAAAGTAATGTTTATGAGATTTGATGATTAATTAAGATAACTACTGGAGGAAAGTGATTTTATAATATAATTTAAGAGACAGGATTGTTATATATTGTAGACCTACAACTGATTTGATCTGCGACAAATGGGAAGTCAACATTTTATTTTTTTGTTTAATCATTTTTGTTTTGTTTTGTTTTTTGTCTTTGAATGTTTTAGGATTTTGTTTTGTATGTTTTATGAAAATTTGAATAAAAATTATTGTAAAAAAAAAAGTTATAATAAAAACAACGGCCATTGTATTGTTGTCTGGTATGGCTGCTTTAAGGTGCAATCGGGGTTTACCCGGATACCGGGGGGGTGAAGAGGCCATTCAGTTGCTCCTCCATTGGCCTCTACTGATGGAGGGGGGTCCCTCTGGCAGAGGCCTGAGCTCCACCACAGTGAGCAGTGAGCTATCACCAGCAGCAGCAACCAGAAAGCCCTGAAACTGAGCATTTCGGGGTCAGGTGCCAGAAGCTGCGGATCCACAGGATCCAAAGCCTTGAGGGGCCCTCCGCTGCCTGAGTCTGCAGATGGCACAGCACACACACCAAAACAGGCCCTCCCCATCTGGCATGGTTTTGGATGCAGTGGTGCCCCTGCCTGCAACCCCCTCCAGCTCCTCATTAGGATAGCTTCATGGTATTTACTGGTTATGTTGTCATTCTATTTATTATAGTCCTCCAAGGAGCTCAAGGTAACATATCCAACTCATCTGCATTTTTATCCTCACAACAACCCTTTGAGGTAGGTTAGGAGGAGAGACACTTATGGGCCCACCATTCCCCAGCAGGCTTGATGGCAGAGGCCCAGTCCAACAGCCTAAAGCCAGTACACCACATGGGCGCTTGGTATCTCGTCTGACCAATAGCCCACCCAGCCCAGCCCCCTCTCGGCTGAGCATCGGCAACCCTCCCAATGCTCCCAATGAGCAACAGCAACCAGGGGCTCAGAAATCTTTCACAGCCGGACTGAGCCTAGGACCTTTTGCATCGTAATCAACAAGGGCATTGCTCTGCAGCCCCATCAACAGAGCCAGTAATATAGTTCCAATGCTAGGCAAGAGCCCCGCAAGAATGCGCATCCACACGCACACCAGAGACTGTAAAGGGTTTTGCATGTTCAGAAGTGCTATTTTAAAAGTTTAGCTGTCCTCCACACCCTACCTCCTAATACAGTTAAGTTACATTGAAAGTTTGAGCCAGGAAGGGGGGGGGGAATTGATGGAACTGCAGATTTAGAAACTGGTTGAACAGGATTCTGGCCATTTATCTGGGAGCAGAGAGAAAAGTGGCTCAGCATGTTTAGCCAGCAGTAAGTTGGCCAAAAGCCAGCATCTGCCTGCTCTCTTTCCCTCAAACCAACTCCAAGAATATATCCCACCACCACCACCCCCGGTTTGCGCTACTTGATTCTACCGGGCAGCATAGTTTGTGAAGAGCAACTATAGATCCCCAACCCCAGGAACCAGGGTCAGCTCATGGTTTTGGCAGGCCTTTGAGCAAGAAGCTCGCAGTGGAACATGGGCTCAGGGCCGGTGCAAGAGGGCGGCCAGGTCGGGCCCTGCACAAGGGCCCCTGTGGTCCAGAGGGGTAGCACTCCTGACCCTGCTGCAGATTGCAGAGAGGGAACTCCCAGGCACCCCCCTCAATACAGTCAGTGCAGGCTTCAATAAGCCAGCACACTAGCCCCACCTACCTCTCCCGTTGACATCAACCAAGATGGCGATGGGGCCCTCCCTAAGGGGCTAATGCCCCCACCGCCATCTTGGCTGATGGCAGGCATGCACGCGCAGTGCACATTTCACAGCGACAGGAGAGTTAGGTGGGATGTGCAGGTGGGCTTATTAGCCCTGTGCTGCTGGAACGTCCCTGACCTGAAACCCTCTAGAGATGCTGCCAGTCAGTGCAGGCAATGTTAAGATAGATTGGCCAATGGACTGACAACAGAACGCAGCATCCTACGTCCCCATGATTGGCCTGACCCCCCTCTGGCCCCAATCCTCACCACTGGCCCAAGGGAGAGGGCAAGGTGAGTCAAGGGGCAGACGCAGGTGGTGCAGTGGGGCGGTGCTGCACTGCTGCCCTGCCAATAACAGCATCGCTCTTGTTTACTGGGATAGGACGTGGCATGCCAGGGCAGGGGCAAGGGCTGGTGCAAGGGCTGGATTGGCTCCGCCTGGGCAGCGTTGACCTCACAGCCGCTCTGACCCATCCCAATGAGGAGCAGCAACCCCCCTGGCAGGAGGGTACCAGCACCGCCTCCATTCCTCCTGCTTCTTGCTGCCACCAGGGTCACTCCCTGAAAGAGCATCAGGTGGAACAGGCAGCAACAACAAAGCAGTGGAACAACCAAGCTAGGGGGGCTCTAGGTGCCGGCAGTGGGGCCACCTTCTGTTGGGACCTTGGCAGATGCCCAACAATGGCAACAAGGGGAGAGAGTGCTGCTGTTGCACTCCAGCTCAGCTTCCTGGCTTCCTATGAAGGCATCTGACAGACCGCTGTCATAACAGGAAGCTGGAGCATGGTGGCCTTCGGGCCTGATCCAGCAGGACTCTTCTTATATTTGTTCTTAGTTATGTGTTCATTGCATTTATATCCCACTTTTTCTCCAAGGAGCTCAAGGTGGCATACATGGAAGTTCCTCCCCCCCCCCCATGGGATGCAGCCGGCCCCACGGCCTCTCCTGTGACATCACCAGGACCCATCCCTGAAATCCGACCTTGGGATCCTTCTGACCTGGCAACCTTATCTGTGAGGTAGGTTAGGCTGAGAGGTAGTGACTGGCCCAAGATCATCCAGTGAACTTAATGGCTGAGGGGGATTTGAACCCTGGTCTCCCAGGTCCTTGTCCAGCTCTCTAACCAATACACCACACTGTCTCTCTTGTAAGAATCTCTCATGTTCCTATGAGAAAAAGCAGTGGAGGTGCGTCCATTTGGGGAAATGGGGCACTGCCCTGAAAACCTCACTGTGCTCTCAGGCAGCCCCTTTTGTTGTTATGTGCCTTCAAGTTGATTTTGACTTATGGCAACCCTATGAATCAGCGACCTCCAATAGCATCTGTCATGAACCACCCTGTCCGGATCTTGTAAGTTCAGTTCTGTGGCTTCCTTGATGGAATCAATCCTTGTTTGATCTTCCTCTTTTTCTACTCCCTTCTGTTTTTCCCAGCATTATTGCCTTTTCTAGTGAATTATGTCTTCTCGTTATGTGTCCAAAGTATGATAACTTCAGTTTCATCATTTTAGCTTCTAGTGATAGTTCTGGTTTAATTTGTTCTAACACCCAATTATTTGTCTTTTACGCGGTCCATGGTATCCACAAAGCTCTCCTCCAACACCACATTTCAAATGAATTTTTTCTCTTATCCGCTTTTTTTCACTGTCCAATTTTCACATCCATACATAGAGATTGGGAATACCATTGTCTGAATGATCCTGACTTTAGTGTTCAATGACACATCTTTGCATTTGAGGACCTTTTCTAGTTCTCTCATAGATGCCCTCCCCCGTCCTAGCCTTCTTCTGATTTCTTGACTATTGTCTCCATTTTGGTTAATGACTGTGCCAAGGTATTGATAAACCTTGACAAGTTCAAAGCCCTCGTTGTCAACTTTAAAGCTACATAAAGCCCCTACCCTGCCTGATTTCTTAACTACACCCAGCCCAAGGGGTGGCCCTGCCTGTCAGATTCCTCCTCCTTTTCTCAGTGTTGTCCCACATAGAACTCAGCCGGGAGGAGGATGGGGACAAAACCAGAATTAGCTGGGGCTGCCACTCTTTGGCTCTGGCCACACCTACTGTTGGGCTCCCTGCCTTCCGCCCTACCACAGTCCAATGGCCACCAGCCACCACTGCTTAGAAATGGAAGCCCATAATCACAGGCACTATTTCTAGCTTCTACAAAACAGAGGAACCCAGTAAGACATTGGGCGAGCAAGTTTCACATTTTTTTGCCTCTATATTGATTTAATGAGCCTATGTTTAAAAAAAAAATCAAAAGGAAGCAGCTTGTTGAAGCCGGAAAGATCCAAAATATGTTTGAACAGAGATACGGTGCTGGAGATTGAGCAGATTTCCAAATTAAATTTAAGTACCATAGCAGATAACGGCATTTTCTCTTCTGGTGATTTATATTATTGCTACATAATCAATGGCTACAAAACAATTTAAATGGAAATGAATAAAATATGTTACATGTACAAGAGACCTTTAAACCGCTTATCGGCTACCGTCCCCCACCAGCACACTTTTCATGCAAAGGAACGTTCCTTGGCTCTGTTCACAGGTTGGGGTGCATGCATGGATGTCAGGATGTGGGGCAGGTTCAGAGGGGGCAATCCCACCCCACATATGTCATTCCTACCTGGATGAACGCATAACCCTCTTCTGCCTCAGTTCTCCATGCATAAATCAAGAAAAACAGAACAATGGTTTACAAGGACATTGCATGGTCAAAGCACGCTGCACTTTCGAATTGCTGCCCGATGATCATCCCCTCCCCCTTCCCCTTTTAAAGTCTTATCTGTGCAGGAGCAGAAGCCAGCATTCAAAGGCTACAAGAGCAGGAGGAGGAGGAGGAGGAAGAGAACAGCAATGCTGAACAACTCCCACCCAGCCAAGGCGACCTGAAAGCCACATTCCACCCGCTGCTTGAGAATTCATCACTGTTTAAACAAGGGCCTAGGAAGTGCATACCTACTGGCATGCATGCAGAAGGAAACTGACCAGAGCCTGGAAGGTGTGGGACGGGGGCGGGGGGGAGTGAGGAGGGGTCTGAACCCTTTAGCTCTTTGTTTTCATCATTTATTTCGAGCTGCATCCAATGTACATTCAACTCAGAGCAGACCCACTGAATTAGTGGGCGTGACTAATTCGGTGCACAGTTTCAACGGGTCTACACCAAGTGGAACTTAAGTCAGTTTTTTTGGGGGGGGTTGCCTTCAAGTCGATTCTGACTTATGGGCGAACCTATGAATAGGGTTTTCATGGTAAGCGGTATTCAGAGGTGGTTTACCATTGTCTTCCTCTGAGGCTGAGAGGCAGTGACTGGCCCAAGGTCACCCAGTGAGCTTCATGGCTGTGTGGGGATTCGAACCCTGGTCTCCCAGGTCATAGTCCAACACCTTAACCACTACACCACACTGGCTCTCTAAGTCAGATACAAACCCTTAATTTGTTTGGAAGCATTTATAAACAGCTTAATTTTAAAAAAAAACACCTCTAAGCAGTATACAACATAATTTTAAAAAAATACAACATAAGACCAATACACCAACAGTCGTATAAAAGCATATTTTAAAAACAAACAGATAGAAACAGGAATTCAGGAATATCAAACTAATAAAAACAAGTGTCAAGCAAAGCCAGCACAAAGCAAGCTTATGGCAGGAAGCAGAAATGACCAATTAAGGACACTCCCGTAGATGCAAAAAAAGAGAAGCTCTTGTGGGGAAGGGGGCAGCTCAGTGGTAGAGCGCCTGCTTTGCATGCTTAAGGTCCCAGGTTCAATATTTGCCATCTCCAGGTAGGGCTTCAGTAGATTCCTGCCTGGATAGCTACTGCTGACCCTTCTTATCAGAAAGCCGCATCTGGAATTTGTTTGAATGGCAGAGTAGAAACCCTAACATCAACATGCAACTGCCCTCTGTGAGCTGCCATTGCCTCCAGAGTTCACACCAAAACCATTCTTCTTCTCTTCTTGGCGATCACTCGTGACCGAGTAAGATTGTCTTCCAAAATATAGTCTTTAACAATGGATCCATCTGAATCTGTATCCACCGCCGATGTACCAGACCATGACTAGGGGCCTCTGGATTTCACAGTCCTGCACCCGTCGCCATTTGCCAATCACCATGGGACTTTTGTTGTGGAAGACGCCTATGCGTGAATTTGTTTTATGTGGGGAAAATGGTGCACCACGATCAACACACAATCTTAAGGCTTTGATCCAATGGCATGGGTACCATGACGATTGGAAGTCCTTTATCTGCTGCAGCCTTCATCTGCCTTCACAGCCGTTCTAACGTACACATTATTATCCTCCGCCTGTTCTGACGAGGACTTTCTTGGATCATTCTTTGTCTGGTTCCTCTCCCTTGACCTTACTGCCATGGGTGACCCTGTTGGGAGTACATGACTCCCGACGGCATCACTCACAGGGTTCATTGGAACACGCAAGCCCACTCACCACTACAAGGTGACAATCCAGCGAGGGACCATAACATGAGCCTCTGTGTGTACCAGCAACTCACAGCTTAGAGATGCCTTGTCTACTTTCCTCTTCTGTTGGCTCAACACTCCTACCTCTAGGGCAGTAGGCATGCTCACTGTCAGCGCAACACAGCTATAACTCTGGTTTGATCATTTAGACATTGCATCAAACCATGAGCACAAACCCTGATTTGCAAAGCCTACTTCACAACCGCAGACTCCAATTCGCGGCCTGAGCACAATTCACAACATGTCCATTCAGACATCACACTTTAAGATTCATTAATGGATTGGTTGGCACAATGTCTGCACTGAGTGTTCTGTTTCATGGCCACCACCCCTTAAAAAGCGAATAGCTTGTTCTCTGCTTAATCCGGCGTTGCTACAATCTTCAATTTGTCCTTGCTACGAGAAATCTAGTGCACACACAAAATACTGCTGAAGGGAGAAGAGTTTCTAGGATTATAAAAGCATGGGCAAGGGTGATAAAAGCAAAGCAACTTCTAAAAGAAAGGGCCCTCAACCCTCCCAGTGGGGCCTTGCCTTTTGTTCATCTGTTAACTGTTATTCCACACAGCTGATAATGGGATCACTGTGACCTTGTGGGGGAAAGCTGCCATACACAACCAGTGCAATCCATCAAGCTGTAGCCAATTTCTTTCTGCCTCAGGCAAGAGAGAGAGAGAGCATACTATGGTGACCGTAGGTTAGATCACTAGCATAGGCCAAAATAAAACAGTCACAATCTCAGAGGCCCAAGCTACTTCCTGCCAAACCTAGGGCGGGAGGGGGCAGGGGAAACCCCCCCCCCCATGCAAATCCAGCAGTGGGTGGGACCCTTTGGAACTGGTAAGGCAGAAGGCAGGGAAGCCAACAGTTGGTGGAGCCAGAGCCAACAAATTGTAGTTTCATCCCCATACCCTTCCTTGATGAGTTCTACAAAGGCAACACTATCAAGAGGAGGAGAAAGCTGACAGGCAATGCCACCCCTTGGACTGGTTCTAAGTAAGAAGGCAGCACATAGTTGAACTATGGAATGCACTCCCACAGGGGCCACTGATGGCCACCAACCTGGATGGCTTTACAAGAGGATTAGACAAGGGCACTGAGGATAAGGCCGTCCGCAGCTACTAGCAGACAACCTGGAACGGGTTCAGAGGAGGGCAATGAGGATGATCAGGGGCCTGGAAACAAAACCCTATGAGGAGAGACTGAAAGAATTGGGCACATTTAGCCTTGAGAAGGCTGAGGAGAGATATGATAGCACTCTTCAAGTACTTGAAAGTTTGCCACACAGAGGAGAGCCAGGATCTCTTTTCGATCCTCCCAGAGTGCAGGACACGGAATAATGGGCTCCGGTTGCAGGAAGCCAGATTTCAACTGGACATCAGGAAAAACTTGACTCTGTTAGAGCGGTACAACAATGGAACCAGCGACATAGGGAGGTGTTGGGCTGTCCAACACTGGAGGCCTTCAAGAGGCAGCTGGACAGCCATCTGTTGGGGATGCTTTAATTGGGTTCCTGCATTGGGTTGGACTAGATGACCTTATAGGCCCCTTCCAACTCTATGATTTTATGATTCTATCCACAGCAGGGGAAGAGTGCTCTTGCGCTCAGGTCCTGCTTGCTGGTTTCCCCACAGGCATCTGGTTAACCACTGCGAGAACAAGATGCTGGACTTGATGGGCCACAGGCCTGATCCAGTGGGGCTCTTCTTATGTTCTGGTGGGGGCTGGTTCAGGTCAGACTGAGATTGGTGGGGCAGTGCCCCATTTGCCCTAACAATCTAGCCTCCACTGTGCAAAAACCCCTTAATAATCCTATGTCAGCTATAAGTGAACATGTTCTGCAAGTACAGATCCTTATGTAGCCAAAACAATACCATCTGAAGACAATGGGAAGGGACCAGCAGGCTTCAGTAAATTCCATGGTTTGCACAAGTACCAAAAATAAAACAAAAAAAGGGGGGGAAGGCACAAACAGCCAGTTAGGGAGAGAAATAAGCTCCAAAACCTTTTCACAAGGCATCTCCCAAAGGTAAATACAGAAACAAAATTGGTACAGGGACTTATTAAGGATAGCAGCCATAAAATAAAGCACTTAACAGCAAGGGTGGCTAGCCTACCGCCCAGGAGTAGCTGCTGGAGGGCAACTGCCATCTTTCCTGACTAATTGGCCATATTGGCTGGGGCTGATGGGAGTTTGTTTATTTATTTTCTTACATTTATACCCCACCTTTCCTTTCATCATGGAACCCAAGGTGGCATACATGTGGTTTCTCCCATCCAGGCCCTGACCAGACCCAGACTTGCTTAGCTTCAGCAAGGTGGTGGCCTTGTGTGCCTTCAGACCACACTTTGGGAGTCCAACAACATCTGCAGGGCCACAGATTCCCCATCCTTGATCATGCATGGCGTTCCCCAACTGGGTGCCCTCCAGGTGTGTTGGACTACAGTTCCCATCAGTCCCAACAAGTACAGCCATTGTTGTCTAACACACCTAGAGGGCACCAGGTTGGGGGAAAAGCTGTGCTAGCAGGATGACAGTCTCAATGTCCGCTAAGTGGCTGTAATCCAAACAACAGACCCAGCTGAATTTAGAGCCATCTTGTTCCTTTGCTCCTGGCTCCTTCCCCCCCCCCAAAAAAAGGGGGGAACCTATACAGAGCATGATCCAAGAACTGGGGACACTGAAGAGTGAACAGGAAACATGGATTAACATTTAAGTTGCAACCATACTGGAAATACTGGCAGGAATTGCCCTTGAGAGGACATAGCAAGACCCTCCCAATCGGGTGTAGTCGGGGGGGGGTCTTAGACCCCTTACTTGTTTGGGAGCCAGGTGCCAGCAGGGTCCGTATGTCACCAGCATCCTACAAGCCAATCAGAGTCTTCTAACGTGCTTCCTTGTCCTTTCCTGCTGATTAGAGCCAATCAGAGTGAAAGAAGGTGAGTCAGCCATTGAGAAGACTCTTCTCAGTAGCTAAGACTCCCCTTTCATGCTTATTGGCTCCTAGGGACGTCTGTTGTTGTGGGAGAAGGCATTAATAAGGATCTAATTCTCAAACCAGCAGAAAAAAGGGGGGAAGGGGAAAGCTGTGTGGTTTTGTTCTAGCCCAAGACCAGGAGTATGGGAAGAAAAGAGAAAAATATGTTCAGGACGGGGGGGGGGGAGAGAGAGAGGGTGTTTCAGCTTTTAATGATGATGTTATATGTGTGTGTCATGCATGGCAAGGTGAAATGCAAATGAATATGCCTAAGAATGTATGCGAGATGCAGCCAATCAGATCAGGAATTTCCACACTTAAATTTCCTCCTAAAACTCACAAGCTCTACCCAAATGCAGTTACTCCGAGTCTTAGTATGGCAGTCAAGAAACAAACTCAGAAAAGGAAGTTCCGTACAGCACAACAGTGAGAAAGACGGGGGGGGGGTATGCACACAGCAGTTTTTAAAAAGTTTGTTCTTTTCTTTATTGTTGTAGGGCTATCTGAGTCAGTTGAACAGGGCCCTATGAGTGTCAACTGCAAACACGCCTTTATTAGTTTCTGCTTAAAGCAAAAAGCTTTCTGGAGACCGAGAATTCTGCAATTGCAGAAGACACAGTGAATCATAACAGCATCCCATTTACATCATCAAGTTTGGTAACACCAGCAGATTAATTTGAAACACAAAAGGCTGTCTTCACCATCATATGACATTGACCAATAAAAAGGCATTGAAATTAATAAAAATAAATTCGACACAGATTTCTAGGATGAATAATGAGAGAAATATAGGTTAGATTATCTGTAGAAACAGTAACAACACAAGAAAGAAGCAAAGTAAGAAAAATGCCATAAACATAGAAAAATGTAATTCTCCATCTTTGGAGATGGCAGGTGTTGCTACCACTCACCACATGCTCAGAGGCACGTTACCAAATTCTTCCAAGCTACACAGGAAATGGATTGGACTGTGAAAGACCAACCCAAACTGTGTTTGCATTTTGACAAATTTGTAGGGCAGTACAATTTCTCAGAGAGGTCGTCAGGTTTTCTGGTGCATTCACTATAGCTGCTCAATTTCCCTGCTTTTTCAAGTTTGGTAGAAATATCTGTGGGCTATAGGTACATTCCTAAAGAGCAAGGGTTTTTTTTGCCTAATAGTTAATATTTTAGAAAGTTGCACAACCTTAGAAGGGGGCATGGCTGTGACTGTCATGAAGGGGCCCTGCACTTCTGAATTTGCCACTACACTATTGCTCAAGGGCCATTTCTACCCTTAAAAAGGCTGATTGGAAAGTAAGTGTCTACACACCTGTGTCACACACAAGCACTAGTATGTTCAGGGTGGTCGTGGTATCAAAAACATAAGGAGAGCCTGCTGGATGGATCAGGCCAATAGCCCATCTCAAGAAAATATTTACAAAGAGAATATTTCACTCGTGAAAGAATGCAAGACAGAGATGGGGAATCTTTTTGAGTCCAAGGGCCGCATTTCTTTCTGGGCAAGTTTCTGGGGGCCACATGCCAGTGGTGGGCAGGGCCAGAGGCAAAAGTGGGAGGAGCAATGAATGCGTATTTTACCTTTGTGCCGTAGGCTAGTTTCTACACACATGCGCTATCCTCCATGCAGGTAAGCAAGAGGCATGATCAGAGTTCAAGGACACTTTCTGGTAGGCAAACAGACTCAAGGATGGTGGGGGTGCAGCCTGGGGAGAGTCCCGGGGGCCACAGAGCGATGCCTGGAGGGATGCATCCAGCCCTTGGGTCTGAAGTTCCCACCCCTGGATATATGTCAACAATTAACTGACAATAGATCAACTTCAAAAGGGTAGCTGCTGCGTCAGCCTCTTGTTGCATCAAAACACCTCCTCCTAGTACAAGAAAATATATTGTTGCCCTTTTGTGGGCCAGGCCTGTCTTGTCACCTTCAGCCCTATTATGCACTACACCTGGAAGAACTGGTACAGCAGGCTCCTTACATTCATGGTGATCTGCTCCATTCTTAAAAAAAGATCCCGGTCTAACCTCCCTCTCTCCCTCCCTCCCTCCCTCCCTCTGCCTCCCTCCCTCTCCCTCCCTCCCTCCCTCTCTCCCTCCCTCTCCCCACCATCTTTCAACCTGCAAATGCTTCAATGAACACGGCCTGCTGGTCTGATGGCTTCCAGCCAGTGGTGGCTGCCAGCACATCATTACACACACAAACGGAGCGCAGTAGCGCTGCTGAGAGAGAACCAGAAGAGAAGAGACGAGAACACACATTTTGTTGGGACATAAGTTCATGCTCAGACCACTTCCACAAACATGGCTTTATTCACAGTTCAGGAATCAGGACTGTAAGCGACTCTTCCAACACATTCAGAGTGCTTCCAGATTACTTGTTCATCGAGCATTCATTCTGATCTATTTGCAAGGAGGTTAAGACAACACTTTGTAAAACCAAGTGTTACATTCCACACTTTACAATGCATTTCCTCATCACTTTCCTTATCGCAAAGAGTCCAATCTTTTCAGGAAGCAGATTTGTTGTGAAAGACCCAGGGCTGGCACCAGCCTGTCCCAGGCGCACGGCTTCTATCTGTTCCACCTACCTCTCTCCTGTGTTCTACTGCTGCGCGTACGGGGCTGCCATCAACTGAGATGGCAACGGAGGCTTCTCTAAGTGTCTGATGCCCCTGCCACCATCTTGGTTGATGGCACACATGAGCGGTATGCTACATGCACACACATGCCTGCCATCAACCAAGATGGCGGTAGGGGCATCAGCCCCTTAAAGAAGCCTCCGCCGCCATCTTGGTTGATGGCAGCCCAGCACGCATAACAGCAGAACACAGGAGAGAGGTAGGTGGAGTGAGCGAGCGAACGGGCGGGCGGCCTAAAAGTTCTATCTCTGCGTTCCGCAGCAGGGATACTGCTGCAGATTGCGGAAGGGGAGTACTACTCTCCCACCCTAATGAGGGGCCCTTCAGGGGCCTCAGGGGCCCTCAACCAGGGCCCAACCTGGCCACCCTTTGGCACCAGCCCTAGAAAGACCTCCCCATCAATTAAAATTGCACAACCTGAATTTTCTGGCATGTGATGGAATCCCACACAAAAGTAGAGACAAGTGTGGAAGTGTCATAAGCCTGCCCCAGCCTGATGCTCATCAGATGTTTCAGACTACAGCTCCCAGCAGCCCCAGCCAGCGTGGCCAATACTCAGACAATGTGGGTTGTAGTCCAACAGGATATGGAGAGCCACAGGCTATCTACCTTTGTATTAGCAGAAAAGTGTGAAAGTAATATTGGTGAAAACATTAAAATACATTGCATTAGGAAAACACCATACAAAAATGTTAAGTTAGGAGAAACAAACCAAAATGCTGGCAAATCATCATGGGGGCTTTTAAAAAAACCTACCAACTGCTGTAGAAAATGTGGTAAACTAAACTTACAATTGGAAAAATTAGGAACTTAAATTGACATCCCTGCTGCAAAGTAAGGCATACATCGACCTTAGGTGTGAACATGGGGGAATTTTATGTGCTTCTCCCCCTTCCCTTCCCTTTAAAGCCTTGATTTGCCACTGCAATACGCTCTGGCAGCAGAATGGTTATTTCTGGCTGTTTTCCAACACTTGCTGCTACCCCCCTCCCCCAATACATAGTGGACCTGTTAACAATGCTCCTTCACAATACATTTCTAAGTTCATGCAATCCATCTTTGGTGAAAGAGCATACACTCCGTTTACTTTTAAATTTGTGCAGAATAGGCTATTTCTACATTAGGATCATATTGCAAACATACATTAGATAATGGAACGGACCAAGGAATTTCAGAAGAAAATCACCCTGTGTTTTATAGATTACAGCAAAGCCTTTGATTGTGTAGATCAAGAAAAACTTTGGAACGCTTTAAAAGAAATGGGGGTGCCACAGCGTCTGATTGTTCTGATACGCAACCTACACTCTGCACAAGAGGCTACTGTAAGGACAGAATATGAAGAAACCAATTGGTTCCCCATTGGAAAGGGTGTGAGACAGGGGTGTATTTTATCACCCTATATGTTTAATCTATATGCAGAACATATCATATGGAAAGCGGGATTGGACCAAGATGAAGGAGGTGTGAAAATTGGAGGGAGAAATATCAATAATTTAAGACATGTCGCAGAAACTAGTAATGATTTGAAACGAATGCTGATGAAAGTTAAAGAGGAAAGCAAAAAGCAGGACTACAGACGAACATCGAGAAGACTAAAGTAATGACAACAGAAGATTTACATAACTTTAAAGTTGACAGTGAGGACATTGAACTTGTCAAGGAGTATTAATACCTTGGCACAGTCATTAACCAAAATGGAGACAATAGTGAAGAAATCAGAAGAAGGCTAGGACTGGGGAGGGCAGCTATGACAGAACGAGAAAAGGTCCTCAAATGCAAAGATGTATCACTGAACACCAAAGTCAGGATCATTCAGACCATGGTATTCCTGATCTGTATGTATGGAGGGGAAAGCTGGTCAGTGAAAAAGGTGGATAAGAGAAAAATCAACTCATTTGAAATGTGGTGTTGGAGGAGAGCTTTGCACATACCATGGACTGCGAAAAAGACCAATAATTGGGTGCTAGAACAAATTAAACCAAAACTGTCACTAGAAGCCAAAATGATGAAACTGAAGTTATCATACTTTAGACACATGAGAAGACATGATTCACTAGAAAAGACAATAATGCTGGGGAAAACAGCAGGGAGTAGAAAAAGAGGAAGTCCAAACAAGAGATGGATTGATTCCATAAAGGAAGCCACAGACCTGAACTTACAAGATCTGAACAGGGTGGTTCATGACAGATGCTACTGGAGGTCGCTGATTCATAGGGTTGCCATAAGTCGTAACAGACTTGAAAGCACATAACACGTACACGCACACGCACATTAGGGATGGGTCTGTCAATTTCGGTTCTCTCCATTTCTCATTTTTCTAACCTGAAATTTGGTTCTTCACATTTCTGCATCAATTTGCAATTTTTTTAAAAAAAAGTCCTCATGAAAATTCTTCAGCATTTTAGTGTGAATTTCTCCTAATAAATACATTTTCGTAGGCAGTTTTGAGTGCCCTGGGCTCCTATTGGGAGGGAGGGCGTGATAAATCTAATAAATAAATAAATGTACATATTTTTGCAAGCAATTTATCCTAATATAATTTTATTTTATTATTTATTTATTTATTTATTATTTCAATTTATATACCGCCCTTAGCAGAATAGCTCTCAGGGCGGTGAACAAACAAGATAAAATACAATATATCATAGTAAAAAATCACAAAAACATGTACAAACAAACAACAGAAAGCACAACAAAAACGAAATACAACACAAATTAAGAAGGATACATGTTAAAAGTAGAAAGATTAAGAAAATTAAAAGATTAAAATGCCTGGGAGCATAAAAAGGTCTTTACCTGGCGCCGGAAAGATATATATTCATTTATTATTTCAATTTATATTTATAATGCATTTTCCTATGTTATTTCCACCAATATATATTCATTTTGTGCACTCTTTCCCCCAATATGTGCATTTTTGTAAACATTGCTTCGTTGGAGAATCACATCACAAAATTCAGATAAGTGCAAAGTTTGAACGATGGCTTTGTTTCGGTTCTCGTATTGTTTCGGAAAGTGCGGATTCAA
This sequence comes from Rhineura floridana, assembly GCF_030035675.1. Classification (NCBI taxonomy): domain Eukaryota; kingdom Metazoa; phylum Chordata; class Lepidosauria; order Squamata; family Rhineuridae; genus Rhineura; species Rhineura floridana. The sequence goes on along the minus strand of NC_084492.1, from coordinate 11,049,005 downwards.
TAAATTTGGCTTCAAATGTGAACTGAATCAAATTTCTCCCCCATACCTATTCTAAATAAATGAATGCAGCAAAGTAAGCTCAGTGGTAGAGCACATGCTTTGCATGCAGAAGGTCATGGTTAATGGGAAAGACCGCTGTCCAAGAGCTGCTGACTGTCAGCGTAGACCAAGTATGGGGAAACCTGCAGCCTTCCAGAGGCTTTTATTGATTTATTATTGCATTTATATCCCACCTTTCCCCCAAGGGGCTCAAGGTGGTGCACACATTTATCCCTCCCCCTCTCTATTTTATCCTCACAACAGCCCTGTGAGGTAGGTTAGGCTGAGGAGCAATGACTGGCCTAAGATGACCCAGTTAATTTTACGGCAAAGAGAGGATTTGAACCCTGGTGTCCTAGGTCCTAGTCCAGCGCTCTAGCCACTTTGCCACACTGTCTCTCAACTCCCATCATGCCCAGTCAGCACAGCCAAGGGTGATGGGAGTTACGGGCCAGCAACATCAGGAAGGCTACAGGTTCCCCATCCTTGCTATTGACAATACTGGGGCAGGTGGGCAAATATATTAGGAAAGAATACCACTAGGTCAGCAGGCCCAGATCCTGTTTCTTCTGTAACATGCTGGAATGTATACATTGCAGGAGTTGGTAACGGCAGCCTGTACATATAAAGGCCATCCTTCATGCTATCCCACAGATAGAAATCACCTTTATTTCCATTCATAGCTCACCCAACCAAAACTTTGGGGTTTATAAACATACATTAAAAAGCTTAGGGTGTGCAAGAGGTTTGTAGATGAACAGTATCCCTTTAGTATGGCAGTTTCTACGCTCTGGAACTCCCTACCCATTGACATCAGGCAGGCGCCTTTGCTGTATTCTTTTCAGCACTTGTTAAAAAAAATTCTGTTTAAGCAAGTCTACCCAGACATGTAAAGCTGATGTGTATTTTAATCTGTAATTGACGCTTATAATGCATGCTCTTAACTGTTGATTTTATTCGGTTTTGTTTTTCTACATTTGCTTTTAATGCTGAATTTTAATTGACAATTTCAGCGTATATTTTATATTCTTTGTAAACTGCTTAAAGGCTGTATTTACAGTTAAGGGGTATACAAATTTTGTTAAATAAAAATAAACCATTGAGAAAATGGTAGGGCTCCTCCAGAAGTCTTTTTTTTTAAACTGCATTCAACATGATTTGTGCTCATGACAAGATTGGGATGGTTATGCACTTTCCCACTTTCAATACTGTTTGTGCCCGCAAATGTTTTAGGGTAGTCAGACTGCTTCATTTACAGTAAGTGCATGATCTGTAGGTTCCTGCTGAAATCCTGTAACTTTTCATATCACAAATATTCCAGGGAGGGGAATGTCCTGCTTTTGATGCCCTATAATCCAAGAGCACCCTTTCGGACAGCAATAATGCAACAGCCCTGGGAAAGCGGCGCAGAGCTGCTAACCAAGCAGAATGATGTGTGGCCAGTCCAATATAAATCCACCACTAATGCGTTATTTATTGCATCAATGTCATGATGCAGAACACCAGTTCAGGGGGGCCTTTAAGCATCCTCCCCTTGCATTACTGATCCCATCAAAATCGGAGCCCCCTCTGTTTTCCCCTCTATTGTTGTGTTAAGAGAGGTGGGGTGGGGGGAGAAACGAGAGAGGCTCCAGGCGTCTCATGCATCACATCTAGTGTGGCCCCAACTCTTAGCTAAGCACCAAAACATTTTAGCTAGGGTAAATAGTTGTGCATGACAAACCACAATAACCGTTTCCAAAAAAGACTTGCTTATAAGAATTCACACACAGACAGCCCTTAAATAAAAACCCTGGATGTTGCCATGGGCGGTTAGTGTCCAGTTTTCCTCTCTCCCCCCTCTCATTTCAAGGACAAGCTTTCCTAAGCAACGTGATCTTTAGCACCGGCTCTATTGATTGCAAAGCATGGCCTGGCTGTATTTACCCAACACTCCTTCACTGTTTGTCGGGCACAGCAGAACCAGTCAGGAGGAAAGCTAGACAATAACTGCAGTGGGTTTTTTTGGAGGGGAACATCCTTCCGGCCTTCCCTACCTAGTGCCCTCCAGGTGCTTTGGGTTACGACTCCCATCAGCCCCAGCCAGCCTTTAATCCCTGTATGCCACCACTACGTTCAAGGCCCTGGCCAGATGCAACAAAAGCAGTCCATTCTTTTAGAAAACTCATACATTAAACTGGTGCGTGCGCATGTGTGATTACAGCGGAAGGGATGGGGGACACTGAACTGCTTTCTAACTTCCTTCCCACCCCAGTCGCTTTTAATTCTGTTACCAGAAGTCAGCTGGGGGAAAAAAGCAAGAATACACTGGTGGGCCAGCATACCAGGAGCTCAACTGTGGCCAGAGGAGAGTGGAGCACACCCTTCATCCGTGGGTTTTCTTTCTTTTTTTACTTTAAGCCACAGGCCTTGGAAAAGGGCTATAGCTCAGGGGCAGAGCAACTGTTTTGCATGCCGAGGGTCCTTGGTTCAGACGCCGGCATTTCCAGATATGGGCTGGAAAAGACCCCTGCCTGAGATCTTGCACAGCTGCCGCCACTCTGTGAAGACAAGGCTGAGCTAGATGACCTCATGGTTTGACTCCGTCATGATTATAACGTGGAGGCTGGTGGCTCCGACACTGGGGCAGTGAATCCACCCCGGGTTGGAGTCCGAACATGCATTTTCGGATGCTCTGACATTGTAGACAATGAAAACAAAGGGACGCTGTTTGTTGTTTTATAGGATGTGAAAGAGCACAGAAACGTAGGGAGCTCCCCGATACTGTGTCTGGGTCCATCGAGCTCTTCTTTGTTGACCTGACTGGTAGCCGCTCTCCGGGGTTTCAGGCAGGAGGGTTTCCCTGCCCTACCTGGAGATGCCAGGGATTGAACCTGGGACCTTCTGCATGCAAAGCAGATTCTCTGCCACTGAGCTACAGCCCTTATCGTAGATAAGGTGGGTTTTTTTCTGTGAAAGTGCAAGTGAAAGCCAGTCCCAGACACAAACCATTAAAGTGCTCCTGGGCTCCTGCTGGGAGGAAGGGCGGGATATCAATCAATCAATCAAAGTGAACTCTGGGGTTTTGTTTTCAAACTGAGAGAATTCAAACACAAAAGTACTCCTGCGCACTTAGTGCTCTCCCACACTGAGCATGTTCTGCACATAGGAAGCTTCCCTCAATCAGGCAAGGCCATTGGCCCCTCTAGCTCATTATTATCTGCACTGACCAGCAGCAGCTCTCTAGGGTTTCAGACAGGGGTCTTTCCCAGCCCAAACGAGAGATGTCGGGGACTGGACCTGGGACCTTTTGCATGCAAAGCATGTGCTCTACCACTAGGGATGAAAAGGGCTGTCAGTTTCGGTCCTCTCAGTTTCTCATTTTTCCAGTGTTAAATTCAGTACTCTACATTTCTACAGTGATCTGCGGATTTTTTTAAAAAAAAATCCTCGTGATAGTTCTCCACCATTTTAGTGCGAATTTCTCCAGATAAACACATTTTTGTAGGCAGTTTTGACAAAGGTACACATTTTTTGCAATCCATTTCTCATCATTTCATGCCTTTTTGCCTGTTATTTTCACTCATGTATTCAACTTTATGCACACGATCCCCTAACATACGCATTTTTGGAAATGTTTAGTTGGCAAACTGCATCCCAAAATTCTAATAAATGTGAATTCCGAAGGATGGCTGTGTTTCGGTTCTCATATTGTTTCAGAAAGTGCAAATTTGATAAATTCTGCTTGAAATGCAAACTGAATCGGAATTCTCACCCATCCCTATCTACCACTGAGCTATGGCCCTTCCTCACTTGACAACACACATCAAAAAAATCTGGAGGGGAGAAGGAGGAGAGATATCCCCTAGCCAGGTGACACAACATGATTCTGTAATCCACCCAATTAAAAAGGGTGTATCAGGCATTTTACTGTATGCATTCCTTCAGATTACATTCTACTACAGACAAAGTTCTCTCTACGGAGAAGTTAAACTTTGCATATTTGTTCAGTACGCTACACAGCACACAACCAAATATTTTAGTAAAAATTTTGAAATTCATCTTTGATACTTTAAAACACTTTATTTATTATATCTATATCCTGCCCTTTCTCCCAGTAGGAGCCCAGGGTGGCACGTTACAGTTCTATGTCAAAGGCCAGATAAACGAGTCAAGTAAGGTTTGATCTCCTGTTACTCATTTTAATGGGCCCCCATTTAAACTCCTGCAGAGGTTATGTCAGCATTCACCAACCTGGTGCACTCCAGTTGTTTCAAATGCAACTCCAACCTGCTTTTTCTTTTTTTAAGCAGCAACAAAAACTAAAAAAGTTCCCCTTCTGGGATTTTGAATTGTTTTATGTAGTTTTTCAAACCACACACCATTTTTCGCAACATTTCAGAAGAGAGCTGACCAGAACGAAGGTGAACTAAACACGATATAGACTGACCGTGGGAAAAGGATATGGGGGCCAGTGTAGGGCCCCTAGGAGAGTTCTCCCCACCCACCCCCGGCTTTATCCTTTGGAAAATTTGGAATGCAAAAGGAGTCAGGCTATCGAGAAAGGGTGCAAAACAACATTGCTAATATATTTCAAGGCATAACTTCTACGGCAAAATCCTGCCCAACCCTGCATGCCCCGAGGGAATGCAGAAGCAAGAAAAGCCCTGGCCAAGAAGCAGAGAGCCATCAGCTCCTGAAGGGACCATCAACAGTCTAAGAGAGCCATTGAGACAGCCTCTCCCTCCCACATTCTCTGGGGCTACTTAAGACCGGCACACCCCAAGGAAATGCAGAAGCAAGGAAGTCCAAGCTGAAGAGCCTCCTGAAGCTGGCCAGAGAATATTTTGGACCATGTGTTTATTCTAGAATTGTAAGCCTCCTTGGGAGCCTCCACAGAAAGATGGCACATAAAGGCAACCATTCAAATCAACCAAAATCCAGCACGCCCAAAGAGTTGTATAAACCCATTTATATACACCCAGCCTTTTATCCAATAGCTGGGACTTCAGTGGTGGAAGAATTCCTTGTTACCCTTCGATTAATGGTCCTGCAGATATGGGGAGGGGGGAGCCTGAAGGGACAGGAGTGAAATGGAGAGGGGGAAACAGATGGGGGCAATGGATGGATGCCCTCTGTCAGATACCACTGCATCCCACCTCACCTCGAACTTCTTGTGGGCGTAAGACATGGATATGTGCATCTATACCCAACCAAAATAGACAAAGGGTGCAGGGAAAAAATAAGTAACCGCAGTAGCCCACCCCAAAATCTGCTCTGGGCCAGGACAAATCATTCATCTAGCTGTGCACAGAGGAGAGTGTCCTCTATGAGATGCCAGTGCATCCCATCTGGCACAGAGCTTCTTGCAGGCACATGGCATGGATAAGTGCATCTATGCATGACAATATCAGCCAAAACATGTAGAAAGAAATAAGGAACCAGGTGTGTCTTTGTGGAATCACAATTCATACAACCATGCACATGGGAGAGGGTTCTCTGCAGGATGGCATTGGATGCTGCCCAGCTCAAAGGTTGGGGAAGGGCCGTAGCTCAGTGATAAAACATTTACTTTGCATGCAGAAGGTCCCAGGTTCAACCCCCGGCATCTCCAGGTAGGACTGGGAGAGAATCCTGCCTGAAACTCTGGGAGCTGCTGCCAGTCAGTGTAGACAATACAGACCTACATGGACCAATGGTTTGACTCACTACAAGGCAGCTCCCTATGTGGCCTAAAAGGGGAGGTTTCTGCATGTCACAGACAAGAGCATCCATGTTCAACAAAAACAGCCAAAATGCATAGGAAAAAAACTCCCCAACTTTGGTAAGCAGGACTTGAGTACACAGCACGGTGAACATCTATTTGAGAAGATGGATGATCATTACGATGGCTAATTTGCAAATAGACCATATATGCCCAGGAGAAGCTAAATAAACATTTAAGTTTACATGTGAAATTGCGCAGTTTTTTGTTAAGTTGTTATAGGTGACAGTGCTTTGCGCTAAAAGAAAGTAGTGGGCTGGACTCAGCTCTATGGCATGCTGTAGTGTGTAGTGGATGTGCCCCTTGGTGTGGCCCAGTGCTTGTTCTGGGGTGCAGAGGTACAATCCCCTTATTTGTAACTGCAGTCATTGCGCATTGATGTGCTTTGCGCATAAGCAACACCTTTTGCCCCAGGGAATGATGATGCATCTCAAAAAGAGTTTCCTGGTGATGGAGATATATGGTATTGGGGACCTACAGCAAAAAACTCATATTTTGTGGTATAGCACCAAATAAACTATCTGGGCTATTCACACAGCAATTTGTTGAAAAAGGAACTGGGCAACAAATTCAGTATCATAAAAGACACATAAGACAGTGACCACTGCAAGGTTACTACCTATTTTCCAACATCTGAGATAGAGATTTTGCAAATAAAAAAAGACATTAACCTTATTCAGCATACTTGGTATCAATACACCATTTTTGCGGATGTGTACTGTTCTATCGAGTCAGACCGTTGGTCCGTCTAGCTCATTGGTCCAACACTAAATGGCAGCAGCTCTACAGGGTTTCAGGGAGGGGTCTTTCCCAGTCCTGTCTGGAGAGGCTGGGGATTTACTTATTTAGATCTCTACAAATTGCACTTTCATAGAAAAATATATCCAGGTGGTGTCTAACGTAAAAACACAATATTACAGTAACAGTAAAAACATCAAAAAACTTACCAATGGAAACTGGTTGGTTAAAAAAAGAAAGTCACAGTCCAAAGGATTGCCTGCACAATACTGTTTTTAAAAGACATCTGGAAGAAAACAGGGGTTGCTCCTGCTTGCCAAACGTCTATTGACAAGGGGCAGGGCCTGCCATGCTAAAGGCTCGATCTCTGGTAAAGGCCGACTGAACCTCGGGGGCGTGGGGAACCCTCAGAAGTGCCCCATCAGAAGATCTCAGTGATCGAGATGCGGCATAAAAAAAATCAGGCAGTGCTTAAGGTACTTTAGGCCCAGGTTGTTTAAGGCTTTGCGAATTAGCAAAGGAAACTTGAGCCGGGCCGGGTAGGGTAGCAAATATGGACCTTTCTGCATGCAAAGAAGACGCGCCACCACTGAGTGATGGTCCTGCCCCAAGGAAGCAGAAGAGAGACGGAGGAGAGAAAAAGATAGGGAGGGAAGAGAGGGATGGCCCCACCCACTGACATGTGGCCCTCTTATCAGAAAACCCCACTGGAAATATGGCCCTCAAGAATGAGAGGGTTTCCACTCTTCTCCAAGATGGTTTATCTGCCTGTCTGCTCAGGCTGCATCACCCAGATACCCTTTGATGTTGGCTTATAGCCACCTCTCCGCTCTATTCTACATGGAAGACACTGTTATTCCGGGTACACTAAGCCACGGTGCAGCATGGGTACTTCTTGCCAAGATTCACTGATCCGATCCTACTCAAATTCAAGCGTTTACGCCATCTACACACTGCAAAATTCTCCCTCCCTGCAGCTCCCTGCCCAACATGAACACCAGTGGAGGTTGCCCATTTATTTATTTATTTATTTATTTATTAGATTTTTATACCACCCAACTAGCATAGCTCTCTGGGCGGTGTACAACAGAAAATACAAATACATCTCATAAAATCCCATATTAAATACAACAAAAACATGTAAAAAGAAATGCAAATGGGGCACTGCCCGCCATCCTCAGTATTCCCCTAGCCTGCCCCCATCTGCCTGCTTTCTCCCTTACATCTAGCCCAGGGGGTGGCAGTGTCACTTCGCTTCAGCTCCTCCGCCTCAGAGTTTCCATTACAGAACCCAGCAATCAATGCATGAATTAGAATTAATTAGAATCAATGGACTCCAGCTGGCTCCAATACTGTGGGGCTCTCCAATCTTGATGGGCATCAGCCACCATTGATAAAACACCACTGAAATGTATCGATCGCCACCCAGTTAGATCAGAGAAGGGAACAGAACCAAGTCTAAGGGTATTTCCATTCCACATGCCTTGTGAAAGAAACACTCACTGCCTCCAAATAAAAGAAAAGGGAAACACTTTGCAGCTATGTTGGTTCGGGACTGGTAACATTGGTTTGGATGACATGACAAGCCAAACCTTGGCTTAGCTGCCATACAAAGTAAAAAGGCCTGCGGAGGAGCAAGGTGGAAGTGATGTCCTTGGGAGCCAGCGCATTTGCACTAAAAGCCATGGTTTGGCTTAGCGTTGCATGGGAATACGGCATACCTCGGCAGCACTGCAGACAAAGCTAGCAAGGAGCAAGATAAGCAACCAAAACACACACATGCACACACAGAGGGAATTAAAATATATGCCGTCTTAGAGGCTTATAATTGACAGGTCTTCCAGACACAGCAGAGGAGCAGCCACACCAAAACAGCTTTTCAAATCAGAAGGAATCGTGCTGAATCAGCATTCCTGATCATCCACTTTGCAAAAGGAGGAAGGAAGGAAGAAAGGGCAACTCCTGGATTTTGGGACAGAAATACTTCCCCTCCCCACCTCCCATTGTCACTATAATCCTTGCTTACTCCTCCTTTCTTTTTTAAAAGTGCAACAAAATCAAAATGGTTCACAAGGCCGTTAAAGTGGCAGAAAGGGAACACGCCCTTTCCCATCAGATGAGGAGGGGGGAGAGAAGTGAGGAAAAGGCTGCAGAACAGGTTCCCCTTGAAACAAAATTACAACCTGTTCACCAGGCTATAGGAATCTTTGCCTGAACCATCTCCTGTCTGTCTCTTTCTTCCCCACCCCTTTTTAAAACAATGTTCAAAACATCTAGCCCATTTTCTGCTGACTTCACTTGGCCAGCGTTGGGAAAGGCAATGTCTCTGTTTTCTGGATACCAAGAGCCAACGCCTCTGCTAACCTTCAGGACCAGACATGAATGCACCAAGGTCAACCAAGGCTCTGTTCTTAGAGCTCTCCTCAATTGTCAATTACTGCACGGCACCACTGTGGATTTACCCATGGCACTTTCCCTCAACAAGTTTAGTTGCCAGGCCACGTTCAAGGTATTACTGTTAGCATATAAAGCTCTCAATATCTTGGGATCAGTTTACTTGAAGGATCGCTTTACCCCATATGCGCACACCTGACCACTTTGATCTGCGGAACTGGCACTTTTACATAAGGTTTGTTTCGCACTTGCAGGGAACTGACCCTTCATTGTTGCAGTGCCTACTCTCTGCAGCTCCCTGCCCATTGGTATTAAGGCAGTAGCTTTCGCCGTACTGCTTCAGTACTTGCTAAAAACATTTTTGTTTAGGCAAACCTACCGAGACATGTCATTTTATGTATATTGTTTTAAAAAAGCTGATTTCATCTATATTTTGATAAATTCCATGTCTACTTGCTTCTAAAGTTTGATTTTATCAGTATTTTCTTATGTATATTTTATATTGCTTTATGCAAACTGCTTAGAGGTTTTTATTGATTCCATGGTATACAAATCTTATTAAATTAAATAAGCACTCCTGCATCACATTATCCAGGTATTATAAGGGTTACAGCCTCGCTGTGCTGTTCTTTGCATGCAGCCCCTTTTCACTGGTTTTAATATTGTGTGGCTTATCATTGTAACTAGGGTTGCCAGGCCAGAAGAATCCCAAACCCTGAGATTTCGGAGGCAGGCCCTAGTGATGTCACGGAGGCAGGCCGTAGTGATGTCATTAAGCATGATACATTAAGCATCAACCACATTTGCTTGGAGCATAGTACTCAAACATAACAAATTCTCTGATTGGAAATTAAGATCGAAATCTTAACTAAATGAGGGGGTTCCAAGGTCCTGATCAAGTGATGGGATCATTTCTTCTCACCTGAATAGAGAGCCTGGGTAGGGAACATTTAATCTTGCCTACTTGCTTCTGGCAAGAAGGGTTTAAGTGCCCTCAGGCCAGGCCAGTCACCAGAAGGCCATTGTAGGAAGAAGGGAGCCTAGTGTTGTGGAGATGTTAGATGGGAGCACTCAGAGGTAAAGATGGACGCCCCTGAAGGCTGCAATTCTAAGCATACTTACTAAGGGCCTAAGCCCCATAGAACCTGACAGGACTTACTTCTGAGTAGATATGGTTAGGATTGTGCTGTTGGTAAGGTTTGACGAGCGATCCTCTGCAAAGGTATTGATATCAAGACAAGGTTGGCAATACCTTGCCTGGAATGTCCTGCCTGCCTTTTAACATGGTTGCTCCAAATGTCTTTATAGACTTGACCCGTCACTTCAGAGAGAGGTTTGAGAAATTAGTAAGAGAAGAAGATTCTCTATTCTTTCCTGCCAACCCTGCGGGCTGCTATAAACTCACTTTGACAGCCAACCCAATTCCAGTGAGTAATAACTGACAGAGAGAAAACACACATGGTTTGGTGTACCTTCACAGACAGCAGTTTGGGAAAAACAGCAATTGAGGCCACACTTCCCAGTATGTGAATTCTCTTTTACCACTACTAGGCAAGAAACAAACTGCCATGCAACCAACAAAGTGCATCATCAGTGGGTTTAAGGCGGTTGAGCTAAGCAGATGTAACCACTGTTGTTGCTTCTATGGATGTAAGGGAGTGAGGTCAGAGGTAAATGAAATTCAAATAGAAAAAAAACCAAAAGACAGTGATGATTTCTTAAATGCAATACCATACCAACCACAACAACATTCCTGCGACTAAGGCAAAAAAAACACCTCAGCATCCCACAGCCAGTCAGGTTCCTAACCAAAACTAAGACAATCCTGGCAGCCAGTCAGCCAAGGTCACAGAAATCCCCATGCAGCACAACCAGACCTGGGGGCTGCACTTAGTACAGAATGTGGTGGCGCGATTGCTGACATGAGTGATACCCTATCAGCATATAATACCTCTGCTCTGAAAGTTGCACTGGTGTGGATCTACTTCATAAACTTTGCCTTCATGTAAATCATTTTAATTTTTTTTAATGGAAATCAACTACAAAGTTTACTGAGTGACCATGGGCTACTCACCATCTCTCAGCCTAATCTGCCCCTCAGAGTGGAAACAACAGAGGGGGACCAAGACCACCCCAAGGAAGAAGGGAACATTTAAAATGTAGAGGAAATAATAATGTACAACCATAGTGTGAAATCAGACACTTATCGGGACGTAGTATGAAGAATATTAACATAAGCATGACTGTCAAAGATGTTTATTATTTACACAACCTGTACATATATTTATAGTGCAATCCTATGCATGTTTGCTCAGAAGCAAGTCCCAATGTATTCAATGGGGCTTACTGAAACAGGGAAGTCTACATGGGACTGCAACCTCAAATGATAAGGAACATCACTCATGCAACCCAAAATTCAGAATCATACAACTTTAAGCTGTTTTGCAACTGTTTTATACTTATTTTATGGTTATTGGATTTTAAATGGATTTATTTCTTGTCATGAGCTGCCTTGGTCTCCAATCAGCAGCCCTACTTAAAGAGTTGTTGGAAAGACTCCATATATACACACAATGGAGATGTATAAATACATATATCACATAGAATAGTTTATTGTCAAAACCAGTTGGCCCTTGCAGAACATTTAAAAACAATAAAATCAGTATTAGTTTCCTACCAATAAAAGCAGTGACACCTAAGTAAGCCATGCCTAATTGCTTTAAAAATAGAATTGGAAGGGGAAAGATTTACAACACAAAGACAATCCTTTGTTATGTTCACTCAAAAGATTTATTGATTTACAACACAATCCTAACCATGTCTACTGAAAAGAAAGTCCTACTGATTCAATGGGATTTACTCCTGGAATGTAGGATTAGCATTGCAGCTTTACTCCCAGAAAAGTGAGTATAGGGAAGGTTTTCAAACTAGGCTATGAATTAGACAAATAAATTGCCCTCTTCAATAGCCCAGGTAAATTTAAACTTGTTTGACTCTTCATAATTAGAAAAGTGTAACACATTGTAATGACATCATAAGCTGCATGTACATTTCTTTTAAATTTCTGTTCAAAATTATGTGAAAGATAAAATGTATAATATGCTATTTTTGCAAGTAATTAAAAAATCCTGCATGTACACTTTTATTATAATCATACCTGGAATTATTTACAGTAAACAATTGCCTACAAATTGGCTACAAACCTGAAAGGGCGGGGTTAGAGCAGCCAGCTACAAGCTCATTTAACAGAAGTTGTGGGGAGTACCTGACGTTTTGGTGTATATCGCTTGAACCAGACCACCTAGAAACTTTTTTTTTTTTTAAAGGAAAGAAAGCTGAGAATCCAGAGATTGAGGTGACTTATCTAGAGACCTGGAGAGGACCCTAGAAATCCAGAGACTCCAGGTGAAAACCAGAGACCTAGCAACCCTAGTTGTAACTCATCTTGGGACCTTATGGTGAAGGGCAGATAAGAAATCCAATAATGAATCCATAAGAATTTTAATTTGTTAAATCACCTGTCTTCTAGTCTGTTAAGTTTACTTATTACCAATACCTTTTGAGAATATCAAAGGAAACATTATGATGTACTTTGTAAATTTAAATCAGGAGACATCCGTACATGTCACCACCAAAAAGAGGTCAGGCATGCCACCCGACTACACTACATCCAATCCTCCATTTTATGTCAGGTTAATAGCCCTGGCTTCCCCCGTAGAGTTTTAACTTGGCAGGGATCAGGGATGACTCTAAGGCAGTGGTCCCCACACTTTTATCTCCCCCCCCCACAGGCCACTTGAAAATTTCTGAGGTTCTTGGTAGACACTTCATGATTTTTCTCCCTGTTGTAGTAATTGCAATGTGCTGTGCTAGATGCTGCTTGATATTTAATTGTATTTGTACTGCATCTTTTATTTCTTATATTGTAAGCTATTCCAAAGAATTCAAATTGTAATACAGTAAAATCCAATGTGAGAAATAAAATCAAAATAAAACCAAGTCAAGTCAAAATCAAAATCCAATTAAAATCAATATGGATATCTAAAACGGACATGTTGTAGACCGCCTGAGTGAAGCTCGTGGACCACAATTTGGGAGCCCCGGCTTTAATAGTTCCTGCTATTTTCTCACCCAGAATTATATTTACATTTAGACTTGTATGGCAGAATCCTTGCTCTCCCCTAATACTGATCCTTAAATCACTCCCCCAAAACTGGTTTTTTTCTGGAGTCACTGTTAGGGTGCTTCTAGAGATGTGAAGGCCTGGGGGGGGAAATGGAAACATTTGGGGGGCAGTTTCCCCACAGGTCTTCACATCTTTAGGTGCTTCCACACAGCACTTCATTAGGGACTCTGTATTGTTCATGCACATCAGTTTTGCTCAGCATTCATACATCTTCCTCATCAAATTGACATCCTGCACTATTTCCCCATTTAATCTGCATTTATACTTCCTGCACAAAATCAGATTACGTTTTTTAAAAATGTGGAAATGGTAACTCTGGACTACATGGGGTTGGGGATGGCATTTTGAGGATCGCAATACCACGTGGATATGGCAAAAAAAGAAAAAAAGGAATGAGAAGTACTGAATCCATCACTGTCACATGGAAGCACCATGGACCAGAATGCAGAAGAATCAGCACTACAATTCCTAAGCTCCCTTCAATGAACTATAACTTTCAGGGAGAGAAGAAATGTAAGCCTGTGATGCAGAAGATACATGCAAAATGTATTACTGAATACAGGAACCAAGAGCCAAGAGTTAGGACCCCTCCAGACTGGTATTTATTTTTTGCAGATGTATCCTGCAACATGTCATTGGTGCAACAATAGCACATTATTGGTGTATTTCTACTAGACCGCCTGCACATCATTCCACTTTGTTAATTGATCTGTGATGCTTCCCAAATATTATCTCATTACGGCTGTCTGGAGGAGTACTCTTGTGCTATTGCACATTTGTGGTGTTAAAAGTTACAGGATTTCAACAGGAAGCTATGGGACATCCACTTACTCAAGCAGTATATCCATCGTGAAGCTTGGGCAAACAATATTGAAAAGCAGGATTGCATGTAACTGTTCCAATACCATCATGAGCCCAAAACATCAACAAACCTTTCAAAACCTTTGTCCCAGTTTGCACCCATCTTCAAATTGATTTTATTTTATGTATATGCTGCTGTTGTTTTAAACGGTTTTTATGTTTTTTTCAGAATTGTTCTTATATGTGCAATGGTTTCAACTGTTTTTATATATGTAACAGTATGTGTGTGTGTGTATATATATATATATATATATATTCCTCTCTCATATACTCAAGGGTAGCTCGGGACGGACATAACAGAAAGAAAACCATATTACTCCAACAACATCAGCAGATAACTAAATGGTGAGACATCCTCAGAACAGATGGAAGAAAAACATTTTAGGTCCTGGAAGGAAAGCGTGTTAGCTCATTGTATATATGGATCCCCTACAACAAATGAGGAAGGAAGGGCAAAAGAAAAATCCAAAATGCCATTTGTGTTTCACACAGTCCCTCTTGCAATCTGTGCTCTTTTGACATGGCGGGGTGGGTGGGAAATATAAGGAAGGTGTAAAATATGCCTCCCAGCCTATTCATCCAGATAGCTTCTAAGACTGACAGAGAAGTAAATATCCCTGCCAAAGGACCGGCAGACAGAACTATCAGTATCTTCACATGTCAAAGACTTTACCTTGTGCTTGGATCACCAGCTATCAGCAATTGTCCCTGTGGACTTAACCAAGTGCTTAGATCCTATTGAACAGGCCATGCACAGGGCTTTTCAGGTACATGACGATCTTCAAGGACTTCTTTTTAAAAAATAAATAAACAAACAAGATAACACAAAGCAAACCCTGCAGACCACCAATTTAAAATCAAGAACAAGCACATATTACTATCAAGAAGAGTTTGAGCTAGAATAACTCCTAAAGCTCACAGCGATCACACTATACACATGCTATATTTATGTACTATCATTTGGCTGTATTCCATTTCAATAGACCCACTGGAATTAGTGGACAGTACTCATTTAGGTCCATTAATTTCAATGGGTCTACTCTGAGTAGAATATATATTGGGATATACAACCCAATGTGTATTTGGGGGCAGAGGGGGAGTGCAATCATACCTATTGGTTCTATGCACATTCAGCATGATGCATGCACAGTCTGCATCTGTGCAACCCACGTCATGTACTGTCTGCGCAGTGGCGATCCCTGCAAGAGCAGGCTCCAGGTGAGCATCTATTCTGTGCATTCATTATGTAGAATGTGCATGTCTACAGACATGATCCTGCTCCCCATTCCAAATATGTATTGTAACATGCATATTACGAGTGAGGAACCTGTGGCCCTCCAGATGTTGCTGAACAACTGGACCATTGGCCATGCTGGATGGGGCTGATGGGAGTTGGGAGTCCACCCTTGATCTATACAGCAATAATGAATGACCCTTGCCAAAGGCCCTCTGCTTCACTGGCATAGAATATATGAACACAGAACAAGGGGGGAGGGTTGTAGTTCAGCAACAGAGCATCTGCTTTGCATACAGAAGGGCCCAGATTAAATCCTGGCAACTTCAGGTTGCCAATCAGTGTAAAGAATGTGAAGGGCACTTCTAGACTGTCTGAATTTTGCGATGGGATTTAATTACATATCAGCAAATCCAGGTGGCATAATTCAAGTTGATTTGGCACTCTTGCACAACAACCCCCCTCCAAGTGGACTTTTTACAATTTATTTATTTATTATTTTATTTTATTAAATTTTTATACCGCCCCATAGCCGAAGCTCTCTGGGCGGTTCACAACAATAAGGAGAGATAACTCGAAAGTATACTTTGAGATAATTGGGGTAATGATCATTTGACCCAACACTGTATAACCTTCATGCACACAACGCGGAATAGTCAACATCTTCTAAGCTCCCCACAAACTTTGGGCAAACCAATCAGGAGGCACGTTCAATAAAAAGGTTGTCTGGAAATGACCCAAGATAGGTGCACCAACTCAGATTAAGGCAGCTGCCCAGGTTTCAGAGAGATTGCTCATCTCCCAACCCAAAGATGGTGCTGTTTTCTATAAGAGGCTCAAGACCAAGAACAAGGGAACAAATCTGCAGCTGCAGCAGCATTTGCGTCTGGAAGAGGCTTGACCTAAACTCTAGATCAGGGATGAGGAACCTGTGGCTCTCCAGATGTCATTGGAGAAACTCCCATCAGCCCCAGCCAGCATGGCCAGTGGTCAGGGTTGATGGGAGCTGCAGGTCAACAACAACTGGGGTCAGACTGGCCACCCCTGCTCTACACATACATAATTTCCAGGCATGTGCCAACTCCACCATTTGGCTTTTCTGGACTTCAGGAAAAGATTCCTGCAGGAAGTGCACTTGCCAGCTGCAGCTAGCTGTGGAGCTAGCTGTCTTCTACTATTGTGGTTTCAGCATTGCCTGGCGGCTTGGTTCAAATGAGAGGCTCTTTTTGTGTGTGCATGCCACACTGAACTGTGGGTTGCAGCATGACACAAAATAATCCCTTTGCTTTTTTCTTTTTTTTTTAAAGTAGGGTGTGTGTGACTGTCCTGAGTGGATGGCTTTCATGGAATTATGGCAGCCTTTTCCAACCTGGTGCCTTCCAGATTTTCCAGACTGCCCTCTGGAGTTGTAGGCCAAAACATATTGAGGGCACCAGGTTGGGGAAGGCCAAATTACAGAGCAGGAATTCTCTGCTGCAAGTTGCGATAATGGCCACTAACTTAGATGTCTTTAAAAGGGCATTAGACATATTCCTGGAAGTTGCTGTCAGTGTGCCTCTGAATACCAGTTGCTGGAGAGCAACAAGGGGAGAGGGCTCTTGCCTTCTTCACGATCTGCTTGGGGGTATCCCAGAGGCGTCAGGTTGGCAACTGCGGGAAGGAGGATTCTAGACTAGATGAGGCTTTGGTGTGAGCCAGCCGGATTCTTCTTATGAGAATAATTTGCTGTTACACCCAAGGACAAATCTTCAAGCCCTGCTGAGACTCTCCCCCCACCCATTGAAATCTTTGGTCCTTCCCTGCTCTGTGAAAACTCAGATCTGGGAGGGGCCATAGCTCAGGGGCAGAGTATCTGCTTTCTACGCAGAAGGTCCCTGGTTCAACCCCCAGCATCTCCAGATAGGGCTAGGAGAGACCCATGTCTGAAGTTCTAGAGATTCGCTGCCAGTCAGTGTAGACAATACTGAACTAGATAGACCTGACTCAGCATAAGCAAGACAGCACCTCTCAACTTAGGAGTTTGTCTAAACCTCTGCTCTACAGGATAACTAACAGAATGTTACCAGTTGCTTTCCGGGCCCAATTCAAGGTGTTGGTTTTGAACTTTAAAACCCTGCACAGTTTCAGCCCAGTCTATCTGGAAGAGCGCCTCCAGCATCATCAACATTGCCGCCCAACAAGATCAGCCTCAAAAGACCTTCTCTCAGTCCCACCAGTTAAAACAGCTAGACTGGTGAGAACTAGGGAGAGGGCGTTTTCAATCGTGGTACCCACTCTGTGGAACTCCCTCCCAAATGACATCCGCCATGCCCTGTCCATGATTAGCTTCCGCCAGACCTTGAAAACCTGGCTCTTCAGGCAGGCTTTTGGGGTGGCTTAGGTTTTAGTGTTATTGTTGGAATTTTAAGGTTGTAAAATGAATTATATGTTTTTATGTTGTACGTCGCCCAGAGTGGCTGGTAAACCAGCCAGATGGGCGACTAATAAATTTAATTAATAAATAAATAAAATTAGCCTTGGTCAGATGCTTAAAATCATGAGGCCTGAATATATTTGCATATAGAATTAGCTCAAAAGCAACAAGGTAAACTATATCTTTGCCATTCTAGCTTATTCTGCAAATATGAGGACGGTGCACTCAGTGGCAGCATAGCTCCTCAAGATCAACACCCACTTGCGCTCAATACATACAGGCGAACCTTATGTAGAGTCCATAATCACTCTCCCCATTTTTTACTTTTGTTGTGCGTGTGGGGAGGCATACACTGAGAGAACTTTCGTTGCACTAGACTCGTCATCCTTCAAGATTCAAGTCCCTCCTTGAGAAGTTAAATCTCAGAGGGGAGTGCGAGTGCACCTTATCTGTAGGGCACCTGCAAATGCATGCGCATGAATGCTAAGGCGCATAAATACAAGGCCATTTCGCATACCACAGCTGCCAAGGTACATTTTGAACTCATGATAAGGCAAAGTTGTCCTACAAGATGCTTTTCCTGGTATTTCTTTTAAAGAAGCAAACACACCCTTCCGGCTTTACAACTTGACGGAAGACAAACGGCACAGAGTACATGAATTCAGCACTGAGGAGGAGGAGGAACAGAGCTTTCAGCAAGATGCAACAGCGAGCAAACAAGTGGATAGTGCTGGGATGGCCAGCTTTGGTAGGAGAGCTGGAATGTTGCAAGCTTGCATCTGCAAAGATGTGGAGGATACCTCACTATGGGAAGGTGACATTACAGATCACCCTGTTCCCTACCTGCTCCTGCCCACTGCATTGACCAGTAAGGGAAGCAGCATGGGTTGAAATATGCCACCCATCTGGACTGCAGGGCTGGGGGAACACTGAGAGCTTGAGGACTAGAAGATTCCTTCGTTTAAATAAATGCTCAGTTTCTCAAGATTGCAATAAGATAGGCAAAGGGGTGCCTTTCTCTGACTAGCAATGACAAAGAACCAGTAAGAGAGGCTTAGGCCGAGCCTATAGCTCAAAATTCCCCAAGTCGCCCAAGACACTCTCCTTTATTTGACTAAGACATCTCCACCACACCTAGACGGAGATAGCAGGATGTTCTCCATGCATCCGCTACAGTAGCTGCACCTAACTTGCAATTTGTGATAATAGGATACTGTCTCATAGAAGTATTGAGCATAATTATAGTGTGTCCCTTAAAAAAAAAAGCAAGAAAGATGAACAGCGAAGTGTACTTAGCTAAGCTGTTCCAGATGTCTTTGGCTGCAAGACGAAAAACAAGACTGAACTTGCCGTATATAACATTTGTCTCAGAGCTATTTCCAAACTACTGAAAAGTCACTTTATAGTCTTAACTGGGCTTGCATGAAATCTAACGAAGGGGGTGGGGAGAGAGAATACACCACACCAAATGGTTTCTATTGCAAAAAAAAACTTTATGCCCCCCCTCCCCTGCCCAGAGCCTGCTGTACTCATAATTAAGATTAAGGATGATTCAATCTAGGACAAAATCACAGCAACAACAAGATGCATTGCACATGGAGGCTGCTTATTGGGCTTACCCCATCACCAGAAGTGGCTACACAACTAACCTGTTCTACCGCCAAAGCAAGTTTTCTCTCAAATCAGATATGAAGAACTTGTTCCATACATTCCACAACGCTATGCTATTGTGTTTTTCCATTTGACTTCAGCCGAATGCTGCAGTATTGTCTCTTTGGGGGTGGGCGAGTTATGATGATGCATGGAACAGCACCACCCCTTACCTCCACACAGTACAATTATTGTCAGGGTGAAATGGAAATGGACTGCCTTCAAGTCGATCCCGACTTATGGCGACCCTATAAATAGAGATTTCATGGTAAGCAGTATTCAGAGGGGGTTTACCATTGCCTCCCTCTGAGGCTAGTCCTCCCCAGCCGGCTAGGGCCTGCTCAGCTTGCCACAGCTGCACAAGCCAGCCCCTTCCTTGTCCGCAACTGCCAGCTGGGGGGCAACTGGGCTCCTTGGGACTATGCAGCTTGCCCACAGCTGCACAGGTGGCAGGGCACGTAACCTGTGAGCCACTCACTGTGGGGGTGATCTTTAGCTGACCCTTGACACCCAGGAGACACGAGCGGGGATTTGAACTCACAGACTCTGGACTCCCAGCCAGGCTCTCCTGACATACTGCCTTTCCTGTGTAGGCATCACCTGGGTGGGGAATCTAGCCTTCCAACTCATTTGAGCTTGGGCACGTGAAGCTGAGCAGATCTGAGTTAGGTCAATGTCTGGATGGGAGTCTACCTGCAAACCACATGTATGACCCCTTGGGTTTCGAGGCTGGTGGAAAAAAGTGGAATATAAGTGTAAGAAAACAGCTATATAGAGAGAGAGAGATGTGGATTATTTCTGTATTCATATCCCACAGAACTCATTCCTCTAAAGAATCCTGGGAACTGTAGTTAACCCCTCACTGAGCTACAATTCCCAGTCACATTAACAAATCACAGTCCCCAGGATTCTTTGGGGGAGGTCATGTGCTTTTGTTTTAAATATATGGTGTGTACGCAGTCTATATCAAGTACTATATTATCAGCCTTCCTTATCCTGCTGCCCTCCAGGTGTTTGGAGCTGCTCACTCCCACCCACCCCAACCAAGACAGCCAGATGGTGACAGTTGGTAGTCCCAAACATCTGGAGGGCACGCGACTCAGGCTGCTTTTCACTTGATGTTCTGCCATCGGCAACAGAGTATTTCCCCTGCCCCCCAATGTTTCCCCATTTTTCCTCCCAGGAGCTCAAGGTAGCATGCAAAGCTTTTTTACCCTCACATCAACCCTATAAGGTAGACTAATCTGAGACAGAGCTATATAGGTACAGCTGGCTCAGTGTCACCTAGTGAACTTTGTGGTGGAACAGTGATTTGAACCTGGATCTCCCCAGCCAGTATGCAACACTCTAGCCCCCTACATCACACAGACTCTGGAGAAACTGGGAAGGGCACAGTCATACATTTCTTAGACAACTATCTCCTTAAAACACACTCGGTGAGAAGTGCCTCTTTGTGGCAAGGGGCTACTCGTGGACTGCTTAAGAGGCAGTCTAGTCCTCCTCCATCGTCAGGGTTAACATTTGCTTTCCCTTAACTTATTACAGTAAGACAAACCTGTTCAGCTTGCTGTCTGAGTTTTATACACGCACGGCCCTTTCAGTGACTAATTTCTTTCTGTTTAGCATATTTAGAAAAGACAAGAGACAGTGTGGCGTAGTGGTTAGAGTGTTGGACTAGAACTTGGGAGACCAGGGTTCGAATCCTCACTCAAACATGAAGCTGACTGGGTGGCCTTGGGCCAGTCACTGCCTCTCAGCCTAATGTACCTCGCAGGGTTGTTGAGGGGATTAAATGGGGGGGGGAACCACGTATTCTACCTTCAGCTCCTTAGAGAAAAGGTCGGATATAAATGCAATAAATAAGCTGAATAAAAAGTTTTATCATTCTCTGTTTTACCTGAACCCCATAAGGGGCTATATTTAAAGTTGTTTTCCCCTAGCCAATTTCTCCTTTTTATGTGGGGAACGACAGTTTTAAGGCTCCACCACTTTAAATATAGATCTAATTGTGCAATAAAGTGTCACGTCAAGACTGCACCACCAACATTTCATAGGAAATTTTTGTCACACTATGTTAAGAGAGATGACCTGATTGTACAAGCATCCGCAATTGTTTTAGACCTCAGCATTACCATAAATACTACTGAACTTTGGGCAAGAAGCCTGTCACAACACCCAAGAGGTTTCAAAACACAGCTCCCATATAACTCATCCATATTTGAATTCCCAGACTAAGTTCACAAGTGCACGTTTATCACTGGATGAGTGTAACATCAAGCAGCCACTTGCATGTCTGAAGAGACCCCCCCACAGACCAAATCCCTGCAAACTTCAGTCAAACTTATACTTTGCATTTAGACAGCACATCTGGGATTTCAAAGCGTGTTATGCATTATTTTCATAATCCTTATTTTATTCTTGAGGTGGAATACAGATTGTCTAAGGCCATGAGTTCAAGGCAAAGATGACTTCTTTGCTTGTAGCCCACACTCTGGTTATTAATGGCACCAGATTTCAACACTCGCCAGCATTCAGGCCAGAAGTCATTGGACGCAAGAGCCAGAGACCTGCGTGCATGTGGCGGTCGAACACAGCAGGCTGCACTGCAAGACAAGGAACGGGCCTGCCGAGATGGTTTCAAAGCGAAAGTCAAAAGTAAGTCTATTTGCTTTATTGCATCAGTTGGAACCCTGTTCCCTACATCAACACATTAACCCTCAGCTGCCCTCACCTGTTGGAGAACTCGGTCGAGGGGCTCAGCTTTGCTCAGGCCTTCAGAGGTTAAGCCTGTCACCTCTCGACATTGGTCACTCAGCTCCAAGTTGTCGGCCTTCACCAAGCATTTGTGTAGCGTCCCTACCTGAAAATGTTTAACAAAGTGGGAAGAGGGGAAATGGGGGGGAGGGAGAAGAAAAAGTGAGGAACCAGATGGTTTATGTATATGCACGTGCGTGTGTGTGTGTGTGTTTCCAAAGAAAAGCACAATGATTCGCAGTGCAGAAATTTTAGGGACACTACCTTATGGGGTTTTTTTTAAGGCTACTTTTGTCAATTTCACAAATTCCAAGATCTTTTTCATTTCTGGTTGCTGCCTTCTTCAGGAGACTCACTCCCCTCCCATGAAAAAGAGACTTGGCTGCAATTCTTATATAACGCTGATGAGAAGAGTTAATGTGTATCCCATCAGAAGTGGCTGTTTTTCATGGACAGATCAAGTCATCCTACAACAGTCCCATTGAGAGGTTCAGCCATTAAAACAGACTTTTCTGTTGTTTTTTAAATAGCCATTAACATGAGTTCAATTCACAGGGTGGGAGAATGTAAAAGAACTGGGATTTGACCAAGTTGCACTTCATGCACACAGAAGTCCCCCTCCCTGGGTTCGATTCCCATACAAAGCGATAGCTCCCAGAAGCAACATGCAGGTCTGATTAAAAAAAATAAAATACACACGCACACACCAAATACCCCAAATGAAGAAAAGGCTCAACTTCTAGAAGATGCAAAAGCTTTGGGATTTAGTGCCTAACAGATAACATTTTGCACTGGGGAGAGGGGTGGGGATAACACTTTTGTAGTCTGGATTTTCTTCTCTCATCAATTTCAAGGACAGTTTTGAAGTGAGTGACCTCCCCACTCTGAAAATATATGTGCATGCATTTGTGCACACACACATGTGTATGGTGTGTATGTGTGTAGGTGGGGAAGTAATTCTGGTCAAACCAGGTTTCTCCCCCACCTCTGAAGACCTTTTTGGGGGGAAAGGGATACTTTGTCCAATTGGATGTACAGGTTACTCAGATGCAAGTCCCAGCCAGCTCAGGAAAGGGGGCAGGAATTTACTCTCAGGTAAGCAGAGATAGATCTGCATTTGCTCTCTCCCTCTTTTTTTCTTGTTACACGTCACCCAACTTTGTATGAAGAGTCTGGGAAAGCCATACCTTCTTGCTGTGAAGATCCACAACTTGCCACACCAAGAGAATTAGTTCCCTTTCATCGGAACCCAGCTTAGCCCTATATGCACCAGCTGTTGCCCCAAACAAGACCACCAGACAGTCACTGTGCAGAGAAGAAGCCGTCATGACCACAGGGGGGGGAAACAGCTACAATCAAAAGCAGAGGTAAAAACAAAAAGAACAAAAAACAAAATAAGGAAGAGAAAGAAGAAGAAGAGAGAGAGAGAGAGAAATATAAAACAAACCCAACACAAAACCCCCACAAATAAAGAGTCGCCCCCTTTCTCCAAGTGATCAAAGTGGAGATGATAAAATAAAAGGCCAATATCAGAAGAGCCAGAACTATGGGGAACGGGGGGGGGGGAGAGGAGGAGGTAGCTAAGACCAAAAATGAAATATATAAGGAAAGGCAAACTCTGCTTTGCAGTTGCCTACCTGGTTTATAGGTGCTCCTTTTCTCCCTTGGTCTGCCCGGGAGATGAAATTAACAAGCGGTAGGCTTCTCTCCCTCTGACATCATGGCAGGAGCCCAGCTTTGGTTAATTAAAAAAAATCTCTTTTTCTCTCCCCCCCTCCTCTCCTCTCCTTCCCAAGTTACCTGCCCATGAGTGAGACCATGTGACCCTAGTCAATCTCCCAAAGGGGCCAAGCCATTGGGCCTTTGCAAAAGGTACGGGGGAGGGACCTAGGGAGAAATCAACGCCTGGTTGAGCCTACCTGATTGGTGTGTGGGTGGTTTTTTTTTCTTTCTCTGATTGAGAGAGAGAGAGAGAGATCAGAAGGGAAACTCCCTTTCCCCCTCCTGTCTCCTTTCTCCGGTTTAATTCTGGCTCTAGGAACTACCTTGACCTGCTTTCAGGATTGTTGTGTTTTCCTTTTTAAAAAAGGTGTTCGTTCTCAGCCAGTGGAGGGCCACGCTCTGCTGCCATTGTCCTCCAGAGGGACAGTGGACCTCCCAGGATACGGTGCCTCCCAAGGCTTCCATACTCAATATCTCGGGTGCCTCCATTCCCCTCTCTCGCCGTTCACCTGCCTATGTCGGTCATCTGGGCGCAAGTCCCATTGCGCGGGTTTAAAGCTGCCTCCACGTAGCCCGATCCTACGCACGGGGAAGCCCGCAGGGAGTAAATAAACCCCATTGCCGCGTTGAGGAGGGTCAACAGCCCACGGGATCGAGCGAGGAGGCCGCGCTCTTCCTTGCCCTCGCCGGCAGCCTTGCCTGATCCTGTACAATAAGTTTACTTAGGCTAAGTCCAGCGCACTTCAGTGGGACTCTGCCTGCCAGGTAAGGGTGAACAAGGTGAGCCCTGGTGAAATGGGGCTTAGCGCCCCCAAGTAAGGTGGTGGTCTCGTGAGCTTGCTCGCCTGGGAACAAGCCCTGTTGAATTAGAGGCCTTACTTCAGAGGAAACATGCTTCGGAAGGCATTTTTTTTCCGCATGTAAAGAATCCTCGCCTTTGCAATGTGTAGTTTCTAGGAGAGGGTGGCCCACCTAGGTTCGTCCAGGGTCTTTGGGGACTTAGACCCTTTACGTTTTTGGAAGCAGGGTCCCTATGTCGCCAGCATCCTGTGATTATGAAAGGGGAGTGGCTTAACCACTGAGAAGAGTCTGCTAACATGCTTCCTTGACCTTTCCTGCTGATTGGAGTTAATCAGAGTGAAAGGAAGTGAGTCAGTCACTGAGAAGAGTCTTCTCACCAAAAAAAAGGAGAGGGAGTGGCTATGACTAACATAAAGGGACCTCGCACTTCTGAATTTGCCGCTATACTAGGCTGTTGTCTCCAGAAGGATTCCTTCCAACTCCCATCAGCCCCAGCCAGCACACCTAATGGGCAGGGATGGGTGGGAGAGAAGTGAAGTCTAATACATTTGGAGGATTGCAGATCTCCGCACTCCTGGCTTATCACGCCTGAGGCGTGGCACACTAAACAGATGTCAAAAAATCATTTTGATAATGCCAACTGACAATTGAACCTCTTTCCCCCACCCCCCAATTCTTCAGACTCCTGACCTGTTTAAACCCTCAAACTCGCTAGAGCACCATGTCCTAGGGATGGGCGAGAAAGCCAATTCAGTTTGCATTTAAAGGCGCATTTACCAAACCTACGCTTTCTGAAACTATACCAGAATTTCCTTGGAAATTTGCACTTATCCGAATTTTGCAATGCAGTTCAACTAAGAAATGTTTGCATATATCAGGGGGATGTGGGCATAAAAATGAATATATGAGTGAAAATAGCATACAAAAATGCGTTATATGAAGAGGAACTGCTTCCAAAAATGTGTACATTAGTCAAAACTGCAGACAAATGTGTTTTGTATGAGAAATTGGAGCTAAAATGCTGAAGAATTTTCATGAGGTTTTTTTTTTAATTGCAAATTGCTGCAAGAATGTGAAGAACCAAATTTGAGACTGCAAAAGTGAGAAACAGAGAAGCGAAACTGACAGATCTTTCCATCCTTGTGCACTGATCATAATGTATCCTTACCACCAGGATGAGGGAACCTGTTGTTGAACTACAGCTCCAATCATCTGTGGCCATTGGCCATGCTTTCTGGGGCTGAGTTGGAGTCCAGCAACATCTGGAAGGCCAGAGGTCCCCATTGAGCTATAAAGATACGCAATAATGTAAAGACATGCAAGAATGTCACCACTCCCAAAAAAATTAAGGCGCAGGGCCTGTCCTCCACCACCACTGGGTTTGACAGCAGCAAGGCAGGTGGAAATTTGGCAGGCAAAGTATTTTCTCTATCACTTTGGGTGCTTCGACAAAGTCGTTGATTGCAGATTCACTGCTGCTCACGCATGCAATTTTTGTGCAGCATTCACACGTAGTGTAGTGGTTAGAATGTTGGACTGGGACCCAGGAGACAAGAGTTTGAATCCTCAGTCAGCCATGAAGCTCGCTGGGTGACTCTGGGCCAGTCACTGCCTCTCAGCCTAGCCTTCCTCACAGGGTTATTGTGAGGATAAAATGGCAAGAGGGGGAGAAGTATGTACACCACTTTGAACCCCTGGGAGGAAAGGTGGGATAGAAATGGAATCATTCATTCATTCATTGGCCATCACTCGTGGCCAAGTAAGATTGTCTTCCAGGGTAAGGTCTTTAACAGTGGGTCCATAAGTGATTGTGGAGGCCAATTCTGGATCCACACAGCCTCCCACAGTGAGGACATAGGTTTCCAGATGGAAGATGGTCGTGATGAGGATTTGTTTGACGTGCGTTCTGCTTCACTCATTTGTCCCGTTTGCCCTGTATTCATGCTTCTTCAAAGTCCATAGCACCTTTGATAATGGCTGACCTCCAATTGAGACACTCATGGGTCAAGGCTTCCCAATTCTCAATGTTCATGTTACATTTTTTAAGATTAGCTTTGAGAACATCTTTAAACCTCTTTTGCTGTCCACCGATATTCCGTTTTCCATCCTTAAAAAAATAAATGTCACTCACACCATATCCACCTCCCCATTTAATCTGGATTTACCATTTTCTGTAGTAAATCTGATAAGTAAAAAACAAACAGTGGAAATGGTAACACCAGATTAAATGTGGAGAGGGGGAATATGGGGCAGCATTTTGATGAGGATGCTGTCACCGTGGTGCAGATGCTGCAAAAAAAGTTGCCATGTGGAAGTGTCTAGTTTCTCCATGGCAGAAAATACCTCGCCTTCTAGATTTCTTCCTGGTAGACAGCTGTTAACACTGCAGGAGCAAAGTCCTGCACACAGTGCCAACCATCACATCCCTTTCCTTCAATTCCATCCTCAGAACCCACCTTTTTCTGTCTGGTCTTTGGCCTGTCTCCTTAATATTGTTTAGGGCGGCAGGCACAACAGGCAGGGCCTTTTCAGCAGTGGCTCTGTATTTATGCAGCTTCCTCCTTCAAGAGCTATGATTCACTCTTCTTCTGTTTTAGGGTGGCCAGGTGTAAAAGAGAAAAGGGTGCCTGCGCTTTTAATAATTTCATAGCAAAGAGGATTTCAGCAGGTATTCCTTGTCATGGAAGCCTGAAATTCCCTTTGCTATTCAACTTTAAAAGATGCAGGAGCCTTCCCTTTTGCACCTGGCCACTAGGCCATTGTTATGGGGTTGCCCAGTTAGCCTGGGTCTTCTCTCCCTTCTCCCTTTTATTTATTTATTTTTTTAAACTTTGCTTACGGGGCAACTGGGTGTAGATCAAGAGTCAGCTTAAATTTGCATCTATAGATATAAATTAGCACATGTGCATTTTATGCAAATTTATGTCATGGGCCTCTGTTCCTAAAGGTACTCTTTTAAGTACTTACTGACACCCTGGCTAGCTACTTATGCTGCAATCCAATACAAACTTACCTGGGAGTAAGTCCCACTGAACCGAATGGAGCTTCCTTCTGAGTAGACATGTATTGGATTGCAGACCTAGTCTATTCTCTTTAGGTGGTCCTTGAAGACATTTTTATTTCAGTCTGCTTTTAATTAGGAGGACAGGTTTATGTGGCTGTATATTTTCAATGACTACAAGTTGCGGGTTTCAGGCTGCAGTCCTAATCATGCCTGCTCAAAAGTAAATCCCACTGAATTCAATCGAACTTACTCCTAGGCACGTGGGGTTAGTACTGCCGCCTTAAATATTTTTGGGCTGGCTTGAAAGGAAATGGTTTCTACAGGTGTTTTTGGTTTTAATCTGTTAATGGTAAAGTTTGGTGTTAGTTTTAATGTTTTTATTGTATATCTCTCTGAGAAGGCATTTTAATTTCTGTTTTAAGATGCTATATTTGTTAGATGATGCATTTTATGTATTGCATTTATTATATATTTTATTATTTGGTTGGTGGTTTTTATTTTATTTCAGTGATTATACCAAACTGTTTTTCAAGGTTTTCTCTTCTTATTGTATTTAGGGAAACTTAATGAGTAATAAGATAGGGGTACTTAACAACTTTTAATGACAGGAATTTCACCTTTCCATTTGTTCCACTTTCAAATACCTTTTATTTAAAAATGCATTTCACCACTGTTATGCATGATGTTCAGGCAGGACTGATTCTTGTCATACAAGACAATAAATAACCACACATGGGCCTGTAAAACAGTATTTATTCATTCCATATATATGCAAATAATAACAAATCTGTTTCCTAGACACTTTTAACTATTTTAATATAACACATATATGACATCATAAAATTTAACTGCGTACCAATGCTTAAAAGGTAAAGGTGTCCCCGCACTTATAGTGCGAGTCATTTCTGACTCTTAGGGTGACGTCTTGCGATGTTTACTAGGCAGACCGTATATATGGGGTGGGATTGCCAGTTCCTTCCCTGGCCTTTCTTTACCCCCAAGCATATGCCGGGTACTCATTTTACCGACGACGGATGGATGGAAGGCTGAGTGGACCTCGACCCCTTTTACCGGAGATTTGACTTCCTCCTTCCATTGGAATCAAACTCCGGCCGTGAGCAGAGCTTCGGCTGCGTTACCGCCGCTTACCACTCTGCGCCACGGAGGATCCTTATAACACATATATGACATCATAAAATTTAACCAATGCTTGGTAGACCATTACTAAATAGTGTTATAGTTAGTGACACAGCCTTAGAATGTTAACCCAAGTTCAAATGGTCACTCTTCTTGCCTTAGCCCTTGCAAACCGAAACACAGTGTCCGCAACATCCAAAGACTGGCCAATGGCATTTTTAATTTATTAAACAGCATGCAATGCTACGCTGTCATCAACCCTGATCTTCATGCATTTGGTACCAAACATGTGGATAGTTTCTCTGAAAGATCACCTGCTCCTGTATAAACCTGTTGTTGTTTTGTGCCTTCAAATCAATTACAACTTATGGCAACCCTATGAATCAGCGACTTCCAATAGCATCTGTCATGAACCACCCTGTTCAGATCTTGTGAGTTCAGGACTGTGGCTTCCTTTATGGAATCAATCCATCTCTTGTTTGGCCTTCCTCTTTTTCTACTCCCTTTTGTTTTTGCAGCATTATTGTCTTTTCTAGTGAATCATGTCTTCTCATGATGTGTCCAAAGTATGATAACCTTAGTTTCATCATTTTAGCTTCTAGTGATAGTTCTGGTTTAATTTGTTCTAACACCCAATTATTTGTCTTTTTCGTGGTCCATGGTATCTACAAAACTCTCCTCCAGCACCACATTTCAAATGAGTTGATTTGTCTCTTATCCACTTTTTTCACTGTCCAACTTTCACATCCAAACATAGAGATCGGGAATACCATGGTCTGAATGATCCTTACTTTAGTGTTCAGTGATACATCTTTGCATTTGAGGACCTTTTCTAGTTCTCTCATAGCTGCTCTCCCCAGTTCTAGCCTTCTTCTGATTTCTTGTCTCCCTTTTGGATAATGACTGTGCCAAGATATTGATAATCCTTGACGAGTTCAATGTCCTCATTGCCAACTTTAAAGTCACATAAATCTTCTGTTGTGATTACTTTAGTCTTCTTGACGTTCAGCTGTACTCCTGCTTTTGTAAGATCATTTAAATAATCTGGGGGGATTCTCCTTGTGGCACCGCCCCCTATAGAATATCATAGGGCAGTGTCCCAAAATCAGGCATGGTCAGCTGTTGCCCCTGTTCTGTGGAATGCTCTTCCTTCTGCCATACACGAAGCAGCAGCCATTAGTTGCTTCAGATGGCCTGTGAAGACTTCTCTCTTTGCCCAGGCTTTCCCATACCCCTAAGATTGGAGCCTGTTTTATGGGCTTGAATCTTCTGAATTTCCAGCTTATTCGCTTTCATGTGTTGTTATATTGCTGTTTTACTGGTTTTAGGTTGTGTTTTGATTTTAATGATACTGTATATATGTGTGTGTGCGTGTGTATGTATGTTTGGAGAGAGAGAGAGAGAGAGGACTGTACACCCCTTAGAGATTTTTGAAATGTTAAGTGATATCTAAATGCTTTAAAATAAATACAGATGTAGGAATGGCCGAGCATTTCTCTGGTATATGTGTTCAGTACCCAGTAGCACTAGATAAGGCTTTCATCAGTGACATGTTTGAAGGAGTCTGAGCTTTAAAAAGCTGTGCTCACCACCACTTGCGTATCAGGAGCCCACAGCCTCCACATCCCACCAAGCCTAAAGCCTGCCCCCAAATCTACCCCTGTATCTAGGCACTGTCTACACTTGGACTGGCTTGAGCCACATTCGTTTGTTCCACAGTTATTCCACTTTAAACAGCCGTGGCTTTCCCCGGAGAATCTTGGGAACTGTCGTTTGTGAAGGGTACTGAGAGTTCTTAGGAGACCTCTATTCCACCCACCATACACTCAATATTCAGAGTTCTCTGGGACAATGGGTTGACTCTTAAACCTCTCTGGCAATTGAAGCTTTGTGAGGGGAAGAGTCTTAACAGTTCTCAGCTCTTTTCGCAAACTACACTTCCCAGGATTCTTTGGGGGAAGCCATGACTGCATAAAGTGGAATAATAGTAGAATAAATCTATGGTGTGAATGTGGCTTTGTTTTCACAAAGCTGCTGCATCTTGTGCCTTCAGAGAGTATCCAGGGCCTGCTGAAAAGTAGTGTTGGGGTCAGAGGCTGGCCCAAGACATCTTGCTGCCTGAGGCGATAGGCTAGCTGGTGGCCTCCCATTCCACGTATAGCATCCAGACAGCAACAGTGGATGCACAGTGGGGTGCAGGTGCTTTCCTAACCTCCTGGCAGGTGAGTTGCCACAGTCGGACTGGAAATAGCAAGGCCCCGGGGAGGTTGGTGTGGTGCAAATGCACCAATCGACTCAGTCAGGTGCTCCTGCTGGTGTATTTGCATGCCCCCCCCGCTGCTTCGTCCATTATCCTCTTCATCTGGTAAGCACCTCCACCCCACCATGCTGTCTGCACGACAAGCCATTGAATCTTGCTTCAACGCTGGGGATGGGACAACACCTTGCACCAGATTTTATGGACTGGCTATGTTTCTATGCCATCTTTCTGCCAAGGCACGTTATCGTTTAAAGATACTAAAATAAATAAATGATATAAAATGCGAAGTTGGCCAGGGGGCAGGGAGAGAGACTGACTAGAGAAGGCCCTGATGTGGTCTTTGGCTGAATTCCCTGCTCTCTCTTTTTCCTCCCCACAAGGCAGATAGTGTCAGATATGAGACAGCCAGTGTGGTGTAGTGGTTAGAGTGTTGGGCTAGGCCCTGGGAGGCCAGGGCTCGAATCCCCACTCAGCCATGAAGCTCACTGGGTGACCTTGGGCCAGTCACTGCCTCTCAGCCTAACCTACCTTGCAGGGTTGTTGTGGGGATTAAATGAGGAGAGGGAGAACCATGCACGCCACCTTGAGCTCCTTGGAGAAAAGGTGGGACATAAATGCAATAAATAAATAAATGTGGGAGCAGTGGGCCAACTTATGGGTTGCAAGCTAAGCTATCGTAGGAGCCTTAGAGGGAATGGGTTAAAAATGTCAACTGTTTTTGAAGCACTGTAATAGCAGCTGATTGGACATGACTGTAGATAAAGCCAGAAGTAAAAGACACCACAGAATATGAAACCAAGACCTTTCAAGGACACCCCGGTGGCTTGAAACAAGAGATGCTTCAGAGAGGACGGACCATATGTACCTCTAGCCAAAAAATGAGGCTGGTGATTGGACTCCAGGCTGGGGGTGGTGGTGTTCTTGCCATTTTTCAGGAAAGCCACCTTACCTGGTTCACTGAATTCCTCTCTCCTCTACAGAAATGAATCCGGCACGTAAGAGGATGGAAGTGTTTGACTGGACACAGAGTGGCCTTGACACAGGTGTTGCTTTTCCTGTGGAATGTTAAATGGGCTTGCTGAATGCCTGCAGCAGGTGCTTCGTTAGAGGGCCTGCCCAGGAGGGAAGGAAGCCACAGTTTGCGCCAGTCAGCGTGTTGGATGTATGTGCGAGACAGAGGTCCATTTTGAGGAAGGTGACCTCTGCTTCCCACAAGCTTTTAAACGAATGTGCAAAACACCACTAGGGGCTCCTCCAGGCATCCCGTTTATTGAGCATTTATCCTGATTTCCTTGCACAAAGATTACCCAGAGGTTAGACTCTGCACACTATACATTTAAAGCACATTCCTTCTCCCCACACCCCCAAATCCTCAGAACTGTAGTTTGTTAAGGGTGCTGGGAATTGTACCTCTGTGAGGGGTAGGCTACAGTTCCCAGGATTCTTTGGGGAGGGAGGGGGAATGAGCTTTAAATGTATGGTGTGTAATGTGTATGTCGCCAGTGTCCGGTCATTGTTGAGCATTCGTTCTGATTTATTTGCAGGGAGGCTTTATGAGAATGAGCATTTATCCTGATTTAATTGTCAAGTATCTTTACATCTTCCCATTAATCATTTGTTCATCCCATGCTTTTCAGTGCATTTTCCCATTGTTTCCTAGCTGCAAAAGTCCATTCTCTTTTTTTTAAAAAAAGTTGATTTGTTACACTGGCAGGACCCCAGAGCCCTTGAATCCACTTTAATTGCACAACCCTAAATTTTCAATTTGCACTTCTATCCATCCAGCTGAGACCCAGTGTGGTATAGTGGCTAGAGTGTTGAACTACAACCTGGGAGACCAGGGTTCGCATCCCCACACAGCCATGAAGCTCACTGGGTGACCTTGGGCCAGTCACTGTCTCTCAGCCTCAGAGGAAGGCAATGGTAAAACCACCTCTGAATAACCACTTACCATGAAAACCCCATTCACAGGGTCGCTGTAAGTCGGAATCAGCTTGAAGGCAGTCCATTTCCATTTTTTCATCCATCCCACAAAATAGTAGTCCAAAATATCTGGAGGGCACCAGGTTGGGAGCCTCATGTGTTCATTAGGTGCATCTTTAGTTCAGTGGTAGAGCATGTGCTTTTCATTACTTATAACATTTATAGCCCATATTTTCTCCAAAGAACTCTGGGTGGTGCACATTGTTCTCTCCCTCCTCACTTTATCCTCACAACAACCCTGTGAGGTCTGTTAGCCTGAGAGACAGCAACTGACCCAAGGCCACCCTGTAAGCGTCATAGATAAGTGGAGATTTGAACCTGGGTCTTCTAGGTCCAAATCTGACTCTCTATCCACTATACCAGACTGGCTTGCATGCAGGAGGCATCAGGTTCAATCTCTGACATCTCCAGGTAGGGTTGGGAGTGGCCTCTGTCTGAAACCCTGAAGAGCCACTGCTAATCCCTATAGACAACACTGTAGACAGACAATATTGAGTTAGAGAGACCAATGGTCTCAGTTAGTACTAGGAAGCTTCCTATGAATAACTCCTGGCCGCAAGTCTGTTTTCCTTTGTTGTCACACCCTGTGTTTCCATAGGTAGATTTTGGTATTTTCAACCAGTGCAAGGGAGACCTGGGTTCAAACCCCTGCTCAACCATAAAGCTCATTCCGGGAGGAAAAGGCTATCAATAGCTACTGGCCGTGATGGTGATGTTCTGTCTCCACTGCTGGAGGCAGGATGCTTCTGAATATCAGTTGCCGGGAATCACATGTGGGGAGAGTGCTGTTGCATTCAGGTCCTGCTTGAGGGCTTCCAAGGGGCATCTGGGTGGTCATTGTGCGGACAGGATGCTGGATTAGGAGGGCCACTGGCCTGATCCAACAGGACTCTTCTGAGGCTCTTGTGCAGGGTCAGTAGCGGATTGTGGGGTGGAGGCACTAACCTGACCTCCTGGGAGATGAGTCACTGCTGCTTACTGGGAGGGAGGGGGGAAGGCAAGGCATTTGGGGGGGAGGCAGCAGTGTGGTGCAAATGCACCAGCAGGAGCACCTGAGGAACAACCTCCCCACCGCCTTGCCCCTCCTCCTCCTGGTAAGCCGTAGTGACTCACCTGACGGAAGGTCAGATTAGCTCCTGGGCCCCACCATGTGCCATCCGCTCCTGTGTAGAATGACCTTGGACCAGTCATTCACTTTCAGCCTAATCCACCTCAGAGGGTTGTGTGGATAAAGAGTTCCTGCCCTGATCTCCTTGGAGGGAGGGAGGAAGAGAATGTAATAATTAGGGTGGCGGGGAAATCCTCGTTTTGTCAGAATCTCTTCAAATCTGGGTAATTCTACCCCATCTTCCTGCATACCGTCTAGGGATGGAAAGATCTGCCAGCTTCAGTTCTCTCAGTTTCTCATTTTTTCCCATCTTAAATTCAGTTCTCCACACTTCTGCAGCAATTTGCAAGTTTTTCTTTAAAAAAAAAATCCTCATGAAAATTCTCCAGCGTTTTAGTGCGAAATTCTCCTAATAAACACAATTTTTGTAGGCAGTTTTGATTAATGTACACGTTTTTGCAAGCAATTTCTTATCATAAAGTGCATTTTGTATGTTATTTTCACTCATATATTCATTTTTATGCATGCTTTCCCCTAACATACACATTTTTGTAAACATTGGTTGGCAAACTGCATTGCAAAATTCAAGTAAGCATGAATTTTGAAGGTTTCTTTTCTCGTATTGTTTCGGAAAGTGCAGATTTGAGAGATTCAGCATGAAATGTGAACTGAATCAAATATCTCACCCATCCTTAATACCCTCATCCTTCTTTCTCCACACTTTTCCAAGTTGTGATCTATATATAATACAATTTTCTGTGCAGAGAATGTGAAAAAATCATATTGCATGTTTGCAGAGAACAAAAGCAGGATCCATTTCCGGCTGCTGCAGCATGTGAAGTAAAGACCCTGGGCACTCCGTGCCAACGAAGTTAATTTGTAACAGAGAACTTGCTGAAATGAAGGGTTATTGTTGCTCACCTTTCACTCAAATTCTGCCAGTCATATTTACAGAGAGAGAATGGTCTTCCCCAACCTGGGACCCTTTGTTGAACTACATCTCCCATTGGTCCCAGCCAGCGCAGGCTGCTATGGGAAATCTTGTTTTCAGGCTACACACCAGAACAGCAGCTCTTGGTTATGTGTGGCTGCAAAAACTAACTTTTTAAAGCTGCGTTTCAAAAGTGTTGTCCCAATTTACTCTGGTGATTCGTTCCCTCCTGTCCCCCATTGCTGTTTCCTTTGAAAGAGAATGAAGGAAAGCTGTAAACATTCGGATATTTTGTAGTACGTTCACTTGAGCTTTGAGTGATAGCAGAATTAATGCAGTGCTTGTAAGAGACACACATTCCATCCTGCTGGCTCCTCCATATGGAATCCATGCATCATGTCAATCTGAGGAGGAGCCCTGACATCTTTCCTTGGCTGTGTTTGCACTGCACCACTATGCAAGCAATTCCAAAAGTCAGGGGCAGGACTAAAAGGCTGCAGGAGAATGGCTAGCATGCAAGAATAAATGAATGAATGAATTACAGGCTTCTGCTGTGAGCCCAAAGCAGGCATTCAGTCAAGATGAATGCCATCAGGGCCAATAAGATCGGTGGGCCTTTTTAGTGGTGGCTCATATATCTGTGGAACTCCTTCCCAAGCAATGTACATCTGCCTTTAAAAAAATCGAGCTGCTTTTAGTTAAAGATACAGAGCCCATGATTTTAAATTGTTGCTGTTCTCTGGGTAAATCACATCAAATTGTTGAATTAGTTTTATCTGGATTGCTGGGCTGGACTAAGATGTGTTTTGTGCTGCTGTTTTAGTTTAATGTTTTACAGGTTTTATGTTTTTTGAATTGTTTCATGATATAGATTGTGATCTGCCGAGAGGGCTTTTTGCTCTGAAAGGGGAGGGGGAAGAAACAACTGAATACAAATTCACAGAGGAGTCTTCCTGTTCTGTCCCAGCATGCTTCCCTGTGCTGCCTTTTCCTTTCTTTCATCAGCTCCTGCCGGGCTGGCTCATTCTGCCACATTTGTGGTCCAAAATGTATGGTGCTCTTAATGCATAGTGTGCTGCTACATCTTTAAAAAAATAATTAAAGTTATTGGTAAATGTAAAAGTTAATTAATTTTCTTCAATTAAATATTCTTTAATTAAGGTGCAAGTTGAGGATGGGGGATGGAATTGTTTATCTCATTGCTGGCAATGGGAACTCCCCCCCCCCAAAAAAAATAACCTCCTGGTTGCAAGGGCTGGAGCTTGGTGGGATTGCATCCATCCCAATCACAGCCAGGTGTACTAAAGGATAATAATCCTCACTGCCCCTCTGTACTGTGGTCTGGATCACTACCTGCTCCCAGACACCTCTAATTAATTTAAATAAAAGCCAGGGATGTTGCTGTGTATTATGCATTAAGCATAATGTGCCATTTGGCCAGCATTGGATGTGACTGGATCAGTCAAGCACTTTTAATGAAGTGGCCTGTCCTCAAAGGAGGCTGACTGTTGTGCCTCTGCATGCATCACTGAGCTGGGACTGCCTTGATAAGAAGGGTGACTCACAGAACGTTCCCTTCTGTCAAGTCAGCTCATTGGTTCAATGATACAGTCCAGTATCAGGACCGTAAAGGAACACTGGGTTTCTTCAGCTTCAACATTCCGTACCGTTTCCTTGCTTTCTCAACCTCGTTAATTTTATAATTCCAAATTGTTCCCATCATTTCCTTATCAGCTCCACTTTATCTGAGCTGTGCTTTCCTTTCCATTCAGTATCCTGCCCATCTTAAGAATATATAATGCCAGTCCTTGGTAGACTGTTGGGGATACTAACTTTTGCTTATTCCTTTGTGGGCTAATGTTTACTATGCCGTGATGAAAATGCAGTGGGGCCTCCTGGGGGCCAGATAAAATTGGCTCAGGGAGCTGCATCCACCTTTTCATCATTCCTTTTATGAACGATTAAATTGGGCGGAGGGAGAGAAAGAGAGAATAAAAATGGGAAGGCATCAAATACAGGAAAGAAAGGAGAGGAAACTTCCAAATAAATACATTTATTGAGTCTGATGCTTTTCAAATTCATTCTGCAGGGGCACTGCTAGGAACCACCAAGCTGTGTCGTTGGACTCTAAATTATGATTCAACATACCACTGCTGTCATCTTCCCCAGGGTGTTCAGCTAACTTCTGTGTGATTTTTCTTCCGGACCAAGAGCACAGGGTGACAGAAATGTCTGCAAAACTTTTAGCAGGTGCCATTAGAACACGATCTACAATGCTACCTCGAGTTTATGATAATGGATTGTGAATATATTAATTTTATCGGCCGGCATCCCACTTAAAAGCTAGATGTTTAGTAGGAACTTTTAATTAAGCTGTATATCTTCTTATTGTTTTTGTATATTCCAGTTGCAATGGCTTGTGGCTAATGTAAATAAAGGATTTGATTTGATTTGATTCAACATATTTGCAACAGAATCAGAGGCCAAAGACTCAGCTTGGTTGCCTAAGTGTGCCCCTGAAAACGATTTTCAAAACGTGGCGGGTTCAATACATACATGTCTGCATACCTGGAGGCTTCCTCCACTTTCCCTCCTGAAATATTTAGCAGGCCATCATCATAGATGCTGAATGTGGCTCTTCATGCTTCTCTGTCTAGCCCTTGGGATTCTCCCTGGGCAAACCACCTCCCCAGGCTACATGCCTCCTTGGCTTTGCACTCTCCTTGAATGTTTTTGCATGGTTATAATGTGTCCTTCAGCTCTGATCATTCTTCTTGCTTGCCTGGGAGAGGGATGTTAGTGTGTGTGGAGAAACAAGCCTTCTCCGTACAAAGGTAAAATTAACATTTGCTGTTCCGCCCACTTTTGCTTCTGGACCCTCCCATCACTGGCATGTGGCCTCTGGAAGGTTGCCTAGAGGGGAATGTGGTCCCCAGACCAAAAAAGGTTCCTCGCCCATTGCCCTGCAGCAGGTGTGGGGAACCTTTGATCCTCCAGACCAGCCTGTCCCAACCAGTGTGCCTCCAGATGTTGCTGGACTACAATTCCCATCTTTCCTGACCATTGGCAATGCTGGCTGAGGCTGATGGGAGTTGTGGTCCAAGAACAGCTGGAGGCACACTGGTTGGGAAAGGCTGCTCCAGACGTTGCTGAACTACAACTCCCATCATACCATTCAAACAGAAAAATAATAATTATCTGATTGGAAATCTTAGCTAAAAGTGGGTGTTCCCAGGTCCAGCTGATGTGATGGGATAATTTATTTTCACCTGCTTAGGGAGACTGGGTACAGAACATTTAATCTTGCCTTCTTGCTTCTAGCAAGAAGGTTTTAAGTGTCCTCAGAGGGTTTAAGGTCATTGTAGGAAGAAGGGAGCCTAGTGTTGTGCAGATGTTAGATGGGAGCACTCAGGAGTAAAGATGGATGTCCCTGAAGGCTGCAATTCTAAGCACACTTATTAAGGACCCAAGTCCCATAGAACTCAACAGGACTTACTTCTGTGTAGATATGGTTAGGCTTGTGCTGTTGGTAAGGCTTGACTAGGGATCCTCTGGAAAGATATCCATATCAAAGCAGGGTTGGCAATCCCCTGCCTGGAATGCCCTGCCCCTGCTTTTTAACATGGCTGCTCCAAATTTCTTTACAGACTTGACCCTTCACTTCAGAGAGAGGTTTGAGAAATGAGTAAGAGTAAGAGGATTCTCAGCTTTTTCCTCCCTAGCCTGTGGGCAGCTATAAACTCACTTTGAGAGCCAACCCAATTCCAGTGAGCAATAACTGACAGAGAGAAAACACATATGGTTTGGTCTACCTTCACAGGCAGCAGCTTGGGAACAACAGCAGTTGAAGCTACACTTCCCAGTATATGAATCTCTCTTTCCACCATTGGGCAAGTAACAAACCATCATGCAACCAACAAGTTGCATCATCAGTGGGTTTAAGGGGGTTGAGCTGAGTGCATAGAACCACTGTTGTTGCTTCTGTGGATGTAAGGGAGTAAGGTCAGAGGTAAATGAAATGCAAATAGAAAAAGAAAAACAAAAGACAGTGATGATTTTCTAAATGCAATACCATTCCAACCACAACAAGATTCCTATGAGTAAGGCGGAAAACTCAGCATCCCACAGCCAGTCAGGCTTCCTAACCAAAAACCAAACTAAAGAATCGTGGCAGACACTCAACCAAGGCCACAGAAATCCTAATGCATTACAACCTACTCAGAGGCTGCAGTTAGTGGAGAATGCTGCGGCATGATTGCTGACATGAGTGAGACCCTGTCAGCTCATAATACCTCTGCTCTGGTTGCCAATTTGTTACCAAGCCAAGTTCAAGATGTGCTTTCCATGTTATGGGTGAAACATAGTATTTGTTCTGTTCTTGTAAGAAATCAGTCCTTTAAGGTGGCAGCACCTAGGCTTTGGAACTCCCTGACTATTGACATTAGGCAGGCACCTTCATTGTACTCTTTTCAGCTCCTGCTAAAAACATTTTTGATTAGGCAAGGTTCTGTAAACCACTTTTGAGTTGTTGTTTTTTTACAATAAAGCAGTATATAAATGTTGTAAATAACATGTGTAAATAAATTTTGGATCCATTGTGGTCCTTGGGTCTCTTTTCTCTTTTAGGAACAAGGGAATCTGCCTTATACTGACTCAGGCCATTTGGTACCATCTACTCAGTACTGATGACATGGACTAGCATTGGCTCTCCAGGATTCCAGGCAATCTCTTTTCCAGAGACTGAATTTTGGACCTTTGCATGCAAAGCATGTGCCCTACCACTGAGCTACAGCCCTTCCTGTTTAAAAATTATATTTAAAAATTGTTCTTTTCAATTCACTAATGAACACATAGCATAACTAGGACAGATCCACATCATGCACATTTTAACACACATTTGAAGCACATGAATCCCACCATAGTATCATGGGAACTGTAGTTTGTTAAGGGTTGTGGGAACTGTAACTGTGAGGGGGAAACTACACTTCCCAGGATTCTTTGGGAGAAGTCAGGCTCTTTAAATGTGAGTTGGATATGCTTTAAATGTATTGTGTGGATATGCATTACTTCATAAGCTTTGCCCACATATAAATTGTTTTAATTAATTTTTAAAAATGGAAACCAGCTACAGTGTTTACTGGGTGACCATGGGCTACTCACCATTTCTCAGCCTAATTTACCACTCCACCTGCCTCTCCCCCCTTTCCGTGAATGCCCTGCATGCGCAGGTGCCATCAACCAAGAGGGCAGCAGAGGGTTCTACAAAGGGCTCATGCCCCTACTGCTATCTTGATTAATTGCAGGCATGTGAGCACACACAGTGTAGCACTCATGTGTGCCATCAATGAAGATGGCAGCAGGGGTATCAGCCCTTTCGAGAAGCCTCCTCCACCATCTTGGTTAATGGCAGTGAACTGTGTGCCCAGTGTGCAGGGGATTCACAGAAAGAGATGAGAGGTATGTGGAGCGGTCCCGTACGGTCTGTAGCGGGGGCTGAGAGCAGGGGGCCCACAGCAGACTGGTGCTGGCCCTGTAATTACGCTTACTTGAGAGTAAACCCCACCAACCAAAGCAGGATATGTTCCCAAGGAAAGAGACGTTAGGATTGGCTGCAAGGCTCTGGGCTCCTCCAGGTGACCTGTTCATTTAGTATTCATCCCAATTTGCTTGCAGAAAGCTTATGCAGTGGTTAGACTATGTCTGGTCTTTATTGAGCATTCCTTCTGACTTGTTTATGAAGTGATTATATGATGATAACCATTCATTCTGCATTCATCCTGATTTGCTTGTGGGATGTTTATATGCTTTCCCATTAATCATTTATTCAATTCACATACATTTCCCTAGCACCTTCCAAACCTTAAAAGTCTATTGTTGTTGTTATATATGCTAGGGTGACAGAATCTTTTAGTCCACTTTAGTTGTGCAAGTTAAGTTCCTGGTATGGGTTTGATTCTCTCCTGGAAAATACTGCCAGTCTGGAGTAGGGATGGAAAGATCTGTCGATTTTGGTTCTCTTCAGTTTCTCATTTTTCCAGTCTCAAATTCAGTTCTCCACATTACTGCAGCAACTTGCCATTAAAAAAAAAAATTCTCTTGACAATTCTCCAGCATTTAATAAACACATTTTGGCATGCACTTTTGACTAAAGAACATATTTTTGCAATCAATTTCTCGTCATATAATGCATTTTGCTGCAACAGACATTGTTCTAGAGTCTGGCCAGACTTTGCCATTTGTAGTGCTAATGTGATTTCCTTCAAATATATTGCTCCCAAATTTGGGGGGGCATTTCCCAATACCTGGAGGCTGCCTGGGTTTTGACCCTGCTGGCTGTGTTATTCAGTGTTTTGGATGATAATTAATCATCTGCTT
This sequence comes from Rhineura floridana, assembly GCF_030035675.1. Lineage (NCBI taxonomy): Eukaryota > Metazoa > Chordata > Lepidosauria > Squamata > Rhineuridae > Rhineura > Rhineura floridana. Next base: position 11,007,672 of record NC_084492.1, on the reverse strand, counting down.
CTGGTGACTTCCTATTTAACCATTGGCTAAGTGCCAAATTGTGCTTCCTCCACACTGGGGAAAAACCTCAGTCAAGGAAAAGGCTAATCAAACATCTGGAGATTGCTAAAATGGACAAATTAACGGGCAAGTTAACATGGAAGAAATGGATGCTGTTACTACCTGTTGAATTTGGGGGGAAATGGGCTCCATCCGTTGTTGAATGGATTGTAGAATTATATTAGAATTTACCAAATATATATATATCCCACCCTTTCTCCCCATAGGAGCCCAAAGCGGCAAACAAAAACACTAAAAACACACTAAAACATCTTAAAAACAGACTTTAAAATATATTAAAACAAAATATCTTCAAAAACATATTAAAACAAAACATCTTTAAAAACATCTTAAAAAGCAATTCCAATGCAGATGCAGACTGGGATAAGGCCTCTACTTAAAAGGCTTGTTGAAAGAGGAAGGTCTTCAGTAGGTGCCAAAAAGATAACAGAGATGGCGCCTATCTAAGATTTTAGGAGAGGGAAAGATCTTCTTTTTGTGTGTACAATATTAACATTTCGAATAAAGCATATTTAACAGGATTTGGAGAAGGTTCTGAAGGGAAAGGGCTGCAGCTCAGTGGCAGAGCAAATCGTTTGCATGCAAAACAGAACAGACGTGCCCTGGATATCCATCTGTTCATATAATGTGAGTGTGTGTGTGTGTGTGGAAATCTTTGGCCCTCCAGATGTTGAACTGTAACTCCCATCAGCCCTAGCCAGCTTGGCCAATGGCCAGGGATGACATAGTCCAACATCTCATCTGATACAAGGTCTGAACAGAGTATTATATATGTACAGTTGTGCTCTGTATGCAGGGCCGATGCCAGAGGGTGGTCAGATCGGGCCCTGACCGAGGGCCCCTGAAGGGTCCCTCCTTAGGGTGAGTGGGTAGTGCTGTCTTCTGCAATCCTACCGACCCTACCATGGCTTGCAGAAAGGCAGCTCCCAGGCACCACCCCTACTACCGTGCAGGCCTGCAGCGCTTGCCTGCACCCCCATCTACCCTTTCCTTGAAATAAATGATGGCTGTACTGCGGGCGCATGCCTGCTATCAACCAAGGTGGTGGCCGATGCTCCTGCCACCATCAGCCCCTTAGGGAAGCCTTGTCTGCCATCTTGGTTGATGGCAGACATGCACATACAATACGGCCAGCATTCACTTCAAGGGAAAGGTAGGTGAGGCAAGTGGGCAGGTGCTAGGGCCTAGGATGGGCACCCAAGGGCCCTGGCATGCCTGGCACCAACCCTGTCTGTATGCACGATCAGGGACATAATGTAAGAAGAGCCCTAAAGCTTGTTCAAGCCGAAGGCCCATCTAATCCAGCATCAACTTCTCATAGTTGCTAACCAGATGCTTATAGGAAGATCACAGGTGGGAGCTGAGTGCAACACTCTGCAACAAGCTGGGATCAGGCTGCACAGAGGGAGCGTTTGAATGTTCAAATGTGGGCTTTCTTCAGACCTTTGTGTGAATGCAGGCAGGGCCAGTGGGTGCAATCCCACTCCCTTCGCTCCATGTGTTCAAATCCATGCACATGTCGCATGAACGGAGCAAATGTTTTCACATTGCAAGAGTTCTTTTAACGTCATGCATTCTAAGAAGCTGGATGTGCTTTATCGTTCCATTGCTACAGGAATTGCAGTGTCAATATTGATTTTTAAAAACTAGGCGTACGGCTCAACAGGTGCAGAATGCGCTATGCCGTCTCCTGCCAGAATCATGCTGGTGATATAAATACGTGTCCTGGCCTTGCCCTTCCAGATGCTTTCAACTGCCAGGACCACACCCACTTTCTTCCACACATGGCTTTGCTTTGGAGGGCGCACCCTTGTTTGCCGAAGAATAAAAACTTAACCAACCAGGGAATTGTTGGTTTCTCAGTCCAGGGCCAGCCCAAGATATTTGGGGCCTCTGTCAGAAACATTGAAATGGAACCCTCCCTTTTGCCAGGTAACATGTTTCACAGCCATCCACCACAAGCTTTACCAACACAAGCCCCTTTGCAATGAATTGGAGAGCCAGTGTGGCAAAGTTATTCGAGTGCTGGGCTATGACCTGAGAGGACCGCGTTCAAATCTCTATCCAGGCATGAAGCTCACTGAGTGACCTTGGGCCAGTCACTGCCTTTCAGCCTAACCTTCCTTACAGGGTTGTTGTGAGAATAAAATGAGGAGGGGAAGAAACAAGTATGCTGCCTTGAACTCCTTGGAGGGAAGGGAGGGATATACATTCAATAAATAATAAATAAATAATGGAAGCAAGAGAAGCTTCGCAAGAGGTGAGTGCTAAATCTCATCCATTCTGTACATTTAAAGCACATTTAAAGTGCATAGCTTTCCCCAAATGATCCTGGGAACTGTAGGTTAAGGGTGCTTGGAACTGTAGCTCAGGGAGGGGTAAAGTACAGTTCCCAGGATTCTTTGGGGGAAACCTTGACCATTAAATAAAGTGTATAAATGTGCTTTAAATGTATGACATGGATGTCCTGAAAAAAGAGCTCAGATGACCTAAATGGTAACAAAGTAAGAGCAGAACAAATAATTCTAACTGTTGTACATCCTTAGCATACAGCACTCTGCAGAAGCAGTGTGGCAAAATGGTTAGAGTATTGGACTAGGAACTGACAGACCAGGGTTCAAATCCTCACTCAGCTATGAAACTCATTGGGTAACCTTGGGAGCCTAACCTACCTCGTGGGGTTGTTGTGAGGATAAAACACAGTGGGTTCTCCACTATGTACGCCACCTCGAGCTCCTTGGAGGAAAAGTGAGATATAATTGCAATAAATAAATAAAAGAATTCCCCTGTGGGTTGAGCACATGGGTCAGATCTGGCTGTCTCCCAAATGACACCAGTCTCCTTGCATGAGCTGGGACAGGGCTCTTGCTGTTTATTTATTTGCAACAGATGTATATACTGCCAAAATTAAGAAAAATATCCTGGAAGTGAACAGAATAAGATTAATAATAAGATTACATGCATACAACAAATATAACATATATCACTTTTTGGTAGACTAGATTAAATATTCAGATCCCCACCATCTCCTGGTAGGACTGGAGGTAGTCCTACCTGGAGATGGTGGGGACTGAATGCTGGGACCTTCTGCATGTAAAGCAGATGCTGTCCTAGCGACCACCTGCGTTACTGTTGTGGCTCTACAGCTTCACACTCTCCATCAGTTCATGGAGGAGACGGTATGTTGCCAGGGATGGCTCCAGGTTTGGGGGGGACCTTGGCAAAGTCCACTCTGCCGGTGGGCCCTAGATGGTCTACCTGGTAGCAGTAGAGAGTGGCTGGGGGCCATTTTTGTCCTACCACACAATGCCCCAAAGCAGTGGTCTACCAGGGGCATTGTGTGAAATTAATGGAGCGGCTAAACTTAGCCAACTGCTCAGAGCACTGGTCTAGAGGAAAAACTTAAAAGGGCAGGCATCGGCTGTGGGCCCTATCAGACGTGGGCACCTGCCCAAAGATGCCAGGTGCTGGTACCAGAGCTTGGAAAAGTTACTTTTTTTGAACTACAACTCCCATCAGCCCAATCCAGTGGCCATGCTGGCTCACGCTGATGGGAGTTGTAGTTTAAAAAAGTAATTTTTCCAAGCTCCTGAAGCATATTGCAGGCTGCTTCTCAGGAAAGGCCATGGCCAGTGATAGAATATCTGCCTTGCATGCAGAAGGTCCTGGGTTCAACCCAGGGCATCTCTGGGTAGGGCTGGGAATGTCCCCTGCCTGAAATCCCGGAGAGCTGCTGGCAGTCAGTACCGACAATACTCAGCCAGGTGGACCAATGGTCTGACTCAGTCTAAGGGCGCTTCCTATGTTCCGGTGTCTGGGAAGTGGAATGGAAAAGGCTGTGAGTTTTGGGTTCTCCAGCAAAGAGGTTGGATGAAGTTAAAGTAGGCCGGATTGCTGGATCACCTTCCTTACAAAGAAATGCCATAATGTTTGGGCCTTTTCTAGTTTAGAGGGGAAAGGGGGCTTAAAGTGGGAAATGACTGAGATTCATAAAATGTATGCATGAGGTAGAAAAAGTGGATAGAGAGAAGTCCCTGCTCCCCATGACCCTGGACATTAGGGTGATCCAATGAAACTGGCAAGAGGTTCAGGGGAGACAAAAGGACCAACTTCTTCACACACCACATAGTTTCCATATGGAACTCACTGCCACATGGTGTGGCAAGGGCTACGAGCTCCCTGTGGCTTTTAAAGGGGATGAGGCACATTTATGAAAGATTCGGTTATCAAGAAAGCAGCGGGGGCTAGTCCATGAGGGCAAATGGGTGCACCGCTGCCCCTCCAACCTCCGTCTGCCTGCAGCCAGCTGCCACCTGCCTGCTTTTTCAGTTGAGTCCAGCCCACGGGGTGAAACTCCTGCCTGCCCACTTCCTCCTCCTCCGTCTCGGTGCTGCCCTTGTAGAACTCACCAGGGAGGAGGACGGGGACCAAAGCTAGAATGAGTGGGCTCTGGCTGCACACACTGCTGGGACTCCTTGCATAATTTCTGCCCCACCAGTTCCAAAGGGCCCGGGCCACCACTGCATGAAAGACAATCTGTTAGCTTGGTTCAAAGACAGTGTGTCCTTGAGCACCAGCGGCTGCCCTGGTTGTGGGCATCCGAGAGGCATTTATCTGGCCACTGCTGGATACAAAACTGGTGTTGGCTGGCGCCCAATGGGCCTGGGAGGGCAGAATGCAGGGAGCCCCACCATAGGTGGAGCCAGAGCCAATGCCAGGCCGATCCAACTCATTCTAGTTTTGTTCCCTTCTCCCTTCTCCCTGCTACATTCTACAAGGGAAACACTGAGACTGTGGTGTGTGTGTGTGTGTGTGTGTGAGAGAGAGAGAGAGAAAGAGAGAGAGAGAGAGAGATCAGAAGCAGTGCCGCCCACTGGACTGTTTATAAATAAGAAGACAGATTGGTGGGGACTAGCTGAGAGGAGACTGAGATTGGTGGGGCAATGCACAATTCGCCCTGGTGGACCAGCTTCTACATTACAACATGCTGGACCAGATGGACCTTTGGTGCATAGGAAACCATCTTCTACATATTCAGACCATTGGCCCACCAATCTCACCACTGTTAACTAGCAGCAACTCTCTAGGGGCGCAGGCAGAACCCAGGAGCCTCTCCATGCAAAACATGTGCTCTGCCACTGAGCCATGGCTTTTCCTTTTCTTTCAGATCCCTACCAAATCTTCTTAAAGATACTCCTTTCAGTTGTAGTATTACAATCTAGATCCCAGAAAAATACCAATGAGGTTCATCTTTCTCCAGATTCAAGTGGGAGCTGGATTCATTTCTTCCGGGCAAGTTGTATGTTGACTTGCCCATTTCAGCTACTTCCAAAACTCAGATGAGCCTAGTTCTGATGGTCAGAAATGTAGGCTTTCCCCAGAAATGGAAGGAGCATGAACCAGGCAATTAACCAAAGATTCGTCAAAATGGCGTCATGTTCTGGTTCAATGCTGGAACCCACAGAGAAAACACCAGGGCAAGGCTGGTTAAAGCGTATCAGACCATGAGAACTCCAAGTGAGCAACTTGTTCTTCTGACAAAAGCCAGGAGCTGACTGAGGCCTTTAAGTCTCAGTTGCCAGAGGAGGCTCTACCCCCGCTTGTGGAGAACCTCAGAGCCTGAAAGGGCCAACTCTCTGGCCTGAAGACGGGCACTCCTCTTCCTCTTCCATTCCATAACCTCCCTTCTGGTGTGCTCTCAGACTGGTGATGTGCAGTGGGAGGTATTTGGTTCTTCAGGCTCAGAGGAAGGTGCCCATGAGGGTCCAGGCTCAGGGTCTATAGGCCCTGGTAGTCTGGGGGGGTGTTCTCTGGGGCCTCCTGTCCAACAGACTCAGGCACAATGGCCTCTCTCTCTTCAGCTGTCAGCGCTGAGGGCTGAACCTGACCTGGCTGCCCTTTCAGTGCCCTTGTAGCCTCCAACTCCATGTCCAGATCACTGCTAGATTCAGGGGTCATCATGACAATGGAGAATAGGTGGATGTTGAGGCAGACCACTGGTTCATCCTGCTCATTCCTGCCTGTGTTAATTGACAGGCTTTCAGGCAGGAGTCTTTCCCACCCCTACCTGGAGATGCTGGGAACTAAACCTGAGATTTTCTACATCAGAGATGGGGAGGCTTCCCCCGCCGCCATCAATGACTGCATTCCCTCATGGGTAAGCTTTTGGGGGCCACATGATGCTGGTAGGATGGGCCAAAACAGATGATGAGTAGAGCCAGACACAAGGTAGAAACAAACTCGCTGTTCTGCCGGTTCCATTGCATCCCCACCTCTCGCACACGGCGCTAGTCACACCCCGCCCCTTTTTTACTGTACAATCTGGTGGGATCAGCTTGAGTGCATTTTTTTTTAAAGTCAGCTTCAAAGAGATTTTGCAACTGATCAGCAGATCAACCCATTCCCCCTCCAGGTGTGGCCAATGGAAAAGCTTTGCTGTAGGCCACTTGTGAGTTCACTGCCATAGATGTGTTGTGGATTAACAAATCTGGAATAAAGACCACCGTACTTGAGTTAGCTCCCTCTTGTTAGAATTCTCAACCCTATGTGGATCTACTCAGAAGTAAGCCCTGCTGGATTTGAAGGAGTTACTCTCATGTAAGTATACAGAGGATTAAAAAAAACATTATTGTAACAGGCCAATCAGGAGCAGGTCGCCTGATGGGGCAGAGCCCCAGCAATAGCCTCCCAGTGGTGGTGTTGCTGCTGCTGCTGAGGTTAGGGCGGGGTGGGGGGAGAGTTGCAGCAGCAGAGCCAATCAGGCACTCCCGCCAAGGTAGCCCTGACCTCGCCATCACCTCACCCCCTCCTGATAAGCGACGGGGGCAGCTTCAGAAGGCACTGAGGGCTGCACAAAATGACTCTGGGGGGCAGTGTGCAACCCCCCTGGCCTGCAGATTGCTGACCTGTGTTCTACATGGTGCTGAGCCGTACCCCTTGCCCCAGGAGGGCTCTGATTAGACATCCTGGAGGTGCTTGAGGTTGCCTGCTGCCGGCCTGAGCAGAGCAGGGGAGATCCTCGAGGAGCGTGATGGCACTGAGGTAAAATGCAGAGCTGGCGCGGAAGCTGACAGTGGAATCATACTTCAGCCCTGGTGAATGGAGAGCTTCTCCACCACACCTGAGGGCCGCCGGCTAATTTACGGCGTTGCCTGACAGGTCTGTGGCAAGCATACGTTTCTATCCCACTGTTTAGAACAGCCTAATATAAAGCTGAACAAACCATAATATATAACAATTGTGTGTGTGCGCGTGTGTCTTTAGGTTGTTTTGAACTGTTTTTAATTATGTATTTTAAACTGTTGTGACCTGCCCTGGGACCTTTGGGTCAAGGGCTGGCAATAAATCTAAACAATAAATGGAAATAATAATGATAATAACAATAATAGAAATCATTCAAATCAAGCTTGGAAAAGCAGTACAAAATTTCACAAGACTCTAATTTGTTGTTGTCGTGTGCCTTCAAGTCGATTTCAACTTATGGCCACCATATGAATCAGCAACCTCCAAGAGCATCTGTTATAAACCACCCTGTTCAGATCTTGTAAGTTCAGGTCTGTGACTTCCTCATGGAATCAATCCATCTCTTGTTTGGCCTTCCTCTTTTTCTACTCCCTGCTGTTTTCCCCAGCATTATAGGCTTTTCTACAGCACAAAATGACTGCATTTTTGGCTGCCCATGAGCTGCATGGTGCCCATTTCTGAGCATTTTACATTTTAAATTTTCATGTGGCTAACGATAGGTAGGGATGGAAAGATATGTCAATTTTGGTTCTCTATTTCTCATTTTTCCCACTCTTAAATTCAGTTCTCCACATTTCTACACCAATTTACATTTTTTAAAATCTTCATGAAAATTTTCCAGCATTTTAGTGTGAATTTCTCCTAATGAACACATTTTGTAGGCAGTTTTGATTAAGCCCGCTTGCATTGGCTGCCTGTATGTCTCCGAGCTCGATTCAAGGTGCTGGTTTTAACCTATAAAGCCTTACATGGCTTGGGACCACAATACCTGATGGAATGCCTCTCCTGACATGAACCCACCCATACACTATGCTCAACATCAAAGGCCCTCCTCCGGGTGCCTACTCCAAGGGAAGCTGGGAGTCTGGCAACAAGGGAGAGGGCCTTCTCAGTGGTGGCCCCCAAATTATGGAATGATCTTCTTGACAAGGTGTGCCTGGTGCCAACACTGTTATCTTTTCATTTTTTTTTTTCAATAATTTTTATTCAGATTTTCATAAAACATACAAGACAAAATCATAAAACATTCAAAGACAAAAAAACAAAATCAAAAATAGTTAAACAAAAAGAAAAAAACAAAAAAAACAAAACAAAAATAAAAAATAAAGAGTAAAATATTGACTTCCCATTTGTCAAAGATCAAATCAGTTATAAGTCTATAATATATAACAATCCTGTCTCTTAAGTCATATTATAAAATCACTTTCCTCCAGTAGTTATCTTACTTAATCATCAAATCTCATAAACATTACTTTATTCTTTCCACAAAAAGTCAAAGAGAGGTTTCAATTCTTTAAGAAATATATCTATCAATTTTTTTTCCAGATAAGCATATCGATTAATCCATCTCATTACTAATTATGATAATCTTATTGTCATAACCATAGTCAAAATAAACATTTCAATTAATCCATCACATCAGAATCTGTTAGGTTCAGTAATTTCAGTAGCCATTGTTCTATTATCCCTATTAGTTCCATTTTCCATCTTCCATCTTCAGTAGTCTTGTTAAGTCCAGTAATTTCAGTATCCAATCTTCCATTATCAGTATTCCATAATAATCTTGCTGTCAAAGCCATAGTCATATAGTAAGAGTCTGATGGGAATTACCTCTATCCCAAATATTTTCTTGCCATCCATTCTGAATAGGTTGCTGAAATACTGCTGTAAAATCATATCTCTGTTCTTTTTTTCAAAATACACTGGGTCATCTCTTGAAAGTTTTTCCATTGTCACATGGCTGCAGTTAATTCCATAGATTTTCTCTATATTGGGCTCCATCACATCATTCCAGTCCAGAAGATTATCCATGCCATTGATAACTTTATCTCTAGAATCTTCATTAATTTCTTCAGAGATAACATTGAGTTCCAAACAATAGATTTTATTTCTAAAGTCCATAGACTCCAAATCTTGTTCCTGTTCCACGTTTGTTCCAATCTCCGGGATCTCCTCTCTCACAGGGACCCCTATTCCAGTCTCCAGGGTCTCCTCTCTCACAGGGACCCCTGTTCCAGTCTCCAGGGTCTCCTCTCTCACAAGGACCCCTATGTCTTTAATCTCCTGTGTCTCCAAACAATAGATTTTGTTTCTAAAGTCCATAGACTCCAAATCTTTTTCCTGTTCCACGTTTGTTCCAATCTCCGGGGTCTCCTCTCTCACAGGGACCCCTTCCAGGGTCACCTCTCTCACAGGGACCCCTATATCTTTAATCTCCTGCTTCATTTTACTCAATTCAATTTTCAGCTCCTTACAACCCTGTCGCAGGTTTTGTTTCGTTATCTCAATCTCATCCATTATTTTCTGAAACATAGTTATTTCCAGCTTCTCAGCCACTTTCTTAATTGCCATTTTAAAAGAAAAATATAGGAAAACCACTTCTTATTTCAGCAACAATTGGGTTAATACTCCAAACTTGGTGACATCACAGTATAAACAGAGCAGACAGCCTTATCTCTCCATGCTTAAGTAAACAAAATGCAGTTCCCAGGATCGAAACAATTAATGGCGGTCGTCAGGAAACAGATTCGTCAAAATAAAATAGACCAAAAAGAGAGTAGTCTCAGACAATATAATATTCTTCAAAATAAAAATCTGGAATAGAAATCCCTCTTCTGTGTATATCTTTAGAATGCAAATCCAGGACAGCTTTTTGCAACAAAAACAGAGATAAGCTATTAATTAGTGAGTAGCAGAGAGAAGTTATGGCTCCCCAGTGAGATGTCAAAAACCGATCAATCTGGCAAATCTCTTTTAAACAGCAACAATTTAAGTCAAGTAAAAGAAAAATATAGAAAGAAGGGTGCTTGCCTGTTAGTGCGTTCTCTCTTAGAAGATAAGATGAACGTTCGCTTTATCAGATAGAGCTTGTTGTTGAAAATCCGTCCCACCTTCGTCGGCTGGACCTCGTCCCATAAATTAATGAGATCTGGTCGTCCCAACAAAAATAGGCTTTGAGGTTAATCTCTTCGTTTCTCCCTACCCGGGAGAAGTTTAATCAGTCAAAAAAAAAAAAAATCTGACTGATATATCTGAATAAGCTTCTTTTGAGGCAGGAGCCCGTCTCAAAAGCAGGCACAGGCTAAGTCACCCTTCCCGGAAGTGAACACTGTTATCTTTTCAGCGCCAGGTCAAGACTTTCCTCTTCTCCCAGGCATTTTAGCATGTGTTTTTAAATTGTTTTTTAAAAATGTGTTTTTAAATTTGTATATTTGTTTTTAATGTTTTTAATTGTTGTAAACCGCCCAGAGAGCTTCGGCTATGGGGAGGTATACAAATGGAATAAATAAATAAATAAAGTACACTTCCTTGCAAGCAATGTCTTGTCATATAATGCATTTATGTTTATTTTCACTCTCTTTTTTTGCACACTTTCCCCTAACATATGCATTTTTGTAAACATTGGTTTTGAGTAAGTGCAAATTTTGAAGGATGGCTGTGTTTCAGTTCTCATGTTGTTTTGGAAAGTGTGGATTTGAGAGATTCAGCTTGGAATGCGAACTGAATCAAATGTCTCGCCCATTCCTAATGATAGGGCTGCCTCTGCCTTGGTTTTAGTTCAGGTAAGTATAGAGATATTTTGGCCATGGTAATATGGAACTATTCTGGAGCAATGAGGATTTACCCTCATTTTTGTTTTGCATAAGAACATTGTATTGTTGTACAATATACTCTTTGCACAAAGGATTTCATTCAGAACAAACCCAAACAAACATTAGGCAGTGAGAAAAAGCCCACCAGAAGCTTATGTCCTCAGTTGCCGCCAGGCCTGGTCTCTAGAGCTTTGTGTAATACCTGGACTGGAACTCCTCCAGACCCTGGTGAACTGGAACACACATAAAACATGGAATGAGTTTCTCAAAATCGCAATCATTATCAGCATCTTGAATTTGTCTTGAATCACACATTGGCAAACTACATAGCTCTTTCAAGGCCAGTGTTATATGATCTCGATAGCCTGAACCACTTAACAGATAAATAATGGACTTTATTTGGAAACCAATTGCAATACCAGACAGTTTTAGCTTGCATTGAAATATTAAATTCAATATTAAATATTCCTTACAGTGGTTATAGAATCATAGAATAGAGTTGGAAGGGGCCTATAAGGCCATCGAGTCCAGCCCCCTGCTCAATGCAAGAATCCAAGTTAAAGCATACCCGACAGGTGGCTGGCCAGGTGCCTCTTGAATGCCTCCAATATTGGAGAGCCCTTCATCTCCGTAGGTCATTGGTTCCATTGATGCACCGCTCTAACAGTTAGGATGTTTTCCCTGATATTAAGCCAAAATCTGGCTTCTTATAACTTATTTATTTAAAATATTTCTTGTACACATATATAATAAAATACACAATAAAAACACAAACATTACAGTAAATTAAAATGCATAAAATACAATTAAAATACATACACATACATACATACAAACATACATGCATGTATATATGTGCATACACATATGAGGGAGTGAGAATAAAAGAACTTAAAAGATAAAAATAAAAGTTAAAACACTTAAAACAGTGTCAGGCTGACTCGTTAGTCCCAACCAAAGGCTTTCCAGAACAAAATAGTTTTTACAAGTTTCCGGAAAACCATCACGGAGGGAGCAAAGCTGGCTTCTTGGGGCAGGGAATTCCAAAGTCTGCGAGCCACAATTGAAAAGGCTTTCTCCAGCGTGCCTGTCAATCTAACTTCTTTCATTCCAGGCATGCAGAGGAGACCAGAGGCAGATGATCTTATATCCAGGGCAGGAACATATGGATGTAAGCGGTCCCTTAAGTACACTGGTCTAAGGCCGTTTAGGGCTTTAAAGGTCAAAAACAGCACTTTGAATTGGGCTCGGAAACAAATTGGGAGCCAGTGGAGTCAATAAAGCACAAGTGTGATATGCTTCCTGCTCCGTGCTCCAGTTAACATTCTGGCTGCTGCATTTTAGACCAACTGTAATTTCCGTACCGTTTTCAAAGGCAGCCCCACATAGAGTGTGTTACAGTAATCAAGCTTCGATGTCACCAATGCATGTGTCACTCTGGCCAAGTCAGCTGCTTCCAGGAACGGATGCAGCTGATAGACCATTTTGAGATGGCCAAAAGCACTCCTGGCTACCACAGCCACCTGATATTCCAGCAGCAGGGCAGGATCCGGAAGAACTCCCAAACTGCGAACCTGCTCTTTCAAGGGGAGTGCAACCCCATCCAGAACAGGATGCAACCCTATACCTGGTGCAGTTTTCCCCTTGGCCAGGAACACTTCCATCTTGTCTGGATTAAGTTTCAGTTTGTTAGCCCACATCCAGCCCTTCACAGCCTCCAGGCACCGGTTTAGGAACCCAGGAACTTGAACCCATTATTCCATGTCCAGCACTTTGGGATGATCCTGGCCTTCCTCTGTGCGACAACCTTTCAAGTACTTGAAAAGTGCTAATATATCTCCCCTCAGTCTTTTCTTCTCAGGGCTAAACATGCCCAGTTCTTTCAGTCTCTCCACATAGGGCTTTGTGTCCAGTCTCCATCATTCTTGTTGCTCTCCTCTGAATCTGTTCCAGTTTGTCTGCATCCTTCTTCAAGTGTGGTGTCCAGAAGCCTTTTAAGATTCAAAAACAGGTGTTCCCCTGTTGCTTTTTCCTAAGCATGTGACATCCAGAGGTATACTGCTCCTGCACATGGAGGCTCCACTCAGACTAATAGCTATTAATAGCTGTTAACAGGCCTATCCGCCTCCTTGAATTTGTCTATTCATTTTTGTGTAAAATCCAGTATGGGGCATAAGACCATAAGAAGCTGCCTTATACTTAATGCCAATTGTGTGGTGCTGGTGCTAGATGCTGTACAATTTATTAAATTGTATTTGTAATGCTTCTTCTATTTCTTCTGTTATATCTTATTGTAATACAGTTTGCATTCCATTGAATGGAATCCATAGAAGCTGTAAAATAGAACTAAAAATCAATATGAATATTTAATGTGGACATGCCACGGACCACTTGAATAAAGCTCATGGACCATTGGTGGTCCACAGAGCATAGTTTGGGAACCCTTCACTACAGCATGTTTGTAGTCTAAAGCATCTGGAGGGCACCAGATTGGAGCAAGGCCATTAGATAACATCTTCAGGATCTAGAGCAGCCTTTCCCTACCAGTGTGCCTCCAGATGTTGTTGGACCACAACTCCCATCCAATGCTGGCTGAGGCTGATGGGAGTTGTGGTCCAACAACATCTGGAGGCACACTGGTTGGGAAAGGCTGATCTAGAGGGTTATAGAAACAAACTCAGTCCTTCTTTGAGATGCCTTGAGATGCCCTTCCCAATCTTCCAGGGGAAGAACATTTCACTGTTCCCAAGAAATGCTGTTGGGATTGGGTTTGGCTCTGTACTGCTGGGGCAGGGTTGGGTTTTTTAAAAAACCTTCCCTCCCACTCCACAGTTTCCCCATTATATCTAGCCTAGACCTGCTACTTGTGGTGGAATTAGAGATGTGAAGGCCTGGAAAAAAAACCTGGAAGAATTGGAACACCTCCCCCCCGTTTTGCCCACCCCCATTTAAAAAAAAAACCTGGAAAAAGTCGACCCCCTCTCTCCAACAAATATTTTTTTCTGATTTTTTTTCTCCTGGGCCTTCATATCGCTAGGTGAAATATTTTATTTATTTATTTGTTTATTGCATTTATATCCCACCTTTCCTCCAAGGAGCTCAAAGTGGGGCACATAGTTCTTCTGCTCTCCATTTTATCCTCACAACAACCCTATGAGGTAGGTTAGGCTGAGAGGCCATGACTGGCCCAAGGTCACCCAGTGAGCTTCATGGCTGAGTGGAGATTTGAACCCTGGTTTTCCAGGTTCTAGTCCAACTCTCTAACCACTTTGTCACGCTGTTACTGGATTTCAGCTGCCATCATCCTCAGCCTGCAAGGACAATGATTAGGGATGCTGGAGTCCAGCAACATCAGGAGGGCACCTGGTTGGGGAATCCTACTCTGAGTGTGCATCTTGCACTGTCTAGTTTGCCACTAAGCTAGTTGACACACCTAGAGACAGTATGAGATAGTGGTTAGAGTATCAGACTAACACCTGGGAGACCAGTGACTCAGCTATGAAGCTCACTGGGGGCTTCTTTGGGTAACTTGTTTGTTGAGCATTCATCCTGATCTGCTTGCACAAAGCAAGATTTGACTATTTCCAGCCTTTATCGAACATTCATCCTGGATTGTTTGCAGTGGGAAGGTTATATGACAATAAGTATTCATCTTTATCTGCTTGTGGGGTGTTTATGCATCTTCCCATCATTCATTCATTCCACACTTTGAAGTGCATTTCCTCAAGGCCTTCCTAATCTCCAAAAGTCTGTCTTTTTTTAAAAAAAGGTGGTTTGTTGCACTAGGGCACCAGAATGCTTAAAACTACTTTAATTTTGCATACCTAAATTTCCAGTATGTGCTTGAATCCCTCTTGAAATATAGTGACAGGAATGGAGTCACCCTAAGTGATCTTGGAGCAGTCACTGTCTCCCATCCTACCCTACCTTGTAGGGTTGTTGTGAGCATAAAATAGAGAGAGGGAGAACCCTGCATGCTCCCTTGAGCTTCTTGGAGGAAAGGCTGGATATAAATATAAGAACGGATGAATAAAATAAACCTTGTCCTTGATGGCAGTCAGTTCCAAGAAGCTGATGACATATTTTGTGACGATATTGTTCCTTGAGCATTCCCTGTCAGTGCTGACTGCTAAGAAGGCACATCAAGCCTTGTAGGCTTTTCTTCATGTCTAGAGAGGAGGTGGAATCGACCTTCTTGAATCAGATGCCGGGCTCTTTAATGAAAATGAAAGGGGGGGGGCATCAGCCTTGCATTCCCTGCTTTTGATTTCCACAAAGCCTGTTTGTGTTACTTAAGGCTAGTTTACTGCACCCTGGTTACTATGGGAATGGCAGAAAGGCGGCCGGCCGCACCTTTGTGAGCACCACCTGGGTGACTCAAGGGGAGCAGCTCAGGAAACAGAGCCTGCCCTAATAAAAGCCTAAGCAGGTAAAAGTGCAGGCTCAGGTGATCCCACCCCAAATGTTGCATACCCACATATATTTCACCATGGAACCAAACCACAGAGAAGTAGGTCTTCAGAAACTCACTGCCCGATGGTGTTTGGATCCCCGTGTAGTAAACCAGAGCCAGTACAGGGTAGAGCGCTGCGCTGGGACTAGGGAGGTTTGGGTTCAAATCTGGAGCACAAGGGTAGTGCCGAGCAGACTGAGCTGCCAGTCTGGAAGTCCTTGGTTCCTGAATCTCACCTCTGCCATGAACTCAGCAGGTGGCCATAGGTAAGCCCCTCTCTTTCAGCTTCAGTCTCCCCGTCTGCAGTGAGGGGCATTATCATATAATCTTTACCTTAATGTATCCTGATTGGTACTGGAAGCGAGATCTTGAGGTACCAAAGGAATTGTTTTTCCCGGAATATCTGCCATTCAGGCTACACAAAGGTTGCAAAACTTCCTGACTGTCAAGAATGGTTAGGCAAGGGACGACTGTATAATGTAAATGTAGATCCAGCAAACAACACTGCATTGGTTAATTCAGGCGTGGGGAACCTTTGGCATCCCAGATGTTGGCGAACCACAACTCTCATCAGCCCTAGCCAAGCATGGCCAATGGCCAGAGATGATGGGAGCTGTAGTTCACCAGCATCTGGAGGGCCAACGGGTTCCCCACCTTGGATTGATTTTTTGTGATGTTACCCAACAGCAGAATGTTCTTTCTTAATGTTGTATCTTGGGAAGTAAAAAGAATACTGCTAAGGAGTGATTTTATAAATAGTTTTCACACATACACTCACACACACATACACACACCTCATAAGCGGAAAAAGGGCATTATAATTTTTTGAAGGGTGGGGTTCTGTATAACTCAGCACTTACAAAATGTTTTCATGCTCTGAAGTTAAAGAGGACTCTGGCTCTGTTCCCACAAAAAGCAACTACTCATCAAACGCTCTATCGCACTTAGGGCCCTGCCAGACTGTCGCTATCAGCTGGTGGGAGTCAGTCCCATGCCGTCAAATTCAGGCTGCACAATTAAAGCTGATTTGGAGTGCTTGTGCAACACACCCACTTTTTGCAATAAGACAAATGCATGGGAAAATGCACAATGTGAGATAATGTGTGCTTGACATGGCATAGTCTAACCTCCCCTGAGACAAATGAATGCTCAATGAATAGCTGACACTGTCAAACCTCCCTGCAAACTTCGTGCAAACAAATAGGGATGAATGCTCAATAAACAGATTGTTTGCAACTAGGGATGGAAGGATGTGTCAATGTCGGTTCTCTCCATTTCTCATTTTTCCAAACTCAAATTCAGTTCTGCATATTTCTACAGCAATTTGCATTTTAAAAAAAAATCCTCATGGAAATTCTTCAGCATTTTGTAGTTTTGCGTAATGTACACATTTTACAAGTAATTTCTCTTTATATAATGCATTTTTGTATGTTGTTTTCACTTATATATTCAATTTTATACACATTTTACCTCTAACGTAAGTATGTTTGTAAACATTGTTTGGCTGGAGCACGGCATTGCATTGCAAAACTCATGTAAGTACAAATTTCAAAGGATGAGCTCTGTTTCTGTTCTTATGCTATTGTAAAAAGTGTGAATTTGATAAATTTGGCTTTAAATGAGAACCAAGTCAAATTTCTCCCCCATCCCTATCTGCAAGAGATCTTATTCACAACAGCTTGACATTTTAGTGGGTTTTTAAAAAAAAACTCAAAGACCTTGGGATGCTGTTGTGATTTACAACACATGTTGCAAAGCCGTTTACACTATTCAACTGAACAGTGGTCCGAATCTCCAGACCTTTAACATGATCCTCAGAAGAACAATAAGCCCCATGCATTCTGTCCTTTTCCTTATTAATAAAAGTCTTTTACTAGCGCCAATGGCTGTGGGTGATGCCAACAGCACGCCCTGTGTGACTGCATGCCTTGAAACTCAGGGAGTGGCAAGTTTGTGCAACTGGCCAAATGATTCACCAACTGGAATAACTTTCTCATTCTTAAGGAGAGAGCCACAAAAGCAAATGGCCAGGGCTGGATAATTCAAAGCCACACCGAACTACATTTCCCAGGATTACTTGGCAAATTTTATGCAATGTGGTGCCTTCTTTCACAAGTGGGTCAAAGGACCCAATCCACATATAGCGTACTGGGCCTAGAAAATCCCATTGTAACCATTATGATCACTTAAAACAGTGGTTCCCAAATGTTTTTTCCCATGGACTGCTTGAAAATTGCTGATGGCCTTGGCGGACCACTTAATGGTTTTTTCTGCTTGTAGTATCAGTTTTAATTAACTGTGCTAGAGGCGATATGATTTTTAATTGTACGTTTAATTGCTTCTTTTATTTATTGCATTTTATTGTATTCTATAGACTTCAAATGGCAATACAGTACAAGAAATAAAATAAGCAATTAAAATACAATTAAAAATCGATACAAATTTATACTACAGCCATACTACCCCGAACATTTCAGGAGATTTCAGGAAGGGGTAGAGAAAGAGTCCAAAGCAAGCATCAAAGTCCTGCTCCTATGGCCCTGTGGTGACAACAGCATGGAGCCAACGATGGGATGGTGGTGGAGAAGAATGGAGGGAGAAAGGAGCTGGAGGACACAGAGGCAGCGGCAGAATGGACACGAAGGCCTGTGGAGCAATAAAATCTGCATTAGCAGTTGGAATTCCCAGGAGGCTGGGAAAGAGGACTTGTCACCACTTCCCTCCTCGGCATTTCCCTGTTGCTACTGTTGGTCCCTTCTGGAGGAGATAAAAGGCAGCCAACTGTAAGCCATCTAGCTGGTGAGAGGACCCTTCCGCTCTGAACTGTATTCAAGACAGGCTGCTGAGGCTCCTTCAAGGGCAGCAAGAGGAGCACCTGAAGCTCTGTTGTCTGTTAGCTTTCTGTTTGCTTTGTACTTATGTTTTAAAGTCTAGATTATTTCTTTTGTAATACTGAATGTTTGCTAAATGGTTTTTGTCCTTTCTGAATGCACTGGTTGTTTTGTAAATTGACCTCTTTCCCCTACCTCAGTGTTTTGTATTTTGATATTTTGAATGTTTGTTATAAGCCTCTTTGGGCACAGCTTACTGTGGAAAGGCGGCGTAAAAATAAACTCAATCAATCAGTCAACATGCCCGATCTTGCCTGATCTCAGAAGCTAAGCAGGGTCAGGCCTGGTTAGTACTTGGATGGGAGACTACTTGGGAATACTGGGGGCTGTGGGCTTAGAGCAGTGTTTCTCAACCGGTGTGCCTCCAGATGTTCTTGGACCACAACTCCCATCAGCCTCAGCCAACATTGCCAATGGTCAGGAAAGATGGGAATTGTAGTCCAGCAACATCTGGAGGCACACTGGTTGGGAAAGGCTGGTCTGGAGGATCAAAGGTTCCCCACACCTGCTGCAGGACAATGGGCGAGGAACCTTTTTTGGTCTGGGGACCACATTCCAACAACATCTGGAGGCACACCGGTTGAGAAACACTGGCGTAGAGGAAGGCAATGGTAAACCACCTCTGAATACCTCTTACCATGAAAACCCTATGAAGATATCCAAAAAAGATTCATAGGGTTGCCATAAGTTGTAATCGACTTGAAGGTATATAACAACAAAAAATATATAGTGCAATGGATGTGCGCTCTTCCAGAACCACAAATCCACAGGCATGCCATAGACCACCTGAATGATGCTCATGGACTACTGGTGGTCCACAGTCCACAGTTTGGGAATCCCAACTTAAAGTGGACATAAAGGTAACAATGGGATTTTCTAGGCCCAGTATGCCATATGTGGTCCTTTGACCCACTTGCAAAAGAAGACACCGGTTTGCATAAAATTTGCATATGCTTTGGGCCATATCATCCAAATGTGCAGGTGAAATAGAGGCCCAAAAACAAATCAGTGGCCATATAATAAAATTGTCTGACAGACAGAATGTGATCAGGTGACAACAAATGGACATTGCAATGTGTAATTGTAGTGGGAGTTCTGATTCTGCAGGGTATATATTTTTTTAATGATATGTATGTAGCTAGCTTATTCTATGAATATTTACAATCAGCCCCAGCCAGCATGGCCAACAGTCAGGTGTGATGGGGGTTGTAGTCCAGCAAAAGTCCAGGAGGACCAAAGGTTTCCGATCCTTGTAATGCACAAATGATAATAGCAGCGATAAAGCATTTCACTTCTTTTGATCCAATTCCACAGGACGACCATTCCAGTATATAATCAGAGGCCACTGACTGTAACACAACTTGATTAAAAAGCGATCATTTTTTACAGCCCACCTAAATGAGAGGAAGAAGGAGGCTGATTATATATTTTCAAGGACAGTTGTGGGGCTGTCACTGAAAAGGTCCTGTCCCTCACACTCACCATACTGACCTCCTTTCTTAGGCATACAAACAGTGCCTCTGTCACTGACCTTAAACCTCTTGACAGGTTCATATGGGTGTAACCCAGGTGTGGGGAACGTTTGGCCCTCCAGATGTTGCTGAACTACAACTCCTATCAGCTCCAGCAATCATGGCCAATGGCCAGGGATGATGGAAGTTGTAGTTCAGCAACATCTGGAGGGCAAAAAGTCCCCCATCCGGTGCAGGTGATCCTTTAAGTTACTTGGTCTCAAACCATTGAATTAGGCCCTCATAATGAAATCAAAACTGAATCGATTTGTAGGAGGGGAGTGCTTTACAAACCCTAAATGGGGGTTCTACTCAAACCTGTTACACTCTTTTTAAAAGATAGAGACATTGATGCAGGTTGATACGTCTATTATTGACCTTTTTATTTTTGGCGGCAAAGGCCAGAGGGTGCTGCCCTTCATCTCTGCAGTCCCTGGGCAACAAGATGTATTGGAACCTTCCTCAGCTGGATCAGTTCAAATGTGCTGAACCAGATCCATTCAAATGTTGCCATCAGGACCAATGTCTTCTTAGAATCCAGCAGCTTGACTGACAACAGAAGCTGTTCATGTTACATCAGTTATGATCGTATTGCATCACAATTGTGCCATCTTCATTTACTCCTGATTTGTTTCCTGACCTAATTCAGTGTGCTGGTCTTGACCTTTTAAGTCCTAAATGTTATGGAATCTAGATAACGTCAGCCATGATACGTAGTGGATTGCCTCCCCCAATACAGAGACCAATCTAGATTTCAAGATCTTCCAAGGAGACCCTGCTGTTTGGTCTGTGACCAGCAGATTATCACTTAGTGACAACGTGGAAGCAGGCCTTTTCAATGAAAGCACCTACCTTCTGGAACGCCTTCCCTCAGGTAATTTGTAAGGCAGAGATAGTAATGACCTTTAAATGCCTCTTAAAAACTTGTATCAGTTGCTGAGAATCACAAGTGGGGAGGATGCTATGGCACATATTCCGTTTGCAAGCTTCTCTTTGACATATCTGGTTTACCACAGTGAGAACAGGATGCTGGATTAGATGGGCCTTTGGCCTGATCGAGCAGGGCTTTTCTTAGGTTCTTCTGTATGTGTTTTCTAGGTATGGAGGTGAAATTCAATTCAGTTCACATGGAAAGGCGGACCTACCTACTTTGCACTTTCTGAAACAGTACAAGGACCAAAACCGAGCCATCCTTCAAAATTTGCACCTCCCCGAGTTTCGCAATGCAGTTATCCAGCCAAGTAATGTGTACAAAAATATGTATACTAGGATACAGTGTGCATTAAAATGCATGTTTCAGTGGAAAATAACAGGAAAATGCTTCATATTAGGAGAAACTGCATTGCAAAATGTGTATAGTAGGCAAAATTTCATTAAATATGGAAAATAACAGGAAAATGCTTCATATTAAGAAAAACTGCATTGCAAAATGTGTATAGTAGGCAAAATTTCATTAAATATGTCTATATTTAGGAGAAATTCACATTAAAAATGTCATGTGGACTCCCATGAGAATCCCCTCAGTGATGCAGAAATGGGCAGAACTGAATTTAAGACTGAAAAAATGAGACCCTAAGAGAAAACAAAACTGACAGATTCATCCGTTCCTAACATTTATCCAAGTTTTCCTGGACTCTGTATCTTAATTTTTGTTTTGTTTTGTTTTATACACTGCTCAGTTGTATTTATGTTCTGTAGTTGCAGGTTGTCTTTATCTTACTTGCAGTTTGTTTTTATCTTGCTTTTGTGAACTTTCATTAAATATTGTGTTTTTATGTAAACTGCTTTATTACAAAAGTTTTCTTAACAAATAGATTATCTGAAGGACTACCCTGGCCTGCTTGAACCTCCTGCACACTTTGGTCTTAGGAGGAAGCGTGGCTCCACGTTCATGAAAGTTAAAGCTATCAGTGACGACTAGCCATGACGGCGACGTTCTATCTTCATGATCAGAGGCTGCATGCTTCTGAATACCAGTTTCTGGAGACTGCAGAAGGTGAGAGCACTCTTGCTTTCAGATCCTGCTTCCCGGCTTCCCCAGGCATCTGGTGAGAACAGGATGCTGGACTAGATGTACCACTAGCCTCATCCAGGAGGCTCTTCCTATGTTCTTGCAGGTTGGGCATTTCTGGGTGGAGATGCCCAAGCTATATAACCCTCTGCCCTGAAAGTGGGATAACACCACAGTGGTAAAGTACAATTTTTTGCATGCAGAAGCCTCCAGGTTCAATGACGAGACCTCCATGCAGCAAAGGGAAAAACCCATGCTTGAAACCCTGGAGAGACTCTGCCAATTGGCGTAGACCAACCTTCACCAACCAACATTTCCGTTCTTTTGGCAATGCCCAGTGGAGATTGCTCCATTAGAGGAAATGGAGACATCACCCACCAATCTCAGCCAGTGCCCACCTGCTTGACTTCTGACTTACATCCAGTCCAGGGGTTGATGGCACTGGCTATTAGATTTGTCTGCCTTAGTGTCTGTGTTGTTCTTGTAGAACTCAGCAGGGAGAAGGAGAGGGCAAAACTAGAGCGAGTTTGCTCTCTGTCATTGCCTCTGGCTCCAGCTACTGTTGGCCTCTATGACCATTGCCGGCACCTCCTATAGCATCTGCCAATATCAGCCACAACAATAAAAGAACCTTTGTCACGGCTAATTCTGCTTCCACCTGAGTCTTCAAAGCTCCTCCCATTGTACCTATTCCCAGGCTCCACCTGGTGCCAGAATATTTGCAGTCAGCCCGAGTTGCCTTCTTGGCGGCATGGCAGCCTTAGCCATCCTCTTGCTCTCTTTAGAAGAGAGAGCTGTCCTAGAGTACTCAGATTCTCTCTTAAATTGTACAGGCGTTCACCCTTTAACTCCATCCCTTTCTCCTTTTAAACAGCCAGTCTGAGCGGCAAATGCGAGGAACCAAGAAGTACAAAACCTGAGCCCAGCGTGGGCGCCTGTAACCTGCTTTGAAATCAGGCTTTGCTTAAGCCTCTGAGGCGCTCTAATAATATACACACACGGCTCCCAGAAGAGCCTGGTGCAGCTGTTGCCATGCTCTCTCATTAATGGCTCCTTCTTTTCCTCCAGAAATGATGGAGGCGAGACTTATTACAGAGGAGGATAATCCGTTGCTGATGGAAGGAGGCCGGTGGGGAGCTCAGACACTGCAGTTTTACACTGTTAACCTCTAGAGGGTGAAATTTGGTGCTCAGTATCTGGTGCTTTCTAGGTAGCCCTCATAGGTTAACATGAATATAAGAGAGGATGACTGTTATTTCATATCCTACAGAGATTTCTGGTTTCATTGTGCAATACAATAACGAGCTTTTCGATTAAAAAAGATTTTTGCTTTTAACTTCTACTCTCAACCATCTAGAACCCTGTGATTGGCAGGTGAGGCCTTGTTAAAGATGCCACTGCTGAGTTCTGCCTGGTTGGCGATGACCTGTGACTGGGCCTTTTCAGTGGTGGCTCCTCATTTGTTGGATGCCCTCCTCAGAGAGATGCGCCTGTCTCAGGCACTATTCACTTCCAGGAGGAATTTGAAAACGTTCCTGGTTAGCCAGGCATTTGATGGCTGAAGCGGACTGTTCCTGGCAATGTGAAGATCACTGATGAAAGAGTGTTTTTGGCTGTGATTTACAGTATTTTTAAACTGTGTTTTATAATGTTTTTAGTTGTAATTGTGCTTTGAAATGTTTTAAACTACTTTTAATATGTTTTTCTTCTTTTTGTTGAATGGCTCCTTCGGGAGGAAGAGTGGGATATAATAATAATAATAATAAATGTAATATTTGTTTAAAGCAAGACTGCATATCAATATCATCATCCTATTAGCATACAGGTTGGTGTAGAACAGTGTTCTTCAACCTTGGGTCCCCAGATGGTGTTGAACTACAACTCCCATCATCCACTGCCAGTTTAGCCAATGGTCAGAGATTATGGGAGTTGTAGTCCAGCAACATCTAGGGACCCAAGTTTGAAGAACAGTGGTGAAGAGCAGGCAAAAACAGACAGGTCCCTGCACTCAAGGCGCACACATGCCGTTGCAAACCTTCTGATTCCTTCTGATTCCTTATGCTCCGCCAAGGTCACACTGAGAGTCCTCATGCCCCTGAGGTTTACCTGGCTTTTACTAGTCTATTGTGTGGCAGGCCTTGCCCTGTGGAACTCCCTGCCAGTGGAGGTTCAGCAGGCACCATTCCCGCCTTCTTTTAGATGTCCCCTAAAAACTGTGTTATTTAGACAGGCCTTTGCAATGTGATTTTCTTTTTACCAGCCAGTATGTACTGATGTTTTCATTGATGTCTTTATTTATTTTACTGTAATTTTATACCACCTTGCTGTATTTTTATGAATAATACTAAAAAAATCCTAGACAGGACCCACTGAACCCAGTGGGATTTATGTCTGAGTTATTGCTATACATTAGACAGAAGTTAAAGCAACAGAAGACAAGGGACAGGGAGGGAAAAGGGCAGGCAAAGTACTTAAACTGGGATGGGCCTGTGGTCCTCCAGATGATGGTGGACTCCCAACAACACCTGGAGCCCTATTGCTGTTTCTTTATTCCCAAAGGTGGGTAAATCCTTAAAACTTCGTAAATATAGTAGTTGACATTTTCCACCGTTGTGTAAAAACCAGTGTCCCCCAACCTGGTGCCCTCCAGATGTTTTAGGACATAACTCCCATCATCCCTGACCAACGGCCATGTTGGCTGAGGGCTTATGGGAGTTGTAGTCCAAATCGAGTCCAGGTTGGGGAAGGATGGCAAAAACTCTCAGGCAAAGTTGGAAGTGAATGAACTGATCCAGGATGGATTATTTATTGCCTCTTTTGCTATCACACTATCTGGGTGGGGCTCTTGTCAAAACATGCTCTTCACGCTGACTTTATTTCATGCAGATCAAGGTGTTTCCTCGCCTAATCCAAGGAGGCTTTAAAAAAGTTGCACGTATTCACCAGAGGTGTGAGTGCTGTTAAAAGGTGATCTTAGTACAACGGGCGCACTTCTTATGCCATTGGCATTGGGTCATGCCAGTCACCTCTGCACTGCCCTCCTGGAAGGAGAATAATGTCTGGAGGCCTGGCTTCATAAAGAAGATCTGCAAATATTGTGTGCAAGAAGATATTGTATCATGCCTGGAGCCCATGGAATTGAATGATTGTGGGTGTGCCTGCAAGGAACTTTCTGCCCTGCCAAAGTCAGTGGGAACGGTCTGCTACAGGTTACAGGAAAGAAGCAACATTGCACCCACGTTCCTCATGGTGGTCTGGTCTACTTGTATGCAACAGAATGGGTGGGAAAGTGCACTGTACCACTACAAACTCTAGCTGGGTGGTGCAATTTCGGAATAACTCCCTGCAATTAAAAAACCGACACATTGGAAGTGGGGGAAGTGATCAGAAAGCATTCTATCCTAGTTTTCTTCTGACAGAAAGACTTTAGAAAAAAGTCCAAAAGTGTGATCTCTACCCTGCACTGGCCCATGTTATCATCTAGCTCAGGGGTTCCCAAACGGTGGTCCACAAGCTTTATTCAGATGGTCTGCGGCGTGCCTGTGAATCTGTGGCTGAAGGGAGACGGCACATCCATTACGTGTTCCACTGATGTTTCATTGTATTGGTAGTGCTTTCTTTTATTTCTTACCTATTGTGTCTTCTTGGATTGCAGTTTGAATTTGAATTCAATTTCAATTTCAAATTCAATGCAAGAAAACCGCCTTGGCACTGCCCCACTTTCCCTAATGGACCAGCCTCCAACTGTAAACTATATAACACACAAATTGAAGATAAGAATTTTAAAAAATCAGGGACCTTTTTAAAATTTGCTTCACATATACTGTATGTTCTTAAAAAACAACAACAGTGATGTAGATCACCATTAATGCTGGATTTTTAATGGTGGATTGATCCCAGAGAAAAACACCTGACTTAAGTCACAGAGTTCTTGATCAAGCAGCACTCTGCATAAGGTGAAAGCTTGCGACTTCTTGTTCCCAAAGCAGTTGGTCCACCAAAAGACATCTTTGTAGCTGTTCTTCATATTGAAACCAGATTGCCTGGAAGGAACCAAATACACACTTTTAAGTTACTTAAAAATGTGCTGGGACCCTTTGCTCTCTTTGTTTTCCTTTCGGAGTTCTGGCTTTAAGGAAGTTGCTCTTGATTAGCGGCACAAGCAGCAGTGTAGTGGCACATTCAGAAATGCAGGGTGCCTTCATGATAATCACAGCCATGACTTCTTCCATCCTTTTATTTCCCCTGCTGAGTTGAGAATGAGACCCTTGTTAATGCTTTTCTCCCACAACAACAGATATCCCTAGGAGCCAATAAGAATATGAGAGTTTTAACTTCTGAGAAGAGTCTTCTCAGCAGCTGCCTTACCTCCTTTCAGTCTCATTGGCTGCAATCACCAAGAAAGGACAAGGAAGCATGTTAGTAGACGTTTATCAGTTGCTAACACCCTCTCCTTTTGTGCTGATTGGTTCCTAGGATGCTGGAGACATAGGGACACTGCTCCCAAAAATGTAAAGGGCCTAAGACACCCCCCCTCAGTCCCTGGACAAGTACACCTCTGAGAAGGAGGGAGAAAGAAAAAGCCCCTCCCAGCTGCACAACTTGCAAAATATGTGGTTGGAAGCAGGAGCCAGGTTTCCCTGGCAGCTATTAAGCCCATCTTGATATAGCTGACATGTTCATACCTCTGAAGGATGAGCCACCATCCCTGCCCCAAGGTAAAAATTGCTGCCCTGCCTGGAAATATGGAAACATGATAGGCTGGTTTCAATTGTGCTCACAGAACAGAGGGGTGATGTGGGGGAGGAGATGAGACTCCACCCAAAGAATGGATGTTTTAAGCACAGACGCCGGCTGAAGTTTTGCAACACCACGGTAAATTCATGCATGCCCAAGACAGATTTCTCACCTGATACAGGAAATTTTACTTGATTGATTAACTGTAGTTTAGAAAAAGCAAAGACAGCCATGTTGACCCATAAGAAAAAATCCAAAATCCACGTTAGGGTCCTAACTGATTAATTAACTAAACATTGCAGTCCTAGACCCCATCTGCACTATGCATTAAATGGATGTAAACAGTAATTTCTTCCCCCAAAGAATCCTGGGAACTGTAGTTTGTTAAGGTTGCTGAGAGTTGTTAGGAGACCCCAGTTCCCAGAGTTTGCTGGGAAGAGGGATTGATTGTTAAACTATTCTGGGAATTCAAAAAAAGTGGAGCAACCAGTTGCAAAACATTTCAACATTGAGGATCACAGCCTGTTGGACTTTTCTATAACAGCGATAGAGACGCCAACAGATCCAGCAGCACTGACTAAAAAGGAGAACCTTTGGATATACTCTCTGGACACATTGGCACCACATGGCCTGAATCTGGAGGACAGTACCAGCATCACTTAGCTTCTGGAAATGAAGCCCCTCTGAGCATTCCATCCGCAAAGCTCTATAACTGCCGTCTTGGTAACAGCATTTGTATGTTAGCAGCTGATGAAGGCAGAAGCCAAAATGTTTTGGTATTACAATAAAAACCTCTGTTTTGTTAATCACAATTATGTGCATATATTTTTAGGTGATTAACAGAATCCTTATAGGGATCCAGAGCAAGCCTGGGTGAAGTTCTGTTTGTTGCTTTCAAAACTGTATATATATAAAAGAGATTCATAGGGTCGCCATAACTCATAATCAACTTGAAGGCATATAACAACAACCACTGCTACTCCAACTGAACTCCACCCACTTTCAAAGATCCACCCCATCTATAATAGAGATGGAAGAATCTGTCAGTCTCAGTTCTCCCAGTTCCTCATGTTTCTAATCTTAAACCCAGTTCTCCATATTATGCAGCAATTTGTAATTAAAAACAAAATCTCACGAAAATTCATGCGCATTTTAGTGCAAATTTGTCCTATCAAACACATTTTTATGTGGAGTTTTGGCTAACATGCACATTTTTGCAAGGAATTTCCTACTATAATACATTTTGTGTGTTATTTTCACCATATTTCCCCTAATTTCATTTTCACCATATTTCCTCAAAAACTGTTTTCTTATGGTTTTGTATTGGAATGTTATTAATATTGAAATGTTTTAATTGATTGATAGCTCGTTTTATGATGTTTTATGATGACTTTAAATGTGATAATATTTAGGTAATCAATTGGAGTTATTGTTGGATTGTTATGTTTTGAAATGATTTGAAACTATTTTTGAATTGATTGCTGTTAATGTCATCATTTGCATTTCTGTAAGCCACTTTGAGCATATTTGTATGGGAAAGTGGCACATAAAGTACATGCATTTTTGTAAACATTTTTGGGTTGGCAAACTGCATCACAGCATTCAGATAAGTGTGGATTTTGAAGGATGGCTGTGTGTTGATTTGCATACTGTTTCAGAAAGTGCAGATTTCAAAGATTTGGCTTGAAATGTGAACTGAATCAAATTTCACCTCTGTCCCTGCCACCTGGCAATCTTTTTGCTTTGAATACTCTGTTAGGTGCCCGCTGAGGCAACCATAGCCCTGAGGGCAGATACTCAGCTCACACAGTCCCGAACATACAAATACTTGGGAATTTTATTTTCAGATACTCTATCCTGGAAACCACATATATATCATATTAAAACTATGGTGGCAAAAACAATAGGAGCTATACTAAAATTCTACCGTACGTCAGGAGGCAATTTGATCTCACCAATCTTGAAAATTTATAAAGCTAAAGTGATTAATTACTTTATGGCGTAACGGTCTGGGGATGGGATAGGAATATTATAAAGATCTTAGAATCTTCTCAAAATGACTTCCTTAGACGCATTCTGGTACTCCCAAAAGGTACTTCAGCAGCAATGTTGCGTTCGGAGACTGGTTTTCCCCCATTATCTGCCCACATTCATTATGCTCTTTTGAAGTTTTTGAGATCGTTCGATTCTCTCCCTGACGGAAAACTTTTAAATGCATGTTTTGCACAACCCCTGGCCTCTAAATTGTGGCTTAGTAATCTAGAGGATTTGCTACATATCTATCGTATTTTTCCTCAAGAATTTAACTTGATCTCAAATTTCACTCGTCTCCAAGAAGTCATTTTTCATCACTCTCACAATGTAGATAGACTATCACTCATGAACTCAAAGGCTGCCCCATGGTTTTGGAGATTTAAGTCAGACTCTGAATGCTCACTTTATCTTTTATCATCCCTCCCGTTAGCCTTAAGACATGCCTTTACAGCTCTACATTTTTTCTCGCTGCCCAATGCAGCTAGAGAAGGTTGGCTCTCTGATACTTCCAATGTTCAGAAGTTTTGCATCTGTGGCACATCTGAGCCAGAAGATCTTCCTCACATTCTATTTTCCTGCCCCATCTATAATGGTCCCCGAGCCAGATTTCTTAGGTCTGTGCAGTACAATGATAGGTCGATCTCAATCGAGGGAAATATAATTATCTTAATGTCCGATCTTGATCCTGAGATCACGTATAATGTCTCGCTGTTTACTATAGCTGCCAGAAATTTAAGGGCTAATTTTAAAAGTACGCTTTCATTGGATATTGCTCATAATGGAGCAAATTCATAATTGAATTTTAACTTTTCTATTTTAAGCTTTGTGTCTTGTTATTAAATTTATTCTGATTGTATCTTATCCCATTCTTTGCTCGGTTTTGCAAGTTTTTACAAATGTTGTATTGATTTTACTGTTATGTGACTTTTTTGTTTTCGTTATCTGTTGGCCTTTGGCCCTGGAAATAAACTTATACTTATACTTATAGCCCTGAGGTCCTGGCTATGTCTCAAGAATTATCTCTTAGATGCGCAGCTTATGCTTTATCTATTGTATTTTTATTTAACAAAATTTGCATACCGCTTGAATGTAAAGACCTCTAAGCCGTTTACAAAAAACATTAAAATTATCAAACAGTTAAAAACAAGTAATTAAAACATATTTAAAAAAAATGAAAACAGCTACTAACTAAAAATATCAAAACAGATCCACATCTACAGTATGTGTAGCTTTGCCTTTCCCAACCTGGCTTACTGTCCAAATCCCATCAGCCATGCTGGCTGGGGCTGATGGGAGTTGTAGTCCAAAACAGCTAGCAGGCGTTAGATGGGGAAGGCTGCTTCAGCTTCATCTAAAGCTCATGCAGCTCCTTCCCTCTTGCCTTATCTGCTGCATGTGAATCGTACAGATATAACATGGGGGCCGGGGGGGTGGAGGGCAGGGCAGGGGAATGATGCTGCACTATATGAAATGCACAAGGCCTTTTTCTTCCAAAAAGTCTTTCCCAGCCGCTGCACTGCCTCTTTTCAACTTTGGTGTGTGTCTTTTGTGTTTTAATATATTTCAACTATTTTGTAGGCTGCCTTGGATCCTAAGAAAAGGAGGTATACACCTTATAAGAATTCTTTATACATAAACAACATGTTGAGAGTGGTTTGTTTAGGGAGCCATACCAATGAACACTCAGGATCACAAAGTTCTCATCGCCACCTGCTGGAAACATGCAGTCCTGCACCATCATAATTTCCTGTGTCTGCCTGCTGACGAGAGACATTGACACATGATCCTGACTCTGTAGAGCCGCAGTTGTGTGAAGGATTCTCTCCCTGCTGGCAAATTTCCAGGGTGAGGCCCCCAACCTGCATTGTTGGGATAGTGGGCTTTAACCTTTTGCCTCCTGCCTGTGGTCCTGATTCAAACTGAGGCCCCACGCCTGCAATTTGCTGTGGGGGAAGGGCCGCAGCTCAGTGGGAGAGCATCTGCTTTGCATGCAGAAGGTTCCAGGTTCAATCCCTGGCATCTCCAGGCAGGGCTGGGAAAACCCCCGGTCTGAAACCCTGGAGAGCTGCTGCCAGTCAGTGTAGACAATACTGAGCTTGATGCACCAACAGTCTGACTCAGTATACGGCCGCTTCCTATGTTTTTATAAAAGGACCCATTAAAACAAATGGGACCTTGTTCTGAATACAGGTTACTGGTGCAGGAGTCCTAATCTGATCATAGCTGGGGGCAAAGGCTAATGCCCTTATTCCTCTGCTAGCGTCCCAACCCGGGTCAGACCCTCTGCACTGGCAATTTGGTGGCACTGGTGGCAGGACACTGCATGCAAGAGCAGATCCGTTACAGCCACGTGTGCTTTGGGCTTTAAATGTCTCACCCCAATTATAAGTGGATTTTATTTATCACTTCCTTTAATTCTGCGTTTCCTACAAAGAACTCACAATCATGTACATATATTTGCACCCTTTTTTAAATCTCTGTGAGACTTCTATCCTGCCCTTCCTCCCAAAATAACCCAGGTTGGCAGATTCCAGAAATTTAAAACAAAATGTAAATGTAGATATAGGATTAGCTGAGAAACAGTGATTGGCTTAAGGCCATCCAACACAGGGTTGGGCAGCAGGGAGGTCAGAATCTGAATCTACTGGCTGTTCACTGGATGCCTTTTAGTAGATTGGCAAGGGTTTCTGATTCTTAGCTCTTCAACGAAAGCAACATCAGGTGCACAATTTGGGGCTGCTTCTGAATCCATCTTTATCGCTGGAGGCTCAGGTAGCCTAAGTGGCTAGGAATGCCTGTTACCAGCCATTTCTATGGTCGTTCTTGGACATAGATATTCACGCACTGGTAACCTCAAGACTTGATTATTGCAATGTGCTCTGTGTTGGGCTACCCCTGTGGCTGGTCTGGAAGCTCCTGCTGGTGCAAAATGCTGTGGCTAGACTGTTGGTGGGGGCAGATTACCGCCAGCACATGACACCAGTGTTGAAAAGCTTGCACTGGCTGCCCATGAGTTACCGGGCCAGGTTCAAGGTCCTTGCATTAATTTACAAGGCCCTTAACAACTTGTGCCTAGGACTTCAGGACTGCTTGACTCCTTGTATCCCTGCCTGATAACTGAGGTATTTGGGGAGTCACTGCTAGCTGACCCCCATGGCTCAGAGATATGGCTTGTATCCACTAGGAACTATGTGTTCAGCAGTGTGAGTCCAATTCTGTGGAATTTCCTCCCAGTTTATTTGTTGATTGTAATTAAAAGCTGCACAGTGTACAAACACAAGCAATCATACAATGAAGCAAAGAAGAATTTTAAACAAAACAAAACTAAAAACTAAAAAAGCAAATTAAGAAACCAAACATAGCTGCTGAGAATGCAATAAACTTACAAATAGAATACAATAAATATGATCTCTAACGTATTAGCCAATAATCACTCATCACTAGCCATCACCCAAAGTGCTATAGAAAGAAACTCATACCCAATTCGATCTAAGTAACATGGAATGCCAGAGGGCATGTGCAAAGCTGTTGTAACTATTAGATGAATGCACCAAAATGAATGAATGAATGAAAATGAAAATGCCTCCCAGTTGAGATCAGACA
This sequence comes from Rhineura floridana, assembly GCF_030035675.1. NCBI lineage: Eukaryota > Metazoa > Chordata > Lepidosauria > Squamata > Rhineuridae > Rhineura > Rhineura floridana. The sequence continues at coordinate 10,975,537 of NC_084492.1, read as the reverse complement.
GGCTCCCTCCCTGCTGAACTTTCTGCACTTTTTTAAAAAATCAGCAGGCATTTTAAGAAAGTTTTTCTGATTTTATGGTTGATTTTAACTGACGTAATCCTATTGTATCCCTTTTGTAACCCACTTGCACACAGCTTAGAAACTATGGTATTAAGCAGTATATAAACTGTTGAAATGAATAAACAAACAAACAAAATGACTTTTCCCAGGCTAACCACCTTTCCCCACCTAAATGGAAAAAGCTTATCAGGAGTGGGCATTTGTGTGAAAGGACTGTGAGCTCAGTTCAATTTTGGTACTGGAAGCAAATTCTGAGGCTCAAAAATGTGATCAGAGGCAGCCCTTTAATGCTAACGATATGTCTTTTCCACCTGGCTTTGGCTAGTAGATCTTTTTATTTATTTATTTATTAAATGTATATCCTGCCCTTCTTCCCAGTAGGAGCCCAGGGTGGCATCTTGGGGATCTAGTACAAAAAGTAGATCTGGCAAGCCTGAAGTCCAGTCTTGCAGCTTTACATTATACACGCTATTGACTGAGAGCCAACCCAGAATGTAATATAAATAGCAACAGAGGGGGGTGGGGACCTTGACACCATGGGGGATGGAGTGGGTAGATTAACTCTTTCTGTCCCTGCCAGAGTCCCAAGAAAAATCACCTCTCCAAAGCAGCTGTTTTGCATCGCAAGGGAAATTCCTGCTGGTGCCAGTGAAGGCTCTCTCTGAAATGCAAAAGGACAGCTTCCAGAGAGGCGATTCTTATCAGGCCCGTGGGAGGGCCCCCATGGACCAGAGTCTGCTCAGGCTTCCCTGTGTCTGCTCTTTGCAGAATAAAAACCAAACCAAACCATGAACGTTAATTACATTCACACAGTCAACATCACATCTAGTTTGGCCCTGAGCAATTCTGAACAAAAGAAGAGCCTGGCTGAATCGGATAAATGGCCTATTTAATCCAACATCCTGTTTCCCACAGTGGCCAATCAGATGCCTCTGATGAGCCCGCAGGCAGGGCACAAAGGCAGCCACCCTCTCCCTGCTCATGTTCCCCAGCAACTGGTGTTCGGAGTCACAATACGCATGTAGACACTATACATTTAAAACACATTGCTTCCCCCCCAAAAAAATCCTGGGAATTGCAGTTTAACCCTCACAGAGCTATACTTCCCAGTACCTTTAACAAACTACCATTCCTAGGATTCTTTGGGGAAAGTCTTGTGCTTTAAATGTATGGTGTGTATGCAGCCCATAGTGACTCTGATTCTGGAGGTAGCATATAGTCATCATGACTAGTAGCCTTTGATGGCTCTCTAGCAGTGAATGATAGAGAAATATTGCATTGCAATAAGGCGTATTTCCAGCAGGTGGCAATGAGACCCTCATGGAGTGAAAGTCTGCTGTCACAAGAGCAAAAAATGAGCATACGGCCTTTGAATACAAGGGCCACAATACAGCTGGATGGCACACAACTGAAGAGAAGGTGCAGAGGTGGAGGATAAGGAATTTGTTCTGAAACTGACCATCTAGTTCAGGTAAAATCCCATCTGATTTCCTGCTAAACAGGATGCCACTTGAGATTTATTTATTTATTTATTATTTTATTTATTGCACTTGTATACCGCCCCATAGCCAAAGCTCTCTGGGCGGTTTACAGCAATCAAAAACATTAAAACAAAGATTTGGAGCATAGGCTATATTTGCTGTAATTTCCGGCTGCATTGACCTTATTCATAGAGACAACAATATTGCAGGGTTGTTCTCCAAAGAACAACAACCCTGCAGTGCAGATTATGTTGAAAGACAGAAAGAGAGAGAGATGTTGACTCAAATCAGTAAGTAAACTTCATGGGTAATTTCAGCTCTCCCTGGTCAGGCCTAATACATACGAATTAAATTCACCCATGGAGGATGCCAGTGAAGGCTGGTCCATTATGGTGAATGGGGTGGGGCCCCACCAGCCTTCAGCCAACTCCTGACCTCCCTGTCTTCTTCCTTACAAGCGGTCCCAAGGATGGTACTGGCTTTCAGCTTCCTGCTCTCAAGTGATGCAGTTGTCAAACTCAGCACGGAAGAAGAGGGGGACAAAACTAGGATTAGCTGGCTCTGCCCGTCATTGGCTCTGGCTCCACTTACTGTGGGGCTCCCCTGCCTTCTGCCCTACCAGCCCCATTGGGCAGCAGCCACCACTGGAGGATGGCTGGCAAAGGAAGCAATACAAGAGCCAATGGGGGCCATATAGCTGCTTGAAGAAGGATCATGTGACTGTGCTCATGAAGCAGCGTGGCCCTGTTGGCTCACACCTCATTTCTTCTACATGGCTGCAGCTTTTGATCATAAGAACCTAAGAGTTGTGCTGGATAAGTCCAACGATTCGTCAAACGCAGCCTCCTTGTCTCCCACAGTGGCCAATCAGATGCTTCTGGGAAGCCCACAAACAGGACATGAGCAATACCTCTCTTCTGCTTATTGTTCTCCAGCAACTGGTATTCAGAAGCATACTGCCTCTGATGCTGGAGGTAATACATAGCCCCAGGATTAGTAGCCATTGGTAGCCTTATCCTCCATGAATTTGTCTAAACCCCCTTGAAAGCCGTCCAAGTTGGTGGCCATCACAGCCTCTTGTGGGTGCAAAATCTACACTTATAGCTAAGCGCTGTCAGAAGAAGTATTTCCATTTGTCTATCCTGAATCTTCCAACATTCAGCTTCACTGGATGACCTGTGGAAGGGCCATAGTTCAGTGACAGAGCGTCTGCTTTGCAAGCAGAATGCCCCAGGTTCAATTCCCGGCATCTTCAGACAGGGCTGGGAACGTCCCCTGCTAAAACCCTGAATACCCTCCGCAAGTCAGGGTAGGCAGTACTGAGTAGATGGACCAATGGTCTGACTCGGTATAAGAGAGGTTCCTTAGGGATGGAAAGATCTGTCAATTTCGATTCTCTCAGTTTCTCATTTTTTCCAGTCTTAAATTCAGTTCTCCACATTTCTGCAGCAATTTGCGAGGTTTTTCTTTTTAATCCTCATGAAAATGATCCAGCATTTTAGTGCAAATTTCTCCTAATAAACACGTTTTTGTAGGCATTTTGGCTAATGCACACATCTTTGCGAGCCATTTCTCATCATGTCATACATTTTTTGTATGTTATTTTCATTTGTATATTCATTTTTATGCACGCTTTCCCCTAACAAATGCACTTTTGTAGCCATTGCTTGGTTGGCGAACTGAATTAAAAAACTCGAATAAGTGCGAATTTCAAAGGATGGCTGTGTTTTGGGTCTCATCTTGTTTTGGAAATTGCTAATTTGGTGGATTTGATTTGACATGAAAATTGAATCGAAATTCTCACCCAACCCTCCCTATGACCCTGGGTTCTAGTATTATTAACTTCTGTCTATTTCCTCCTCTCCACAAATAATTTTGTACGCTTCTATCATGGTCCACCTACTTACTCACTTTTTTTTTCTAAATTAAAATGCCCACGTATTGGTTTCTGACCTAGCTGAGGATGCAGCTATGCACCAGTCTATTAAACAACCCTCTTGCCCTTCTGCTTTTTGAATCTATGAAGCATCACCACGTACAGGGATTTACCTACACAGGACACTGTTTAATTGTGGTATTAGAAACTCTGCTCTATTCGGCAGGGCAGGAGGGCTTGTTTAGAGCTGCTGCTTGCATTAATGAATAGCAGACGGAGGACTTGTTAGGCATGCGGTGACCTGGAAAATAGGATGGGTCACTCTTTATGGCTCCTTCTGTCAATAACCCGTGGATAATAGGCCATGGCAGAGGCGCTTGGAATCCAATCTGCATTGTATCAGGGCTGTAAGGAGGTGACGATCAGGATCAACGCTTTCTTGCCCATGCGCAGAGTATCTTGCTTCAGGGTCAGACAATCCCCATTGTGGTCAGGAGGGAAGGTCATTCTAAAAACAACATCCAGGAGAACTTGCCATGCAATGTCAGTGCATAAGCCTGAGGGTGCAATAAGCCTGAGCTGGCACTGATGGGAACATAGGAAGCTGCCTTATACTGAGTCAGACTATTGGTCCATCTAACTCTGTATTGTCTACACTGACTGGCAGCAGCTCTCCAGAGTTTCAAACAGAGAGTCTCTCCCAGCCCTACCTGGAGAGGCTTGAGGCTCTCACCTGGTGGATCACCATTGACCTGAGCGACTTCTGCTGCCCATGACACATTTAAGCATCCTATATGAAGAATAGAGAAGAACCATCTGTTTGCAGCTCTTTGCATTGGGTACTAAATTAGGCTTCCTGAGAATCTCAGATTTCCTTTTTTTTTTTTTTTTACATTTCTAGCCCTTGCAGCTCAGAGTATATGCAGGTAATTTTAAACTCTAGACTCTGGAAAAACCATAATTCCCTCTGACAGTTACAACGTATAACAGTTTAAATAAGTATACTCAATAAACTAATGGACATAATTCATCATAAAGTCTAACAATAAAAAAGACAAAAACAGAATCCAAGTAAGAATGAACATGAAGCATCTTGAAAATTAAAGCTGCACACCGTGCATTTAAAGCACTTGTAAAGCACCTCCTCCCCTTTCCCAAGAATCCTGGGAACTGTGGGTTACCTTGCACAGAGCTAAAGTTTCCAGCACCCTTAACAAACTATAGTTCCCAGGATTATTTGGGGAGAAAATATGCTTTAAATGTATGGGGTGTATTCAACTGAAGTCCTACTCAGAATAGATCCATGGAAATTAATGAACAAATGTTAATTATGTCTATTAACTTCAGTGGGTCTACTCTAGGATTGCCAGGTGAGAAGCATCCCACACCCTGAGATTTCAGGAGCAGGCCCTTGTGATGTCATTAAGCATCAACCACAGATGCTTGGGGAACACTATTCAAACAAAAAAAATTCTCTGGTTGGATATTAACATTGAAATCCTAGCTGAAAGAGGGTGTTCCCAGGTCAAGCTGAAGTGATGGGATCATTCAGTATGCTAAGAACTGTGACAGCTGTGTTAGTGATCACAGTGATTGGGACTGGTAAGGTGTAAGGCAGGAGGCCACCACTAGGTGGAGGCAGAGCCAGCTAATTTTCTACTCTTCTCCCCCTCTTCTTCCGTGCTGAATTTTCTAAGTGCAACACTTGGGAGTAGGGTTGCCAGGTTCAGGGCCTGAGACTGATCCTGTATCTTTAGGAGACAAGAAAGTAAGCCAAGTGCAGGTGTTCTTGCAACACTGTAATGGGAAAAAACACAAGGTGGCATGCTCCCTTCCCCCTGCACAACTTTTAAAGATACAGAAGACCTCTTGGTTCCTCCATTCAGTAACCCCCATTCAGTTTCAGTGGGGTTTCCTTCAAAGAAGCTGCACACAGGGTTGCAGCCTTAGTGTACTAATCTTGCTGCGCTCCTGTCTTTTCTGTTACTTAGGGATCAGCCTAAGAGAGCCCAAAGGTCAGTGGCAGAGCACATGCTTTGCATGCAGGATGCCTCTGGTTCAGCCCCTGACGTCTTCAGGCAGGGCTGGAAAAGACGCCATCTGAAACCCTGGAGGGCTCATAACAGGCCATGCCATGGTACTGAGCTACCTGGACCAATGGCCTGACTTTGTACAAGGCAGCCTGCTATATTTCTAAGTATCCTGCAATAGCCAGACTGCCTTTCTGTCACCTGATTTGTCCACATTTCTGCCAAAAGCTATGAACAGATTGCCCAGCGCTACATATGAACATTTGACAGAGGAGCTTGATATTCAGATTTGATTTCACATTTGTATCTCACCCCTCTTCCAAGGAGATCACGGCCTTGGGCTCATCTTATCCTTCCAACAACCCTGTGAGGTAGGTTAGGCAGAGATTCTGTGATTTATCCAGAGAGCCATGAGCCTGAGAAGCAAGCACCATGGCTGAACTGCGGGTAGAGACACACTGACTGTCATGCCGGTTCCAGTGCGTTTCTACCTCTCTTTTCTCAAAATGGGGGCACATTTTGTCAAAACTCGCCCCTATTTACTCTTAAAACCTCACCAGATCAGCCCCAGTACATTTTAAAAAAAAATCAGCTTCAGGGAGATTTTGCAACTGATTGGTAGATTGACCCCTTTGTCTTCCAGGTGTGGCCAATGGAAATGCTTTGCTGCAGGCTCAGGTAGAGGCAGTGATTGGCCCAATGGTTTTCTGTGGGCGGTCCTGAAAGGTCTGAAGGCAGCAGTGGGGAAGGGAGGTGTGGTCAGCAGAAGGCAATGTCACTTCAAAACACACACAGAAAAACCATTCTGGCTGCTTTTGAAGCAGCTAGTGTGCCCACAGCCTGTGATCCATCACCTCTCCAGTTCCTCTTCAACATGATGCTAAAGTTAGTTACTAGTTCCCAGTTCCTTATTTGTTTGAAAATTCAAAACACTAAAAAAGTAACAATGCTGAAGTTGTTTACTAGTTCCCAGTTTCTTATTTGCTCAAAAGCTCCAAACACTAAAAAAGAAGAAAAGTTCACAGATCCAGCAACTCCAAACCAAAGTTGACATATCCCCGAATCCCAAAATACATGTTGGGATACCCTGTATCACATATCTCTGATTGAGGGACTCTCTCTCTCAAGCACAACAATAACTTGATTGAATTAAAATTATCAGGCTTCTGAAATGCTCATAAATGCATGACGAGGTAATAAAATCATAAAAAATAAGTAACTGTAGGTGCCCACCCCAAAATCTGCTCTGGGCCAGGACCAAACATACACCTCAGGAAAGGGGATGATGTCCTCTACAAGATGCCAGTGCTTCTTGCATGTCCTAGAGCTTCTTCTGGGCTCAGGGCATGGATGAGGGCATCTATGCACAACCAAAATAGACAAAAAAAGACACCCTCCCCTTTCCTGGGGTACATGATTTGTCCTGGCCCAGAGCAGATTTTGGGATGGCCACCCCAGTTACTTATTTTCCCCCCTGCATGTTTTGTTGTGTGTTTTGGTTGCGCATAGATGCACTTATCCATGCCTAGTGCCCAGAAGAAGCTCTGGGTCAGGTGGGAAACACTGGCATCTCGCAGAGGACACCCTCCCCTTTCCTGGGGTATATGATTTATCCTGGCACAGAATGGATTTTGGGATGGCACCTCCAGTTACTCATTTTTTTCTTTACCCTTTGGTTGTGCATAGATGCCCTTATCCATTCCCTGTGCCCAGCAGAAGCTCAGGGTCAGGCAGGAAGCACAGGCATATCATAGAGAACATTCTCCCCTTTCTTGGGGTGTATGATTTGCCCTGGCTCAGAGCTAGGAATGGAATCCTCTCCTTTTTTATGTTTCATTTTTAAGTGTGCCCCCCTGGTGGTCATTAACAATCTGATTCCTTTTTCCTCCGATATCTTTTCAGTTTTCTGATCTCCTCTGATTTTTTTTTGCTTTGCAGAAAATTATTGATATTATAATAATTAATTATTCACGAGTCCCCACTGGTATTGCTTTATTCTGAACTCTGTAATGATTGCCTGTTTACATTCCTTTTCAAGTGCACTGCAAAGCAGACAAATTAAGGCAGATAATCAAGTCGTTCTCCCCCCCCTCGTGTTTACTATCAACACCTCATTTTCCACTGCTGCTTACCATCAACACCTCATTCTCCCACTGCTGCTTTCTGTTTGTCAGTTACAATCAACACTTCATTGACATAAGTGAAAGGGAATACACATTTGAAGAGTTCACACAGACAGTAGATTGATAAAAGTATCACTCACACTATTGATGATTTCAAAGCGATTTTTAAAAAAAAAATGGAAAAAAAGAATGAATCAGAAACCAGGCGTGGAGAGTTGCTACTTTAAAGTTCTCTCCACAAAGACAGAGAATATCAGAAATATTAATTAATTTGGTGACAAATCCAATTATTGCAGAAATGAAGTCCATTGCTACTCAGAGCAGATTTTAAGGTGTGCTTCCTCAGTTACTTATTTTTTTACAATTTTATGACACCATAATGCATTTATGAGCATTTCAGAAGACTGATAATTTTGATTCAATAAAGTTATTGTGATTACACACACACACACACACATATAATGTGTTTTGTGGTTTAGGGGCATGCTAACTTTGCTTTGGAGTCGCTGCAGATGTAAACTTTTCTTCTTTTTTAGTGTTTTGAACTTTCCAGCAAATAAGGAACTGGGAACTAGTAACCAACTTCAGCTTTATATGGGCAGCCATGATTTTAATTGCTGTTGGAGAGATGTGGGGGAGGGGAGGGGGCGAGAGAAGCATGTGTGTCTAGTTGGTTAGGGGTAGGTAGTGGAATCCTTACCTGAAAGGGAGCAATCACAGCTTTCTGGTGAACCAGCTGAGTGAAGGAAGTGGGGCCAGCTACAAATTCTGGCCCCTAACTTAGCTTTCTGTCTGTCATGCAAGCGAGACAGAGCACACACCCACAAAGAGCATGCCTCCCTCGTGTGCCGCTCAGCTCTGTGTGTGGCGGGAATTGACTGGAAGGAGAGGAGGAGGTGGCAGCAGCACAGAGCTGGTGATTTGGAGGATATGGAGTGACTCAGCCAGAGATCCAGGGAGGACCAATAAAACCCTGAGTCTCTGGGTAAAATCAGGAGACCTGGCAACGCTAATCTACTCTGAGTGGCACCAGCACTGAATACTACCCATGGTGTGAACATAGCCCAAAATCCTAACCCAACAAAACTCCTAAACATCAGTAGGGGTGTAAGGAGCGGCAATTTCTATCCCGTCCTGAGTTTGTTGCAATCGGCACATGTACCCCGGTCCTGCTATGGCTGAAAGCTTGCCTAATAGACTGGCTGAGAAGCTATCATTTGAACTTTCCCCCAATCTTCCAGAGTGGCATTAGTTGGGCACTTCGGGGCATTGAGGGAAATATAATGCAGACTCAGCCTGTGTACAAATCATACATACACCTTGGAAGCTTGGGAACTGTAATTTACCACTTGCAGAGTTACAGTTCCTGGGATTCTTTTTTTTTCTAGGAGAGAGAAATGTGCTTTCAGTGAGTGGTGTGCACATGTAGCCTCAGCTGCCTGAAGCAAGGAGCTCAGGGCAGTGGGTCCTGCTGGTGTTCTGGGACCCCAAGGGTGGCACGGCGCAATGGTGACAACTAATGATGCCTGGCCTGGCCGCCGGCCTTATCAAACACCAGATTCCAATCAGGCACCATTCAAGGCAAAAGCTTACTGATGCATGATCAGATAAGAAGCTCAGTGAGAAAATGAACGGTGGTTTCCTGAGTAGGGTTTGACTTGGATTAACTTTTTGAAGATCTCCTTGGGAAAAAAAACCCTTGGTGAGAAGAATGAAAGTGAGAATTTTGTCCTTCCTCCTTCCCCCACTTCTCCCTACAAGGCCATAAAAAACCCCAAATATTTTTTTAAAAATTTCAAGCTTGACCTACTCTGCAGCACAGTGAGCCAAGGCAAAGTCCAGCCGGGTGTAAGGCAAGGTGAGGCTCAGGCTGGACAGAAGGTAAAGTGAGGTGAGGCTTACCTGTCCATTCAGGGCAGCCTTCCCCAGCCTGGGGCCTTCCAGCTGTTTTGGACCACAACAATGAACCCCGTTAAGTTTTGGGGAGCCAGGTCCCAGCAGGGTCCCTATGCCTCCAGCATCCTATGAGCCAATCAGCATAAAAGGAGAGTATGTTGGCCACTGGGAAGAGTCTTCTAACATGCTTCCTGGTCCTTTCCTGCTGATTGGAGCCAATCAGAGTGAAAGGAGGTGAGTCAGCCACTGAGAAGACTCTTCTCGGTAGCTAACACGCTCCCTTCTCATGCTGCTTAGCTCCTAGGGACACCTGTTTGTGGGAGAAGACATTAGGATAGAGAAGCAGAAAGCAGAAAGCAGCATGCAAACCTGGCCAGATTATTCTAAAGTTGTATAATCTTAGAAGGGGGCTGGCTATGACTATCATGAAGGGACCCTGCACTTCTGAATTTGCCACTGCACAGCATAAGAGTCCTTCTGGATCAGACCAAAGTCCCCATATAGTTCAGCTCCTGTTCTCGCAGTGGCCAACCAGATGCCCCAATGGGACCTGAGCGCAACAGCATTCTCCCCCCCCCGTGCTCCCCAGGAAATGCTATTCAGGAGCATAACTCCTCCAACAGTGGAGGTAGTACACAGTCGTCATAGCTAGAAGCCATTGATTCCCATCCACGCTGGGTTTAACTCTGTGCTGTGTTTGCTGGAGGGGACAGGAGCAATAGTGCGGTGGCAAATTCAGAAGCGCAGGGTCCCTTCATAATAATCGCAGCCATGCCCCCTCACAGCAGTGCCTCCTTCCAAAATTATACAACCTTCTGAGATTAGAATAATCTGCCCAGGCTTGAAATACTGCTTTAGACGACTTCTCCGTGGCTAACATACACCCGTTGCATGAGAGGATGTAGTCGTCCAGGGTCTCGGGTTTTTTTACTTTTTTGGGAGCAGGGTCCCTATATCTTCAGCATCCTATGAGACAATCAGCGTGAAAGAGGAGTGTGTTAGCCCCTGAGAAGAGCCTTCTAACATGCTTCTTTGCCCTTTCCTGCTGATTGGAGCCAATCACAGTGAAAAGAGGTGAGTCAGCCATTGAGAAGACTCTTCTCAGCAGCTAACACTCTCCCCTCTCATGCTTAGGCTCCTAGGAATATCTGTTGTTGTGGGGGAAGGCATGAACAAGGATCTCATTCTCAACCCAGCAGCAAAAAAGGGTGTATGTGCCTGTGATTAACATGAAGGGCCCTTGCACTTTGCCACTATACTACTGCCTTGCATGCTGATTAGCCATAGGACACTGGATACAAAGGGACCCTGCTAAGACCTGACTCCCAAAAAAGTAAGGGGTCTAAGACCCCCCGACAGTCTGGACGACTACACCCCCTGGAGTTGTAGACTCAAACAGCTGGAGCATCCCATGTTCGGGAAGGCAGATTCAGGAGATAGGAACTGAAAGTGGCTGTCGCAGTGGTTGAGCACATACTTTTGCATACAGAAGGGCCCAGATTCTGTCCTCGACCTCTTAGTTAAAAGGCTAGGAGAGATCCTTGAGTGTGGCTCCCAGTCAAAGCTGGGCTGCATTATGGGCTTCCATCAGAGGCTGAGCAAGTTCCAACTGCTCAGCCCACTTGCTTGCCCCAGGGCATTTTGGTGGGAGTTGGTGCCCGGTCCGACACCAGGGAAGAACAAGGACGAGGGCAGGAAATTCTGCCTGAATAATCCACATGGACACTGTAGAATTTCTGCTCCTGTACTAGATTTTGAGAGAAGTGACATGAGAGAAGTGTATGCAATTATGCATGGACAGAGACAAGTTTTCCTCCCTCTCTCATATAGCTAGAATTCACGGACATCCAGTGAAGCTGAATGTTGGAAGGCTCCGGACAGACAAAAAAAGGGCTTCTTCACGCAGTGTGTAATTACACTATGGAATGCTCTCCCACAAGAGACAGGGGTGGCCACCGACATGGATGGCTTCAAAAGCGGCTTAGTCAAATTCATGGAGGAAAAGGCCACTAGATGGACTAGATGGGCCACTGGCCTGATCCTGCAGGGCTCTTCTCACGTGCTTAGATTTGACTCACATGCATGCTCTGTTCAGTCCCTCCTTTTAACAAAAGGATTAGGTAGCCAAGGCTGTGAAAGCAGCCACCGTTCAGTGTTGGGTTAGAATGATTAATCGAGAGAAACTTCGCCTGTTTAGGCAGTGCAAACTGCAAGAGTGTCTTGCATAGCTCCCATTAATTTTAATGGGACTTTAAGATCATAGGCAGCTGCCTTATGCTCAGACCTTTGGTCCCCCTGGCTCAGTATTGTCTACACTGACTGGCAGCAGCTCTCTGGGGTTTCAGACAAATGACTCTCCCAGCTCTGCCTGGAGATGCCGGGAACTGAACCTGGGTCTTTTTGCATGCAAATCATGCGCTCTGTCACAAGGAGAATGTCTTGATAGATTTTTTCTTCCTCTTCTTTACCCCTATTTTTAAGTCATAGTGAGCAGGAACTACTTTTTCCTGTATCTGATGTGTAAGAACTATCTAGTAATAGTTGAGGCAAATGGCAGGAATCCACTAGCAAACTTGTCATTACCATGGCGTGACAGTGATGAAACTGAGGTTATCATCCTTTGGACACATAATGAGAAGACATGATTAATTAGAAAAGACAATAATGACCAAACAAGAGATGGATTGATTCCACATAGGAAGCCACAGACCTGAACTTACAATATCTGAACAAGGTGGTTTATAACAGATGCTATTAGAGGTTGCTGATTCATAGGGTCGCCATAAGTCGAAATTGACTTGAAGGCATATAATAACAACAAAAGTTCAGTTCACTACATTTCCGCATCAGTTTGACTTTAAAAAAAAGTCCTTATGAAAATTCAGCATTTTAGTGTGAATTTCTCCTAATAAACACATTTCTATATGCAATTTTTGCTTAATATGCACATTTTCACAAACAATTTTCCCCAATATGATGCATTTTAGTATGTTATTTTCACTAATTTTCTATGCTGTTTTTCTAACATATGCATACTAACATATGCATTTTATTGAGGGGAACAGAGATCTCTTAACAACTCTCAGCACCTTTAACAAACTACAGTTCCTATTAATTCTTTTGGGGAAGCCATGGCTGTGTGGGGTTCGAACCCTGCTTTATAGTTGGGGTCAGCATTTGCAGCTTAATTCTGCTTTACTCTGAAGCAAGTCCAGTTGCTTGCAATGGATCTTCCTACATCCTACATGCTAGGGATCACAGCAACAGAATGTGCAACAGAAGAAATAAGTCAGGTACTCCTTGATTCACCCATTATTTGTTTTAAAATGTGTATAAACTGCTTTTCTGCTTTAAAAAAAAGCATCCAAAGCAGCTAACAAGATTTCATTGTAAAACGTATAAGGAAATGAATAGGCAAGCCTGAGAATGATACTGAAAAATAATAAGGAACTTTCATGAAACAGTAAATTGCTCAACATGTTTCAGCAGAAAACCTTCCTTGGGGGCAGAAGGGTTTGTTTTGTTGAGTTTTAGTGAGAATGAATGAAATGATCTTCCCAGAATAACCCAACAAACTGAATTTTTAGAATCATAGAATGGTAGAGTTGGAAGGGGCCTCTAAGGCCAAACCCCTGCTCAGTGCAGGAATCCAAATTAAACCCTCTTGAAGGCTCCAGTGCTGGACAGCCCACTGCCTCTTGTACGCCTGAGAAAGGTTTCTACTGAAACACATTAGGCAATTTGCCATTTCATTGAAGTCCCTGTCCTTTTTCAGTACCATGTTCAGGCTTGCCTCTTTTTTGTCATCTTTCTCTACTATATTTGGTGTTGCCTCCTTTTCTGTCACTCAAAGTAAAACATAAAACAACCAGATGTGTGTATGCGTTTCATATATATATTTATATATATATATAAATATAGGAATGATTGCAGTATTAAGAACACAAGAAGAGCTTTAGTACACAGGCACATCTAGTCCAGTATCCTGTTTTCACAACGGCCAATCAGAAGTCCACAGGAAGCCTGAAAGCAGGTCCTGAGCGCAAGAGCACTCTCCTTTCCTGCAGTTTCAGCAATTGGTATTCGGAAGCATACTGTCTCTACCAGTGGTTGAAGATAGCTGTTGTGGCTAGTGGAAACTGATGTTAAAACATCAGTCCGCTGTCTCCAAAGCCTTATGAAGCAAAAGAGGCTGACGTAGCATCAGAAGCCCAGGAGAGAGGGAGCCAGGTGGATTTCCTGCAAACAGAGTTCCACAGCCTAACTGCAATGACCAAAAAGGCCCCATCCTGTGTAGCCACCTGCCTAATCTCTGATGGTGGGGGGCATGCAGATCAGGGCCCCAGAAGATGACTTAAGAGAACATGCAGGTTCCTACAGAAGAAGACAGTCTTTGGGTATTAAAAGATACTTCTGCCTGCTCTTTAGCAAGAAAGTAAAGCACTGAAATGGAGGGAAATGCTTCCTTTTACCCTTAAAGGGCAGAAAGAAGGCTTTATCTCTGATTTTGGCATTCTGCTAAGATCAGAGATAGAAGATCTCTCTGCCTGCTCTATAGCTGGCCGGACAGAGAGGCCTGGAGAACCACATTTGATGGCCAGGCATGAGGTCTCTCTGTGGGGAAGCCTTGCTGTTTGGTCAATTTCCCCAAATTCACCACACTTGGGAGCGTATGGCAGAAAAATATATATGCCATATATGTAGCAATGCAGATGACCAGATAACTCCATGGCAGAAAACCCTACCAGTCAGTAAGTTAGTTGCCTGTGTTCATTCATTTTAATAAAATCTAGGGAAAGTCAGTTGATGCGAATAGTAAGGATACAGCACTTCTAATGTTTCCAGTGTGAGAGTGTTAAGTGCATGGCTGAATCTGTCTCATCAAAATCAGTAAGACTTAAGGCTGCAACCCTATACCAACTTAGCTGAGAGTAAGTCCCGCTATACATAATGGAGCTTCTGAGCAGACATTTATTCCTCTATTTCTTTGTTGTTGTTGTTGTATGCCTTCAACTCTATTATGACTTATGGCAACCCTATGAATCAGCGACCTCCAATAGCATATGTCATGAGCCACCCAGTTCAGATCTTGTGAGTTCAGGTCTGTGGCTTCCTTTATTGAGTCAATCCTTTTCTTGTTTGGCCTTCCTCTTTATCTACTCCCTTCTGTTTTTCTCAGCATGATTGTCTTTTCTAGTGAATCATGTCTTCTCATGATGTGTCCAAAGTATGATAACCTCAGTTTCATCATTTTAGCTTCTAGTGATAGTTCTGGTTTCATTTGTTCTAACACCCAATTATTTGACTTTTTCACAGTTCATGGTATCCACAAAGCTCTCCTGCAACACCACATTTCAAATGAGTTGATTTTTCTCATCCACTTTTTTCACTGTCCAACTTTCACATCTATACATAGAGATCGGGAATACCATGGTCTGAATGATCCTGACTTTATTGTTCAGTGATACATCTTTGCATTTGAGGACCTTTTCTAGTTCTCTCACAGTTGCCCTCCCCAATCTTAGCCTTCTTCTGATTTCTTGACTATTGTCTCCATTTTGGTTAATGATTGTGCCAAGGTATTGATAACCCTTGACAAGTTCAATGTCAACTGTAAAGTTGCATAAATCTTCTGTTCTCACTCTATTTCATTACTTTTACATTTATATCCCATCTTTCCTCCAAGAAGGTCAAGGTGGAGTACACAGTTCTTCCTCACTTCATTTTATCCTCACAACAACCTTGTGAGGTAGGTTAGCCTGAGACACAGTGACTGGCCCAAGATCACCCAGTGAGCTTCATGGCTGGGTGGAGATTTGAACCAGGTCTCCCAGGAGGTCCTAGTCCAATACTCTAACAACAACACCAAACTGTCTGTCACACTGGACATGTACAAAATTCCCCTCTAAGAGTGTTTAATGTAGGGCGGCTCGTGCCCTAAATGTCTATGTCCCAAAGATGAAGAAAGGGAGAAAAAAAATCTGATCCCAAGTTTAAAGTGTCTGCTCACCCATATTTAATGGTTTTATTCCATTTTTGCTGCCTTTCTATCACGAGCTGATGTACAACCTCTACTAAATAAAATAGCCACTGTTACAGAATCAATCAAACATAAAAACCAATGCACAAACCCAGTCAATAAAATCCACACAATAAACCCCAAAGGACCATGAACCCTACTTTGTTTCATTCACTTTATTTGGACTGATACCCTGTCCTTCGGCAGGCTCCTTGGGCATCTTACCCAAAAGTTAAAATGACAATACAAGAAAGGACAACATAACAACCAAACGGTAAAATAGCAGGATCCCCCATCTGTGTATGGGTGCTGCTAAGATGCCAGCCCAGCCTCGTCCAACCTCCGGGAGTATTACAACTCTCATCAGCTGATGGGAGTTGTAGTCCAAAGCATCTGAGGGCGCCATGTTAGCAAAGGCCGCTCCACTCACTCATAGGCTGTGCACACACCATACATTTAAAGCACACGACTTCCTCCAAAGAATCCTGGGAACTGTTGTTTGATAAGGGGTAAACTACATCTCCCAGAATTCTTTGGAGGAAGCATTGTGCTTTAAATGTATGGTGTGAATGCAGCAGATGCTCTGTGGTTTTCCGCACATGGAAAAAGCTGCCACCACAGCCAGCCCAGCCCACCAGCTAGTAAAGGCAGATGTGCAGGATAATATAATTCCAGGAGCCCTGGGTTATTTGGGAAAACCTTGCAGAGGAGACACAGTTCCAATCTCTATGATGATAGAATCTGAACTCTCTGTCTCTGCCGCCCTCCAACTGCATCTGTTTTCACTCGATACAAATGAATGGGTGAAGCTGAGTGGCCGTTTACTTGGATTCAACAGGGGAAAAGAGGCTGCAACTGGGGAATAAAACCTTGAGGAAAATAGAGCCTCCCCTCTTCTCATTCAAGAAGGTAGGAAGAGCAATGGCAAAGGAATGGTTTGTCAGCTAGGCCAGCAAAACAGCTTGAGCCAATCCTGGCTGCGCCCATCCACTCATCCTCCTTAAGAAGTCAGTTTTATAGGACCTCTTGGGCAAGGACTCTAAGCTCAGTGGGTAAAACATCTGCTGTGCATGTGGAAGGTCCCGGGTTCAATCCCTAGCATGTCCAAGCATGGCTGTGAAAGACCCCTGTCTGAAACTCTCGAGAGCTGCTGCCAGTCAACATCAGAGCTTGAAAAAGTTACTTTTTTGAACTACAACTCCCATCAGCCCAATCCAGTGGCCATGCTGGCTGGAGCTGATGGGAGTTGTAGTTCAAAAAAGTAACTTTTCCAAGCTCTGGTCAACATAGGCCAGTGGCTCCCAAACCCTTTTCCCCCACATGAACCACTTGAAAATTGCTGAGGCTCTTGGCGGACCACTTCATGATTTTTCTGCCTTGTAATTGGAATTGAAATTGAATTGAATTGAAACTTTATTTTTATCCTGTCCTTTTTCCAAACTGGAACTCAGGGCGGCTTACAAATAGAAATACATGTAGTTAAAAACATAGAAAAACATACAATTAA
The DNA here is from genome assembly GCF_030035675.1 of Rhineura floridana. Classification (NCBI taxonomy): domain Eukaryota; kingdom Metazoa; phylum Chordata; class Lepidosauria; order Squamata; family Rhineuridae; genus Rhineura; species Rhineura floridana. Next base: position 10,958,545 of record NC_084492.1, on the reverse strand, counting down.
AATACAATTAAACTATGCACAACCTTAAAACCGTAAAAGGCACTTAAAAATCTAAAAACAATTTAAAATAATACAAATAATAATATAAAACAATAAAACAAGCCTTGTAAAGCCCAATCCTAAACACCTTCTATCCCAAAAGCCTGTCGGAATAAAAAAGTCTTTACTTGCCGACGGAAGGATGGCAAGGAGGGGGCCATTTGTGCCTCCCTAGGAAGGGAGTTCCAGAACCTAGGAGCAGCCACCGAGAAGGCCCTATCTCACGTCTCCACCAATCGCACTCGCGAGGGTGTTGGGACTGACAGAAGGGCCTCTCCTGAAGATCTCAGCATCCGGGCAGGCTCGTATAGGGAGATACAGTCTGACAAATAGCCTGGAACTGGGCCGTATAGCCTGGAATGCGCTGTCCTAGATGCCAGATTATTATAGATTATTTTTAATTGTATTTTTTCGGACGCGCTGCAGACCACCCGAATGAAGCTGTCGGACCACCAGTGGTCCACGGACTGCAGTTTGGGAACCCCTTACATAGGCAATACTGAGCTAGACTTAGCAAGTGTCACACTTGGTATAAGGCATAAGAGCATAAGAAGAGCCTGCTGGATCAGGCCAGTGGCCCATCTAATCCAGCATCCTGTTCTCTCAGTGGCCAGCCCATAGGAAACCCCCATGCAGGACCTGAGCACAAAGGCAACTTCATAACAGTTCTTGGCTTTGTCTTGGAGGCTCTGCACTGTGGTCCTCCAGCATCTCCCTGCTCTAGATCTACATTCCTTCATGAGACCACCTTGAACCAATTTCATGTCTCCTGCTTGCTTATGACAACCCCTCCCATTCTCCCTCATACCCTTTGAACACCTACAGAATACTGCCACCCCTCCAGTGGCGGTTGCTGGCTCCATGTGAGCAGGGCGGTGGAATCCGTCCTGGGTTTTAGTCCAAACTTTCAAGGAGCTGCCAGCACCTTGGACAGCTCACTGAAAGTTCAGACTAAAACCAGAGTGGATTCCACTGTCCCGCTTACATAGGGCCACCAGCTGCCACTGCACCTCTCTCTAACTCAGGGGAACAGGAAGCAGCCTTATACTGAATCAAACTGTGGGTCCAGTGGCCCTCCAGGATTTCAGACTGTAGCTTAGTGGGTAAAAGACATGCTTTGCATGCAAAAGGTCCCAGGCACAAGGGATGTCCCCTCTCTGAAACCCCGGAAAGATGCTGCCAGCCAGTGCAGGCAGTTCTGAGCTAGATGGCCCCATGGTCAGACTCAAGATAAAGTAGTTCCTTATGTTCCTTCCTTTACTCTTAAATTTGGGTCTTCCTTTTGTTTGGCCAACGCAAAATGCTACAGATGAGTCTAGTTAGCTTGCCTTGACCAGCTGCTTTTTAACAGCGATGAACTGGGATGAGTTGTCCTCTGAGAATAGTTGATCTGCATGGCTGTGCTTAAACAGATAAAGAAAAAAGAAGTCAGTAACAGCAATAGGACCAGGGCTTTGGAGACCAACCTCAGTATCTCCCTTGGCCCTCATTAAGTCATCTCTGTGCTTGTCAAATTCTCCTCTTTGCCATTTGGACAAGTGGGTTTCTTCCTCTCCGAAGGGCTCATTTGCTCAAACAGTCTGGACAACTTAGTAATTCTCACACTGCTTTGGATGTTCCTGGAGGCGAAGGCATAAAGGAGAGGGTTGATGCAGCTGCTAATAAAGGCCACCGAGCCTACAATGTAGACCCCAATGGCTGAAATCTTCCTCAGGGCTTCAGACATCTCCGGATACGAATCCTCAATCAGGGCAGAAGCGACACTTATCAGGTTAAAGACATGATGGGGCAGCCAGCAGAGACAAAAGGCCACCACTATCGAAGTGATCAGCCTCGCAGAGCGTCGCTTCAACGGACAAGTCATTTGGCCAATTCTTTTGCCAACACAGATGTAGCAGACGGAGATGAAGGCAAAGGGCATGATGAAGCCCACAAGAGTCTCCAGCAAGCAACAGGCAACCTCCTGAGCGCGACCATTGGGGTATATGCGAGCTGTGCACTGGAGACCCACTTCCGTATCGTCAGTCTCCTGAAACGGGATGATGATAGCTCCGAAGGCAATGGCGAGAATCCATATGGCAGAGACCACCACGTTGCTGGCCATCTTGTACTTCCAGTGTTGAACAGCAAAGGGGTAAAAGACAGCCATGAACCGCTCAAAGCTCAGGGCCATGACCAGGAAGATGCTTGCGTACATGCTGCTGTAGATGACGAATGCCAGGGCTTTGCAAGCCTCGAGCTCAAAGGGCCAGGCGTTGGCAAAGGAATAAATCCAGATTGGCAAGGTGATGAGAACCAGGAGGTCAGCGATAGCCAGGTGGAGGATCAGCACGACCGTCGGAGGCCTTTGGGTCATCCTGCCACAAATAGTCCAAATGACAAAAGAGTTGCCAGGGACCCCAGTGATAAATGACAAGCTCAGTACTGTGCAGACCAAAGACCTTGCAATGGACAAAGACAGATGTTCATTGCTTTCTTCAGAGAGACCCATTTCGATCTGGGCTGCTGCTGTGCTTTTGCCAGCGGTTATAGTTTTTAAGTTCTGCAGCACACTCACGCTTCTCCAGCAGAGCCCGCCCTAAGGTAGTCCTCATCAGACTGGAAGATAACTTGGCCACAAAAGAAAGCTTGTGCCTAGACTGCTAATATAGATAATAGTTTCACATCCTATTTTTTTTCTGCTGAGACAAGTGTTTCCACTACTTGAGAAACAGTACATGTAAAAGCAAAACCCACCAAAATAAATCGCTGCTGTAGTGAAAAAGAAGTGGAGGCATGGTCTGATTTGCTTGCATCTCTTAAGGATTTAGGCACACACTTGTTTTCTTTTGGACAGATCGCCAAACCAGACTTGATGCAGGAGATTTGTGATGACATAACAGGCCCTCCTCCAGGTGCCTACTCATCAGCTGATGATACCATACTACTAGCAGAAACCAGTAATGATTTGAAACGAATGCTGATGAAAGTTAAAGAGGAAAGCACAAAAGAAGGACTACAGCTGAATGTCAAAAAGACTAAAGTAATGACAACAGAAGATTTATGTAACTTTAAAGTTGACAATGAGGACATTGAACTTGTCAAGGATTATCAATACCTCGGCACAGTCATTAACCAAAATGCAGACCATAGGCAAGAAATCAGAAGAAGGCTACGACTGGGTAGGGCAGCTGTGAGAGAACTAGAAAAGGTCCTCAAATGCAAAGTTGTATCACTGAACACCAAAGTCAGGATCATTCAGACCGTGGTATTTCCAATCTCTATGTATGGATGTGAAAGTTGGACAGTGAAAAAAGCTGATAAGAGAAAAATCAACTCATTTGAAATGTGGTGTTGGAGGAGAGCTTTGCGGATACCATGGACTGCGAAAAAGACAAATAATTGGGTGTTAGAACAAATCAAACCAGAACTGTCACTAGAAGCTAAAATGATGAAACTGAGGTTATCATACTTTGGACACATCATGAGAAGACATGATTCACTAGAAAAGACAATAATGCTGGGGGAAAAAGAAGGGAGTAGAAAAAGAGGAAGGCCAAACAAGAGGTGGATTGATTCCATAATGGGAAGCCACAGACCTGAACTTACAAGATCTGAACAGGGTGGTTCACGACAGATAATAATAATAATAATAAAAATAAAATTTTATTTGTGAGTCGCCTATCTGGCCGAATTAACAGCCACTCTAGGCGACGTACATTTCCAATAAAATACAATGTAAAACCAATAAAAACATACTCAACCATTAAAAACACCACCCTTTCAAGTGGTCAGCAACATAAAAACCTAACCCTCCCCAGAAGTGCCATAGGCCTGTCTGAACAGCCAGGTTTTTAAGGCTCGGCGAAAGCCTATCAAGGAGGGGGCATGGCGGAGATCGAAAGGAAGGGAGTTCCAGAGGGTGGGAGCCACAATTGAAAATGCCCTTTCTCTGGTTCGCACCAGCCTAGCTTTTTCAACTGGGGGAATCGAGAGAAGGTCTTGTGTGGCTGATCTTGTTAGGCGGCCTAATTGGTGATGCTGGAGGCGCTCCTTAAGATAAACTGGGCCGAAACTGTATAGGGCTTTAAAGGTCAGTACCAGCACCTTGAATTGGGCCCGGTAAACAACTGGTAACCAGTGTAGATCTATTAACACTGGTGTGATGTGATCACGGCGACGACAGTTCCCAATTAAACGAGCCGCCACATTCTGTATCAGCTGTAATTTCCGGATCGTCTTCAAGGGCAGCCCCACGTAGAGAGCATTACAGTAGTCTAAGCGAGAGGAGACCAGGGCATGTACCACTCGTGGGAGCAGGTGGACAGGAAGGTAGGGCCGCAGCTTCCGTATCAGATGAAGTTGATACCAAGCTGCCTGGCTCACTGCCAAAACCTGGGCCTCCATGGACAGTTGGGAGTCGAGAATGACCCCGAGGCTGCGGACCTGGTCTTTCAGGGGTAATTTTACTCCACTAAGTACCAGGTCTATATCTCCCAACTTATTCTTATCTCCGACGAGCAATACCTCGGTCTTGTCAGGGTTTAGTTTCAGCCTATTCCTTCCCATCCATTCACTAACGGATTCCAGGCACTTGGACATGGTATCTACAGCCAACCTTGGTGAGGACTTAAACGAGAGATAGAGCTGAGTGTCATCCGCATATTGGTGACACTGCAGCCCAACTCTCCTGATGATGGCCCCCAGCGGTTTTACATAGATGTTGAATAGCATGGGGGAGAGGATAGAACCTCGCCATAAGTCATAACCGACCTGAAGGCACATAACAACAACAACAATCCCGATCCACCCTTTTTTTGTTCCTGCTTGCTTTGGCAGTTGCCGATTCAATCCACTGTTGTTATTTTGGTTGGAAAAAAAAAGTTGTGTGATTTTTAATGTAAATGCCTACGTAAATTATCACGGTCTTCCATGTGATTTATTTTTTCCTATTTATCACACCTACACACTGTTATGAATGCGTCAACTTAGAGGAAATGACAAAGATAATAACATAAAATTGGGGAAAATATTGAAAATAAATCTGTGCCGATTACAGCCATGGCCAGCAGCAAGAAATCAGTGCCAGTCCAAAAAGATAGCCAACTGTGGAATTCAGTTGGAATCTCGTACTAAGTCCAATTTAGTGGATATTCTCCCCTATCCCTAATACAGTAACATTATTAAAATCCAGAGCTTGGAAAAGTTACTTTTTTGAACTACAATTCCCATCATCCCAATCCAGTGGCCATGCAGGCTGGGGCTGATGGGAGTCATAGTTCAAAAAAGTAACTTTTCCAAGCTCTGTTAAAATCACAATGGAACAATAAAGCAACAGCATATGCAAATATAATTGGAAGTGTTGGGATGCAACTCAGCTTGCAGTGGGTTTGCATGAGGTTAGAGTTGGTAGAGAGGGAAACCTCCAAGCTTCCTAGACTGTCTTTCTGAACCTATGCTGACATTGCTTCAGGTGCTAGGCTGATACTCTTAGGGGTGCTGCCCTCATTTTTTTGCTCCTCTATTCTTTGTTGTGCCAACCTACCTTGGGAGAGGAGACATCTTTCCTTTGTCTCTTTCTCTGCAGAAATCAAAGGAGCAAACGTGGCTCTCTTGCATCTCCAACTTAGTTTGCTAGAACTAGGAGCTCTCTTCCATCCAAGTTTGCATTTCCTGTCATAAATTAAGCTTTCTTATTTTCCATGAAAAAGTCTCTGTGTGACTACGGTGAAACCCAAGGGAAATCTGTTCATACAGCATTTAAAGATACAGCCACCTTCAAAGCTGGTAGCTCAACTCTGCTCAGGTTAATTCAGCAGATGTAAACAATGCAACAGCAGCATATGCAAGCCACCATAGTGTGACCAGGTGGCCTTTGTGCCTGCTCTCCCTGCTTATGGTTCTTTATCTTGAAACCAGAGGTGGACCAGGCAGCTCTTCAAATAGGGGATGCCTTTAAATAGAGGACTGTCTTCTGAGAGCCACTCAAGTATACAATTGTCCTCTTGTAAGACACACAGCTGGCCACCCTACAAGTACAGATGGGAGGGGCATTGGATCAGAGCAGTGACACTGCAGGAGGGGGTGCTTAAGCCCTCACCCCATGCCATTTTCCCAGTCAAAAATACCTTCCTTCAGGTGCTATATCAGCCCCACTGAATAAATAAATACAGGATTTCCCACATTAGATTCTCTTTGGACCCTTTTGTGGGGACCAAACTATATTTGTCCATGATGTACATGCACTCATTTTTTGTTCCACTGTCATCCCCAGTCAAACACGATGTACAGGTTTTCAAAGTGCCAGAAGAACCTGCGGAAGCTGTTCAACCTGAGATGACAAGTAGACAGGAAAAAATAATAATGCAGGAGTGAGAAATATTTTTCAGGCCAAGGGCCACATTCCTTCCTGGTCAAACCTCTGAGGGTCATAGGCCTGTGGTGGGCAGGGCCAGAGAGGCAAAAGTGGGTGGAACAACATATGTTGGCCCCTGTGAGAACAAGAGGCAAAATTGGACCCAGCCAAGAATATAAATATGACCTTTGCACAATAGGCTAGTTTGTACACACATTCACACACCCCTGTCTCCTCCATCCAGGCAATCAAGAAGCATTGTCAGAATTCAAGGTCATATTCAGGCCAAGTGCAATGAGTGGGGTGGACCCCCAACACAATAGGGCTGGTTTACCATATTTTGAAGCAAGCAAAGCAATGCACATTACCATTCAAAGAGTCCCCCCCACCATCTCCATAAGACCATTAAGCCCAGAGACTAAAATTACCTAATAGCACCCCTGGTTTCTATGGGACAATGGGGTGGAAGGTGAACTTCACAAATGATCCCATTCATTAACCCCTGGATCGGGATAGCGTAACCACAGTGGTCCATGCATTGGTAACCTCAAGGCTGGATTATTTATTTATTTATTTATTTATCCATCCATCCATCCATCCATCCATCCATCCCGCCTTCCTACCAGGAGGAACCCAGCGTGGCAAACAAAAGCACTAAAAACACTTTTAAACCATCATAAAAACAGAGTTTAAAATTATTAAAACAAAAATCTTTAAAAACATTTTTTTAAAAAAGCTTAAAGGTAAAGGTGTCCCCGCACTTGTAGTGCAAGTCGTTTCCGACTCTTAGGGTGACAAGACGTTTACTAGGCAGACCGTATATATGGGGTGGGATTGCCAGTTCCATCCCCGGCCTTTCTTTACCCCCCAGTATATGCCGGGTACTCATTGTACCAACCACGGATGGATGGAAGGCTGAGTGGACCTCGACCCCTTTTTACCGGAGATTCGACTTCCTCCTTCCTTTGGAATCAAACTCTGGCCATGAGCAGAGCTTCGGCTGCGTTACCACCACTTACCACTCTGCGCCACGGAGGGTCTTACTAAAAAAAAAAAAAGGTTAGAAAACATCTATTTTTTAAAAAAGGTTTAAGAACATATTAAAAAGCAATTCCAACGCAGACGCAGAGGTTGACCTGGATTGCAGAATGCAGTGACTGATTGAGGGGGAAACTCAGGGCCAGCCCCAGACATGCTGGGGCCCTTGGGCACAAGCCTGCCCTGGGCCCTGGCGTTCTGCTTCCATGATTCACAGCAGGATTGCTGCCACGGATCGCAAGGTTGAGCAAGGGAATGGCAGGGGCTCCGGAGCTCTCGCAGTGCGATCCGTGGCAGCGATCCTTCTGCAAATCGTGGAAGGGGAGTGGAGGGGCCTCTCAGGGGCCGTGTAGCCTCAGAGGCCCTCAGCCAGGGCTCCACCTGGCTGCCCTTTGGAGCTGGCCCTGGGGAAAATAGCTGCCATTTATTATTATTATTATTATTATTATTATTATTATTATTATTATTATTATTATATCCTGCCCTTTCTCACTGAAGGAGCCCAGAGTGGCATACTTGAGACAAAACACCAAAAACGTATTTAAACATCTTAAAAACAAAACATCCAAAAAATCTCAAAAATAAAACATTTTAAAAACATTTTTTTAAACAAAAAAATTATTTAAAAACATCCCCAAAAGCAACTCCAACACACTGGGATAAAGTCTCCACTTAAAAGGCTTTTTGAAAAAGGAAGGTCTTCAGTAGGCCTCAAAAGATGAGAGATATCTAATATTTAAGGGGAGGGAATTCCAAAGGTATATAACAGCTTGTTTGCAGGATTTGCACTGGCTGTCACTCTGCTGTTGGGTCAAGTTCTAGCTTTTGGTATTATCATACAAGGTCCTGTACAGCTCAGGACTAGGTTACTTGAGAGACTGCTTTATCCCTTCTATACTTGGTAGGTCACTTCTTTCTGCAGGCAAGCTTCTTCTTAAAGTCCCAAAAACGTCAGAAGTCCACTCCACAATAACTCAGAGCAGGGCTTTCAATGCGGCTGCCCCCGTTCTGTGGAACAGCATCCCTGCTGAGATACAACAGGCGCCCGCTATCTGTACTTGATGGAAACAATATGGAGATATTTTTGTTTCAATAGGGCTTTCCAGCTGGATGAAACGGTGTTGATTTTGCATTGTTCTTTAAACCTGTCTCAAGTTGTAAAAGGTGATTGATTGACTGATTGATTGATCGATGAACCTAAGTTAATGAACCTAAGGTGGTGATGTCAATTCATTTCAACAGGTCTACTCTGAATAGGATTTGTATTGAACACCACCCCATGGCTACAATGCCAACCTATTTTTTTGTACAGTTTCTTTTGTGTGTTCTCTGTTGTTCCTCATCCCTCTCACCCCCTGCTTTGTGTAACATCATGCCTGATGAAGTTCTGAAGAACTCGGAAGCTTCCCGCACTTTGGTGACATATTGGTTGGACCCAATAAAGATATTAACTGACTGTAGATTTTGGGAGTTTATTATCAGCTGAACAGCTGTATACTTCCACCTAGTGGCTAAATCTGAACCTAGCAGCTGCCCTTAAAATTGATAATTAACCGTGCAACCTCTGAGTGTCAAGCCTTTTTCTGTTTATGGGCAAGACTCTAATCAGCCAAAAAGCTCTTTTGATAAATCAGTTTATTTTTATAATTTTGGATTGTTGTCACCTCTGTTTGGGCTTTAGGAGCATCAACAAAATGTTGCAGCATGGAGTGCTGCTGCCCAGGATTCCAGACACTCCATTTTATTCCTCTTCCCATGTTTTGTGTCAACCCCCCCAACAGTCAGTCAGTGTTCTGTGGCCAGTGAGTGTGATCACTCCTCTTTAGGCTTTTTGGGGGGGAGTCTCTCTAAGGATACAAGTGGTAGAACTAGGTGTCCATTTTGACATACAACTGTTACTTAAAAATGCCTTGGTAAGGACTGTGAAATGCATTGCCAGGTCTGCATCCATCTGGGTAAGATTTCCTAAGACAACAGCATGTTGTGGCAGGCCTAGGTGTGCCTGTTGCATAAGCACTGCTCTTGCACAAAAATAGCACTAAGTGGGGGGGAGAGGAAACGACACACACACACACTGAGGATTCACCATTGGGACAGGCCCTACAAATTTGGGGGGGGGGCTACCCCAGACAGCTGATGCTGGGGAAGGGGGGTGGTCAGTGGCAGCAGCCGTGCCCCAGCTAATTCTCACAAGTCCCTGGCTATTCCCATCCTCTGGAGTTGGTGCCTTCCCAGGGATGCTTTCTTACTGCTGGCTCAGGCTTGCTGGCTATCTCGCCTAGGCGCCTTCTCCCAATATGTCACAGAGACAGCATTGTTAGGAAAGGTCCTTGAGGATAGGGTGGCATGCGTCCTCCTTTACAGAGGACAACCCAGTTTGAGGAAGTCCTCAGCTGGAAGGGCTGTCTGGTCCAAATCCAGTTTAAAGGCAAGGAACCCCCAGGAAGGGAGAGCGGGAGGAACCTTGACGTTGCCCATCAGCACCAGGACAGCAGATTGAGCAGGCAACGCAGATCGTCGCTGCAGTAGTGTAGTGGCAAATTCTGAAGTGCAGGGTCCTTTCGTATTAGTCATAGCCAGTGTGGCATAGTGGTTAAGGTGTTGGACTACGACCTGGGAGACCAGGGTTCAAATCCCCACACAGCCATGAAGCTCACTGGGTGACCTTGGGCCAGTCACTGCCTCTCAGCCTCATGAAAACCCTATTTGTAGGGTCGCCATAAGTCGGAATTGACTTGAAGGCAGTACATTTACTTTTTATGCCCTTCCCTCCTTTTTTTGCTGCTAGGTTGAGAATGAGACCCTTGTTAATGCCTTCTCCCACAACAACAGACACCCTTAGGAGCCAATAAGCATGGAAGCTACAATAACTATGTTGGCTACTGAGAAGTGGCTCAATAGCTGACTCACCTCAGTGGCTAACACACCTCCTTCCACTCTGATTGGCTCCAATCAGTAGGAAAGGGCAAGGAAGCTTGTTAGAAGATTCTTCTCAGTGGCTAGCATACTCCCCTTTCATGCTGATTGGTTCCTGGGATGATGATGACATAGGGACCCTGTTGAGACCCTCCGCCCAAAAAAGTAAGGGATCTAAGATCCCAAAAGACCCTGGACGACTACACCCCTGCTTCATAGTCTTCCCCGCCATAGCAAGATGTACTGCATTTCTATCTAAACTATAGTAATTATTTTTTAAAATTGCATATATCAGTATATGCAAATGTTATGCAAATGTTTTGTCCTTTTCTTTGGCAATATGTATGTGATGGGCAGCATCTTGCTTGGTAAGCCAGATGTTTTGTGGGCCTAATGTTTCGCCAGTTCTTCTGCATTTGCTCAGAAGATGCTGCTAATGCATCTTGGGACCCTGGAAGCCTCCTGCTGCAATAATGCAGTCATTTCCAGCAAGCTATCATGACACAGACCTCCAGGGGCCATTGAACTTAGAAATGAACTTAAAATCAATCTGAGAGATGCATATGGAGCATCGTGCACGGTGTACATTAGCCAGTGATGGTTTGTCTTCATTCCATTGTATTTTGAGTGTGGCTAGATTGCAACTGTTGGCAAACTGCCATGTTTTAAGCAAGACCAGAAATGTTCTGGAACAGGATCTCAGAAATGCTTGGAAAGAGAAGAAGTGGGGTGGCCCTCAGGGCAGGACATCCAGAGCTCCACTCAGCAGAACGAGCAGGAGGGTCTCCCCATGCAGGAGGGCTAGCTGGCCACTTTTCAAAGCACGTGAAGGGCTGTAACTCAGTAGCAGAGCAGTTGTGTTGCATGCAGAAGCTCCCAGGTTGACCTCCTAGGTAGGGCAGGTAAAGGCTCCTATTTGAAACCCTGGAAAGCACTGCCAGTGTAGACAATAGTGAGCACTAGATGGGACGATGCCCTGACTTGGGGAGCATCAGCCCTGCACCTACTTCTCGCGAAAGCTGACTAGTGCGGAAAGAAATTACAACTTGCAGAAAGAAATTACACTGTCTGGGAAAAGGAGCCATCTGTGATGCGTTTAAGACCTGGTGGCACATCTTGGAAGGGGCTCGACACGAGATGGAGGTCCGCAGTGATCATCAGAATCTAGAGAGTCTTCAGATGGCCCTCAAGTTGAACCAACGGCAGGGGCAGTGGGTGCAGTTTTTCGCTAGGTTCCAGTGCCATATTAACTACATACCGCAGGTGCAAAACTGCCAGGCTGACGCCTGTCCCACAGGCCAGAATACAATGAAGCCCGATCTCTGTCCCTGCTACATCACATCATACCCCCAAAAAGTTGGTAGCAACAGCTTGCTCCAGTTCATGGTTTGAGGAACTGTGCCATGCACAAGAGCAAGACCCTTTCGCCCAAGAGAGGGTGTGGGAGTTGGAGCACCCACCACAGGACTGCATGCCAGGATTCTCTCAGAGAGGGGGGGTTGCTCTACCACTACAAAGCTCTGTATGTGTCTCCAGGAGAGACCTGGGCAAAGGTTCTTCGGCAATGCCACGACTCCCCAACAGCAGGGCACTTTGGAGCGTTGAAAACTTTACAACCAGTCACGCGGGACTTCTGGTGGCCAAGAGTAAAGGATGATGTTGAAAGGTATGTCCAGTCCTGCCCTACATGCATGAGGTCTAAGCACGCCGCAGGGCAACCTGCGGGGTTGCTAGAGCCGTTCCCCACACCTGAGGGTCTGTGGCAAATGGTGACCTTGAATTTTATCACCGACTTACCCACCTCCCAGGGGAAGACTACTATTCTGGAGATCATGGATGCCTTCAGTAAAATGGCTCATTTCATCCCTTGCGTCGGCATGCCAACAGCCAAAATAACCACCCAGTTATTCGTTTAGCACGTTTCCTGGCTGCATGGTCTCCCTACCAGTTTGGTCTTGGACTGGGGACACCAGTTCACAGCCTGATTCTGGCGGACCCTGTGGCAGCTATTACAGATCAAGCTAAGGTTGTCATCCTGTCATCAAACAGAAAGTGAATGCCACCCTAGAACAATACCTACGTTGCTATGTCAACTACCAGCAGGATAATTGGGTGTCTTTGCTACCCCTGGCTGAGTTTGCCTATAACAACTCTGCCCATGCATCTACCCAACAGACACCATTTTTTTTTGCCAATTTTGGCTATCACCTGCACACATTTCCCACCCACAACTCCAATCTGGCTGTCCCCACAGCAGCAGAGTTTGTGCAAGAGTTGCAGGCGATGCAGCAGCTGTTACAGGAACAACTAGCAAGAGCAAAAGCCAATTACAAGAAAGTAGTGGACCAACACCATCAGACTGGTCCCGAGACATAGGTGGGCGATAAAGTGTGGCTCTCAATGCGTTACTTGCCGACATGAGTACCCTGCCATAAGGTGAAGACTCGGAGGGTGGGATCCTTTTAAGTAGAGGCACAGAACAACCAAGTTGCCTTCCCTCTACCCTTGCCCTCTTCCATGAAAATCCACCCAGTGGTTTTATTGCTCACCCTGGAGAAGCCACTGGAGCCCAATCGGGCACCTGACACCCCACCACCACCAATCATTGTTGATGGACAAGAGGAGTACGAGGTGGAGCAGATCCTTGACTCGCGCCGGCAGAGGGAAGCTACAGTATCTAATCCACTGGCATGGATGCAAGCCAGAAGAAAGATCCTGGGAGGCAACTACAGATGTTCACGCATCGGAATTGGTGAGAGAGTTCCATGAAGCTTACCCAGATAAACGCAAGCCCCCAAGGTGGGGAATCGGCATGGAGGGAGGGATGATGTCATGAGCCCTGCCAAGTGGGGGTGGATGGGCAGGGGCGAGTCGGAGGAAGAGGATGTGGACTGGGATGAATCACTTGGGGAGGGGCAAGCAGTAGAGCGGATGTAGAGGGCACCCCGACCCATCTTTGACACCACAGCCCCCGCAACTCCAGGGCCCCCTGCAGAAGCTCAACCTGACCCATCAGATGCTTCCCAGCCAGGCGCACCTCCACTTCCCATACCTGAACTGACAGTTAGCAGCTCGCCTCCGTAATGGAGGGGGAAGGTGAGAGACCGGCCGAGGCTCCTCCTTCGCCCCACACTCAAAGACGCTTGGGGTGGGAAGTTCAACAGACCAAGCTAAGGAGAAGGCTTTGTTTGCGCGCACGTTCCCCACCTACTTAAGCAGAGCCAGGAAGGGAAAACAGTTGCTGAGTCAACGTCTTGGAGTCATGAAGTTATGCTTAGCTAGTGCTAGAGAGATGTTGAGTTCCTAGAAAGAGTAGCTAGTTTCATGAGGCTCTCTGCACTGCAGCTGTCTATTACTGAAATAAAGAGAAAACACCACTGTCGAGTCTGAGTCTGGGTCTCAGACAAGGACAGGCCGTCTGTATCCAGGACAGGTTCAGCCTCTGACATTGAGGCTGAACAGCCCCTGAGCCCAAGGGAGAGGTGTTGCCTCAGACACCAAATGGAGACCTGGCCCATCCAGTAGAATGCCTGACTACAGGCCTGGACTCCTTGAGAGTAAAGGCAGAGCTTGGAGGATTACTTTTAAAAAGGAATGATTACAATTACTGTTACATGGCCCCAAAAAGGAATTACCATTACACTTACAATTGTTCTGAAAGAAATTGAGATACTTTACCATTACTGAAAAGTAATTGCTGCAATTACACTTAAGTTACTTTTATAAAATACTAGAGCACCTAGAAGGTGCTGGCCATGGCTGCTGCACACCTAAGTCACCTAAAACAATATTAAATATAAACACACACACAGGGGGTAGTAGAATAATTCTTTTTATCCATATGATAGCAATGGTGGTCTCTCCGCTGGTAAGGGAGGCAGGGAGGGAAGCAGAGGCCACCACTCAGATCGTTGCACATCAAACCAAGTGCAACCCCCCCACACACACACTCAGCCAGCAAGCATGATCTCTCTCACTTAACCACCTCCCAGACTTTGCCCAGACACTAGCTAAAGTAAAGGACACCCACCCAAGCAAACATTTTCCCCTGAGATGCAAACAAAACACTGCAAATGCAGCAAAGTAGCCAGGAAGGGCAGCAGAGACCGCTTTGTGTGCCAAGTGCAAACACAGTGTTCACACACACACACACGTTGTCATCTTTCACCTGCCCAGTTCTTTAACTTCACTCTGCTGCTGCCTCCTTCTCCTCCTTTATTCATGTTCTTACCCTCTGGCTCCTTTCTCCCTCCACTCCATTCTTCTCCACCACTGTCCGTTTTTTAAAACAATTGTTTTCTCCACCCCATCCCGTCTAGCTCTCCACCTCCTTCCTCATTGTCTCCTACCCATCCATAGAACACGAGGGAAGAGCGGTGCTGTGCAGAAGCCCAGTTTGAGGCACATGATTTTCATCCACAAATCAGAGGAGCAGAAGACTTCCTCTGTTCTCTCCCCCCCCCCAGTTATGCCTGAAGGTAATAATAATGGAAACATTACAATTACTTCTTCTTCATCATCATCACTGTTTATTTGTATGCCACCTTTCCATAGCAATCTAAGCTCAAGGCAGCTCACAACATGAAAAAAAGTTACACAGTTCACTGTTAGAAAATAAATTCAAAAAGTTAACAAAAACATTGTAAGAAACATACAATAAATTGACACACCCTTATAATTCCTGTTAAGATCCAACAACAAAATACAGAAGCATAATCCCAATAACAGCAAGACAAAAAACTGACCAGCAGAATTAAATTTTTACCCAAACAGAAGTCCCTAAACAACACCCCACAATCAAAGCAGTCTCTGGCATTTTCAGGTAAAAAAGGTAAAGGTGTCCCCGCACTTGTAGTGCGAGTCGTTTCCGACTCTTAGGGTGACGTCTTGCGACGGTTACTAGGCAGACCGTATATAGGGGGTGGGATTGCCAGTTCCTTCCCCGGCCTTTCTTTACCCCCCAGCATATGCCGGGTACTCATTTTACCGACCACGGATGGATGGAAGGCTGAGTGGACCTCGACCCCTTTTACTGGAGATTCGACTTCCTCCTTTCGTTGGAATCGAACTCCAGCCGTGAGCAGAGCTTCGACTGTGTTACCGCTGCATACCACTCTGCGCCACGGAGGATCTTTCAGGTAGTGATACCTTTTATAACTGCAGTCAGTCAGGCCCCACCCTTCCAGGCCAGGTGGAAAGAGGCCAGCAAGCAGGTAGAGTATCTTACAGTCAAGGTGGTCTCTCAAAAGTAATAAAATTATTCCTCGTTCTATTACAATCAAAATGTAAAGGAATTACCCACTCGTTCCTCAAAAAAGTAACGTCCAAGTCCAAAAATATTTATTGTACTAGCCAAAGGCCATGACAAATACCTTAAAATACAATAAAATGTAAAAACATGAAATATAAAACATACAGATATATATAAAATATACAAAGAACAGGTTGTTGTGACCTATATTATAAAAATTTCAGACTTAGGGTCGGCTAGCACAATTTAAAGATCAGAATCTCCCCAGCAGTTTATTGCTATTTTATCTAGTTCTTTCTTGGTCTAAATTTTGGTCTTTATTATATAGGTTTTCCAATAGAGGGTTACTATTCGAGTTGAAAAGACTACAAAAAAAGTCCTATCAAGGGCATAGCAACTCTCCATCATGGGTATCAAAGAGAGAAAGAGAAAGACTGCCTAAAAACAGCACCTGGAAAAGCAGGGGATGGAAGAATTTGAGAAATAAGATCCCTCCGTTCGTCACATATCCGAATAATATCAGGTTGTATACCTACAGAAAAGAAAATCAGAAAAATCATTATATGTCTATTACCCAAGACAAATATTGGCCCAAGGATAGTAACAGAAGGTTTAATGATCAGCTTCCTAACACTTTTTCAGTCAACTACAATTGACTAGATACAAAGCACAAAGGGCTGAATATAATCTCTTGGAATGTGGTGGGATGGGAAAATAAAATGGCAGATAAAGAACTTATTGAAATGTTTCAACAATATGATATAGTCTGCCTGCAAGAGACCTGGACTTACGAATCTAACCCCCCTCTTTTACTGGGTTATAAAACATGTAGCCAGCCAGCTATAAAGAAATCTAAGAGGAGTCGAGGTAGTGGAGGCCTGGTGCTCTTCATATCTTTGGAATTAGCAGGAGAATCTCAATTGGCCAACTTTGGACTACAGAACAACGACCTTCTGTCACTACAACTAAAAACAGAGACAGGAGATCCCTTTTTTTGCATAAATACCTATTTTCCATCTACTAACTGCCTGTTAATAGCCCCTAAGATATGGAAAGAAAAAAGTAATGAATTACACATAATTGGGTTTTTTGTAACTAATTACTTTCAAGCGCTGAGTAAAGGTCTGGCTGCAGGTAAACAATGGGAGTCAGCTGAGGTTTGGGGTGTGGTTCAGCAGCTCCAGCATAAAAAACCTCAATGCTAGGCTGGAAGAATGTCTGTCCTCAAGCTCTGTACTTGATCCATGTAAAAGACTGCCTGTGGACCCTGGACCTGTCCCTTGCCTATGTTGCTCACAGAGTGCTTGGCTTCTGACCCCGATTCTTGTCTGACCTCCTTGGCTTTGAGGTAGTCTCTGGCTTCAGACTGACGCTGTGGATGCTGCTCTTGTGCTGCCCTCACTTGTGTTTCTGCTGCGGAGTCGCTCATCTCCTTAAAGAGCCTGGTGAGCATCTTATGCAAAAGACCTCCCAAGAATTGGAGCTGGCACAGATCCTGCTTTGTCCCGATTGACCAGCCTTTGCCAACTTGGTACCATCCGCATGGTTTGGACCACAGCTCCCAGCCACCTTATCCAGCATGAACTTGCCTCCCCTCTTAAGTGACATTCTCTTCCTCCCTGTCTCTCCTCTTAGATTGTAAACCTGCAGGCAGGGTCTCTGTATCATGTACCCACTTCAGATAATACTTTCTCACACGTACACAAAGCCAGAACCAGATGCTAGGTTTACATAACCCTCCCAGAAAATCCACGAGATGCTGCCTGCCTCCCTCTTTTTCCAGACCCAGCTCCACTTTTTTTTTGGGGGGGGGACAGGGCACACTGCCCCTGGTGGACCTCCAGAGCCAACAGGCATGTTAAATTCTGGTCCAATGTTGGATCCCACAAAGAAAGAGGGAAGGCTGGACTTCAGATAGCTCCAAGTGAACAACATGCTCTGATAAAGGTTGGAAGCCAACTGAGTTTTTTAAAGCCTCTGTCTTCTAGAGACTACTTCCTCCGGTCTCCCTTGTAGTAGAGAACTTCAGAGCCTTAAAGGACCAACCCTCTGGCCTGCAGGTGAGCAGTCTTCCTCCTCCTCCATTCCAGAGCCTGCCTCCTGGGGTGCTCTCTGCCCGGTTGGACCAGTGATGTGAAGTGGGAGGTATCTGGTTCCTCCAAGGTCAGGGAAAGGTGCCTGTGGGGGTCCAGGCTTTGCCCCTGCAGGTCCTGCTGGTCTGGGAGGTTTCTTGGAGAAACGGCTTCAGATGCAATGGTCACCCTATCTTCAGCAGTCAGCTCTGCGCTGTGAACCTAACCCAGCTCCCTGTCTGGTGCTTCTGCAGTCTCGGACTCCGCATCCGGATCCTGGCTAGATCCGGACAAGGCCTCCCTGCAGCTTCTGCCAACACTTGGGCCCCCCAGTAGCAGTCCTCTCCTGGGTAGGTGAGCAAGCAGAGCCAAGGGCCTTTCCTCTGGCTGCAGGAGCAGCATTATTATGGGCTGGGAGCCAAGCAGCTGCCAAGCTTCCAGCCCATTGCAGTAGTGCCACTCAGTGGATGAGCGGCCAGCTTACTGGCAGCAGCACTGCCAGGGCGTCAGCATCCAAACTGCCAGGGGGCTAATGTGGCATCTGGGAAGGGCAGTGGGGATCCAAGGAAGGTGCCAGGCCCAATGGACCCTTACATTCTGCCTGTGGCAGAACCCCTTAATCCTCACTCCATGCTGACATTCGGCACAAGAACCCAACTGAGCGCATAGAGAAAGCTGGGAGCAGCTAGTGCTTCTGGCCTCCTTCTCTGCTGGCCTCTCTGGAGGCTCTGATGTGGGACAGTGGATCTGCAGTTTTATAGGAGCTCTAGGCTTTCTCCCTCCATCTATGTGTATTTGTGCAAATAAACTCCAAAGTGTGATCTAGAAGTGGCTTGGAAAATGTTGTGGGAAAGGTTTGCCTGCTACATTTCTGTGTCTTGCAGGTTGCTCTTTCAAGCACAGGTACAGGAGCATTTCCCCTCAAAATGTGTAGCAACGTTCAGCTACCGTCTCACAGTGGTTGCTCAACCGCATTGTTAGCTGTGCTCCATTTCCAGCATTTCCTAATTGTCCCATTTCATTTCCTGCCCAGGTAATGGCATTCTCTCTTGATGTGGAACACCGGCGCTGACTGCGCCCAAGGGTGTGAGCTTGGATGTTTCAACCACACCCTCCAGTTCTAGCTGGGTTCCCATTATTCCAGGGTGAGAGGGGAGTAACTGTAAATGGCCAGCTTCAGCATGATTCATAACTACCACAGAGCTGCAAACCTTTCTTACAGGCCTCATTCTCCTGTGCCTTGAACAGAGCCGTTATCGGCCACATTCACGCCCTACATTTATTCCACTGTTATTCCACTTTAAACGGTCATGGCTTCTCCCCAAGAATCTGGTGAAGGGTGCTGAGTGTTGTTACAGACTCCTCTTCTCCTCCGCACAATTTCCTGAGTGGTTTAACACTCAGTCCCTCTTCTCAGAGAACTCAGAATTGCAGCTCTGTGAGGGGAAAAGGGGTCTCCTAACAACTCTCAGCCCCCTTCACAAGCTACCCTTCCCAGGATTCTTTTGGGGAAGCCATGACTGCTTAAAGTGGAATAATACTGGAATAAATGTATTGTGTGGACATGGTCTGAATATATTTATTTATTTATATTTATTTATTAGGCTTGTATCCCACCCTTTCTCCCAGCAGGAGCCCAGAGAGCTTTAAAAATACTCTAAAACATCATAAAAATAGAACTTTAAAATATCTTACAAGATATCCTTTAAAACATATTAAAACAAAACATCTTAAAAAAATCTTTTTAAAAAAACCAGCTTTAAAAACATATTGAAAAGCAAGTCCAACACAGATTCTGACACATATTAGCACAGGGTTGGAGAACCTTTTTCCTCTGAGGACCACATTCCTTTCTGGGAAACCTTCTAGGGGCCACTTGCAAAAATGGAAGGAGCAATGAATGTAATTTTTTTTTTTACCTTTGTACTGTAGGGTAGTTTTGACGAGGGATGTGGTTCGCTGCCTGGTTCTGATCCGCTTGTATTCCGAAAGTCCGTCGTTCCATCCCGATCTGCCTTTTATTGTTCCCGCTTGCGTTTGTATTGGCCAAGTCGATCTGCTGTGGGGTTTTTTGGTGGTGAAAAAAAAATATGTAATTTTTAACATAAATGCTTATGTAAATCCATGGAAGTTAATGGATTATAGTGACTGTAATTACAAAGATAATTCGTACCATCGGGGGATTTTTTTTTAGAAAGCCATGCTGATTACAGCCCGCTGCAAGAAATCAGTGCCGGTCCAAAAACTGACAGCTGACTATTGGAGTCACTCAAAATCCAGTACTAAGTCCGTTTCAGTGGATATTCTCCCCCATCCCTAGTTTCGACACGAACACCCCTCCCTCTCCCCATCCTGGCAAGCAAGAGGCATTATCAGAGTTCAAGGCTCACCCCAGCCAGGGGAAAATACTCAAGGAGGATGCGAAGCAGGGCTGATGGGGAGTGCGTCCTGGGGAGAGGAGGGGGTGTCCTGGGGATCGTCCAGTGGGCTAAATACAGAGGATGTCTGACCATCCACACAGAAGAGGTGCATATCAGCAGTAGGGATGGAAAAGGTCTGTCCATTTCTGTTCTTCTGTTCCTCATTTTTCCAATCTTAAATTCAGTTCTCCGCATTTCTGCAGCAATTTGCATTTTTTTTAAATCTTAATGAAAATTTGTCAGCTGTTTAGGGCGGATTTCTCCTTTGCAGAAGTAAAAACGACCTTTAGGAAGAAAAACAACCTAAAAGGGGGGGATACTCCAAACCAGCCCAATGGAGATTAAGTGTGCTTAGTGGCTATGGAAAGCTGACTGTGATGGGGAAGGGTGGGGGGTGGAAATCCTGTAAAGGGAATTGCAACAGGATCACTCATTGCACGTTTTATTAAGTCCCATTTGTAGGTTTTCAAGAGACGTGAAGGGTGAGGAGCCATCAGTGATTGTCATTGATGCACACTGTGCCCTTGTTTCTTGGCTGAACTGGTTTAATTTATTTACAAGCATTTCTAAACAGCTTATTTTTTTTAATCCAAGTGTTGTACAAACAGTGCAAATCAATATAAAAACACTAAAACTATATCAGTAAAAACAGAGGAATCCACTGGTGCCGCGTCCAAACTTGTGGAGGAGGGAAAGCCTGCCTTAAAAAGATGCATTTTTACAAGATGTCTTATGTAAATCACTTTATTTACCAAGATTCATGTACCACTTAATCAAAAATAAACAGGTGTCGGGACTCGGGAGCGGTTCACATAAAATAGCATAAAATATTAATTTTTTAAAAAGCAATGAAAGCAGATTTTAGAAACAGACATAATAACATTGTCAAAATGGAGATAAAATGAACGGTTTAAAAAATGACTGCACAATACATTAAAAAAATTACATGTCTAGGTAGGCTTGTCTAAACAAAAAGGGATTAAGCTGGCGCTGAAAACAGTATAACGAAGACTCCTGTCTACTATTGATGGGCAGGGAGTTCCAAAGCATAA
Organism: Rhineura floridana; assembly: GCF_030035675.1. Classification (NCBI taxonomy): domain Eukaryota; kingdom Metazoa; phylum Chordata; class Lepidosauria; order Squamata; family Rhineuridae; genus Rhineura; species Rhineura floridana. Next base: position 10,937,423 of record NC_084492.1, on the reverse strand, counting down.
ATGCTGCCACATTAAAATATCAATTTCTTGCAAGCGTGGAACTATTCTTCATGTATGGCAGGTTTTGTAAGGTGCACATTTTTACAGTAAAAAATGATGAAGTGCTACCAATGACCTGGTAGAACAACGTCTCCACCTTCAACTCCAAGGCAGGAGGGAAATGAGCATTGCCCATTTCCACCGTTTCTCAGTCTTCACCTTTTGGAAATGCAGGAGGAGTTTTGTAAGAACTGGTAATGAAAACATTATGAGTCATGATGATTGTAGAACTTGCTGCATGGGTTCACAAGGAGCCAAACAAGACTGGCAGGGACAGCCACGTTTGTTCAATAATGAGCCTGCCCTGTTAACATCGAAAGTGGGGAGAGATCTTTGATATTTATTTATTTTATTTCATATATTGATATACTGCTTATTTATTTATTTATTTCATGTACTATATATTTTGGAAAGTTGTTTGCTGGGCATTTGGATATCTCTTAAGATATCATAACCAAATTTTGCATGATCAAGGAGCAGGTTTCCATCTGTGTTTGGATACAGTTGGACACCATGTTTTAATCAAGATGGAGAACTGATTTAGTCTGTTTGGAAACAATTAGACACTATTTTGAATCAAGGTGGAGGCCTAAACCTTTCAAACATGCACTGATATTAACTGCCAATTTCAAAACTGCACAGATTTTTGTTTGTTTGTTAGAATGGTGGGTACAAGGGTGTTAGTATATTTCTATACGGCTTAATACCAAAACATTTCTTTTAGCAAAACACTTTAGCTTTCACCAGATGATATCATACAAATGCAATGATGCTGTTACTGAGGTGGCAGCTATAGAGCTTTGGGGACGGAATGCTTAGAGGAGCTTCATTCGCAGATGCTAAGCGACACTGGCACTGTCTTTCAGGTTGAGGCCATTGGTGCCAATGTATCCAGGGTGTATATCCAGAAGTTCTCTGTCTTAGTTAATGTTGTTGGATCTCTGGGCATCTCTATAGCTGTTATAAATAAGTCTTAACAGGCTGAGGTTTTCAGTGTTGGAATGTTCTACAACTGGTTGCTCCACTTTTTTTTAGTCAAAATTGATGGTTTGTGGTTTCTGAAACATGTGCATAGGTCAGTTGTAGTTTTACCTACGAACTAGATATGACATCCCTTTTTTTTGCATTTGATGATATCAATTATATTGCAGGACCTGCCTGTGATGTTTTGTTTGATGTAATACGCCTACCTATCCTGGTGCTTAAACCCATCTATATGTATGTTAAAATAAAAATATTTCTAGACTGCCTCTGTATCAGGGTGGTGTATAACACATTCTACAGAAGGGTAAATACAATTAAAAACAATACACAATAATAAACATGACTGGCTCATCTTAAAAGCTTAAATAACTACATAGGCCTGGCATTAAAAAAAGGCATCAAGAAATGTCTGAAAGTTAAAAGCAAGGATACCGGCCAGATTTCTGCTGGAAGAGTGTTCCATAGCATGGCAATGGAGACAATAAATGCCTGACTTCTAGCTGAGACCAGTTGGGCCTCTAACATGGGAGACAACTAACAACACTCTTCTGGATCATCTCAGTGATCAAGCTGGGAAATGTAGGCTCAGGTAGTCATTCTGGTAGTATCCTTGCATAAGAGAAAGCAGTGGTGGCCCCCGAACTATGGAATAGTCTCCCCAAGGAGGTGTGCTTGGCGCCGACCCTATCATCCTTTCGGCGCCAAGTTAAAACCTTTCTCCGAGGCATTTTAATTTTCTGTTATGATGGTAATGTTTGTAATTTGATCTTAGTTATGCAGTTTTTAGATTGTGAAATTTGATTTTAGATTGTGATGCTTTTGTATTTTCCTGTATTTTATTGTATTTATGTTCACCGCCCAGAGAGCTATTGCTAGTCGGGCGGTATATAAGTTTTAAAAATAATAAAATAATAAAAGAGACTTACTGAGAACTCAGCATACCTCTCTAATTAGGCACAACTTGGCAGCATTAAGACGTTGAGTCAGCAACTAACCCTTCCCCCTCGCCCAACTCAGGTAGAGCTGGGCGAAGGTGGGGCCTTGGCTTCACCCCATCCTCTCCCTCTACAGGGGGAGAGCTGTCTGGTGGCGGCATGAGGAAAGGCGCACTTCAGGTGGAGGAGTGAGCTGCTGGTCTGGGGGTCTCTTCTGGGGGGTGTCTGGGATGGCTGGAGGTGGCCCATCAACGTCCAGAGCGGGGGCTGCTTCGACGTCCCTCTCCTCGCTGGGTCCTTCCCTGACTGGAACGTCTCAGTCTTCCTCGCCCCCCTTCTGTGCATCGGTCCACCCCCCGGCTAGCATGGCTCACGACAGGGACCCTGCTGGGACCCTGCTCCCAGAAAAGTAGAGCCCAAGATCCTCTGATTCCCTGGACGACTACACCCCTGACAAAGACAGAAATGCATACAGAAAAAACTTGAATGCCAGGTAAAACAATAAAATCCCCCAAAAGCAAAAACCTAGCCACGCATTTTGACAGCATCTTAGAGAGTCCAGGGAATGACTTGGGAGCCTGCCCACCAAGTACTTGAAAGATGGGTAGAAAATATGAGAGAGGGTCTGCAGTTATCTGCCCCCTCCCCCCATATGGGATATGAGGTAGAGAGAGAAAAGGCTGCCATGCTGAAGCATTGTGTGGCAAAGTGGGGGGGGAGAGGGGGGTGACTCCTCTCATGCCCCCAACCAGTCGTGTAGTGGGGTGGATTGATTTTAAAGCCCCCCGTAAGGGGAAATGAATGCTGCATTTATGAAAGTTGGGCTGATGAGTTATGTGATGACTGAAGCTGTGCATAAGAATCCTGTCTTGCTCTTATTGGCTGGACACACACTCTGGTGAAACACTCAAAAGAGAACTCTGGTACTCTTTGCTAATTTTCGGCCACTTCCGCTGCCCCCACTATATCCAGTAAAGGTAGTTGCAGGTTTAAAAATCTCCTCCTTGCACGCACACAAAAAGTCGTATTCTTACTCAATAGACCTCTTGCTCTGTATACTGTGAAGACACTTCCTCCTTCTTCTTGGCTGACCGACATAATATTGTCGTTTCCCTGTTGGTTTGTCGGTTTAGTCAGAACTGAATTTCATTCCAATGTTGGCGTCGTCATCATCGTCATCATCACATGGCTTCTGACTAAATTCAAGGCTGGGAGGAACAGATTCGGTCTTCACTGTTTGTTTAGATAGCACTTTACTAAGGCTCGCTTGACTTCGGCCTAGTTCTCACTGAGATTGGTCAACATTTGCTGGGGTGGCACCATTCAGAGTAGAGCTGTGTGGAAAGGTCTTCTCGGAATTATGCACTCCATTTGTGGGCATAGAAACTTGCCATGGGGGGGGGGGAAGAGGGACGGGGAATGGGATGATTTCACTGCATTTCTCCAGGATGTGGAGAAACTGACCAACCATTTATTGGGTGTAGGGGTCAGCTTTAGCAGAAGCAGTAACATAGCCTGTCCTAAGGTTTGTTTTTTGCTGCCTCTGCAAGTGGCAAGTCCATCAACTGTACTGGTAACCTGGCCACCACTTAGTATCCGCTGGTACAAGACCCTGGACCTAGTGCATTTGTGTGTGTGTGTGTGGGGGGGAATGGGACAATGGTGGCTACCACAAGAAACAATAGTGACAAACAAGAGCTTTCAGAAATGTGTAATGTGACTGAGCAGGACTGACATCAGGGGTCAGCACAGTTGGGCAGTTGCTGCTGGCCCAAGCCCTCAGGAAGGCCCAACGCCTACCCTGCTAGCCTCCCCCCATGCCAACTACAGCCATCTGGGTCCGACACTACTTTCAGTGCTGGAGCCTGGGTGATTGTGGCTGGCACTTGCTGTTTTAATTCCCCAGCCATGTCGCTGGGGCCCTGACATAGTATCACTCCAGAGTAGAGATGGACGAGAAAATCGATTCAGTTTGCATTTAAAGCCCGATGTATCAAATCTGCACTTTCTGAAACAATATGACAACCAAAACAAGGCCATCCTTTGAAATTTGCACTTATCTGAATTTTGTGATGCCGTTCTCCAGCTAAGCAACGTTTGCAAAATTGTATATATTAGGGGAAAGTGTAAAAATGAATATATTAATGAAAATAATATACTAAATGCATTACTAGGAGAAATTGCTTGCAAAAATGTGTCAAACCTGCCTACAAAAATATTTTTAGTGGGAGAAATGCTTACTAAAATGTAGCACAGGATTTCCATGGGGATTTTTTTTTAAATTGCTGCAGAAATGTGGAGAAGCAAATTTAAGTTCTGGAAACTGAGAAACTGAGAGAACAGAAATTAACATCCCTACTCCAGAGCAATACTTTGCTGAGGCCCCAGAGGCATTGTGGGTGAATTAAACTGGTGAGTGTCAGAAGCAGCAATTCTTGTCAACTACACTGGGCTGTTTTTGTTCCTGCGGCTCCTGCCCGCAACCACCAAGATCAGGTAAGGGGATTGGAGGAGGAGGATGCCAGTTTTGGTTTCCCTCACTTTCCCCATCAATTCCAGATCAGTTTGCTTTTTTTAAAGTCCTCATGAAAATCGACCAGTGTTTTAGCGCATTTTTGTGTGCAGACTTGCCTAATATACTCAATTTTGCAAAACAGCTTCCCCTAATACAATGCATTTTTCTATGTTATTTTCACTAATATATGCATTTGGATGGACACTTTACCCCAGTATATGCATTTTTGTACACATTACTTGGCTAGAGAATTGCAAGAGCAAATATCAAAGGATGGCTGTTTTTTTGGTTTGTGTATAGATTTGGAAACTGCAGATTAGGTAAGTTTCCCTTTAAATGTGAACTGAATCGAATTTCTCCCCAATGTCTCCCTACCAAAGACCCTGTCAAACCTGGGTCTAGCTCTCTCCCACCAATCTCTGTTACAGATGCACAAATTTCCACTATTTTCCTCTAGGACAGGCTGGAGGGTAGGGTTTCCTTTGAGGAGAGAGTCATATGCACCCGCACATGGAGTTGGATGACCATTCCAGTCTGAAGTGATAGTGATACAGGCAGGCTAGAGTCAAGTTTACCATCTCAGTGAGAACTAGGCCTCCATTAGGCCTTGAGAACCTTAATTGCTGCGGTTGATGACTGCAGCGTAAAAGGCCCTAATTTAAGCCTCAGCTATCATGCTCTTATATATTTCTCTTTCTCTCTTAAGTAGAAGATATATCATCTGGGTGCTTGAAGGCTGCTCGAGTGCCAACTGAAGCCTTAAAAGATTCCATTGTCTGCCAAACAGAGCAGAATACTTCAAAGCCACATAATAATAATAATAATAATAATAATAATAAGCATTTATACAGGACATTCCAAGGGGTCAAGACATCATGTACAATATCTCAATAACTCCTAATGACAACCTTGTAGGTTCAGCCACCATTATTAATCCCCCTGTGGCAGAAGCAAGAAATGGGTGAACCAGATAGGGCAGAGCTTGAAAAAGTTACTTTTTTGAACTACAATTCCCATCAGCCCAATCCAGTGGCCATGCTGGCTGGGGCTGATGGGAGTTGTAGTTCAAAAAAGTAACTTTTCCAAGCTCTGAGATAGGGCTAACTATTGTGGTAGCGGTGGAATTTGAACTATGGATGTCCCAGTTCATACTCCTCCTCAGAGCTGTAGTCATCCAGGGTCTTGAGGGGGTCTTAGACCCTTTACTTTTTTGGGAGCAGGGTTCCAGCAGGGTCCGTATGTCTCCATCATCCTGAGAGCATTCAGCATGAAAGGGTAGTGTGTTAGCCTCTGAGAGGGGTCTTCTAGCATGCTTCCTTGTCCTTTCCTGCTGATTGGAACCAATCAGAGTGAAAGGTGGCGATCACTCCCCCTTTGATACTTATTGGCTGCTAGGGATGTCTGTTGTTGTGGGAGAAGGCATTAACAAGGATCTCCTCAACTCAGCAGCAGAAAAGGGAGAGAGGGTATGGCTGTGAAGGGACACTGCCCTTCTGAAGTTGCTACTACACTGCTGCTCCTCCTAGCCACTACAGTACTCTGTATTAGTTCTTGTCCATATTGGTTGGCTGTGTATACTAGTATCTCCCTGCTAGTGCCGACCATTGCTGCCAATGTGTGCTCCTTGTACGAAGGTTCTGGCTGCAATTAGGCTAGTGCACATGCTAAGATGCCTTTAAATATTATGTGCACAATGGATCTGCTTTGTGGCAGCCTCTGCCTTGCTAGCTGGCGCGTTGTTCAAGATGTTGCCAGTCTGGCAGACACTCACATAAATTCTGAGGCAGATGTGTGAAAGATGTTGTGGGGAGAAAAGGGCATCAGAGGCTCCTTTGTAATTTTTTTTTAAAATAAAAAGTATTTTATGCTTGGAACCTTTCTCAAGGTTAGATAAGTTAGCTGATTAAACTGTGAATACTTGGACTCTGAGCCTTGCATGCAATGTTTGAAAAGAAGGCAACGTGCATACAGAATTTAAAAGTGCATTCTGTGCACACCAGGTGCCAATGTTTTCTTCGAGATCCACATGATGTCATCCATATTGGTACGCCTGGCTCCAGAGGACCCAGGAGTGCAGAGGTGCTCCTCGCTGGCCATTGTCCAACCCACTGACAACTCCAGCTTATGGATGTTGCTATAATATCAAATATTATACTGTACACTTCCGAGCCCAATTCAAAGTGCTGGTTTTGACCTATAAAGCTCTTTACAGCTCAGGACCCCAATATCTTTTGGAATGCCTATCCTGATATGAACCTACCAGGATTTTTAGATCTTCCTCTGAGGCCCTTCTCCAGGTCCCCCCTCTGAGGGAGGTTCGGAGGGTGGTGACAAGGGAGAGGGCCTTTTCACTTGTGGCTCCCCATCTTGGAATATGCTTCCCAGTAAAGACCACCTGGCTCCTTCGTTTGGTGCCAGGTAAAGATGTACCTTTTCTTCCAGGCACTTGGTAGATGGAGATGATGTTTTGTTTTAATATGTTGCCAAACCTTCCTGTGGCTGTGTGTGTGGGGGGGGGCACTATTGCTATTGGGGTTTTTTTGCTGTTTATTGTTATTTTTTTATAGTGTGTTTTATTTGTTTTTGCTTAAACGTTGTGTAAGTTGCTTGGGGACCTTTGGGTGTCAAGCGACTAATAATAATAATAATAATAATAATAATAATAATAATAATAAATTATTACTAAACTCCAGGCAGGATTACTGTAATGCGCTGTATGTGGGGCTTTCCTTGAGGTTAGTCTGGAAGCTGCCGCAAAATGCAGTGGCTTAGGGGAACAAACCAGAGCTTGGAAAAGTTACTTTTTTTGAACTACAACTCCCATCCGCCGAATCCAGTGGCCATGCTGGCTGGGGCTGATGGGAGCTGTAGTTCAAAAAAAAGTAACTTTTCCAAGCTCTGGAAAAAACCCATGCAGCTGATGGTGGGTGGGAGTGTTAACCTTCTCCCCAGCAGGACTGGGGAGGAAGATCATCCTGCCCCTGCCCCAACAGTTAGTCTTGAAAACCTACTGGAGCCAACTAAAGGCCTTTTCAAGCCTAACTGCAGTTCAGAGGGACCTTCTGAGGGATGTGTATGTCCAGCACACCAGGAGAGCAGAGCTAACCCTCTATGGCCCAGCTGTGACCCCCCCCCAAAGTGGTAGGCTGCTCGATGCACAACCTAATGTTCCTGCCTTATGGAAAATCAAAAACATAGGCCATGACTACAGAGTTCCCTGGGAAGACGAACTGATTGTTAAACCACTCTGACAATTGTAGTGCTGTGGGAGAATAGGGGTCTCCTAAGAACTGTCAGCACCCTTCATACACTACAGCTCCAGGATTCTTTGGGGAAAAGCCATGGCTGTCAATTCTGCTTTAAATGTACAGTACAGATGAAGCCAGAGAGATGCATAAAGCCACAGACTCCAGATGGAAGAAAGGATGCTTAGCTAACTTTAGTCAGAGGGTTATATTGCAGAGAAATGCAAATCGCAGTTTCATATGTTTCTAGCACCAGCTTATATCTTCCTTTGGTGTAGGCATACACAAGTCAGCTTTCAGGGCACATAATGAAGGTTGCATACATGTACTTGTATGAAACAATCCACTCGGAGATGATGAGCAAATACTCTTGATTGAGTAAGAAACCTAGACGTCCCATGCTAAGCAGTTTAAATTGACCCACAGTTTGAAAGCAGAGACAAACCTCTTTCCCAATTTATCCTGTCAGTAACAACTTCTGCATTCAGCAGTTTCCCACAGTCCCATTTTCTCAATTGGTAGTTTCACCATGTCTGTGTTCCAAGCCTTTGCCAACCTGGTGACTTCCAGAGGTTTTGGACCACAACTCTCATCAGCTCCAGTGAGCATGATAGGAGTTTTAGTCCAGAGGGCACTGCCAGGTATGACAATCTGTTTTGACAAACATTGCAAGCAGACATTTCTCTCTGGGTCAGGTGGAAGTCAGGAGTTTGCATCAAAGAGAAAACGAAGAAGGAGGGTCTGCAACATGATCTTACAATGTGGAGTGCTCTGGATCAGTGTTCCAGCCAGCTAGCCATACCCTTTTCCAGGATGCACCATTCCAGTCCCTCCCTCCTGTTTCAGCATCCTGGTTTTTTTTCTTCATCAGACACTCAAGGGTTCTGTAGTCACTGAGGACATCCAGTCTTTCCCTTCTCTATGGAGAGCCAAGCAGCATGGGCGATGGTCAGGGCTGATGGGAATTGTAGTCTAACATCTGGAGGGCCATAGGTTCTCCATCCTTACCTTAGTGTTTTTCCTCCCAAAGTTTTTTTAAAGTATGTGTGTACTTTGGCAAACCTTGAGCTTCCCCCAAGCTTGCTGGTACCTCCTTCCTCTTCTGCATTGATGGCACCATTTGGGCTGCATAACGATCAGCACCTAGAACAGGGATAGGGTAGCTGTAGCCCTCGAGATGTTGCCAGACTACAACTCCCACCAGCTCCAATGTAGCAAATGATGAGGGATGATGAGAGTTGGAGTCCGACATCATCTGGAGGGCCAGTGGTTCCCCATCTCTGACTTAGAGAATGAATTTACTCTCAATATACATGAACAAGGGGTAGCTAACCTATACCACTCCAGATGTTGCTGAACTACAATTTCCATCATCATCTTCTCGATCATCCCAGAGTGCAGGACACAGAATAATGGGCTCAAGTTATAGGAAGTCTGATTTTGGCTGAACATCAGGAAAAGCTTCCTAACTGTTAGAGCGGCATGACAGTGGAACCAGTGACGTAGGGAGGTGGTGGGCTCTCCAACACTGGAGGCATTCAAGAGGCAGCTGGACAGCCACCTGTTGGGTATGCTTTATTTTGGATTCCTGTATTGAGCAGGGGGCTGGACTCAATGGCCTTAGAGGCCCCTTCCAACTCTACTATTCTATGATTCATCCCTGACCATTGGCTATGCTGGTAAGGGCTGATGGGAGTCCAACAACTTCTGGAGGGCACAGGTTAGCCACCCTGATCGATAGCCAAGAATCTAAATCTATATCCACCTTCCTGCTATTTCCATTTTACAGGGCACGGGACCCGACTCGAAAGAGACATATCAGTACAAACTCAAACTGCATGTGTTTGATCTTCTAGCCTCAGGCTTGACATTTTGACTAACATTTTGCATAGGAAAATTGCTATTAAATTTTGAAAATAATTTGCTTATCCTCCTTCAACTCATTCCCCACAATTGCTCAACAGTGTTTTAACCCTACAAGAACCTCTTGGAAATGATCAGACAGCGACCTTTGCATGACTTTCCACCCAAATACTCTTTTAATAAGCTATTAGGACTTAACCATTTCCCATCAATCAGTTGGTCAGATCAATCGAGTAAAACATTTTTAATGGACTAGAAAGGTTACCTTGATTACTCGAAGAGAAGTTTTAAAATAAAACAACATATATATGTTCTAAATAAAAGTGCTTCTAAAAACTGCAGATGGCAGCCATCATCTTAGAATAGGCATTCTCTGCAGCGTACTAGGTTACAATGCGGGTTGTCCTTAAGTGCAGAATTTTTTGCTGTCATGAATAGCTAGGGGACCCTGATCTGGAATTTTTATCCATTTTATTTTTTTCTTTATTATTACATTTCTATTCCACCTTTCCTCAAGCAGCTCACGGTTATGTACATGGATCTCCCCCTCGCTATTTTATCTTCACAACTACCCTATGAGGTAGATTAGGCTGACAGAGAGAGAGTGACTGGCCCAAACTCATCCAGTGCGCTTCATGGCTGAGTGTGGATTTGAACCCTGCTCTCCCGGGTCCTAGTTGGACACTCTAACCTCTGAACCACACTGGCTCGCCTGGGAGGCTCTTCTCCCTGTTCTGTCTTTGACAGATGTCACATTGGTGACAAGCAGGGCCTTCTGGGCTGAGGTACCTTCCCACAGAGAGACTGTGACTGGCATTCAGTATATTTCTATGGCTCCTTGCATGGGCAAGATTTTTGCAAGCTTGCAACCTCAGAGAACCATCCCACCTCTTTCACAGCTGTGAAGGAAGGTGTGTCCGTAGCCTCCATTTCATTTTGCACTTAAAGTTCATGTAATTGAATAAGTTGAATATTCAGTGAACAATGTCTGTTTGCCTGTCTGCCTAGTATAAATTAGGGTGTGTTTGCTTTGACCTCCTCCACAGTTTTATCTCTAACGTTACCAACGACTGCACAGCTCTTGCGCAACTCCGGGTAGGGAGTCCGGCCATTTGAAAGGCTTTTCTCAGCAACATGTTTGTTGGTTGACTAGCAGCAATCAGTGATCTGTTAAAGGCGCACGGCGGAGAGTGATTTGCTTGAGCTGTTTACTCCAAGGAGGGAAATTGACCAAAGAATCACAAGGGATCCCACTTTATCTGTTGCTAGTTAAACACAAAACAGTTCAGCAAGCAGATTATTAAACAGGCCATGTGCTGCCGAGTATACATTTCTGGAGAGTTCTGGCATCAAAGTTCAAGGAGTAGTCCTCGTGATGGGATGAATCAAGCGCTATTTTGTCTGTTGCGTGAAATCCTTAGAATGGGGCAGGTAGGATGGTGTTTTGTGGCAAGAATGGAACCCAAAGAGATGGGGGGGGATTAAGTAGGCCAGTTTCCAAGAAACACTACAAAAGAAGCTGAGGATGCCTTTACAATTCTATTTATTTATTTGTTATTTATTTATTTCATTTCTACTTCACCTTTCCTCCAAGGAGCTCAAGGTGGCACACACAGTTCTCCTCCCTCTCCATTTTATCCTCGCAACAACCCTGTGAGGTAGGTTATGCTGAGAGACTGTGACTTGCCCAAGGTCACCCAACGAGCTTCATGGCTGAATGGGGATATGAACCCTGGTCTCCGAGGCCCTAGTCCAACACTCTAACCATGACACCACATTGGCTGCCTACACTGAGATCCTACACTGTGATCAGAAACACATAGAACTATGATTGGCTAATTTCAGCGGTACTTAGGCGCATCCTGCTTTCTTGAGTCACCCCCTCCCCCCAGAGATGGCTTGAGGTAGAATGAATCTCCTTTATCAAGCAGAAATTCCATTTCTCCTCTCCTCAAGCTCAGGAACTAATAAAGTCCTGAACCTATGCTGTGTGGCAGTGATGGGGAACTTCAGGCCTGGGCACCAAATGTGGCCCTCCAGGTCTCTGTGTCAGGTCCCCAGGACTCTTCCCTCGCCATACCCTTTCCCAAGCCACACCTCCTCCTCAGGACACACCTCTCACTGGCTCTGCTTCACACTCACCTTGAGTGTTTTTGCTTAGCTGGAATGGGTCCTTGAACTCAGATAACGCCTTTTGCTTGCTATTTGTGTTGTGTGTGTGTGTGTGTGTGTGTAGCAACTACTTTATAAAGGTAACATTCATGCTTGTTGCTTCGTCTATGTTTGCTGTTGGCATGTGGCCCCTGGAAGCTCATCCAGAAAGGAATGTGGCCCTTGGGCTGAAAACGTTTCCCCACCCATGCTGTATGGTCTATTCACTCCAGTATTGCAGGTTCTTACTTTAGTTTGGGATACCACCACACTACTGGTAAGGATGGGGGGCAGGGTGAGAAAGTGGCTCCACCTGTTTCTAGCCCCTCCCCCTGTGGAACTCCCTCCCAAATGATCTCTGCCATGCCCCTTCTATGATGAGTTTCCGCCGGGCCTTGAAGACCTGGCTCTTCAGGCAGGCTTTTGGGGTGGGCTAGATTTTATCTTCATTGTTTTTAGACTTTTAATGTCTAGGTATTATATGCCTATGTTGTACGTCGCCCAGAGTGGCTGGACAGCCAGACAGATGGGCGACTAATAAATTCTATAAATAAATAAATAAATAAATAAATAAAGATTTTCCCTTGGAGATCCTGAGCCAAAACTGTTTAGACTTGAGATCAAACCTTAAGGTAGGGGTTGCTAACAAGGTGCCCTCCAGATATTGTTGGATTCCATCAGTCTAGGCCAGCATGGCCAATAGTCAGGAATTACGGGAGTTGCAGTCCAACATCTGGAGGGCAACTTGTTGGCTACCCCTGTCCTAATTAGAGATGTAAAATTTCTGGAAATTTTGAAGCCATGGAAAAAAACATTTTTTTCTGTTTTTTCCAGAAAAAAACAGATTTCTTTTGGAAAAATTGAAAGAAATGCAATATTAGCACTTTTTACAGATTGAAAGTCACTTTGTTACTTCAGGAACATCAAATGTAATTATATACAAGTTGGTTTGGCATAAAATTATCACATTTGGTATATTAAAAGTACATTTTATTCAAACAATTATTACAAATTGAAGTTACTTTTTTAATTTTTTTGGTAACAAATGGATCTACAAGTTCCTGAACTGTAAGGAACCTCTTTCGTTTTGCCAGTTTATGAGGAGCAGGCAAAAAACACTTAAAAAACACACAGAAGAAACCATCAATATTAATAACAAGGAAAATTATTTATGTCTCCGCTAGTCCTCCACAGTGTCAAAGAGACATAAAGCATCCATTCCCATAAAAAGAACTGAAAAGGGGGGGGCAAGATTCAATGAAACATTTTATTCATCATGCTAAAATAAAATATTACATAATCCATTTTTCTTCATTTTTTTCAATTTTTCCAATTTTTTTGAAAAAACACAAAGTCTTTGGAAAAAACCGTTTCCCCCCCCAAAATTTTTCCAGTTTTTTTCAGGCCTTCACATCTCCAGTCCCAATGCATGGCAACCTTAGCTTTCAGAAGTTGAATTAGGTTTGTGATGCTTGACATGATTGCAACATAATAAGACCACTAACTCGCCAGCCACATTTGGGTTAGGCATGACTGGGCTCTGAATCTCTGCTTGCCAGATTTTTTCATGACAGGCAAAATTGGAACAGGTGACTTGCTACCCACCCCCCACGTGGAGAGGCAGTGATGGCCAAAGCTGAATTGGTTGAATTTCTGTCTCTCATGTGCTAGAGCCTGAGATAAATTTAAAATAAAAAGCTGGTTACCCTATTCAGATTCTCTTCTGACAAGGTTTAAAATGCCCTTATAGACAAGTTGAATGACTCTGCCTTACACTTGGTAAGCACCCTTTCTACATGTCTAAAGAGTTGGTCAAGTACCAATGTGTTGCCATAGAAACAACTAGCTAGTGATGCTTCTAGAAGGAGACAGTAGGCCTTCCCCTCCTCATGTGGCTGGAGACCACATCATATGGTGATGAACGATAGGCCAGGGGCTAGCCTTTGTCTAGTCTCCGTAGTCTGGAAATGGGAGGGCACCATGGCTTCACTTGCCCTCTGTGCTGAGGCTAAAACTATGGCTGGGGGGGTGGGCTCCCTGGAAACATGGAAAGAGTGTTAATGCTGTGACCCCTTCCACCTTATGCTCCAGTTGTATATATCTTAAAGACACCACAGTCCAAGGAAACTGAACCCAGGGCAAGCACTGGCATCCCTGAAATCACTCGCCTGGACATTGGGGTGTGTGTGTAACCCTATTATAACATCCTGGAGGAGGGCATGGCTGGCATCCTGACCCTGACTTAGGGCAGGGGTGGGAAATCTGTGGCCCTCCAGATGCTGTTGGAACTCCCATCCGCCTTTCTCAAGAATGCTGGGAGGTGTAGTCCGTCAACATCTGGGGAGCCACAGGTTCCTCATTCCTCTGTTAGGAGCAGGGGTGTAGTCACCCAGGGTCTCAGGGGGTCTTAAACCGCTTACTTTTTGGGGAGCAGGGTTCCTATGTCTCCAGCATTCTGTGAGCCAATCAGGATGAAAGGGGAGTGAGTCACTGAGAAGTCTTTTAACATGCTTCCTTGTCCTTTCCTGCTGATTGGAACTAATGAGAGCAAAAGGAGGTGAGTGAGCCACAGAGAAGACTCTTCTCAGTAGCCAACACACTCCTCTTTCATGCTGATCAGCTCCTACAGCCGTTTGTGGGAGAAGACGTTGACTAGGATAGAGAAGCAGAAAGCGTACAAACCCGGCCAGATTATAATGTATAATCTTAGAAAGAAGTGTGGCTGAGACCATCATGAAAGGACCCTGCCTTTCTGAATTTGCCACCACACTACTGGCTTAGGAAGTGAGAGAGGGTGCACACGCTGCAGCACCGCCTTGCAGCGCGCCTCACTTGCACGCGCGGCGCCAGGCCACATAAGCACCTCTACGCTTTGAGACGTAGCAGATCGACTCGATCTGAGATTGGCCTTTCCTTAGGCGGCGGGGAAGAAAGAGAAGCCCTGTGTTCTTTTTCAAATCGATGTAACTGTTCTCAACTTGGCGTACTGAGCCGGGGCAGGTAGAGGACAGAAGCCCATGGAACGCAACGCCCCCCTTTCCGCTCATTGGCTACTGGGCAGCTGGAGAGAAGCGGATTGGCTAGCGGGACCCCTTTTATATAAGCCGGCTCGTAGGGCGCGCGCTGTAGGCAAGCTCCGGCCGTCGAAGGAGCTTTTAGGCGGGTGGGAGGAGCCATTTTGGTCATTTGTTGTGAGGTGAAAGGAGAGTCTCACCGTCTCGTGCTGAGGGGAAGGGTATGAACTGAGGTGATGGAGCCGCCGGCCGGCTTGAGACGGCGACAGAGGAAGCGGCTCTTCACGGCGGAGGCGGCCTCCTTCCCGCTGGCCCTTCTCCTCCTCCTCCTCTTCTGCTCGCCTCACGGCGCCGGCTGCCTGCCTCGGGGGCACCCGCGGGGGGGAGGAAGAGGAAGGTCCCCTGGGCCCCCGGTCGTGCTGGGTAAGGACCGGGCGGCTTGTGTGTGGAGGGACTGAGGGAGGTCGAGGAAGGGGGCTTTGTGTGTGTGTGTGTGGGGGGGGTTAAATGGGGAAGCAGTGGCAGGACAACGGGTGGGAAGGGCCGCAGCTCTGTGGAAGAGCCTCTTGCCTTGCATGTGGGGGCCCCTCAGGTTCGACCACCCAGTGGCGTCTCCAGGTAGGGCTGGGGAGATAGAGGCTCCCTGTCCTGAAACCCTGGAGAGCCGCTGCCAGTCAGTGTCGGCAGACTAGTGAGCTTAGGGTGAGCCAGTTGGGTCTGGCTCGGTATAAGGTAGTCTCTGAGGGTTCTCGTGTGTGATGAGGCGGGGAGAAGGCCCTGCAAAGGTTACTGTCTGAGGCCCCCCACTTTTTTCTATGGGCAGGTTCAGAGATGGTTTTGTGGGGGGCTGGCTGGAGGAGTATGGGGCTTGGGAGGGTGTGTGTGGGGTATGTAGGCAAAGGTTACTGCACCAGGCCTCCCATAGTGTTTTAATGAGCAGCTTCAGGGGTGGTTTTGGGAAGCAGGTGGTTTTGTGGGAGGGAACTTGTGAGTGGGGGGTATGTGGGTAACACAGCCCTGCAAACGTTACTGCATCATGGCTCCCATGGTTTGCATGGGCTGTTTCAGAGGGGTTTTTTGGGGGGGTTGGGGGGGAAAGACTCTGCAAAGGTCACCATATCAGCCCTGTGCACCCCCCTCTGGTGGTTTTAATGGGCTGAGAGTTGAGGGGCGGAGAAAATGTTGGTGAGCAGGCTTGTGGTTGGGTGATGGTGTTTGGGGGAAATATTGGAAAGGTTGCCACACTAGGTCTCCAATTGTTTCTATGGGTGGGTTTTGTGGTTGGGTGATGGCTGTGGTGGAAATGGTTGGGTGGGGAAAAGAACCCGCACCAGATCTTCCATGGTTTTCATGGGTAGATTCAGAGGTGGGAGGGATGTGGGGACCTTAGGGATGAGCATGCAGAAGGTCCAAAATTCAATCCCCAGCAACTCTAATGTTATTTATTAGATTTATTAACTGATTGTTACCCAAAGGTCTCCAAGTGACTTGTAACATCTTTAAAAACAAAAATACATATCAAACCATAAAAACAAAATAATAAAGCAACCACCTGCCCCAGTCTGAAACCACAGAGAGCCCAGTCTTTACTTCTTCAGCATTTAATTTGAGAAAGCAGTGCTTGAATCTGTCCAAGGCCTTCTGTTTGGTTAAATAAACTTGTGTTATTCAGAGTCAATGGTGTTAGTATTGCCCTTGTCCTAGGGACCATAGTTCAGTTGTAGAGCACCTGCTTTGTATATAGAAGGTTCTCGATTCAGTGCCTGGCATTTCCAGCTGGGAAAGGCTCCAGCCTGAAATCCTAGAAAGCCACTGCTAGTCAGTGTAAAGCAAACAGTGATCTGACTGGTATTAAAGTAAAGGCAGCGTCCTATATTAGTCTGGTGCAACAAAAACTACAAAGATTCTTGTGCCACTGTAATGAAATGTGCTATAAGCAAATGTGCCAAAAGCTTTCATGGAGCAGCACACCCATTTCTTCACAAGCTGAGCACCATGACCTGTGGATTGGCCCAGAAGGGAAGTAAAGGCGTATAGCTGAAGAAACCTGGAACTGAGTTTCTATGGTTGGTGGTTATCCTGGAGGCTACTCTGAGAATAACCTGTGAATATTCTAGGGTGACAGACAAATTAGTACAGTATGTTGCAACAAAAACAAGAAAGGACCTTCAGCTACTTTAAAAGGTATTTCTAATGGCAGAAGCTTTTGTTGACTACAGCCCTCTTTGTCAGATACATGTATTGTGTTCCTTAGGTATATACACGTATGCATATGCAAGGGTACATAGATTTTTTTACTTCAAACAGGACTAAAAGGCTTGAAATACAAGGATTAGCAATAGATCTATGAACACTTCTCTTCAGAGGTTTATTCTAGAAGTTGATCTATGTGATCAGAAAAGTCTTTTATGCATTTCGGCATGAAAATGCCAAAAACCAGTTGCTGCCTCTTTGGTGTACTGTTTATGCAGTGTGCACATGTGTGTTAAGATTGATAAGATAACTACTAACTGAGGATAACATATCTGATTAAGCTCATACCATAATAAATCTGTTGGTGCTATAGCACGTTGAGTCTACTGTGGCAAAAAATATACCCTCTAGTTGTTGTGGGCAGAACTTGCCCATATCTTCTATGAAAGTGTTTCAGTAACCTTTAGTAAGTTTCTTTCAGTTTTTTTAAAAAAAACAAAAAACGATTCTTGAGAGTGCATGGGAAGAAACGAGGACATTGTTTTGCAGGTAGCTAAGACCATGACCAAGTATTTCTTAAAAAACCCTCAATTCCTTAGACAATTGGCAACATATGAAAAAAGCTGCAAAAGACTTATTTTGCAGCTTTTTTCATATGTTGCCAATTGTCCAAGGAATTGAGGCAGGGACAGTGGAGAGAAATTGTGTGTTCTTTCTGTCTCTCGCCTTGATGAATTGAAAAGGCAAATGTGGAAGGGCAATGAAAATAAGGCTTTTGTGGAAGACGACTTGTGGGGGTAAGATTAAAGGATCTCATGGTTGGAGGTTCTCTGGAAGGTGAAGGGTTGCACTGGGACAATTTAGAAGTGAAGGCTAGAGTGGGGAGAGTAAGGTGCTTGCCAGCACACCCTGGAAGACTTGTTTGTGGCATGGAAAGGTCAGAATGAGGTGGGATAGGTTGTATTTATGGCAGCATCCAGTAGCACTGAGATAGTGGAGGAAGTTGAAAATAGGAGGGCTGAGGTATTTGCCGCTAGGAAAGATGGATGTGTGGGGAAGATTTGAGCTGTTTTGATCAGATAAGTCCAGAGTTGTCTGTCTTCCATTGTTTTCTCCACTTGACACAGATTGAATCCTAGATGGGTGGTGTATGGATCCGTGCTGGGAGGGCTAACGTTTCTGAGTTTGGGAAAGATTGGTGAGTCTAGTATCTTGTGGGAGACGGTTTTCAAGGGCCTGCTAGTACTTATATGATTTGACTAATGCTGGATATAAATTGGTACACAAATCTCATATTTCCTGTAATCAGCCTAGGTCTGTTTTCCAGAAGCTCAAGTCAGGTCATGTATTTTCTCCAAATTGTGTCCCATACAATCACAAATCATGGTATAGCTCTATAACAGGGGAATACACATGTGTAAAAGCATATTCTATATTTAGTTTGGTGTTGGGAAAACTTGTGTTCTTATTTTAAACTCAGTTTTTGTGTGTGTAGAAATTTGTACTATTTGCATGTTGATTAGTTGACCCCCTTCAAAATAAACATGATTTTTTAAAATAGTACTACTGTCATTTGTATAGAGCAGAATGACTGATTAAATGTAGGCAGTTTTTTGACTCTTGTAGAATTTAATCATTCAGGTATGTGTTACATAGTTCACAGAACACAAACAAAAAATAGCTGTTAAATTGTTGCATTGTGATTAGCTAAAGGCAGAGGTTAGCAATTGCTGTGTTGTGGGAGGGAAGGCTGCTTATCTTTTTAAATAAATCACACTTTTGTTTTAAAGGATGTTTCATATTGAGCAGCTGTTTAATGGAATTAAATAAGGAAATGAGTATACAGGTGTAAATAGCTGAGGCTGCGAGTGCCAAATAATTTGCCTACGTGTCTCTTTGTGGAGATGAGCTACTGGCCAGCTCTCCCTTATTTGTTTCACAGAGGATAAACAGTGTGCTTTGGCATTTAATCTACTGAGATAAAGCAGTCAGTGAAGTATCTGCAGATCCAGTGTCAGACTTCAGCAACACGAGAAGTGAATGAGGTTAAATAAGTCATGTTCAGCGCAGCTGCTAATAAATCCATTGTGAGTAAGCAGATGGCAGTTTCGTTAATGTATCTTATTTATGTGAAGGTTCAAAATAATAGTAATAAATCTAATGCTGGTTCCTGGTCCAGGAGAGCATGAAGTTCCTGTCTCTATGTGAATTGGGCACAAACCACTTGTTAGGTTTTTCTGTGAGGGACCCCATGGCTGTCTGATCTCAGATGCAATACAGGGAAAAGCAGGGGGTGGAAGAGTCCTTATAAATTTGCAAATAAGGCTACATCCATTATAAATGCTTAAAGCTTCTTAGGAAATTGTTGTTGAGTTTGTGTGCTACTGGATTTGGACTTGAAAATTCGAGTGATTGTTGAAGCATTCACTAGCAGTTCCTACTCACCATTGTCTTGGAACACTGTCTAACTGTGAATATTTATTTTCAGTGTTTTCCTTGAAGAACAAATGACAGAATACTGCTGTGTGGTGATGTGTCTTAAAGAGAACTGGAAAGAAACACTGTTACATATTTTTATTGCCACTTGAGGTTGTTCCAGATTTTTAAATTAATGATTAAAAAAAGTGTTAAAATCTTTTACTTTCATTTACTATTTAACAAGAAAATGAATTGAAATACACCCTGGGATCACTGTTCATTGCAGGTTTTATACAGAAGTAGGCCTACAACATAGTTGTCCTAATAATGCCCCCAAAATTTCAACCATTTTAAATTATTCTGTAAATGAAAAACAACTGTGACAAAAATACCATCTATTGATTTTTCCCATTGGGGTGCTTTTTTATCCCATCCATTTGTTAACCTATGGGATAAAAAATGTCCTGTGTGGTTTTTCAAGCACAAAACAACCCAGGGAAGCAGATAAATACACTCCTTCTGACATAACACATAGGGCTTTATTTTGGGACGTTTTGTCACCTCAAGACACATTAAATTGACTTGAATTGAAAAATACCCCATACTACCCCAAGTCAGTTTGGAAATTGCTTGGGGATTAAAAAAAGTCTACCCCAGAAAACAGTATATTTTATTTTTCTTGGTTGCTATGATATGCATAGGTTGAAAGAGGTCCTTGTATGCATCAACAAGTTAATGGACTACTAAAAAATGAACAAAGCCAACAATCTTGTTAATGTTCTGTTTCTTAAGTTGCATAACTTCTTCACCAACTATACAGTACTCTTTCTATAAGTTTTTCTGCAGGCTTCCAAATATTTTAAAGTGAGGAATTTCAAAAGATGAAAGTAAATCGACCCTTGGCTTATGGTCAAAGACCTACCAGCTCATACTGCGAGAGACTGCAGAACTTCTTGTGATAACTTTGGTTTCCTGACTTGCATAATTTTACATGTTAGGTTTTATCTCCACCACCTGTTCTATGCGTACAAGTGCAATAGTTCTTGGCAGCAGGTTGTTCACAAACAACCATGCTCATCTCATTTTATGGAGTAAAGTCACATACTTTTTTCTTTGAGTACTTCTTGGTCTTCACAGTTTTCTTGAATAACTGGAATTGCTTTACTTAGTAGGAAAAGACTCTTTCCGTGATCCATTCAGTTTGTTCTTCCTGCATCTTCAAATCTTTGAATCTAAATAACTGACTCTCAGACTGGTAGTTAGCTATGGAGGCAGAGAACATGCTATAGTGACTAGTTTCAGTGATAAAGTAATGATTGACTGACTGCTCTGTGGCTTCAGGTGTGGCCATAGTACACTTGCGGTGGTGAAGTTTTGATAACTTTTAATATGGGATACTGAGCATAATTTTGTGGTGGACTGTCTGTTGTCACCACCACAGGTTCCTTCTCTTTTACATATCTTTGGAACATGTCCACATTTGCTTTTAAGAAACAGCATGCATGACCCACATTTAATCTACTTTGCACTGGGGAATCACAATCCAGGCTGTGCTCCAGTCATATTGCCTTTCTTAATTGTAGTTTCCTTCTCTGTATGCTTCCTTGCTGTTGTACTTTTCTTTGGCTTTTAAGCACTTTCCGTGGTGCTGTGAACAGGGCTGTGGAGTTGGAGTCGGGAGCAATTTTGGGTGGAGTTGGAGTCAGGAGCAATTTTGGGAGGAGTCGGAGTAGGTAGAAATGTACTGACTCTGACTTCCAAATAAATTTTGATTGACAAGAAGCAGTTTTGGGTGGAGTCGGAGTTGGACAGTAGAAAAATAGAGGGGGTGGAGTCGGAGCCGGACAGTAGAAAAATAGAGGAGTCGGAGTTGAAGGTTTGGCGTACCGACTCCACAGCCCTGGCCGTGAAATATTTTTGTGAAACATGATCTGTACCACTCATTATCAAACTTTCTACCTTCAGGAAACCTTTTCCACATCAACCTCTCTGCCAAGGAATGTTGAAGTGTTACAGAAAGTTCTCTCTCACATTCTAGAGCTCATACTTTGCCACCCTGGGCTCCTGCTGGGAGGAAGTGCTGGATATAAATCAAATAATAAATAAATAAATTCATAAATAAATATTCTGTTCATACAGGCCCCTGAGACTTTGCCCCATGCCCTGTATGGAGTCACAGTTTTGTTTTAGAACGGCTGTCTTCAGCTTCATTAGTTCTGAAACCAGTACTTGTTATGGGGAAAGATAGGAGGCCCTCAGTGAAATCCACAAGCCCCTCCCAGTTTAGCTAAATTGTGCTCCCTGTAGCTTTCCAATAACACTAGCTCAGGGGCTTGGCCTCCTTTAACTCAAGTACTGCTTTGAACATAAGAAAGCTACCTTACATTGAGTCAGACCATTGACCCATCTAGATTGTCTACTCTGAATGGCAGTGGCTTTTCAGGGTTTCATGCTTTTCCAGCCCTACCTGCAGATACTGTGGATTGAACCTGGGACCTTCTGCATGCAGAGTAGGTGCTCTACCACTGAGCTGTCGTCCCTTCCCCCACCTTTATCCCCTGATCTGCAACATATGGCACCAGCTTTAACTTTTGACAGATACCTTTTCATCTGTTTTTTTCTTCCCTCTCTGTTTTAGAGTATTCTCCGTCACTGCAGAGTACAGCATAAGTTATTTATCTCTAGGAAGCCTTAGAAATTGTAACTCTGTGAGTTGTGTTGTTGTTAGAGATCTCTAACAATATAAATATGATAAGCATGTTAGAGATTTTTGAAATATTTTAAATGCTTCTAAATAAATCTCTTAGGGATCATGTATGTTAAGCAGTATAAGAACATTACTGATAAATAATGTGAAACTCTCAGTATTTCCACCAAACTGGAATTCTAAGGCATTAAAAAGCAAAGCATGTGAAATTGCCACTCGTGTTGCCCATCTTAAGTTTGGCCACGTCCCACTAGTTGAAGAGCAGCACACTCATTTGATTGCACATTGTAGCAAAAGATCAATGGGAATGGATTACTGCCATTCAGAACAACATGTCTGCCATTATTGATTTTTCTCATTGAGGAGTAACCCCAGAGTTCCCCAGGACTCTGTTTGAAAACTACTGGTGTATACTCAGTTAATGATGGTAGTATTGCCTTGCTCCCAGTGTTTATGTGCTCCTTTTTTCTGCACCTACAGTATGCTGAACAGAATGGTCTTATGTTTTCACTTTCCTTACCTGTATTCAGCAGTGAGATCAAAGGAAACCTTAAGTTTAATAGTAGAATCCTCTTTCCTTAAACGGAACTTGTGATTTTTTAGACATAGTAAAAGCTGGTGTAGGTAAAAGTTTTTAGTGTCTAGGAACAACATTCACCTCTGATATTGCCGGTTCTATTTAGGTATTATACAGGATTTCTTAACTGTTTAAGCTAATGTGGTATTACAGTTCACTTCTTAAATATTCCATTGTTAGAGACACAGCTAAAATCTATCATGTATAATATCTTGAAATGTAACCATGCACAAATGAGTTGTGGTTGCAAGCAGGGAGTGCTTGTTCTTGGGCAATATGCTGATAGCATCAAGGCATATCTGGAACTTGGGGCTCAAGAATATCTGCTTTTAATTTCTTTTAATTTGTGTCACAGGGCAACATGTTTGGACATTGTATAAAGGAACAAAGTGCGTTTCAGTCATAAGGGAAAATGCTTGACAAACAAGCATTTCAGACTTCCGAGTACCATGTTTTGTAGTGGCTGGAAACTGGCAAAACAAAAGTTTTCTAAGCATATGAGTGCATAATATATGAAGATACTAATGCAGTTTAATGACATTAACTTGAAACAATGCAGTTTTCTGTTTGTAATTCCTATTACATATAATCCATATTGACACAAGCATTGCTCTTTGTAAGCAAATAGGCTAGACTAGTGTCAAGGGTAGTATATTTATAAACACTCCTAAGGATGTCTTTGCTTATTCTGCAATTAACTAATTATTTAAAGTAACTTCTGTTTTTCTTTTCATTTACATTCAGTTCAAAGTGGATTTTAAGCAGTGCATTTTAGGAGCAGAGTTGGTTTGCTGGATTTTTAAAAAAAGTTTGAGTTGGCTTTTGCTAAAATCCTAAACATATAAGGGCCAGGCTACATGTGACAGAGACACAACCCAAGGTCTGTGCTCAATTCCTATGAAGCAGTGGGAGGATCAGATTTAATATGATGCAGGGCATATAGGAGGTGGATGCTGAACCTCCCTTCCCCCACCCCAAATCTTCACTTCAGCTGTGTTTCTCTTTGATTTCTGGCCTTCTGATTTTTTCCTAAACACTGACAGTTGGGATAGGTGAGTGTTCTGCATCTTCTCCAACTTAACCTTAATGTTCTTGAAATTGCACACAAATATGAGAATTCTTTATAACAATTCAGTAGTGACCTGATTCAGACTCTGGTCTTTCACAGCCATATATACTTTGGCCCTAAACAAAGCTATCTGGGTATTTTCTTATGCTCCTACTCAGTTGTTTACTTGGCTCAGGTTTTGTAGTCGGGTGTCTGTAGCAGTGTTTGTTTACCCATGTGCTCTTCAGAGGGATCTGCACATCATGTGACTGCTGTCCTAGTCCTAATTATAGTTTAGGAGCTTCTTGCAAAGTAAACTTCTCTGGATTATAAGCAGTTTTATGAACTCTTCATTGTGTTGAATAGTAATGAAAGACTTTTCCACAGCTTCTGGGAAACAGCAGCTGCAAAAATATTCTTCCATAACGCTCTTCTGGGAATTAGAGATGGAAGGACAAAGCCAGAGAACTGCCTACCATGAAGAAAACACTCAAATCTCTATGGAAATGGCAGGAAAAATTATTTTCAAAACATAAAACCTCAACCAGTTTCCAGATGCGATTATTACAAAATTTTAGTTGTATCAGATTTCTAGATGCCTTCTGGTGGTAGCACCTGTTGGTTTTTCCCCACCCCATTTATGCCAATTCTCCCTTGAGCATCGTGAAATTAGTTTGGGTTTGTATAGTTCCTGTCCAGGTGGGAAGACCTTCATGATCATAATATTGGAAAGAAAATGTTTTTTGCCAGGGTGGTAAATCTGTATTCCCTTTCCTTGTTTGTTTATTATTTATTAAATGTATATCCCACCCTTTCTCCCAAAGGAGCTCAGACAACAGTTGTCTGCTCTGAGAATAGTACTTTTAGTAAATGCATGAGATGCATTTGGTTGTGTTTTCCGGCCCTAGATAGATGTCTCAGTCAAAGGAACAAACAGATAGGAAAAGCAGTCCAACTGTCTGGCTTGTTAATCTTGTTTAGATAATGCATGCTAAGACGCTGAAAATGTGTTTAGGAGAAGGTTGCCTTGGAGCCTGGCTAGTCAGCCTGGATTACTACATATATTGTATGTGGTGGTGGCTGCAGGTACTTAAAGTTTACTCGCCCTGGTGACTTTCCAGAAGCTTCAACTACTGTAGATTTCAGCAGCCTAACTTCTATCATAGGTGAGTTGCTGGGAATATATTACACTAATACTTTTGCATCTGCTAGACTTGAACTATGAAGGGAGTGATTTTGTGTAGCGTGCAGCAATGTACTTTAAGAACATAAGAACATAAGAAGAGCCTGCTGGATCAGGCCAGTGGCCCATCTAGTCCAGCATCCTGTTCTCACAGTGGCCAACCAGGTGCCTGGGGGAAGTCTGCAAGCAGGACCTGAGTGCAAGAACACTCTCCCCTCCTGAGGCTTCTGGCAACTGGTTTTCAGAAGCATGCTGCCTCTGACTTTGGATGGGTTTTCCTGTTAAAATAGCTAGTGGAGTCTCTTCCTAAATGCAGAGGAAAGAATGTCTTCATTTAAACTGATTTTATGCTTTCTGTGGTCTTTTTTATACGTTTTTAAAAACATGAAGCTTTTCACAGTATATGGATGTGCCACTTTTTTGTCCCACTGCTCATTCATAAGCTCACCCAATAAAGTTTATTTATTTATTTCATTAAACTTATAGACCGCCCCATAGCCGAAGCTCTCTGGGCGGTTCACAAGAACAAGAAAACATCAAAAATACAATAAACATGTAACAATATAAAACACATGAAAAATTTAAAATATTAAAAAGATTAAAACAATGTCAGCGCATACTAAACATATTAAAATGCCTGGGCAAAGAGGAAAGTTTTAACCTGGCACTGAAAAGATAGTAACGTTGGCGCCAGGCGTATCTCCTCTGGAGTTCAAACCTAACTGTCTTAAGTTCCACTTTTTTGTAATCTTAACATGCTGAATGAATTTTCTTTTTACATCCAGCACATTTAATTTCAGGGACGCACAGTTCAAGACAGTTTGGTTTTGCATATATAATTCCTCATTCCTAAGCACCTCATGTGGAAATAAGTCCCACTAATTCCAGTGGCGCTTAATCATATGTTAAATATACTTTTTGATAAATGAAAGTCTATTCTTGTAATGCCAGTGTAATTTGCAAGAATTTTACATAAATTTAAAACTAATCTTAATTCCTTCTTGGGTACTTTCATTGCCCTCTGAAGTGTAGCCTATCCTAGCTGGATCATAACAATTGCCTGCACTTCAAGCTTTGTTAAAGGTCCTTGTTCTTAGAGTTGGGACTGGTTCTAATAATAGTTTTTGAATGCCCCTCATTTTGATGAAGGTCTGATACACAAGATTCCATGGTGCTAGCAGTATTTGCAAAACAAAGGGGTCTGTGGCACTTCATAAGATTAAGAAGTTTGCTGTGGCACAAGCTTCTGGGCCTAGAGCTTGCTTTGTCAGATGCAGTTGTCTTTAAGGGCTTGGGACACACTTTGTTTCTCATATATACGAAATCCAGAATGTTTAGAGCACTTGATGCTTCTAGAACTCGACAAAGATGAACTGCTCTGTCGTGCAGCAGGAAAACTCAAATTGGCCAGTCATCAAAAGAAAATGCTAAATATAGTTGTAATCTTTGGTGCATTCCTAGTTCAAGGGCTGGGAGGCAGAAGTCAAAATAGGATTGAGGAATAATGTGTGCCTTCACACTTTTGGCAAACAGTACATTAAGCAGCATTTAATTAGACTTAAGAGTTTGTACTTGCATTCTTCAAATGTTTTGCCAAATTTTCGTCATCTGTGCTGTTGCTGAGAATGGGGACTCTTCAGTATTCTAGTCTGTGAGCTAAGCTACAGTTCTCGCTTAGAAAATAAACAAGAAAGTCAAACAGTCATTCCATTTTAAGTCCCAAATTTGATTTTAATAAATTTGTCAATTAGTCTTGTTCCACTGTGCCTCAGATGTAGAACAAATTGCTCATCCTGGTTTGAAAAGGCCTGTTGAATAATATATTCCTTATGATACCAAGCTGAATCCTTTTAGATACATAAATGGAAACTATAAGCAGCAGAGGTTGCTAACCTTATGACTTCAAATACCACACCACACCTTTATTAGAGGGTCAGTAAAGAATATATAGGATCAAACAGGAGCTCTGTACCCACAATAATCTCTCAGCATCTTTCCACAAATCCCCCTTACTGTTAATTGGCAATAGATGGGGCAAGTTTGGCCCAGTGGCTGTCAGTTGTAATTCACTTTTTGATATGCATACATTTTACGTATAATAGATTTACATAGAAATGAAATGGTTTATTAAGCAGGAAGAACAGCTTAGTTTTTTCAAGGTGAACAGATCCGAATTGATAGTATGTCATTATATTTTGATTACTGCTTTTGTTTTTAGCTTTGTTTAGCACCTGCAATATGTTAGGTGCTGCAGAGACCATGAAAGAGAAGATACAACCTTCTCAGAGGCTTGTTTAGGAGAGAGCCCTCAAAAGAAGTTGGATATGAATGTAGAATGGTTAACTAAATTAAGCATGTGAGATGAATTTAAAGAACCAATTTAGCTTAAAATTCCTTTATTTTCATTTTAAAACATATTAATCCACTATTATCTTTTCTCCCATTTGGGATATCATTTAGTGCTGTTAAGTGAATAAAATGTTTGGGGGTTAGGAGAAAAGGTGTGCTGTTGCCAAAGTTCCTTTTGAACTCGATTCCTGAGACCTCTGGGGTTTCTTCATGATAAAGTTAATGCTGCACAAGCTTTTTTAAACTGGATGGCAAGCTGTCAGTCTGCCTACCCCCACAAAGTGCAACCGCGGGATGTGTGTATGCTTTAGGTGACATACTTGGGGAGGATAATAGTGAGAGCCAACAGGCCTAGTGAGGGACATTGGAAGCTGCATTTGGCTGAATTGGACAACGGATCCATCTAGCTCAATATTGGCTGTGTTTGTAACAGCTCTGCGAGGTTTCAGACAGGAGTCTTTTCCAGTCCTAAGGAAGATTGAACGTGGAACCTGTTGCATGCAAAATATGTGCTCTACCTCTAAACTATGCCCATAAGGTCTTGCTTAAAGTAAGACCTAGATTCTAGTAGAATACGCCCCAGAACATGCATGTTTGCCCCTCACTTCATGATGTTGGTGGCTGGTGGCTCCATGTCATCTTGGACAACTCTCTGAAAGTTCAGACTAAAACCCGGAGTGGATTCTACTGCCCCACTGACATGGAGCCACAAGCCACCACTGTATATCGGATAATGCCTAGGAAGGTATTAGCCTAACAATGCTAACATTGACCTGCTGGAACAATATCGATCCTCAGTTTTTTTTTTTGTTATTTACTGGTTCAAAAGCAGTTACTTTGTGACATGGTAATGGTATGTAATGATCTTCTCATACTCTTGGGATGCCAGTCACATGGCAAGTATTTCACCTTGGTTTTCATATATATGTATGTATAATGCTTGACCGTGAGGGTGCTTCCTTTGGTGCTAATTCTGCACAATGCAATTAAGTATATTCAAGTGGGTTGTGCATCAAAACTTCAATGTGGGGTTTTCGTGTTCATGATTTCAGTTAGTTGGCCATGCTGTTCTTCCCAATATTCCATTATATCCCCCCTCAACCTCATTTCTTGCCCTCACCCTCCACAATTCTTTGACCCCTCATTATGCTCAGTCCCCATTGAGTTTTTTTGTGTGTGGGGTGGGTTTCCCCCTTTATGGATTTTTTTTTAAAAGTACTACAGGTTTTGTGTAATGTGGGTGGGAGGTACCCTGAAAGGACTTTCAGTTGCAAAAATCTGTAATAAAATCAGTATTAAATCTGAAGACACAGTTTTGCATGATTAAAAATGCATAGTGTATTGATAGGACTTTCCAACAGTCAATTTAACTCTCATGCCCTGAGATAACAAGTTTTCCTCCCCAAGCTGTATTCTGAAGTATATGCATTCTTTAGAGCTTCAAGGTTCTCAAGAATGAAAGTATTCTTACAACTGGACTAGTGAAGATCAGCTGACAGACTTGGAAGTCTGAAGGAAGGTAGTTACCAAGCTACCTTACCATTGTACGAAACCCATTTCTCCATGGAGTGCAGATTGCTTTACAGAGTGTTGTGTTTATGTAATAATGTTACAGTGCTTTCTTAAGTATCTTCAAACCAAGTGTACCTTTGGAGCGGCAGTGAAATGCCTGAACAGTACTGGATGTAACTTTTCCCCTCTTTTTATTGTTACAGTGCCGGGAGATTTGGGTAACCAGTTAGAAGCTAAGTTGGACAAACCGTCTGTGGTGCACTATGTCTGCTCCAAGAAGACAGACAGCTACTTCACGTTGTGGCTCAACTTAGAACTGCTGCTTCCTGTTGTTATTGATTGTTGGATAGATAATATCAGGTGGGACTACAGCATTATTGAAAGGACTCAGCCCTGTATGAAAATGTGACTGTAATCATTTTGATTTTTTTTTTTGGGGGGGGAGGGAAATAGCAAGAGGCGCTCAGGAATTGTTTGAGATCTGAGAGCGTTCAAGCTGAGATGCCAAAGGTCCTGAGAACGATAATAAAAATAATATCCTGCCCTTCCTCCCAGAGATGCTCAGGGAGGCAAACAGCAAAATGTTAAAACAGTACAATTTAAAATGAAAACCTATTTAGAACATCTAAAAAATCTAAAGCATATAGAAATATTGAAAAGCAAACACATTCTCCTACAGTTGACCAGCATCTCTCAGCCCAATGTCTGGTAAACAGGAATGTTTTTAAATTTCTCCTGAAACTCAGTGAGGGAACAGGTACACCTCACCAGGAAGGGCATTCCATAATGGGAAACCACCACCGAGAAGACCCTGTCAAAGGTCAATACCAATTGGGCAGCAGCTAGAGGTGGCACAACTAACAAGGTCTCCCCTGTCAATCGTAGGGCCCAACATTGTTGATATTGGGGGAAGTTGTTCATTTAGGCACTTGGGTCCCAAGCCTTTTAGGGCTTTGCATGCTAGTAATACCTTGCATGGGGCTTGGTAGCTCACTGGTAGGCAGTGTCTGGTGACACATGGTCCCATCAGGCTGCACCACTTATATGCGTAAAAGCCATTGTGTTTCATTTGGATCAGAATTCAAATCCTGGCTCAGTTATTGTTTTGCAGCTGCTTTACACAAGCTGATTTTTTTTAACATGGAAGAGAGTTCCATGTACAAAACTATGAATTCTGCATATGGTTTGTCACTTGTGAGGAACACATACGCACAGCTGGTAATTCCAATTTAAACACTGCAAAATATGTGCGTATGTCATGCATGAATGGATTCAAAATTTCCTACTTCAGTATAGGAAAGTTGGTCTTGTGTGAAGCGAGGGATCATTTAGTTCTGCCCTTGATTTTAGGACACCATTTCCATAGTGACCTCTTAGTAGTTACTCATGTGGTTTGAGTTTTAAACTTTGTTAATATAAACTTGATTTGATGTAGGAATTGAGCCAGTGTCGGAAAAGGTATTAGTTTGAAATTGGCAGGAATCCAGCCATGAAATACTACCTGACAAAGGATAAAAGTCTAAATTGCTGTTGAAGTGCATGAATTAACTGTTTACCTTGACCACGGTCAAGTAGATCTTTGCAAGTCTGCTTGTTGTTCAACCTGTATTGTGCCTTTTTAACACTTCATTGCTGTTTTGTGTATAAGGATGTTAATGGTAAATTAAATTGTCATGTGGATGTAGAAGCCTTCAAAACAGCAAACATTACACTACACTACACATGATATATTGGAGATGCAAATGTAGTCTCTTGTATCCATTCTCTTAATGATGCAAGTCAACAGAACTCATGTTTACAAAGCATTGTTCTTACACTATATTAAGTCTACTAGAGAAGCTTTGTTGAACTATCCTACTTAACGTTGTCTGTTAGTCTCTTAACCCTTCTTGCTAGCTTTATAACAGACTCCACTTGTGAATATCAGTAAAGAAATCTTATCTTCTCTCTCAAAGTTTGAAGTCTACCCTTTGATGGCATGCTGCAGATTGGTCTCCATGCCTTGTTGATTTAATCAGTGTTTTTATGTGTATGTGGGAGTAGATTAGAAAACTAGTTTTCAAAGTCTGTTTGTAGTGCACCATTTGTGTACCTGATAATTCAAATGTCTAGACTCCAGCTTGCATTTTTATCTTGATGTTGATCTTTCTTTCCAGGCTATCGTACAATCGAACAAGTAGAACCACTGTGCCACCAGATGGGGTGGATATCAAAGTACCTGGATTTGGACAGACTTTTTCCTTGGAGTTCCTTGACCCCAGTAAAAGAAGTGTTGGTATGTATTTTACCTAACCTGATCTCTTTAGGAGGTGCAGCAGTATCTCAGCATCACAAATACATGTGCACGAAACATCCAATAAATATCTTTGAACAAATCCTCCACCTGCTGAATAGTTCTTGTGTTGCTTTTTGGAAGGTTCTGGCTTGAATTGTGTCAGACTTCAAAAGAAATCCAGAGCTTGAGGAGCAGTCTCTGAGAGTTCTTCTTGGTGTGACTTTTGTGAATTTGATGAAAAGGTGCCACTCTTGTCTCACCTATAAACAGTTATATGGCATAGGGAAATACATTGATTGGTAATATACATAGGTCCAAGCATGTAATTTAGGAAGGAACATAGGAAATTGTCTTATATTGAGCCATGACTTCAGACAGGAGTCTTTCTCAGCCCTGCCTGGGGATGTTGGAGGTTGAACCAGGGATCTATTGCATGCAAAGCAGATGTTCTATCACTGAACTACGACCCTTCCTCATCTTGGCTATATACTTCCCATATTTGCTTTTGAAGTGGAATGTTTTGTAGTTTAGACTGCTTCTATGCTGTATCGTAGCCTTGAGAGGTTCCCAAGGAAGCTTACAAAAGATTTTCATAATAAATATAACATTCACGTGTGAGTATCAGAAATGGAAATAATATTGTGCCATGTGCCAGGGTCATTTAGGTGGCAGTTCCTGTCCTCATCCTTGATATTTACCTATGGCCTTCAACTACTAAGCAGCAGAGCCCACTGATGACCTCTGAGGCAAGGGAGTGGGGCTCAGCAGATTTAAATGTCCTCAGCCCATGATGGAGGCAACAGCTAAGCTGTGCTAGTGGGCGATATGCAGTGCTGTGCTATACCAACTGCCAGGATCCTTTCTCCCCCTCTTGACCTTAAACGGTCACAGAGAAAATTTAAGTGGTACATAGCCAGACAGCCCAAAAGGTGAGCTGGCATTCATCTCTGAGAGCCTTTTTCCCTATGTGATCAAATATCTGGCTGTATGTTCTTCCTGTGGCATAGCCACTTATATGATCATAGAGAGCAACTCAGCAGTATGTACCAGCCTTGAGAAAGCCCAAGTGTAGAGCAATGTGGCGTCAGACACACAAAGCTTTGCCACTCACTTGCTTTCTTCCAGTGTTACTAAACTGGGTAGAACAGAGTTGTAGCTAATCACCACTATGGAAATGGACTGCCTTCAAGTCGATTCCGACTTATGGCGACCCTACAAATAGCGTTTTCATGGTAAGCGGTATTCAGAGGGGGTTTACCATTGCCTTCCTCTGAGGCTGAGAGGCAGTGACTGGCCCGAGGTCACCCAGTGAGCTTCATGGCTGTGTGGGGATTCAAACGCTGGACTCCCAGGTCATAGTCCAACATGCCACACTGGCTCTCGAATCACCATTATACTGCTGGACTAATGACATTTGCTGAGGTAGTTTGTAAAGTTCAAGCCAAATATAGCTGATGAGTCTTTCGAAAGTGTTCTTTCCTACGTAGGCATTGGGACCCTTTAGAGGTATGTGAATACTTCATGGGATGGTGCGATTTACAATGCCTTTTCATTATACAAATGGAAGAAAACCCTTGGGCCATGTCTTCAGTTTCAGCAACAATTAATCTGTCATTTTTTAGAATAAAAGTTCCTAATCTATCTCCTAATTTGGGTAGCTTCTAGTTACGATACTTTGAGGACGTGTCCTTGTACCACTTTCATGTACTACCTTGATGTGTTCTGGAACCTTGGTTTTTATCTGCTACTGGAGCCATTTTCTCATATTATGAAACCTAGTTCATCATTATCTTGCAGGTTCCACACAGTTAGGCACAGCTGCTATGCAATTCCAGCTGTGAGGAGAGACAGAATCCTTTTCAGAAAGTGTGACATGAACGACATTTTACATGGATGTTTCAGTCTTTGACATTTATTGCATGTGGGGAGGGCAGGAAGGTGTGCAACTGTCAAACAAATTGAGGTTCTTTTGTGATGCAATGTTCTGTGATTTCCCACCGATCCACACCAATAAGGCAGTGCCAGTATGAGTGCTAATTGCTTTGCTGTCTTTTTAGCTGTAGTTCTCCAAGAAATCCTGATAGCTTCAGATATTACATGTATCTGTGGCTGAATGAAAGCTTTTTATTTGGAATAGATATTGCAGAAGGAACAGGTGGTTTGGAATGCTAATGAGCTTAAGATAATTGCTCAAACCAGCCAGAGGTGTCTTAGAGAAATGGAAGAGGAACATCTGGGCAAAATCTCAGGCTTGATGAATCATAGAATAGTAGAGTTGGAAGGGGCCTATAAGGCCATCAAGTCGAACCCCCTGCTCAATGCAGGAATCCAAGAAACAAAGAAATACTATAAATAAAGTTGCAAATGTCACAGAATTGAAAAGGGAAAATCACTGACAGGATGACAACAATAGAATGTATTCATTAAGTTAGGCTTGAAAAAGTTGCAAAATGAGGGAGAATGAAATGAAAAGCTTTGAATGTTCATATTTTGCTTTTGAAACGTAAAGTTTATGATTTTCACAGTCCTAACAAAATAAGCTACTGCCCTCTTCACAACATGCACAAAGGGCAAGATCTTGCCTTTCAGTCTTGAGCTCAGGGGACATAGGGCTATTATACCAGGAATTTATGGCAGATTGTAAAAAAATTAGAACATGCTCTAAAATTAATATGCCCTCTGTGGAGTATAATGTTTTCATTATTATAACCAGAATGTTTAATACCTTTGCAGCCTACTTAGTCATTATTTATATTCTAATTGTATATTTGAAAGTGTGTTTCTGTTTAATAACTGTAGAAGGGTTTGCTTAACAGCAAATATAGGTTAAGCTTTTATTATTATTATTTAAATAATAATTATATAAATAAAAATAAAAAATCCCACGCTTCTTCCCAGTAGGAGCCCAGGGTGGCAATAACATAGCCTTTTATTATAAGCCTAGTTCACATGGTCGTCAGATGAGGAAGTAACTACTCCTGGACTATACCACTTCAGAGTGTGGATAGCAGGGGTCTCATGGCTGAATACTTCCCTCTGAGGAGGGGAATTCTGTCCACATTCAAAACTAGCAGTGTAGGGAGAAAGTTGGGCTAGAACTACTTGATAGCCGAACCAAAAAGTATATGAAAATGTGACTGTTTTCTCCCCCTATTTAATACATTTATTGATTTTTTAAAGATTGTCTTTGGTTAAAACAACCAGTCTATAAATACTGTGTTTTTCTCTTCTACTAAAGCATTGTCTTGAGCCTTTTAAAGTGTTGGAAGTGGATTAAGAAGCCTAATCTTTAAATGTGATTGGATATAGAAGTGCTTTTGCTATGATCCTTTAAAATGGATTCTGGGCTGCAATGGCTAACAAAGTAACAGCCCTCCAGGGCAATTTGCATGTTTTTTGGTTGCTTGTGACTTTGAGCTAATGGGGGCAGTCAACTCCCATGGGCAGTGCAACACTGTAGAAAAGGAACTTGTGCAGTACCACTACTTCTATGTTCTTGGACATTGGACAACAGTACTGTGTGAGTTGACCACTCGGTCGAGCCCTCAGCTGCCCAACTGAGTAGCTAGAATGAACAGTTGTTGGAACATTTCTTCCCAGTTGAATTAAATTGAAAAGTCATGCTCTCTCCTGATTGTGATTTAAACATGTTTTTAGTGTTTTTGTTTGCTGCTCTGGGCTTCTTCTGGGAGGAAGGGTGGGATATACATTTAATCAAATAAATAAACAAACATTGTTAATGAAGATAATTGGCCTGGCATTCTTTTATAGCTCCATTTTGAACCCTGATTAATGTGAACAAATTAACTGATAACATAATGTTGTAACCATCACATTCTTCACTGCCACTATATGGGAACTGCCTCAAAAGGGTCTTGAAATTTTACATAAAAGGCAGTGTTAATTAGTCCTGCAGTATCTTTGCAAGTCATTTTCTTTTGTCCACAGGTACCTACTTCTATACACTGGTGCAGAATCTGGTAGACTTGGGCTATCAACGAGATGAGGATATTAGAGGCGCTCCCTATGACTGGCGGAAAGCACCAAGTAAATCAATCTTCATTATGGGGATTAGTGTAGCAAGATGAGTTGAACATCTGATCTGTAAAGCTTTGCTTAAATTGTGGTTCATGTAAACATGCCGTTTCTGGAAAAATGGAAATGGTAATAAACGGAGCTCTTTCAAAGTTTGCAAGGTCCATCTATTTAGCCCCTGATGCAACTGAATGTCACCTGATAGTTAAAACAGTTACAGGGCTCTTTATAAACAGGTCTTTGTGACCTTTCTGCTTTATAGAGTTAAGATGTTGCAACAAGCCAAATTGGCACTAAAGTGGTGTGTCTGAATCCTGGAGAGTAGATGTTGATAAAGCATGTCATTAAAATGACCCAGTGTCAGTGCAAAACAGTGCTTTTAATGGGGTCGTTTCAGTTTTTCAGTTCCCACCATTGAGATGCAGAAGACAAGTGATGTATACATGTGAACAAATCCATTCTTCTTGCAGCCTGTGTCAGATTATTTATTTATGGACATAACAAAAATAAGTTACTACCAATCACAACATGCACAAGGGGAAGAGCTTGCCTTTCAATCTTGAGCTTAAATACTTTTTTTAGTTCTGTATTTAAGGATTTCTTTCATCATGGTGGGTGCTAGAAAAACAAACTTTGAAATGTATAACCTTAGCTTATAAAATAAGTAACGTAAATTAAAAAATTGACAACGTTCCTTAGAGTTTACAGTGAATGCAAACATTTGTGTTTTAACATTCTCCCATCTGATCTTGACAGTCCCATCCCTCCAGAGCAGATTTTTTGGGTATGTGTGGGTGAGGGGCTGCAGGGGGATTATAGGGGGAAGGGGAGGTTGGTTGCAGACATTCAGATATCAGCTACATATTGTTGGAAGGGAGCTAGTCCTGGCAATCCATAATAAAGGCATAATTTCCTCCAGGCAGCATAACTATTGCGAACAGAACTGGAGTCAGTTGAACTGTGAATAGCAACTTGTCCTGACCAGCCTTGATGTAGTCACTGAATAACTTTGCTCAGCGATCCCCATTTTGCTGATCTCAATGCTGCTGATGTATCATTTACAATGCTTTGCCCTCAAACAAACCAGGAGTAACCAGAATTAAGAGTACTTAAAAAAAAAACCTTGAAAAATCTTCCAAGAAAAAGGGTGTAATGAGGCAGTTCATTTGTGGATCTGGAACGTAAACATCATACATGAGTGTCATACATTAATGTTGCTGGGAATCGCAGGAGGAGAGAATGCTATGCTCAGGTTCTCCTTGTGGCTTCTCATGGGCATCGACTTGGCCACTATGAGAACAGAGTGCTAGACTAGATAGGCCTGATCCAGCAGGGCTCTTATTATATTACGTTTATGATGGGGCAGATGAAAGTTGCAACTTATCCTGGGAGTTTGTGACTTACACATTCTAGGTCAGCATTTGTTCATAATGTATGAAGTCACCCCGAGATTAAGCACCAAAACATTAACAATGATTGCAACTTACCAATAACTCACATTAAATAGCCACCTTGCAGACAGACATTTGGTGGCAAGATAGGCATTATGTATTTATTTAAATGGCTTTAAATAAAACAAAAACTAAGCTACTGAATAAACTTGTTCAGCTAAGTGGATAAGTTACCAGTCTTGTTCCTTCTAGATGAGAATGAAGACTACTTTGTGGCCCTCCGGAAGCTGATAGAGACCATGTATGAAGAGTATGGGGAACCAGTGGTTCTAATTGCCCACAGCATGGGAAATATGTACGTTCTTTACTTCCTCAGCCATCAGCCTCAAGACTGGAAAGACAAATACATAAGGGACTTTGTGTCACTGGGCGCCCCATGGGGAGGAGTGGCAAAAACGCTTCGTGTACTAGCATCAGGTATGTCTCTTTGGTTTGCAGAAGAAGGGTTCCACTAAAGGGGACAGGTTCATGGTGTAACACAAACATGCTTATCCACATCTACTACAGCTTGACTGATTCTCAAAGGGGCTAGTAACATGCACTCCCTTCTGCCAAATATGAAGAGCAGTCCTCTTTTATACTGGGGCAATTGGTAGAAACTAGTTGTGCAAAGTGGACATCACAAGCAGCTGCCTTAGCAAAATAATACAGTATTTTTGTTTGTGCTTCGTTAAGTACAAAACACTGAAAGTGGGATGTACTACTCTTTGCCTTCATGGTGATTTTTCCATGTTTTTTATGTGCGTAGAAACTTCAAAGAATCTACTTGAAATAGTTTTCAGACTAAAAATTTGTCATGATTTTTATGCAGAGGAACTCATGTCCAAATCTTGGGTTTGGTGGGGGAGGAATCTTGCATTGATAAACCAAGCACAGAGTATTTGAGGAGCAAATTGTTAAGTCATAAAAATAAATATACATTTATTTATGTCAGGAGCAGGAAACCAACCTAGGAGGTATTGGGGCCTTTTGATGACAAGGGTATAAGATGAGAGACACCAGTATCTGAACCATTGCTTTTGAGGATAGTATCTGAGGAGCAACATCAAATAGAACAATGAAAGTTCAAGTTTCAGAGCTAACTGACATGTTACAAATTAACAAGTCACAAGTTCTGAATCTCATTCATTGAGAATGTTCAATGAACTCAAAAATGAAGTTGTGTTGCTTTTCTTTAATACAAGGAATGAGAGATATCAGCCCTGCTAATGAAATCTGGCTGCCTCCCAACTTTCCAGTTAGTCTTTGTGAAACCCCACCATGCCTCCTATTAACATAGTTCCAGTTCTGCTTCTTTTGTGGAGTTATTCTACCCAATTCAGCAGCATTTAGCAGATTGCCCCATATGCATCCATTCCAAACTAAGAAGCTACTGATAGGAAGACACAAAGGGGATGGGAGGACCCATGTGTGGCCTGAAAGCATTTTGAGTGCATGCCAGGATGCTCATGTGCTTTTGTGTAGTGCCTGCCTTAGCAGTGGTAATGTGGCCCCCAGATTGGAAAGTGTTTCATATCACAAATTACTGCTGGTCTCAAAAGGGCTGATCAGTTGTATGTAACACTCACAGAAGAATCTGGTACTCTGTTATGGGTTAAAAAAGCATAGTGGCTGTACTTCATGGACCACTAGTAGAAGGCAACAGCAAAAGGATATCTAAATGGTATGGAGGATTAACTGCTACACTGTTGATAAGTTCATGTAGATTTGAATCCATCCATTTTCTGAAGGTTGCTAAATGAAATTAGAAAAAAACCCTGCCTGAATAGCTACACACTTCATCCTGAAATCAGCTTTTGGCTGCTGAAAGCTGCCCAAAACAGGCATTGAAGCATTTCTGGAACAAATATGCTTTGAATTTCCAGCAGGATTGGATTCAATAATTATGGGAAGCCACTGATAGTCTTAAGTGTTGATGTTCAAGAGGTAATTCTGGACTAATTTTAAAGACTGGGAGGCAGAGTCTTAGGTAGCTGGTGAGATCTTCATCCATTATGAAACAATCAAATCCTCTCTCAAGTAAGGCTTTAGATTACAGGAAGTCCTTTGTATTAGATCAGCCTTTCCCAACCTTTGGGTCCCCAGCTGTTGCTCAACTACAGTTCCCATAGTTCCTGGCCATTGGCAATGCTGGCTGGGGCTGATGGGAGTTGTAGTCCAGCATCAGCCGGGGACCCAAACGTTGGGAAAGGCTGCATCAAATTACAGCTTTTATAGGGCAATAGTTTTCCTTAGCAGATGCCAGATTTAGCACCAAATGTCTGTACTGTTGCCCATCATGTCATGGCTTGAAGAATACAACCTAATAAGTGTAAAATGCCAATTTTCAAAATTAACTTTGTTTTGGTCTGGGTTGTGAGTTTATGACTACTAGGTCATGGCCTTATATGACAACCTGTGATCATTAACAAGATATACTTTTAATGCCACAGGTGACAACAACCGGATCCCTGTCATCAGCTCCCTTAAGATCAGAGACCAGCAGAGATCTGCAGTTTCAACCAGCTGGTTGCTTCCTTACAACTACACCTGGTCTTCAGAGAAGATTCTCATCAGCACGCCATCTGCTAACTACACTCTCCGGGATTACCAAAAGTTTTATGCAGACATTGGTTTTGAGGATGGCTGGCTCATGAGAGCAGAGACCGAAACCTTGGTTTACGAGATGACTCCTCCAGGGGTGCGCATACACTGTCTCTATGGCACTGGGGTGGAGACCCCAGACTCATTCTTCTATGACACCTTTCCAGACAAGGAGCCTAAGATCTTCTATGGTGATGGGGATGGAACTGTGAATTTGCAAAGTGCCTTGCAGTGTCAGAAGTGGGTAGGCCAGCAGAAACAGAAGGTGATACTCTATGAGCTTCCAGGGAGTGAGCACATTGAAATGCTTTATAATTCCCTAACAATTTCCTATGTAAAAAAGGTTCTGTTTGGTTTGTGACACAGTACAGAACATCCCCTTTCTACATGACAGTTGAGGGTCCTTTTAAGGGGGGGAGGAAGAATGGGTAGTTCACACCCCCTGTTTAAAGCCTGCTTGGCTTATTTGGGCCTTGTTGGAAATGGTGATGTCAATGATCACTTGTCTCTTTGATTAGTGCTCATAGTACACTGTGGTGTCCTACATCCGGAAGGCTAATCTCAGCTGCATTTAGTGCAAGCTCAGTGTCCATCTGTGTAAAGAATGTGCTATGCTTATTTTTCTCTGGGATGTGGGGAAGAGTATCCTATAATATAAAAAGAACATTAGGACTTAGCATAACTTCTCTGAAGGGTCACAAATGCTGGATCATTGTTCCCAGCAAGGAAGTTGGTATTAAGTGAAGTCCCAGCAGCAGCTATTTGAAATTACATTAAGTTGGTGATACCCAGCCAGACATGTATTGCTCTTGAGAAGATACAGTATATCTTGGAGCTCCTGATAAAGTCTCCTTTAGCTTGAGCAAGGGCCTTGCCTGAGCAAGGTGGAGGTCAAAGGCTGAAGATAGCAAGGTTTTCTTTACTGGTGTAACGTGGAGATTTCCGGTTGGCTGTAGAATTAAGTATTGACAGACTATAGTAGCACCATCCTGCAGAAGATGGTTTTCTATTTTGTTGTGATCAGCTGACTGCCTCTTGAACACTTGACAACCACTGCTTTGTTCAGAGCCCAGTGCTGTGGCAAGCGCTGTTTTAGCCAGATGCCTTCTTTCTGTGATCTGGAGTGTCTGAAACACAGGCTGCCTTCCAGGAACACTTGTAGAACAAAATAACAGCCAGACTGCTCTTGGTACTGGAGCCTTTCTTTTGGGTGGAGCTTGTAGTAAAGCTAACTCTTCTCAGAAATGCTGGTTTTGTACTAGGCTATAATACCATCATGAAGTCTCCTTTTCTTGTACTATAACCTTCTTCCTGGGTGTTCTGGCTCCTTATCCCCTGTAGGGGATCAAGCCTTGTACCATAGGGGAAAATGACGTGGTACAAAACTGCTCATGTTCCTGATTCAGAACTATAATGTGGAACCGCAATTACAGAAAGTGCCCCTAGAAAAAGGCATCAACCTTCCTCTGGGACAGCACTGTGCAGACAGCAAGGAAGCTCAAAGTGACCTCACGATTGCCAACATAGCAGTTGACAGGCAATCTGTTGACAATCTCTCCTCCTGGAGCAAGTGAATTACAGAGTTCATGCTAGTTCTGTCCTTCCAAATAACAGCTTGTGACCATGTTCTTTATTAACTAACCAGCAAAAGCATCCAGCAATTCCACAACACAAGCAAACTGTCCTGCCTTGAGCTTAGCATATCATTGGGGTATGGGTTGCTCTATAGTTATCTGTGCCTGGTTAGTGCCTGTGTTGGAACCCGAAAGGGAAGGTATTTCAATCAGTGACTTCACCAGGGGTGCTTGTAACACAAGGCTTGCTTGAGATTTGTGCCAAATACTTTGTTCGGAGTAACTTCTACTGAGTCTGACCCCTCAGTCAGCAAGTACACAGAACAACAGATGTGAACACTTCTACAGTTTTTATGTTTCTAATTTTCAGGCCTTGCTCTGGCTAGACAGATAAAGAGAGCATGTGCAATCTGCAGTGATCGCTCACCATCTGAAAGCATATTTCTTACTGGTATTATGAAACATTTTTATATATATTCAAGCTTTAAAATTTTTGAAATCGTGGACTGTTACATTGTCGTTTTAGCACAATATTGGTCCTTCAAGAAACAAGATGTTTTAAAAATTTAAACTATTTATTGCCTTACGGAATGTGCAATCCTATTCATTCAACTTCCTGTTTTACAGTAATGCCAGTGACCACTTTAAACAAAGCCACTGGCAGTCACTATGGGCGTGGCAATAACAGAAATGTCTGAAAGTTTCCAGCAGACATTCTTCCATGCCTCACACCTTGAGATTGTCAGTCTTTGAATTTTCAGCATGATTCTGTTTTGCTTTTTTCTGTAGCTGCAAGCTTTATTTTGGCAAGGGTTTGGTTGCAAATGTAACTTGTTAAACTGGCCCTGCAACTAATTATAGTTGTAAAATTGGTTTCATCTTGTTTTTTAAGATAGACCCCATCCTGCTTTTGTCTGTTTTATGGCCCCAAAGTACCTTTATGCTTGATGCCATATGAATGGCTGGAACTAATTTTTTTCTCTTCAAAGAGTGTAATGGGGTTCTTTTTCTATGCAGCGTTATTCCTTATTCCTTGGCCTCACATCCACAAGGTAAATTCCCATACTGGCACACCATCACTTTTGTGATAGGTTCTGAAGGCCAGGGCTTGCCTAAATTGTCTGTCACAGCAGAGAACTGGAAGCAAGGGAGTGACATCTCTTCAGAGACATGATAATGTACGCTTTATTTATATAGTGTTGTCAGTGTGTATGGTACTGAACAGTGGAGCATAAGCCAAAAGACAGGCCACTGACTCTTGAGGTGCTTCCACAGAGTGAGAGGAGGAAGATGGGAGGAGATGGCATAAAGAATGTATTCAGTTACTCGTGCTTTGGCTTAGTTTCAGTTGGGGATGAGGACTAGGGTTAAACCAAAGGCCACATGTATGTTCATAGTGCATTACTACTGATGTGTGCCATCTGTGTTTTGGCCTTTCATCATCTTGTCCAACTGTAGCTGGTAACTGACATCTATTGCTGTGACTCCCATGTTCACTTGTGCCCTGTAACACTTATTTGTGTCCCTTCTACATTTCAATCTTATGACACAGTGCTATCAAAATTTCACCTCTTCATGTCTCCCTTCTCATCTGTCCAGATCTTTCTTGCAGTCCACCCTGTTGGTTCCAGGTCACTTACAGTTTATTTAATACTTGTGCCAGCTGGCTGCCATCGAGTTAAATAGGGCCAAGGATCATTAGGTATCCCTCTAGTGCTTCTGCTGGTAACATGACTGTTTTCCTCTAGTAAATTTGGCTCAGTATCATTTAGTGGCTTTTTTTCTTTCATTTTTATTCTGTAACAGGTGTGAATGGAAAAAGCTCTCCTGGATTATCTTTTGCCATTTATACCTGCCACTTAACATTGTGAATGATGGCGATTCACAAATCCAGGTCTGAAATATTAAGTATTACTTAAGCTCCCGGTAGATCCTGGCCAGGTCACACAAACTGTGCATCTAATTTCAGGAAACCCATGTTTCCCAAAGAGCAATGTCCCTGTGTCTCCATGTGAAACGGGAGTTTTAAACCATTTATATTTAGCTCGGAAACTGACTATTTAAAGAGTCAAATTTCCACTGAGCATACAGTCCTTTTTGGTGATCCTAAAATGTATCTCTTTGGATTCTGGTTGCTGCTGTCCATCTGCAAAAGCACACGAGGGACACATTCTGCAACAGCTTGCGATTTACAAAATATCTTGGAGTTCCCAGTTGTTACAGATTTGTCCAGTACTTATATCCGTACAACTTTATCCCTGAGTGTTTTTCAAAAACCAAAATACTTCTAAGGACCAAATGTACTATTTCTGACATGTAGTGAGTGCTGGATGGGACTTCAGCCCCTTTTAAATATATACATACAGCTGCTGCTGCTGCAGGTTTCAGGGCTACTATGTGATTCTGCTAGAAAGAGTAGATTTCACTACTGAGCAATAAGTGAAAAGGAGTTTGCAGGCCAAAGTCAATAAATTCTTGCCATTAAGCTAGATTGTGGAGTGCATAGTGTTTGAGATGTTCAGAAATTCAGGGACTGAGCAATTACACTGCTGTTCTCTGCTTAACAGTATTTTGTATAGAACACTGCCTGGTAAGGCTATTGTTTTTATACACACCTTCCTCTTTGTGAATGAGTTCAGTAGATTTTTGCATATTTGATTATCATACTTTGATAATGTAATAAAGTGAATCAAATGCTTAATGTTTCCTGTGCATCTGTTTGGTACTTTTCAAATGTACAGAATGTTTAACAGCAACAGTGTGCTAGGGTGCTATACAGAATACAGTTTACATACCTTGCCCAGAGAGCTCACAACAATGATGGGCCCTGAAGACAATGGACAAAATCAAACTGGCAGCTAGTTGGCTCATTGTTTACCTGTGGCCCTGTGAAAGTCTCAACGCATGGTGGGAAGGCTCATCAAGTTTATATGCCACTTTCCCAAATAATGCTTAAATCGGCTCACAAGAACACTAGAGGGATCAATATATAGGTACGACAAGCCCATAGTCATAATGGTTAACCATAAATACATGGAATAAACATTGTATTTTATGTCCATGTTAGCAAACGTAATCAAAATAAAATATTTAGGGAAATGTTAATATAAAATATGTTCAAGGCACCTTCAGCAGCAGGAACAAGCCCTTGTAGTTGGACTTGGTCAGGGTTCTGCCCTCCCAGGGCAACTGGAAATGCCAGGATCAGGCCTTACAGGACTCTCAGAGCACATGATGCAGGGGTCTTGCTAGAGCTAAGGAGATCTGAGTCTGGAGCCAGTGCTTCAGTGGGGTCACCAAAGAGTCCTCATGCATTTTCCTTTTGTGCTGTGTCTTTTTAGATCAGGTTTGGGGAACCTTTAGCTCAGCCGATATTGCTGAACTACAACTCTCATCAGCCCCAGCAAGAATGACCAAATGACCAAGGGTGATTGTAGTTGTAGTTGCAACATCGGGAGGGCCACAGGTTCCCCACACCTGTTTTAGATCAGAAGCTGGGGACAGGGACTGTCCTTATAATATCAACACATTTTTGATGATACATTAATAAACATACATGAGCAAACATACGGCATAATACGTTCATTGCATCACATGGTGTTGCCCTGGCTACTTTCCAGGCCTCTGGTATGGAGGTAGATCTGAAGGACAAGTTGCACATTTTTGTTAGAAGATCAGCAATTTCACATCTGAGTTCTTTGAGAACTGTGAGGTGGGAGCCATCCAGACCCAGTGATAGAAGACACTATGATCTTGCCAGTATTAGGTTTAGTTGCCAGTTGAGTCAGCTTCTGTATGTGGAACGGTGGGAGTGTCATCTTCAGGGGTGTAGTTGCCTAGGTTCTCAGGGGGTCTTAGACTACTTTGGGAGCAGGGCCCGTATGTCTCCAGCATCCTATGAACTAATCAGCATGAAAGGGGAGTGTTAGCCACTGAGGAGAGTCTTTTAACATGCTTCCTTGTCCTTTCCTGCTGACTGAGGCTAATCAGAGCAAAAGGAGGTGAGCCACAGAGAAGACTCTTCTCAGTAGCTAACACTCCCCTTTCATGCTGATTAGTTTATAAGATGCTGGAGACATAGGGGCCCTGCTCCCAAAATAGTCTAAGACCCCCTGAGAACCTAGGTAACTACACCCCTGAAGATGACACTCCTACCATGCTGATTAGCTCCTAGGGACATCTGTTTGTGGGCCAGAAGCAGAAATCATTCAGACCTGTCAAGATTATTTTATAATCTTAGATGGTTGTATAATCTCAGAAAGAAGTGTGGCTGTGACTATCATGAAGGGACCCTGCACTTTGAATTTGCCACTACATCACTGGTC
This sequence comes from Rhineura floridana, assembly GCF_030035675.1. Classification (NCBI taxonomy): domain Eukaryota; kingdom Metazoa; phylum Chordata; class Lepidosauria; order Squamata; family Rhineuridae; genus Rhineura; species Rhineura floridana. Next base: position 10,892,447 of record NC_084492.1, on the reverse strand, counting down.
ATTTTGTCCTTCACCTCAGGCAGCAAAATGTACTGGACTGGTCCTGGACACTATCCTAAGCTTGCTTGTGTTATCTAGTGGTTTACCAGGTTCTGGGAGGCAGCAGTTTTGTGAAAGAGGATCCCTGTTGCCAGCATTTTAGCAGGTGCTGCCATCTGCAGTTCAAGAAGAATGTGCAAGATCAGCTGCTGGGTTCTACCTTTAAAAAAAAAAAAAACTTTGCTGAATAATTGGCTCATAAAACATTTCTTTCATTTCTGATGTCCTTCCTCTGCATTTTATGTAAGTGCCCTTAAGTTTAAGCCAGGTAGTATTTGGCTCTTTGTCCGAAGTAGTCCAGGGCCAAGGTTAACATAGCTTATTTCTGGAACAGAATGTGATCGTTCTTGGCAGCTTGAAGGATCACCAAGTCCTTTTGTCAGCCAAAAGCTATGTCCTCTGCCTTTCCAGGAAAAAGTTGGTCACCTGAGCTTTGTGCCTGGAAAGAGCCTGGCCAAATCCTTTCTAGCTGTGCCAAAAACACTGGATCCCTCACAGGCTAGGGATGGGTGAGAATTTTGATTCAGTTCGCATTGCAAGCTGAATTTATCAAATCTGGACTTGTAGGAATTTCGGTAGTATTGTCTTTCAAATGTTTTAATCTTTCTTGCTGTTTTTTTTTCTGGTCTGTGACAGTAATAAAACCATTCATTCATTCTGCACTTTCTGAAACAATATGAGAACTGAAATACAGCCATCCTTCAAAATTTGCACTTATTTGAATTTTGTGATGCAGTTTTCCAACCAACCAGTGTTTACAAACATGCATATATTAGGGGAAAGTGTGCATAAAATTTATAAAAATGAATATAAGTGAAAATAATGTGCAAAAATGCATTATGTAATGAGAATTGGCTTGCAAAAATATGTACATTAGTCAAAACTGCCTACAAAATGTGTTTGTTAGGAGAAATTTAAAATGCTTTTTAAAAAAATCACAAGTTGCTGCAAAAATGTGGAGAACCAAATTTAAGATTGGATCTTGTTGAGCTACGACTCTCATCATATTTGAACAGTCATGCTGGCTGTGGCTGATGGGAGTTCTGTCAACAAAGAAGCTTTGCATTCCCCTCCCCCGCAAGGCACCACTTTGCATAGAGATACAATACAACTTACTATAGAGTGGAAGACCCCAGGTGACTGCTCAGTCGGCTGACCAGGTGCTGTTAATTGGTGTTTGGGTATTGCCAACATGTCACCCCACTGCTGAACGAATTGCACTGGCTGCCCATTAGCTACCAGGCTAAGTTCATGGTGCTGGTTTTGGTGTACAAAGCCCTATGCAGCTTGGGACCAGGATACCTGAAAGACCATCTTACCCTCTGCAAGGGTGGGGGACCTATTAAACTGGTCCGCCCCCGGAGACTAATGGATCCTGAGGGTTTCCAAAGGGCTCTGGGGGATTTTCCGACTGAGAAGACTGGCGCTCCTGTTGAAGCCCTGGTTGAACTGTGGAATACGGAGATGACCCGGGCGGTTGACACGATCGCTCCCATGCGCCCCCTCCTATGTAGAGCTCATACAGCCCCATGGTATACCCCGGAGCTGAGAGTGATGAAGCAAGAGAGGAGGAGGCTTGAGTGCAGATGGAGGCGGACTCCCGACGAATGCAATTATGCCTTGGTAAGTGCCTGCTCTAAGCGATATACAGCAGCGGTGAGGGCAGCAAAAAAGAGATATTTTGCTGCCAGTATTAAGGCATCACTCTCCCGCCCAGCGGAGCTTTTTAAAACTGTACGAGGGCTTTTACATCTTGGCCCTCGGGATACTATAGATTCATCTGTAGCCCGCTGTGATGAGTTCGCTGGACACTTCCAAGACAAGATCGCTAGCATTCGTCGGGACTTAGACTCCAATATTATAGCAGTTGGATTCAATGAAGCATCCAGAACACGGTCTTGTCCTTATTTATTGGATGAGTTTCAGTCTGTGCAGCTTGAGGATGTTGACAAGATCCTTGGACTGGTGCGGGCAACCACGTCGGTGCTGGATCCTTGCCCCTCTTGGCTGGTGAAAGCTGGTAGGACCGGAACCGCCGACTGGGCCAAGGAGGTAATCAATGCCTCTTTGCGAGAGGGAGTGGTCCCTGACTGCCTAAAAGCGGCGGTAGTGAGACCACTTCTGAAGAAACCCTCCTTGGACCCAGATAACTTGAACAACTATAGACCTGTGGCGAATGTTCCGTTCCTGGGCAAGGTTCTGGAGCGGGTGGTGGCCGACCAGCTCCAGGGGCTCTTGGATGACACTGATTATCTTGATTCGTTTCAATCCGGTTTTAGAACTGGGTTTGGTACCGAAACAGCCTTGGTCGCCCTGTATGATGACCTTTGTCGGGAGAGGGACAGGGGGAGTGTGACCCTGTTGATTCTCCTTGATCTCTCAGCTGCTTTTGATACCATCAACCATGGTATCCTTCTGGGAAGGCTCACGAAGTTGGGAGTTGGGGGTAATGCTTGGCAGTGGCTCCGCTCCTACTTGGTGGGTCGTCAACAGAAGGTGGTGCTTGGGGAACACTGCTCGACACCCTGGACTCTCCATTGTGGAGTCCCACAGGGATCGGTACTGTCCCCCATGCTTTTCAACATCTATATGAAGCCGCTGGGTGCAGTCATCAGGAGTTTTGGAGTGCGTTGTCACTAGTACGCTGATGACACGCAACTCTATTTCTCCTTTTCATCTTCATCAGGTGAGGCTGTTAATGTACTAAACCGTTGCCTGGCCGCGATAATGGATTGGATGGGAGCTAACAGACTGAAGCTTAATCCAGACAAGACCGAGACGCTGTTAGTGAGTGCCTTCTCAGGTGGTGGATGTTCACCCTGTTCTGGACGGGGTTACACTCCCCTTGAAAGAACAGGTTTGTAGCTTGGGAGTTCTTATCGACTCTTCCTTGTCTCTTGAGGCTCAGGTAGCCTCAGTGGCAAGGAATGCTTTCTACCATCTCCGATTGGTAGCCCAGCTACGTCCCTATCTGGACAGTGACGACCTCGCCTCAGTTGTTCATGCTCTGGTAACTTCTAGATTGGACTACTGCAATGCGCTCTACGTTGGGCACCCTTGAAGACAGTTCGGAAACTACAGTTAGTCCAGAATGCAGCGGCCAGATTGTTGACGCAGACAAGAAGGTCCGCTCATATTACACCCGTTCTGGCTCGTCTGCACTGGCTTCCTATTTGTTTCCGGGCTAAATTCAAAGTGCTGGTTTTGACCTATAAAGCCTTACACGGCATGGGACCGCAATACCTGGTGGAGCGCCTCTCCCAATATGAACCTACCCGTACACTGCGCTCAACATCTAAGGCCCTCCTCCGAGTACCATCCCATCGAGAAGCTCGGAGGGTGGTGACTAGAAATAGGGCCTTTTCGGTTGTGGCTCCCGAACTATGGAATGGTCTTCTCGATGAGGTGCGCCTGGCGCCGACGCTGCTATCTTTTCGGCGCCAGGTGAAAACCTTTTTATATTCCCAGGCATTTTAATGCGTATTATTATATGTATTGTTGTATTTTGCTACTGTTTGATTATTTTTCTTTATTTTTGTTGGTTTGATTCTATTGTATTATTGTATTTGTATATTCCTGATTGCTTTATTTTATGTACACCGCCCAGAGAGCCCTTGGGCTTAGGGCGGTATATAAATTAAATAAAATAAATAAAATAAAAATAAATATACCCAGTTGATCACTAAGAATTCCCTCTCCTTAAATATTAGACAAGTGCCATCTCTGTTATCATTTCAGTGCCTACTGAAGACCTTCCTCTTTCAACAAGCCTTTTAAGTAGAGACCTTATCCCACTCTGCGTCTGTGTTGGAATTGCTTTTTAAGATTTTTTTTTTTAAAAGATGTTTTAAAGATGTTTTGTGTTTTACGTTTTAGAGGGTTTTTAATGTTTTGGCTTGCTGCCCTGGACCCATGCTGGAAGGGAGGGTAGGGTATAAATTTAATAAATAAAAAAAATAGATATTTTAACTTAGGTCTTGTTTGCTTTTTTCAGGTCATCTCAGTAGTTCATTCCATGCATAGATGGAGGATCTTCCAGTTGTTCTTTAACTCTTATGTATTGAATGAAAACAGTACCAATTCTCTACAAACATGTCTGAGTTTGTGTGTTTATTGTGTGACTTCGATTGCTTTGCTAGTATTGCCATCAAGACTGTATGCCACACTGTTCATAGCCATTGTTCCAACGATAAATGGCTTGCAGATTCCTGTTATGCTACTGCCTGTCTAGGGTGGTGCTCTTTGTTGATGGGCAGCTTCAAGGCTCTCACCTTTTATAATTCCTTATTGTTAATCAAGATTTTGACTGGGCAGCTTTCAGAGGACTGTCCTCTGATGCCCTTTCAAAGCATTGGATTTTCCTCTGTAAAGTAGGACATGTGGCCACCCTAATGCTATACCCTGTGGCTGCTTGGGTCCACCTGAGCCAGCTATTTACTTAAAAAAAACAAGTGTATGTAAATTGCATTCCCACAATAAACATCCCAAGTTGTTTCCTGTCTTTAGTTCACACAGGGCCGGTCCTGCCATTAGGCAGAATGAGACAGCTGCCTCAGGCAGTAGAAACTCAGGAGCTGGGAGCAGAAAGAGTTGTGGGTGCCATCTGGCTTGTCCTGTGCCCCCTAAGCCAGCTCGCATCAGCCCCTTCCAGCATGGCCCATGGCCAGGGGTGATGGGAGTTGTAGTTCAGCAACATCTGGAGGACCAAAGGACCTTAACATGAATAGCAAAGAGGTGGTGTTGGGCAGAGCAATTCAAACTGTTCATCTGCTATGCTGGAGGGGCTTGAATGGGGCAGAGATGTCCTTCTGCTTGGGAGGCTTCACCACTACAGAGTCCTCTGCAGACAGGTGGAAGTTACCTCCGTTGGTAGCTATTGAAATCTCCTGAAGTAGGGCAAAGTTGGAGTGAGGACCTGATCTTGGCCTTTTGCGAAATATGAACGAGAGAGAGAAAGTTTCTGATCTGTAAAGATAATTGTTGGACGGCTGTAATAACTTTCCTCCTTTGGCCAGCAGAGTGCAGCACTTCATCTGAAATGTTCAGGGATCCTAGAAATCTTAAGTGGGTGATGTGGTCTTTTTGCTCGCCCTGACTTCTACGGGTGAAAGAGAATGATGAATGATTTCAAAGGATTGTCTGGTGAAGAGCATGAAAAGCAGCTAAAATTTATTATTTATATACTGCCTACATCCAAGTGCTGTACAAAAATCGATAAAAGCCCAGACTATGTGCATAGACATATAATTTTAAAAAGGATGAAGGCAATGCAGAGGGGGAAGGATGCAAGAGGCAAGGTCCTGGGAATGCCTGGGCACAAATGCCAGTTTTCAGGTGTTTTTCTGAAGGTGGAAAGAAAAGGGGCTACAGCTAGGTAGACGAATATCAGATGGACAAGAATGATACAAATGGAAAGGCCTTATAAGTAGTCTAGTTTTATATTTGTTTTAATGTTTTTAAAGATGTTATGTTTTAATATATTTTAATGTCACTTTTTATGATGATTTAGTGTTTTTAGTGTTTCTGTTTGCCACCCTTGGCTCCTACTGGGAGGAAGGATGGTTATTATTATTAGTCAATCAACCCACTGCTCAGTGCAGGATGCAATGTGGGAGATATAAGTGTAAGTAAATTAAATGAAATCTCTGACAAAAGGCCATTGACCATTTGCTTAAATATCTCCAGTGATGCACAACCTTCCTGAGGCAGGCTGTTCCACAGTCAAACAGCTCTTACTGTTAGGAACACAGGAACATATTTATTAATTAAATTTATATCACACCCTTATATCCCAGAAGGAGACCAGGGCGGCAAACAAAACACTCAAAAACATCTTAAAAACAAACCATCTTTAACAACATATTAAAGCAAAACATCTTTAAAAAAACTTTAAGAACAGCTTAAAAAGCAATTCCAACACAGATGCAGACAGGAAGCTGTCTTATATTGAGTCAGACTGTTGCTCCATCTAGCTCAGTATTGTCTACAGCAGCCTTTCCCAACCAGTGTGCCTCCAGATGATGTTGGACCACAGCTCCCATCAGCCTCAGCCAGCATTGCTAATGGTCAGGAAAGATGGGAATTGTGGTCCAACAACATCTGGTGGCCCACTAGTTGGGAAAGGTTGGCCTAAGACTACATTTCATGCCAAGGCCTGAGGTTCCCTATCCCTTTTTAGATCAATAATTTCTTTAAAATCTATTGTCATTTCTTGTTCCAATGCCCGGCTTCTGGTTAAGGCCAGTCAAACCTCTGTGACACGGGGGACAACAAACAGCTCCCCTCTGGATGATCTCAGTGATTGGGCTGGGAAATAAGGGCTCAGGTGTATCCTGGGCCCAAGTTGTTCAGGGTTTTGCATATGAACACAAGAGCCTTGAACCTGCTCAGTAGCATGTGGGCAGCCAGGCCAGATGTTTCAGCACTGCAGAAGTGTCAAGTGCTGTCAGCCGTCTGCCCCCACCAGCAGTCTAACTGCTGTATCCTGCAACAGCTGGTGCTTCTGGACCAGGGCCAAGGGCAGCCCCACATAGAGGGCATTGCAGTAATCCAGTCCCAAGGTTACTAATGCATGCACTACAGTGGCAAAGCTATCCCGATCCAGATACAGCTGTAGTTGGCATACCAGATGAAGCTGGCAAAAGGCACTCACCTTTTTGATACATTTCCCAGTGCATCCTATATGTATGAAAGAAGTAAGTCCCAATCGACTTCAGTGGGGCTTACTCTCATGTAACCAAAATGACACACTCTTCCCAAAGTGTTTGGAGCGCTGGAGGTTAGTGCAGGTGCTTATTACTGCTTCTATAGCAGGGAGGGAAGGTTCTGCCCATTTCAGGCCTCTCAGTTTCTCATTTTTCCAAAATTAAATTCAGTTCTCCGCAATTTGCAAAAAACACTTTAAAAATCCTTCTGGAAATTCATCAGGATTTTAGTGCAAACTCCCCCTAATAAACACATTTTTTGTATGCAGTTTTGATTAATGGACACATTTATGAAAGCCATTTCTCCTAATATATTGCATTTTTGTACGTTGCTTTCACAGACATATTTGTTTGTATGCACACTTTCCCCCAATATATGCAGTTTTGCACACATTGGTTGGTTGGAGAACTGCACTGCAAAATATGGATGTGCAAATTTCAAAGGATGACTGTTTTGGTTATATTTCAGAAAGTGCAAATTTGATCAATTTGACTTTAAATGCAAACCGAATCAAATTTCTCCCCCATCCCTACATTAAAGTGAAGTTTGTGTCATCCTTAACAGAGCTTAAATAAGAGAATCTGGGCAGACTGGGTCATCTCTTGCCTAAGGTCTGCTCATGCACAGTTATGCCTTTTCCAGTCAACGCCAGCACATCTTCCCCCATGGCAAGGGCCCTGTGGCAGTTTCGGAAAATGATCCGATGTGTCATTCCTGAAAGTCGACTGCTCACAGAATACAATCATTATGGATGTTACTGTGGCCTCGGAGGTTCTGGAACACCTGTGGATGATCTTGACAGGTGAGTGGCAATGAAAAGGTGCCTCTTGTTTTGCCTCCTGCAGTGTGAGACTCAAGAGTCTCCAGCCTTGTTATTGACACCTGCAGAGATGTTCTAGAATTAGCCAAAAGCAGGAACTTAGCTTTTCAAAAGGCCACAAAAATATTCATAAAGCCCAAACAACTCAGGCCCAAAGTCCCTTAAGAACCATCTGATTTCTAGTGTTCCACCTCAATCACTGAGATCTTCTGATGGGGTGCTTTTGGTGGTCTCCCACGCCCCTGAGGATTGGTTGGTCTAGGACTGCGCCTTTAATGTGGCAGGCTCTGTCCTGTTGAACTCCTGGCCAATAGAAGTTGGGCAGAAGTTTTTAAAAGATGGCTTTTAAAAACTGTATCATGTATATATATTTATGTATACAAATACTTACCTATTTATTTTCTGATTGCTGTACTTAGCAATACAGTGATAAAGAGGGTAAAGTGCAAGAAAACACTGTACTGTTCAGATAGGCCTTTGGGACACAATGTATTTTATCAACCATTTTTTATTGATATGTTAGTGAAGTTTTACTGTTATATTGTATGCTGCCTTCTTAGATTTTCTCTATAAATCTTTAAATAATTACACAAATAAATGAAAATACTCCATTTTGCAGAAGAAATATTGGCAATGCTCTGAACCTATCCCCCTTCTCACAATAGAGACAGCACAGCAAAACAAATAAAACACAGACAAAAATGCTGGCACCCCCCACCAAAAAACCCAGGCAATTCTCCCCAACTAACCAACCAACAAAAAACATCCAGAAAGGGGAAAAGAGTGATATAGTGCTTTAATTAGGGAGTAGACAGGTTTATTCTGGACTGAACCAGACACAGGGCTACTACTCTGTATGTCAGAAAATCCCTTCATGATGCCACTTCCACGTAGGAATTGGTGATAATCTAGCATTGCAATGTGTGGCTAACTATGTACGATATTTCATGATATTCAGATTTGAACATTCAAAAATCCACATTAGGGCAGTATCTTTATTTAGTCAACCAACATGTCACAAAATCCTCTGCAAGCTTTTGCGTTTTAAAATTTTTAAATATGTTTCTCTTTGAAAAGGTGCAAAAAGAGCCCATGAAAAAATGGCCCACCACTCTTTCTTGTATTTTTCATAGTCACTTACTGAAAAGATTTGGAGACCACCTTTTAGAGTAGAGGTGGGCTACCTGTGCTCCTCCAGATGTCGCTGAACCACATCATCCCATAATCCTTGACCATTGGACATGCTGCCTTGGGCTGATGGGATCTGTAGTTCAGCCATATCTGGTGGGGCACAGGTCCCCACCCCTGTTTAGGGACATGCTCTCACAAGGCAGTTTCCAAATATAGAACACAATTGATACAAAGCTATTGCTACTTAATGTCCTACTGTTCTACTGCCACCCTCTTTTTTTGGCATGAAAGTACTTGTTTTCTATAGGATTCTAGCCAATCGGGGCCATGTAGTGAATGTGATGCACTCATAGTTCAGTGTAACCAACAGGATTGGACTACGTGATGATGTTAGTGAGGACAAACGAAACTACATTGTCCACATTCTTTTTATATATATATAATTTCTTTGTCTCTTTCAGCCCTGTTGCTCAGCTCTGATGTTGTGCACTGATGAATGCTGATGCCTAAATTTAACTGAAATCTCAACCACATAAATATTTTTGTGCCTTTCTGAGTGCTTCTTACTCCCTTAACCAAAAATGGGAACACATTTCAAGCAATAAGAAAATGTCCATGAAATATGATTTTTCTGGTTCAACTCAGCACTAATACACAGTATTGAATACACATATTCAATATTCTCATTGAATTTAGCTGTGTTGGGAAACTCCAATTGCCAGCCCCAATAAACCATAGTTTCCTGGTATTCCTGCATCAGTGCTGTGGTGAAAATTTCTCCCATGTTTTTGTGACCATTCTCTAGCAATCAATACAACAAGATTTTTCATTTGAAAATTATGAAAGGGGAGAGAAAATTTCAGCAAAATTTCCATGGGTGGAATGCAGGGTGTTAGTTGCACTTACCTTACTTTTGAGATGACTGAGGGGTGTTTGTCAGGGTCTGTTCTTTCATTCTACAAATAATCTCTTCAGCGGTCTGCCCTCTGTAGCCTCCCCAGTTTTCTGCACTTCAGTGAAAGCCCAGGAGAAGGCAAGATCAGTTAACTCCTCCCACGTGGATTTTTTCAGAGTGGGAAGTACAGGCAACCAGGGAGGCTGCAGATTGCTAGAGAAATGTTTGCTGGAAAAAAACCCCACAGACTCACTACTCTCAGCCATCTCAAAACCATAAAGGTAAGCTCCAAACCTGACACCCGCAAACATTCTCAAGAAATTCTCAAGGTCCCTGAGAATGAGGCAGAACAATGGAAGCCTCTTTCATGGGGGGGAAAAAGCTTTTTGCCATCATTTATTTGTAGGCTGTCTTTCTAAAACCATGCTGAAGGTGGCTTATTTATTTATTTAAAATATTTCTGTCCCACCCTTCTACCCTATAACAGGGCACTCAGGGCGGCTTACAAAAATAAAATCAAACATGTACATAATAAAATTGTAAACAGTAAAATCACAAAAACATTAAAATAAATTTAAAATACATAAAATACAATTAAAATACATAAAATACAATTAAAATACATAAAATACTATATACTACAACATATATGCTTACAACATGAACAAGTTACATAATTCACTACAACAGCATTGAACACAAACCAATGACAGCATCCTAATAAAATTATGCAATCTTCCCATAATTTATAATAAGGTCTCACAAAAATACAAAAACATTATCCCGTCAAACAGCAAAAATAATGCGCTAAAATTGAATCCTGGCCCCAAAAGGAACTCTTAAACATCCCACCCCTATAGTCTTTAGACACCTGGTCTCTGGCCTCTTCAGCAGAAGCAGCAGCTTTTATACCTGGAGTCAGTCAAGGCCCGCCCTCTCACACCAGGTGGAAATACAGCCGCAAAAAAGCGAGTCAGCGTTGCGGGACTCACAGGTAGGATGGTCTTTTGAGTCCCTGGAAGGCAGATTTCATCACGGAACGGTCCTGTACTGCACGTTCACACAACATATGATTTTGTGTATTTGTTTCTTTATATTTCAAGTCTCTCTTTCTCTCTGCTTAAGTCTCGTGGATTTCAGCGGATTGGCTCTCAGCATTATTAAGTATGGATCCAATCCATAGAAGTTAGAAACAAACAAATCAGCTAGTTACTCTGGTTGCCATAAAAGTGACACCATTCCCCATTCAGTCATGAGTGAGTGGACCTTGCAAATTATCCTAGGTCATGGACCACAAAACTGATGCTACCACTGAAAGAATCATCACATTTTAACATTTTACATGTAGTATTCCAGTAAATATGCATGCTGAAGAGCTGCCTGAATAGGATTTTGTAGTGTTCCTCAGAGTCCCGTTAGAATTCCAAATAATCAACCAAATTTATCCAATATTTTATGTAGGTGTGAGGCAGGCTGCAAATCTTAAATAAAATAGGTGTGGGAGAAAACAGGAGAGTATATGTCTCTAGATAGACTTGACTCCACAGCACGGCAATTTCATGCTGGATTTCTTTAGAATTAATTAGATCTGAACTTCAATAAGGCAAAACATCCCTTGGGAGTTTGACACAATCTGAAACCTGGGGGGGTGGGAAGGAATGTGTTCAAAGCCCCAAACTAATATGAAATTGCTAAGTTCCTCCCAGCTCTAATTTGTACACCTGACAGCGTTGTCTTGGCCGACACTTCTAATAGAAGCTTACTGTGGCAGAAACTCAGCTGGCATGTTCAGGAAATTTCAGTGTGATTAAAAATGAACGGGAATAGAAATGAAATGCCACCGCTGTGCTTAAACAGCAGCTGGGTTTACCCAAGCGGCAAGGATAGATACGCAAAGGTGAAACAATTCTCATTGGGAGCTGTCAGATAACTGGTGATGTTGAACTTCAAGTGGGCCATGTTCATGTTCCAGATGAGCTGCTTCGACTGGCCCTGGAATTCATGTTTTTTTCTTTGTTGGTCTGTATTGCTAAGGAGAGCATGTAAAAAATGGGCTTGGCTAGAACAAAAGAAACACAGCAAATAGAGCTCACGAAATTTCACTCCCCCTCCCCAAGTCCCTGCAGTGAATGGTTAATGCTGAACATTTTTCAGAATACTCTCTTAATGACACTTGCCAAACATTCAGCAAATATTTGATAACTGTATCTGATATATCCAATGGCATTTGATTTAAGTATCTGATATTTGCTAATACTTGAAGGTTGATATGTGATGCTTTTTCGTGCTTGTCAGTGTTGGATGTCTGACATGCAGCAGCAGATAGTATCTATCAAGGCAAGTGCTGCGGGACTAAGAAGAGAGAGGATCTGCTGCATTATTTATTAGAATGCCCTTTATATGTACATCCCCGGTCTAAATTTTTGAGCGATTTGCTGACGGGGGGAAGTCCATTGCAGGATATTATTGTCTTTCTTCTGGCCGACAAAGACCTCATGGTTACATATAGGGTTGCTCTTTTTGCCTGTGCGGCGCAAAAGATCCGGGCGGCACAGGCAGCCCAACAACAGAGTAACCTATAGGGAAGTTTTAAGCTAACTATTCTGTACAATTCATGAAATATATTGTATGTTTTAATCTTTTAATCTTTGTTTTATAAGATCGGTTACTGTACAAGCACTGTACAAGTTGCAATGGCCTATGGCTAGGCAATAAAGTTTGACTGGCTGAAGGTCAAGGCAAGTGAGGATGCAGTCCTATGGTCCCTGGGAGGGTGTCCCAAGGTCCATAGGGTAGATCTGATCTACTTTTCCAGCATCAAAGACAGAGCTGTCGTGTCAGAGAGGGAGAGGTGATGTTTTAGCCTCCCTCTCCCCCTGCTGCTACTGCTGCCTTCTCCAAAGCCCTGACATCAGAGTAGTGCCTAAAAAGGGACATGCCAGAGGCATGCCAGGAAGCATCCAGGTCCCTTCAACATGCCCCCCAAACAGGGGGAAACTTAGACACACTTCTGAGAGTATCTAAGCCTCTCATTTCCCTTTACCACAATAGTTTCCAATGGAAGGGAAAGCATGTTTGTGTGTGTGTGTGTGGCTTTTTTGTGATGGTACTCACTGGTACCTCTTTCTTTGCTGCCCATGGCACCCATTTTATCAAGTTATGAATACTGGCCCCTCAAGTTTTGTTTCTACTCTATCAACCAGATAGGCCGGGCACTGGATAAGGCAGTAGAACCTTCTTTGTATTTCTCTCTCTTTAGGATTGCAGCTATTAATGTATTGTTTATCACCATAGGTCACCACAGTATAAAACCAGAGAAAAATATAGTAGCATTTCAGTTTATTAGCTGACCTACAATAGTATTTGGTGCTTGTGAGCTGCCTTATTCAGACATTCAATAAGCTTTAAAAATAAATAAGAACACAAGAACTTAAGAAGAATCTTACTGGTTCAGGCCAATGGCCGATCTTTGGCCAGCATTCTGTTCTCACGGTGGCCAACCAGATGTCCTACTGGGAAGCCCACAAGGAGGACCTGAGCTGGACAGCACTCTCCCCTCCGGCCGTTTCCAGCAATTGGCATCCAGAAGCATCCTGCCTCCAACTGTGTGTAGAGGGAGAGCAATAACAGCAACCACAAATTTGGCAGTGCACAGCTTTTTGATGCATGCCAATATCAAAGCAGTCAAGATGCATCAGTATGTCAAAGAAGGGTGGGAAACCTGTTCTTCGCCTGCTGGGATTGGTGCTTATATCATGTCCCTCAAGGGTTGCCTGTGCTATGGAGGTCCTCACTGGGAACTTTGTAGCGCCTCCCAAGCTGGGGCTTGCTGTAAACATTGATCAATGGACAGACACTCACAGCAAGTCCCAGAGGGAGTGCCTACACTATGGAGTCCCTAATCAGGAACTTCCTAGTGTAACCAATCCCTGCTTTTGGCATGGATCTTGAGCTCAAGCTGGCCTGCAAAAAGAAGAAAGGAAAGAACTGAGTGTGCACTTCAAGGGGGATCTGAATTCTTTTCTTTGAAGTTGGATAACCTGACATCATGGTGATGCCAGGTGATTGACAGGTGGACAGCCCCACCCACTTGGCAAAAATGCCCTGGATATTCAAGGTCTGGCCTGCCCATTTAAATCCTGTTCCCCCCCCCCCACTTTAGAACCTCCTTTGCAGCAGAAAAAGAAACCACTTCTTATAGTTATCTGAGGGTGTGTCACAACTTAAGAATCTGCAATTCAGTGGTTAGGGCACTGACCCTTTCTTGGCAGGTGTTGTCAAATCCACGATGAGTGCTATGGAGCTGCTGAAAATGTCCCAAAGTGCTATTCATTTCTTCACTATCCACACGTCACAACCTACACCTATGCCTGCTCTGGGACCAACATCGCCTGTGCAAGTAAGTCAGTTGGGTGCTCCATGCTCCTCCTACCAGAGCCCCCACAGTTTGCCATCTTGGCTTGTGGGTGGGCATCATCACACTTATGCTCAACTCCCAAGGTTGACCTGGAAGCTGCAGCAGGTACAAAATGAAGTCGTTCAACTGCTCACTTGGGCAGACTATTGCCATCGTGTTATGCCCTTGCTGAAAAATTTGCGCTGACTGCCAATTAGCTGTCACACTAAGTTCAATGTGTTGGTTGTGCTGTACAAAGCCCTATACAGCTTGGGACCAAGAAAACTAAAAGATTGTGTCACCCCTTATACATCCAACCAATCACTGCACTCTGCAGGAGAGTGCTTCCTATAGATATCATTTCATCAACAGGTCTGTTCCATATGGTGTAAAAAACAGACCTTTAGTGTAGCAGCACCTACCCTAGACTACCTTTCTCCTTGACGTGCTAGTTTTCTATGTGTGGGATTTGCTGATCATGTGAGCCTCCACCTGCAGTGTGAATTGTTGTTGTGTTGTTATTGTTAATATTATTATTATTTGATTTATATCCCGCCCTTCCCCCCAGCAGGAGCACATAATACAGCACAGAAACAGATTTAAGTCCCCACTGAGAAGTGGACCATGGTGAGAATGTAAGGCACACCCATGTCTTACAAGGACACATCGAAGCAGCACAGCAGGCTGTAGCTTAGACAAGATATGAGCGATCAGGACAGATCATTGTGAGAAAGTAGCTGGTGGACTCTCATTCATGGATGACATGCTGTTGCTTCAGCAACGCGCACAGGTCTTCTGACAAGACTGGTCCTGCTGTTGCCTCGGCTCTGAGGAGCTGTCCGTGCCTTTAGAGGGCCGCTGCCTTTTTCTGCAACTTTTGGCTCCTACACCATGGTGATGACGGGGGCTGTTCTGGGAGTGAGTCTCCCAAATCGAAGGAGTCTGATAAGGCAATGTCCTCTGGCCTGCAGGGACTTGGAGTGGGCGCTATGACCCTTCAATATGTTAAAGCCATACATTTAATGTAGCTTGTAGTTCCATCCTTAGCTTGTGAGCCTATAGGCAACATCTGTCTTTTTTTTTTGGCAGAGTGGGGAAACCTTCTGCAAAGTACTTTCTAAATAATAATAAAATAATTATAAGAAATTATAAATAAAAAGTAATAATCATCTTCATCAGTTTATTATGGTCAACAGACCAGAAATAAAACTTAAATGCAAAAACTGAAAAAGTAACATAGTAACAACAGTTCTGTTATATTTAAAATAACAAATGACTAAAATCTTAATACAAAAAATATAAAAAAGTGAAACAGTAATAAATAGTAAAATAATAATAGCTTAATTATTTACAAAATAATAAATAACTTCAGGTAAGGTCCTGGAAATAATCCTTCCAGCTCCAGGTGGTCAGTTGCCTTTGTTTTCACTGGCAATAATAGAAATTTGGCTACTATCAATTCTCCCCTGGGATTTTATCTCCCAACAAATATTTAACATGGAGTTGACGTGGCCTTTGTGGTAGTTGGGCTGGTAAAGGATCAATCATTTGATGATGCCCTTCAAAACTTAAAAATTGTACTGGTATCTCAGTGCTCCCCTCAAGCTCCTCCTGCCACAGGACTTAAGAACACAGAAACCTAAAACATGAGAAGAGCCCGGCTGCTGGATCAGACAAAAGGCACATCCAGTCCAGCATCCTGTCCTTACAGTGGCCAACCAGGTGCCTATGGGAAGCCTACAAGCAAGACCTGAGCACAACAGCAGTCTCTCCACTTGTGATTCCCAGAAACTCTGAGCATGGAGGTAGAACATAGCCAGCCTGGCCAGGAGCCATCAAAAGTTTTATCCTCCATTAATTTGTCTAAAGCCATCAAAGTTGTTGGCCATCGCTATATCTTGTGGAGGCAAATTCTCTCATTTAAGTCTGTGCTGTGTGAAAATGGAAATGGACTGCCTTCAAGTTGATCCCAACTTATGGCGACCCTATGAATAGGGTTTTTCATGGTAAGTGGTATTCAGAGGTGGTTTTACCATTGCCTTCCTCTGAGGCTGAGAGGCAGTGACTGGCCCAAGGTCACCCAATGAGCTTTATGGCTGTGTGGGGATTTTGAACCCTGGTCTCCCAAGTCGTAGTCCAACATCTTAACCATTACACCATACTGTGTGAAGAAGTTCTTAATTTTGCCTGACCTGAATCTTCCACTATTCCGCTTCATTGGATGGCTCCAAGTTCTAGTATCATGAGAGAGGGAAAAACTCTCCATCCATTTTTTCCATGCCATGCATAATTTTATACACCTCTGTCAAGTTCCTCCTCATTCCCCCTTTTTCTAAACTAAAAAGCCCCAAATGTCGTAACCTTTCCTGATAGGGGATTTGCTCCAGCCCCTCGATCATTTTGCTTGCCCTTTTCTTACATTGTTTTGCCATCCACAGCTTGGATTGACTGGAATTCAAACTTGCCTATTATCTACCAGGCTAAGTTTAAGGTTCTGGTTTTGGTGTACAAAGCCCTATACAGCTTTGGACCAGGATACCTGAAAGATCATCTTATGTCTTATATACCCAGTTGATCACTGCGCTCTACAGTTGAGGGCCTTCTGCAGATACCATCTTATTTATTTATTTATTTAGTTTAATTTATATACCGCCCTAAGCCCGAAAGCTCTCTCGGCGGTGTACAAAAAGATAAAAACAAGCACAATATATAAATACAATAAATACAATAAAACAAACAAACAAACAAACAATAACGAACCAAACAACATCCAAAATATGGAAATGCTGTTTAAAATACACTTTAAAATGCCTGGGAGTATAAAAAGGTTTTCACCTGGCGCCGAAAAGATAGTAGCGTCGGCGCCAGGCGCACCTCATCGACAAGACTGTTCCACAGTTCGGGGGCCACTACTGAAAAGGCCCTGGTTCTAGTCATCACCCTCCGAGCCTCTCGATGGGATGGTACTCGGAGGAGGGCCTTAGATGTTGAGCGTAGTGTACGGGTAGGTTCATATTGGGAGAGGCGTTCCACCAGGTATTGCGGTCCCATGCCGTGTAGGGCTTTATAGGTCAAAACCAGCACTTTGAATCTAGCCCGGAAACAAATAGGAAGCCAGTGCAGACGGGCCAGAACAGGTGTTATATGAGCGGACCTTCTGGTCCGCGTCAACAATCTGGCCGCTGCATTCTGGACTAACTGTAGTTTCCGAACTGTCTTCAAGGGCAGCCCCACGTAGAGTGCGTTGCAGTAGTCCAATCTAGAAGTTACCAGAGCATGAACAACTGAAGCGAGGTCGTCACTGTCCAGATAGGGACATAGCTGGGCTACCAATCGAAGATGGTAAAAAGCATTCCGTGCCACCGAGGCCACCTGGGCCTCAAGAGACAGGGAAGGATCGAAAAGAACTCCCAAGCTACGAACCTGTTCCTTCAAGGGGAGTGTAACCCCATCAAGAACAGGATGAACATCCACCATCTGAGCAGAGAAGGCACTCACCAACAGCGTCTCAGTCTTGTCTGGATTGAGCTTCAGTCTGTTAGCTCCCATCCAGTCCATTATTGCGGCCAGGCAATGGTTTAGTACATTAACAGCCTCACCTGAGGAGGATGAAAAGGAGAAATAGAGCTGCGTGTCATCAGCGTACTGATGACAATGCACCCCAAAACTCCTGATGACCGCACCCAGCGGCTTCATGTAGATGTTGAAAAGCATGGGGGACAGTACCGATCCCTGCGGGACTCCACAATGGAGAGTCCAGGGTATCGAGCAATGTTCCCCAAGCACTACCTTCTGGTGACGACCCACCAAGTAGGAGCGGAGCCACTGCCAAGCAGTACCCCCAACTCCCAACTCCGTGAGTCTTCCCAGAAGGATACCATGGTCGATGGTATCAAAAGCAGCTGAGAGATCAAGGAGAATCAACAGGGTCACACTCCCCCTGTCCCTCTCCCGACAAAGGTCATCGTACAGGGCGACCAAGGTTGTTTCGGTGCCAAAACTGGGCCTAAAACCGGATTGAAATGGATCAAGATAATCAGTGTCATCCAAGAGCCCCTGGAACTGGCCGGCAACCACCCATTCCAGTACCTTGCCCAAGAACGGAACATTCGCCACAGGTCTATAGTTGTTCAGGTTATCTGGGTCCAAAGAGGATTTCTTCAGGAGCGGTCTCACTACCGCCTCTTTTAGGCAGTCAGGGACCACTCCCTCTCTCAAAGAGGCGTTTATTATCTCCTTGGCCCAGCCGGCGGTTCCGGTCCTGCCAGCTTTCACCAGCCAAGAGGGGCAAGGGTCCAGAACAGATGTGGTTGCCTGCACCAGTCCAAGGATCTTGTCAACATCCTCAAGCTGTACAGACTGAAACTCACCCAATAAATAAGGACAAGACCGTGTTCTGGATGCTTCGTTGGAACTCACTGTCATAACATTGGAGTCTAAGTCCTGGCGAATGCATGCGATCTTATCCTGGAAGTGCCTCGCGAACTCATCACAGCGGGCTACAGATGAATCCATAATATCCCGAGGGCCAGAATGTAAAAGCCCTTGTACAATTTTAAAGAGCTCCGCCGGGCGGGAGAGAGATGCCTTAATTGTGGCAGCAAATTATCAGGAGGTCTGTTCTGCACAACATAGGAAATGGATCTTTGGTGTAGTGGCACCTACCCTGTGGAATTCCCTCCCCTTAAACATTAGACAGGTGCCATCTCTGTTATCTTTTTATCACCTACTGAAGGCCTTCCACTTTCAACAAGCCTTTTAAGTAGAGGCCTTATCCCAGTCTGTGTCTGTGCTGGAACTGCTTTTTAACATGTTTTTAAAGCTTTAAAAAATGTTTTTAAAGATATTTTGTTTCAATATATTTTAAAGTCTGTTTTTATGATGTTTCAGAGTGTTTTTAGTGCTTTAGTTTGCTGCCCTGGGCTCCTACCGGGAGGAAGGTCGGGATATAAATCTAATAAATAAATAAATAGTGAAGGCATCAAAATCAAAGGAAAAGTGTTCACACTGCATAGCAGGTCTTGACTTGAAGCTTCGTACCCACATAGTCTATTGCCATAGGTAGGGATGAGGGAGAATTTAAAACCGAATTTAAAGTTTGCATTTAAAGCCGAATCTATCAAATTTGAACTTCCCGAAACAGCAATTCTTCAACCAATGAATGTGTACAAAAAGGCATATATTTAGGAGAAAGTGTGCATAAAAACAAATATATTAGTGAAAGCAACATACAAAATGCATTATATTAAGGAAAAGTACTTGCAAAAATGTGGATATTAGTAAGAACTGCCTCCAGAGATGTGTTTAGTGGGAGAAATTTCCACTAAAATGCTGGAGAATTTTCATGAGGTTTTTTTTTTTAAAAAAAGAAAAGAATCACAATTGCTGCAGAAATGTGGAGAAATAGATTTAAGACAGGAACAATGAGAAACTGAGAGGACCAAATCCGATAGCGCCTCCTATCCCTAATCATAGGATGGTGCTTTATCCAACTCAGACCGTTCTAGCCCAAGGATGATCTGCACTGGCCTTGTAGTTGCTACAGTGTAAGATTGGGGAAGGGTGCCTTAAGGCCTGGCCAAAGATGATTTAAGGGGCAGAAGAATGAGGGGGAGGATTAGGGTTGATTTATAGAGCCAGCTGTTTCCCTAACTGCCAGTTCCTTTCTCTCTGCTCTTCTCTCCAAGGTGATAACAATTGCTGCCAAATGCACGTCTGCCAGTGCGACAGAGCTGCAGCAATATGCTTCTCAGGGGTGCATTACACTGAAGAACACAAGAGCCTGGACAAGAAGAAATATTGTCAATTATGACATTTTCATGGGATGGGGTGGGTCGCTGGAGGGAGAAAAGCTTAATTTATGGCAGTGAGGCATGAATATCCCTGCATGGCTTCTGCACTGCGGCTTTGGAAAGCCCTTTAGAATACATTAGGGCCTATTCAGCTGTGATCACTCAGCCCCTGTGTTATCTTGGGACTGGAGAAATGGTGTTTGCAGAAGCAGGTTTGGACCAGCGTGAGGAAGGGAAATTGGGGTAAATCTTGGTTCCTCTTTGGCCTCAACCAGAGGGACTTACACACTGTTCCTTCTCCTCGTTGGCTCCTTGTTCTTTCCTTGATCAGTGAGAGCCAATTACTTTTGTAGGCAGCTTTCCAGCCACCCTAACCTCCTGACTCCCTGGCTTTGTGCATGAGTAGGCCCTTAATCATGCCCATGGGCAGGGTTCTCTCTGGCTTGCCACCAGAGGGGGGGGGAGCGAACTGCTGCTTCCAATGTGACCCATTTCCACTTTGTCCTCCTACTTCAGAATATAGGAAGAGCCCTGCTGGATTAAGTCCACGAACCATCTAGTCCTGCTTCCCAGAGTGGCCCACTAGAGGCAGTGGCAGCTGGTGGCTCTGTGTCAGTGGGGCAGTGGAACTTCAGCTGGAATTTTCAAGAAGCTCTCCAAGGTGCTAATTCTATTTTTCAGCACCTTGGACAGTTCCTTGAAAGTTTAGACCACTGACCAGATGTCTCTGGGAAGCCCATAAGCAGAACATGGACGCCTAGAGCACATTTCCATTACTGTTCTGTAGTAACTAATGTAAGGTGCACATCGGCTCTGTGTCTGGAGCAAATAATGAGGTAAAATGGGGGTAATTCAGAGGTTCCCTACTCCTGAGTCAGAGTGTGATGTCAATAAACCCCATCAAAGTGGGGCTCTTGCAAAGCCTTGTGTCACTCTGTTTCTGTGCCATATTCTGCTTCATGTTTTCCTATATAACTCTATGTTTCTCTATGGGCTTTGCAAAAAGTGAGGCTGTCCAAAATGTTGCCTGTAGAGCAATGAAGACCTCTGAGTTTGTGTGTGTGTGTGGTTAAAGCACAACAACACAGGATTAAAAAACAAGTTTAAAAGTTCATTTAAGTTTTTTTTAAATGGTATGTTGCCCTGCTTTAACAAAACTAATAACAAAACAACAATGAAGCTCTTCAGAACTTCACAGGTAGTATTCTAGACAACCTCACACTGTAAAGCCTATCAGAGGAACAAACAACCATCAGAAAGAAAGACCCAGTGCGAAGCTGCAAAGTTTGTAAAAATGTACACACAAGAACACACACCACTCGGTCACCTCTTAATCATTTTAAAGGAAGAAAGAGCAAATGACAAAGCCCCTGTCATTCTACCTCATGAAGGATTATGGAGGAAAGCGAATCCCTTTTACTTCCCCTACAAAAAGCCCATGGACTGTTTTGCTTGCAATTTGTCAGCCTTAATCCACTCTGGAAGGGCCCCTGTGCCTGTTAATTTCATCCACTTTGGCCAAATGGGAGAGACATTACACCCATTTTTAGATTCCTCATTATAGTGAATGTAGGAATACAGAGCTTCATTTTTATACAGAGTGGCTTGAAACCCAAAACACAGATCAAAGCAGAGAGAGCACAGAGCAATTCAGAAACAGATTGGATTTTTAATAAATGCACTGATACAGATACAAGGCAAATCTTGGGGCCTGTGCACATCCTTAGCACCTCCTCCTCCTCCCTCTTATATTTAGGGGCTTTGCCATGGTGGGGATATCCTCTGAACTCCCATAACCAGGAAATCATTTTTAAAACAAACAATAATAATAAAAAATCATGTTTTGCTTCCCAGCTGTGCTAGCAGAAACTTGTTGCACAACAGATTGCACTGTAGCATTGCTTGTGTACTCCTGTGTTCTCCTAGTGGTGAGAAATTTACTGACTAAGCTTCCCTTGGAGGAGTAATAATAATAATAATAATAATAAATTTAATTTCTTCGTCGCCTATCTGGCCAATGGCCACTCTAGGCGACTTACGAAATTATTAAAATACAATTAATAAAATACAGTAATACAATAAAAACAATAGATCTACAACAACAATATTAAAACTGGGTAGGAGGCATTACAATTATATCGATTAACCATCCCCGGATACCCCGAAGGCCTGCTGAAAAAGCCAGGTCTTTAAGGCTTTCCGAAATACATTTAGGGAAGAGGCATGCCGGAGATCTTGTGGGAGGGAGTTCCAAAGAGTGGGGGCCGCCACTGAGAATGCCCTCTCTCTTGTACCCGCCAATCTGGCTGTTTTTGTTGGCGGGATTGAGAGAAGGCCCTGTGTGGCCGATCTTGTCGGGCGGCATAATTGGTGGCGTTGAAGGCGCTCCGTGAGATAAACTGGGCCGAAACCGTATAGGGATTTAAAGGTCAATACCAACACCTTGAATTGGGCTCGGAAAACAACTGGAAGCCAGTGTAGATCGAACAACACTGGTGTGATGTGATCTTGGCGGCGACTATTCGTAAGTAGTCGAGCCGCCGCATTTTGTATCAGTTGTAATTTCCGGACCGTTTTCAAGGGTAACCCCACGTAGAGCGCATTACAGTAGTCCAAACAAGAGGTGATCAGGGCGTGTACCACCAGTGGGAGCTGATGAACAGGAAGGTAGGGTTGCAGCCTTCGTATGAGGTGTAGTTGGTACCAGGCTGCCCGGCTCACTGCCGAAATCTGAGCCTCCATGGACAGCCTGGAATCAAGCACAACCCCAAGGCTGCGGACCTGGTCCTTTAGGGGTAAACTCACCCCATTGAACTTCAGGTCAATGTCACCCAACCTTCTCTTGTCCCCCACAAGTAGTACCTCGGTTTTATCAGGGTTCAACTTCAGCTTGTTCCTTCCCATCCATCCACTCACGGATTCCAGGCAGTTGGACAAGGTCTCCACAGCCAACTCTGGTGAAGATTTAAATGAGAGATAGAGCTGAGTGTCATCCGCATATTGATGACACTGCAGCCCAAATCTCCTGATGATTGCTCCCAGCGGCTTCATATAGAAGTTAAATAGCATGGGAGAGAGGATAGAGCCCTGTGGCACACCACAATTGAGAGGCCAAGGGTCTGATACCTCCTCCCCCAATGCTACCTGTTGGTACCTGTCGGAGAGAAAGGAATGGAACCACTGTAATACAGTGCCTCCAATTCCCAATCCCTCCAGGCGAAGCAGAAGGATACTGTGGTCGACAGTATCAAAAGCCGCTGAGAGATCGAGGAGGACAAGAAAGGTGGATTCTCCCCTATCTAATGCCCTCCTCAAATCATCAACCAGAGCGACCAAGGCTGTTTCAGTTCCGTGACCAGTCCTGAAACCCGATTGGTATGGATCCAAATAATCCGTTTCATCCAAGTGTGCTGACAACTGGTTGGCTACCACTCGCTCAATGACCTTGCCCAGAAATGGTAGATTCGAAATTGGGCGGAAGTTATCTAACACTTGGGGATCCAAGGAGGGCTTCTTTAAGATGGGCTTTACAATTGCCTCTTTGAAGGCTGATGGCATCACACCCTCTTTCAAGGATGCGTTTACCACCGCTTTGATCCCCTCGCCCAATTTCTCTCTGCAGCTCACAAGGAGCCACGAAGGGCAAGGATCAGTAAGACAAGTGGTTGGCTTCACAGATGAAAGCACCTTGTCCACTTCCTCAGAAGGGAGAAGCCGAAACCGATCCCAATTTACCGGCTTGCAACTGGCCAACTCTGGTTCATCGACTGTGTCCACGGCGCGCAGGATCGAGCTCCGTAAGTGTTCGATTTTATCAGCGAAGTGTTTTGCTAATAGGTCACAGGAGGCCTTTGACTGTTCCAAGGGTTCCTGAGCAACTGGACCGACCAGGCTTCGGACCACCTGGAACAGCCTCCTGGGACAACACTCCGCAGACGCAATAGAGGCAGCAAAGAAAGCCTCTTTCCTACCTTTATTGCCACTTGGTAGGCAGGTACTGCTGCTCTAACCTGTGTCCGGACATCTTCGGAGTGGGATTTCCGCCACCGGCGCTCTAGTCGTCTCACCTCCTGTCTCAAGCTACGCAACCGCGGTGTATACCATGGAGCTAGCTGAGTTCTATTCAGGGGGAGAGGACGTTTCAGAGCCACCTGGTCTAATGCCCTGGTGATCCCCACATTCCACTCCTTCACCAGGGTTTCGACCGGGCGACCTTCAGCAGGTTCCAATTCCCCAAGCGCAGTCAGGAATCCATCCGGATCCATCAGGCGTCTGGGGTGGACCATTTTAGTAGGTCCTTCACCCCTGCGGAGGGGGCATGGCAACGAGAAGTCCATATTTACCAGGTAGTGGTCTGACCATGACACAGGAGTGGCATGAAACACTCCCAACTTCAGACCACTTCTCTCCTCTTCCAGGACAAATACTAGGTCGAGAGCATGACCGGCTACATGGGTGGGCCCAGTATTACTTAGGTACAGTTCCCAGGAAGCCATGGTTTCCAGGAAATCCCGAGGGGCTCCTATGAGAGCGGCCTCGGCATGCACGTTAAAGTCACCCAGCACTACCAGCTCTGGGGACAATGCCTGTACAGCCGAGACCACCTCTAGCACCTTGGCCAGGGAATCTGCCGTGCAGCGGGGTGGGCGGTACACCAGCAAGATCCCTAAACTGCCCTTCGGGCCCAACCTCCAGTACATGCAATCAACAATTTGAGTCCTATGGAGGGGAGGTCTGGCAAAAACCAAGGACTCTCGATAGATGACTGCCACACCCCCTCCCCGCCTTCCCACCCTCGGCTGCTGTGCATAACGGAAACCTGGCGGACACATGGCCTCAAGAATTGGAGCAGAGGCTTCGTCGAAAAGCAGAGGCTTTCGTTCATGCCAGGTCTGCGCGCCCATCCAAGATCATATCATGGATGAGTGAGGTTTTCTGAGCCACAGACCTGGCATTACATAACAGCAGTCGAAGGTCGGTAGGAACCTTGCGTCCCCCAGTTTCCGTCTGCTTCTGAGCAGACCCGGAACATGGGATAGATATAATGCATCTGTCCCGTGTTCCCCTATTCCGGCGTGGTAAACACTTGAGACCCACAATATCTTTGCAATTGTATATTTGCTTGCAAACTAACAGCGTCTGCAATATACAAAATATACAGGTACTACCAGGTCTATAGAAGCAAGCTCACTATCCTAGTAGCTCTTCAGTAGCGCCTTCAGGGCTGTCTTCCTATCAGATGCCCTTCCCTGTGAGCCTGGCAGTTGAATCTTATTGCAACACCGGTGATGGGTTAGCATCCCCCACCACACCAGAGGGTAGACTCAGGGGGAACTGTTGAGGGCTGTTGCCACCTCCAGCATCTGCCGTCTGAGGCAGCTACCTCACTCTGTCTAATGGTAGGGCTGGCCTGGTACTGTTGCTTCTGAAAAAAAAACCCCAAACCATGCTATTCAGAAAAGGATTGCTATCCTTCAGAGCTTGATGCTCTGGATCTCTGACAGGTGACAGTAGCTGCTGAAGCCTTCCCCAATATAGCAGTTGTCCTGAGTGGGAATAGCAGGACATGGTAAAGATATCTCCTTGTGCTGAAAACGGAGCATTGCAGACGCTGCACAGGCTGCTTCATGCACACAGGCAGACCTGGAGAAGGTGCTTCTAGGGCAGCCAATTGTGCATGTGCCAAAAAAGAGGACAAAAGGGAATGCCAATTTGCATGACATTTGTAGTTAGCTAGTACTTAATTAGTTAGTAACAATGGTCTATATCCAACATTCCCTGTCCACCAGCACAAGGGCTCTTGTACTAGCAGATGGGCGATTGTCAGTGTTGCACAACACAGGAATCCAATGCAACAGCTGTGCTAGTGGAAACTCGTTGTGCGACAGATTGCACAATGTATTGTACAACAAAGTTACCGGCAGCCTGCTCATGCAGTCTCTTACGCAGCAATGTTTGACTGGCCCAATACATTTCACCAGCAGAACAAGCAGACTGCGGAGTCATTTTAACTCAGCGCTCACACTGAGCACAACCCAAATGCTACCATTTACATACCCTGTAGCGGGGAACACGGATGTGGCCACGTAATCTGCCTGCCTGCCTGCTTTGTCTGTTGTCCAAGGGCTAACTGGGCATCTTCAATTCCTTCCTGCTCTCCCTTCTTTATCTTTAAACCAGATTTGGACTGGGCATCCCTTTATAGGAACGCCTTATAGCGAGTCAGACCATTGGTCCATCTGGCTCATCACTGTCTACATTGACACTTGGCAGCATGTCTCCAGGATTTCAGGCAGGGAAACTTCCCTAGTGCTACCTGGGGATGTCAGAGTTTGCAACTGGGTCCTTCTGAATGCACAGCAAATGCTCAACCCCTGAGCTATGACCCTTCCTTCCCCACTTCCAATAGGAGGCTGTATAATGGGATCCATGGCCATCGTTGTTTCCCAGTGGTGCTATCCCACATGGCTGTGGAAAACATATACATGCTGCAACCATTTGGGTAGGAGCCTTCATAAGGACCTTTCCTAGACAGTCAGCATTGTGCAGTGTGCAACTGCTCGCCTATCTGATGCATACCTTGAACATGTGTGGGTAAAGGGGGAGGATGGGACAGCAGACCTGCCCCACGAAGGCTGATGTGCTGATTGGCTGCACCATCCTCTGGCAGGCATGCATCTGGGATAAATAAGAAAGAACCCAGAGTGTACCAAGTTTCCCCCATTGTGAGGAAGAGCCCTCTGCGTGTATATCTTTCTCATTAACCTTATATCCAAGGCTACCAGGGGTGGTGGTGGTCAATGAGGGCTACAGCCATGCCGAGAGCAGGAACATTAGAAGAGCGTTGCTGGACCAGACCAAAGGCCCATCTAGTCCAGTCTCCTGTTTTCCACAGGGGCCAAGCAGATGCCTATGGGAAACTCCCTGCATATGTGCTCCCCAGCAACTGGTATCAAGAGGCATGCCACCTCTGACACTGGAGGCAGTACACAGCCATCATGACTAGTTGCCATTGATAGACTCATCCTCCATGAAAAACTACTCACCCAGGCTTCTAGCTCCACCCACCTCTGGCATGCGCCCCCCAGAAGGTTGCTTACAAAGGAATGTGGCCCTTGAGCTGAAAAATGTCTCCCGTTCCCTAGTTTAAATGGAAGCAGTTTCTGATTGGCATAGAAGGCCTTAAGGCTGCAATCCAATACACCTGGGTGTGGTATTTAGTGCTAGTCCTACTCAGAGTAGACCCACTGCTGTTAATAAACATAACTAGCTTAGGTTCTTTAATTTCAGTGGGTCTGCTCTGAGTAGGGCTTAGCTGAATACAAACCAATAGGATTTACTTCTGAGAAGACATGGCTGAGATTGCTCTGGCAGGCTGCCATTCTGCTCAAACACCCTTGGAAGCAAGTCTTTCAGAAGTCAGTGGGTATCCATTAGCCCTCCTCACCAATGTAACAGACACATCACCCTGCAGAACCACAGCCGTGGCTTTTGTACCTGTCTGTAGAAGCAAACTTAAAATGCTCCCATGGTAACGACAGATTGCTTTCTTTATGCTGAATAATTCCTTTGTGCCAACCTGCAGATGATTCGGCCATTGCTATTATTTCTATGGCCTATGTGGCAATGCACAAACAATGGCTTGATTTTGCAAGAGGCCTTCACTGACTGCGGAGGAAAGCAGTAATCCGAGATGTTGATCTCCCTGCCATTGTCCCCCTCCCCTCCTTGGAAATTAAAAGCTCCACATCTATTGACTCCCCCCCCCAACCTTTCTGTTTCTTTGAATTAGCATATCTCATCAAAGAGGGACAGGCAGATCAGGTTCATTTGAATGCATGAACAATAATTCCTCTTTCAACAAGCCTTTTAAATTGAGACCTTATCTCAGTCTGCTTCTGTGTTGGAATTGCTTTTTAATATGTTTTTAAACCTTTTTTTTAAAGAAACATTTTTTTAACCTTTTTTAAAAGATGTCTTCAAAGCTTTTTTAAAGAATGTTTTTAAAGTTGTTTTGTTTTAATGTCTTTTAACGCCTGTTTTTATGATGGTTTAAAGTGTTTTTTGTGCTTTTGTTTGCTGCCCTGGGCTTCTGCTGGGAGGAAGGCTGGGATATAAATTAAATAATAAGCAAATAAATAAATAAATAAATAAATGAGGCTCTGGCCTGTACACTCTACAGAGATGCCCAAATCAGTGGTGACCAGTGGCTCCATGTCTGTGGGGCAGTGGAATCCACTTTGGGCTTTAGTCCGAACTTTCAAGGAGCTGTTCGAGGTGCTGCCACAGGATGTGAATGCGCTTTAGGTGACATACTTGGGGAGGATAACAGTGAGAGCCAACAGGCCTAGTGAGGGACGTTGGAAGTTGCATTTGGCTGAATTGGACAACTGATCCATCTAGCTCAATATTGGCTGTGTTTGTAACAGCTCTGCGAGGTTTCAGACAGGAGTCTTTTCCAGCCCTAAGGAAGATTGAACCTGGGACCTTCTGCATACAAACCATGCTCTATCTCCTCTAAACTATGCCCATAAGGCCTTGCTTAAACAAAGACCTCTATTCTAGTAGAATACGTCTCGGAACATGCATGCTTGCCCCTCACTTCATAATGTTGGCATGTAGTCAGCGGTGGCTGGTGCCTCCATGTAATAGGCTAGACTTGCTGTGTTTGGGCCCCCCTTTTAAGGCCCCCTTTGCACTATATATTTAAAGCACTATGATATTGCTTTAAACTGTATAACTGAAAACAGAACAGTTTCAACTTAAAAGTAGGGATGGTATGATGTAGGGATGGTATGATGTGTCAGTTTTGATTCTCTCAGTTTCTTATGTTTTCTTGTGTAACAGCTCTGCGGCCGCATTTGGAATACTGTGTACAGTTCTGGTCGCCTCATCTCAAAAAGGATATTATAGAGTTGGAAAAGGTTCAGAAGAGGGCAACCAGAATGATCAAGGGGATGGAGCGACTCTCTTACGAGGAAAGGTTGCAGCATTTGGGGCTTTTTAGTTTAGAGAAAAGGCGGGTCAGAGGAGACATGATAGAAGTGTATAAAATTATGCATGGCATTGAGAAAGTGGATAGAGAAAAGTTTTTCTCCCTCTCTCATAATACTAGAACTCGTGGGCATTCAAACAAGCCGAATGTTGGAAGATTCAGGACAGACAAAAGGAAGTACTTCTTTACTCAGCGCATAGCTAAACTATGGAATTTGGTCCCACAAGATGCAGTAATGGCCACCAGCTTGGATGGCTTTAAAAGAAGATTAGACAAATTCATGGAGGACAGGGCTATCAATGGCTACTAGCCTACTACTAGGAAGAAGAGAGATCTTAGAGCTGGCGTCTGCGTGCACAGAGTGCGGGACTATGTCTGGCGTGCTGGTCTGAATTGGATGAGTGGGTGTGTATATGAGTATGTATGTTGTGAGTGAGTGTGTATGTTTGTGTATATAAGTTGTTTGCATATTTAAGTGCCTGTATATATAAGTTTTACTATGTGCCTCGGGAAGAGGTTTTTCCATCAAGCAGGGGGACTTGAGGGGGCCCCAATTGCCATAGTGATGGGCAGAGGGAGGTGCCAGGTAAGGGGAACGTGGCCCAGACATGTAATGGCTGTGCCTTGTTCCGGTCCTTCTCACACCCGCAGGGTTGTTGGTTGTCCTCTCAGCCAACTCTCAGATCTCCAGTTGCTGCTTTTAAATGCCAGATCGGTACACAATAAAACCTCCCTCGTCCACAATTTGATTGTGGATGAAGCAGCCGATCTGGCATGTATAACCGAGACCTGGGTGGGTGAACAGGGAGGAGTTAGTCTCTCCCAGTTCTGCCCACCGGGGTACCTGGTCCAGCATCATGGTAGATCTGAGGGTCGGGGAGATGGGGTCGCTGTGGTCTATAAGTTCCATCTCACTCACCAGGCACCATGTCCATGCAGTTGCCGGTCTGGAGTGTTTGCACCTTGTGCTGGGCCAGAGGGACAGGCTGGGAATCCTTTTGGTGTACCTCCCATCTTGCTGCCCAATGGCTTCCCTAACTGAGCTGACGGAAGTAGTCTTGGAGGTATTGCTGAGATCCCCCAGACTATTAGTACTGGGGGATGTCAACATCCATGCCGAGGCTACTTTGTCCGGGGCAGCTCAGGACTTCATGGCCACCATGACAACCATGGGGCTGTCTCAATATGTTAGTGGTCCAACACATACGTCGGGGCATACTCTAGACCTTATATTTGCTACTGGACATGGGGATAGTGATCTGGATGTGGGGATCCTTACATCTCTCCCTTTGTCATGGACAGATCACTGCTTGTTGAAGTTTAGACTCTCAGTGGCCTTTCCCCTCTGCAAGGGTGGGGGACCTATTAAATTGGTCCGCCCCCAGAGACTAATGAATCCTGAAGGTTTTCAAAGGGCTCTGGGGGATTTTCCGGCTGATAGGACTGGCGCTCCTGTTGAAGCCCTGGCTGATCTGTGGAATGCGGAGATGACCAGGCTGTTGACACGATCGCTCCTGCACGCCCTCTCCTGTGTAGAGCTCATACAGCTCCTTGGTATACTCCAGAGCTGAGAGCGATGAAACAAGATAGGAGGCGGCTTGAGCGGAGATGGAGACGAACTCCCGATGGATGCAATTATGCGCTGGTTCGTGCTTCTACCAAGCTGTATGTAGGAGTGGTGAAGGCGGCGAAAAAACAACATTTTGCCGCCACTATTAAGTCATCTCTTTGCCGCCCAGCGGAGCTTTTTAGAGTTGTCCGAGGGCTACTCCATTCAGGCCCACAGGACATGGTAGAATCATTGGTGGCCCGCTGTAATGAGTTTGCTGAGCACTTCCAGCATAAGATCTCATGCATCCGCCGGGACTTAGACTCCCATTTTACAACAGTTGATCCTTGTGAGGTGTCCGGAGCACAGTCTTGTCGTGTTTTATTGGATGAGTTTCAGTTGGTTCAGCTCGAGGACGTGGACAAGGTGCTTGGACAGGTACGTGCAACCACTTCGGTACTGGATCCTTGCTCCTCCTGGCTAATAAAAACTAGCAGGGATGGAACAGTTGGCTGGGCCAAGGAAGTGATAAATGCCTCTTTACGAGAGGGAGTGGTCCCTGGCTGTCTGAAAGAGGTGGTGGTGAGACCACTTCTGAAAAAACCTTCCTTGGACCCAGAAAATTTCAGCAGCTACAGACCAGTAGCGAACGTTCCATTTCTGGCAAGTTCTTGGAACGAGTGGTTGCTGGCCAGCTCCAGGCGCTATTGGATGAAACCGATTATCTAGATCCATTTCAGTCGGGTTTTAGGCCTGGTTTTGGCACTGAGATGGCCTTGGTCACCCTGTTTGATGACCTATGTCGGGAGAGAGACAGAGGGAGTGTAACTCTGTTGATTCTCCTTGATCTCTCAGCGGCTTTTGATACCATCAACCATGGTATCCTTCTGGAGAGGCTGGCGGAGTTGGGAGTTGGAGGTACTGCTTGGCAGTGGTTCCGCTCCTACTTGGCGGGCCGTCTCCAGAAGGTAGTGCTGGGGGAACATTGCTCGACACCGTGGGCTCTCCAATGTGGGGTCCCGCAGGGGTCGGTTTCCTATGCTTTTCAACATCTACATGAAGCCGTTGGGTGCGGTCATCAGGAGTTTTGGAGTGCGTTGCCATCAGTATGCTGATGACACACAGCTCTACTTCTCCTTTTCATCCTCCTCAGGTGAGGCTATCGATGTGCTGAACCGTTGCCTGGCCGCGACAATGGACTGGATGAGAGCTAACAAACTGAGGCTCAATCCTGACAAGACTGAGATGCTGTTGGTGGATGGTTTCTCTGATCGGATGGTGGATATATACCCTGTCCTGGATGGGGTTACACTCCCCCTAAAGGAGCAGGTTCGTAGTCTGGGAGTCTTCTTAGACTCTTCCCTCTCACTTGAGGCTCAAGTAGCCTCGGTGGCTTGGAATGCATTCTACCAACTTTGATTGGTAGCCCAGCTACGTCCCTATCTGAGTAAGGAGGACCTTACATCAGTTGTACATGCTCTGGTAACCTCGCGCTTGGACTACTGCAATGCGCTCTACGTAGGGCTACCTTTGAAGACAGCTCGGAAGCTACAGCTAGTGCAAAATGCGGCGGCCAGATTGTTAACAAGGACCAAGCGGTCCGAGCACATAACACCTGTTCTGGCTCGCCTGCACTGGTTGCCAATATGGTTCCAGGCCAGATTCAAAGTGTTGGTATTAACCTATAAAACCTTATACGGCACGGGACCACGATACCCGTTGGAACGCCTCTCCCGATATGAACCGACCCGTACACTACGGTCTACTACGAAGGCCCTCCTCCGGGTTCCGACTCATAGGGAGGCCCGGAGGGTGGTGACAAGATCTAGGGCCTTCTCACTGGTGGCCCCCGAATTGTGGAATAGTTTCCCCGAGGGGGTGCGCTTGGCGCCGACATTGTTATCCTTTCGGCGCCAAGTTAAAACCTTCCTCCTCTCTGAGGCATTTTAATTTAAGTCACTTAGTTTTAAATCCGCTGTAACTGTTTTTAGATTGTTTTATTTTATATGCTTTGTTGTGTTATATTGTGTGATTTTATTGTATTTCTGTTGTTCACCGCCCAGAGAGCTATTGCTAGTCGGGCAGTATAAAAAATCTAATAAAATAAAAATAAATAAAAATAAAAAAATAAATTAGCTATGATGGCTGTGCTGTGCCACCCTAGTCAGAGGCAGCATGCTTCTGAAAACCAGTTGCCGGAAGCCTCAGGAGGGGAGAGTGTTCTTGCACTCGGGTCCTGCTTGCGGGCTTCCCCCAGGCACCTGGTTGGCCACTGTGAGAACAGGATGCTGGACTAGATGGGCCACTGGCCTGATCCAGCAGGCTCTTCTTATGTTCTTATGTTCTCATTTTTCCTTTCTTGAATTCAGTTCTTCACATTCCTGCAGCAATTCACAATTTTTTTTTTTAAAAAAAATCCTAATGAAAATTTGTCGGCATTTTAGTGATAATTTCTCCTAATAAACACATTTTTTGTATGCAGTTTTTACTAATGTACACATTTTTGCAAGCAATTTCCCCTAATATCATGAATATAATTCATGTTTGTATGTTATTTTCATTAGTGTATTCATTTTAATGCACACTTCCCCCAAACATATGCATTTTTGGAAACATTAGTTTGAGATGCGCATTGCAAAATTCAGACTAGCGTGACCTTTGAAGGATGGCTTTCTGTTCTCATATTGCTTCGGAAAGTGCTGATTTGATAGATTCATCTTTAATTGCAAACTGAAACTAGGGAAAGGCCAATGAAACTGAACAGCAAGTTTCTAGCATTCTACCATCTCCTTTGTTTATGTTGTGTAGATCAAACACCCATTTGAAGCACAGATTTTCCAGACTTTAAAATAGATACTTTGGTCTTACCTTTTCAGCATCATCTGCTGTACTGGCTCTGAATAATATCTGAATGCAAAGACATGTTTTGATGAGAAAAAACTGAAGAAAGAGTGAGCCTCTAACAGATCTGGTTGAGCCAGTTGAGTAGCATTCAGCAGTCTTTCATTACCATGGTAACACCTGCTTGTCAGAGCTCATCAGACGCAGCCGTCTCTTAGGGAAGCAAATCTGCTCACCCTTTAATTTGGGTCTCCACAAGCCGATGGGATTCTTGGTCCCTATCTTTTAGAAAAGTGATGTCTTCACATTCCAAATTTCCAGTGTGACCCTTGTAAAGTGTGTCAGTTCTCCAGTCTGGCCAGAATGTACACAGAAACTATTCACTATGCAGTTCTGCTTCTTTTGGATGGGAAATTACATCCAAAAGCCATATTAACATGGGGGATATTTCCATTTCTGTTCCAGACAACACACATATTTTCTGTTAGTGGCACCAATGTGCCCCCCTCTTCTACCCATTATTAATCTAGATCCTTCTTCTACCCTTTATTAAAGTCTGTGAAGTCTAGGGGTGTCGAGAAGCCCTTGAGAAATGTTGTTATGCTTCTTGAATGTCCTCCTGGGACGTTTCCCCCACACAATAACCTCATGAGAAAGCCCTGATGGATCAGACCGAAAGCCCATCTAGCCCAATGTCCTGCTTTCCTCAATGGCCAACCAAACACCTCAAGGAAGCTCCCAAGCAGGACATGAGTGCAACAGCACTCCCCCACTGCTGTTCCCCAGTGATTGGCATTCAGGGCATATTGCCTCCATTGCTGGAGGTAGTGTACAGCCCTACCTCCAGTACAACTAGTTGCCATTTATAGCTTTATTCTCCACAAAAGTGTCTATCCCTTTTTAAAAGGCATGAACCATGATGGCTCCTGCCCTTGAAGTTCAAAACATGCTCTCAAGGAAGGATTGTTCCAAAATAGGTCAGGCCTGAAATAAATCTTTCTTCAAGCCACTGGAGTTTCTTCCGTTCCCCCCCCTCCTTGCTGGTGGTGACACTGAGTGTTGGGGAATTAAGTCTTACCAATGAAACCAAAGCTAATCCTGGGTGATCAAGCCAGGAAATAGTGGGAACAAGCAGAAGGAGTGTTGGCACCACACCAATATAAAAGGTTTTAAAAGATTTATCGAAAGATGTCCAATTGACAGAGCCAGAGGCTCTTGTGAGTCATCCATTGCAGGAATGGTAAAATGCAAAATTAGATATGCCCAATAGTCTTGATCTTTCATACTCACACAATCATGCGAGTAACTGGGAGCCAGCTAGTTATTGCGAGGGAGAAGGGACTTGGAAAAGGAGCGGAGTTCATAGAATCATAGAATAGTAGAGTTGGAAGGGTCCTACAAGGCCATCAAGTCCAACCCCCTGCTCAATGCAGGAATCCAAATCAGAGCACATCCGACAGATGGATGTCCAGCTGCCTCTTGAATGCCTCCAGTTTCAGAGAGCCCACCACATCTCTAGGTAATTGGTTCCATTGTCATATGGTTCTAACAGTTAGGAAGTTTTTTCTGATGTTCAGTCAAAATCTGGCTTCCTGCAACTTGAGCCCATTATTCCGTGTCCCACACTCTGATGATCGAGAAGAGATCCCGGCCCTCCTCTGTGTGACAACCTTTCATGTACTTGAAGAGTGCTATCTCCCCTCAGTCTTCTCTTCTCCAGGCTAAACATGCCCAATTCTTTCAGTCTCTCCTCATAGGGCTTTGTTTCCAGTTCCCTGATCATCCTTGTTGCCCTCCTCTGAAACTGTTCCACTTTGTCTGCATCCATCTAGAAGTGCAGAGACCAGAACTGGACGCAGTACTCAAGATGAAGCCTAACCAGTGTTGAATAGAAGGGAACTAATACTTCACATGATTTGGAAACTATATTTCTGTTAATGCAGCCTAATATAGCATTTGCCTTTTTTGCAGCCACCTCACACTGTTGGCTCATATTCAGCTTGTGACCAACGACAATCCCAAGATCCTTCTCACATGCCATATTGCTGAGCCAAGTATTCCCCATCTTATAACTGTGCATTTGGTTTCTTTTTCCTAAGTGTAGAACTTTGCATTTATCCCTGTTGAAATTCATTTTCTTGTTTTCAGCCCAATGCTCCAGACTTTCAAGGTCCCTTTGAATTTTGTTTCTGTCTTCCATGATATTAGCTGTGCCCCCCAATTTTGTATCATCTGCAAATTTGATAAGCATGCTCTGTACCTCTTCATCCAAGTCATTAATAAAAATGTTGAAGAGCACTGGGCCCAGGACCGAGCCCTGTGGTACCCTACTCGTTATTTCCACCCAGTTTGAGAAGGAACCATTGATAAGCACTCTTTGAGTACAATTCTGGAGCCAACTGTGGATCCACCTGATAGTTGTTCCATCCAGCCCACATTTAGCTAGCTTGCTACTCATAATATCATGGGGCACTTTGTCAAAACGCCCAGAGAGCTGTTTGCTAGTCAGGCGGTATATAAGCTTAATAAAATAAATAGATAAATAAATAAATAAATAAATAAATAAATAAAACTTTGCTGAAATCAAGATTTATTATGTCCACAGCATTCCCACAGTCTATAAGGGAGGTTACTCAATCAAAAAACGAGATAAGATTAGTTTGGCAGGATTTGTTCTTCATAAATCCATGTTGGCTCCTAGTAATCATTGCATTGTTTTCAAGGTGCTTACAGATTGACTGCTTTATAATTTGCTCCAGAGTTTTTCCAGGGATTGATGTTAGGCTGACTGGTCTGTAGTTCATCAGTTCCTCCTTTTTGCCCTTTCTGAAGATAGGGACATTAGCTCCCCTCCAGTCATCCAGCACTTCACCAGTCCTCCATGATTTCACAAAGATAATAGACAGCAGTTCTGAGAGTTCTTCAGCCAGTTCCTTCAGTACTCTAGGATGCAGTTTATTGGGCCCTGCCAATTTGAACTCGTTCAAAGTGATTAGGTATTCCTTGATTGTTTGTCTATCATTCTCAAGCTCCAATCCTGCCCCTTCTACTTCATGTTTCCTGGGAGGTCATAGACCCTTTTTTGGGAGAAGACTGAGCCACAGTAGGAATTGAGCACTTCTGCCTTTTCTTTGTCATCTGTTATCATTTTGCCATCCCCATTGAATAGCTGTGCCACCATTTCTTTTCTCTGTCTTTTACTATGGACTTACCTGAAGAAAGCTTTTTAGTTGCTTTTAGCATCCCTTGCTAACCGAAACTCATTCTCAGTTTTAGCCTTCCTGACACCATCCCTGCAATTCTGTGGTACCTGCCTGTACTCTTCCTTTGTGGCCTGGACTTCTTTCCACTTCCTGTATGTGTCCTTTTTTGTTTTCAGGTAATCTCTAAGCTTTTTGTGAAGCCACATTGGCTTCTTCTGCTGTTTCCCCCCTTTTTTTCTTGTTGGAATTGCTTGCCATTGCGCTTTTAGAATTGCACTTTTAGAATTTCCTTTTTTAGAAACTCCCACCTGTCTTGGACTCCAATCTTGGAGTTGTGCTCATGGAGTTTCAGGGATAGGCTGTGGTAGAAAACATCTAAATCTTCTGGCAAAACTGGGGTGTCTTTGTAGTCAGACGAGGTTTTGATGTTCTTTTGATATCTTCATTCAGTCTTGGCATCTCATCCATCAGTCGATCAGCTGGAACTTGTAGTGATGTCAGTCTCTTGGCACATGATTAAATGCAATGGATGTGTGGGTGTGAATGAATTTCTCTTTCTAGGGCTTATGGCTGAAACTGGAGGCTTGCAGCTGCTGAGGGTTATCAAGATGACAACAACTGGGGGGTGTCTGTAATACATCAGATCCAAACAAATGTTTTTATACAGCCACTGAGATACTATCCTGGGCATTCTTTGGAGAGGAATGGTGGAATATAAATGTATTTTATTTTATTTTACTACATTTATATCCTGCCTTTCTTTCATCAAGTCGTGTGGTTCCCACAAGGTCTCCAACCCAGGCACTCACCAGACCCAGACCTGCTTACCTTCAGTAAGATGAGTGGCCTCATGTGCTTTCAGACCATACCCAAATAAATAAAACAAACAGGCTTGCTCAGCCTGCTATTCAGGCTCTAACTGTTGATGGGGTAACTTCAAGCCCTCATCGTTATCCCTTCTTAGGGTTATCTTTAATCTGGAGTTGGACCAGGCCAGCTTTTATACAGTCTTCTGATGGCCCTTCAAGTACAGGGCTGTCCTGTGGAAAGCAGGGCACACGGCCACTTCAGGTGAAAGTGAAGGCAATTAAACAGGTTTCGAAGTGACGCAGTTCCATTTTCATTTTGAAATGTACTACATGCTTTAATGATTCTCTCGGGGCTTTTCACATGCATGGCTTGAGAATGCTTTGAAACAGATGAGGTTCACACAGATCAGGCAATCAGCAAGAAACCTCAGGAGTGTTTTAACTGGCAGAGGTCAGTGGGAAATTGAATGGATTCTAAATGGGATGAAAGTGGTTCAATTGCTCCTGTCTGTTCTATTCGACATAAGACAGGAGCGAAAGTGGATGATGGAGTGATGCTGAATAGATGCTAATTGTAAACATGAATTCATTAAACTAGCCATTCTTTGCCTTAATGCATGTTGTAGGTGAAGAGTTCTGTGCAGGAGGCACAGATACTTGTCAAGTGATATTTTAAATATATTTGGCCTATCTTATTCACAAAACAGCGGAGCGAAGTGCTAAAACTTTCAGTGGATGGTACCAATTCAGGGTGGGGGAAGGGGTATGGAACTGCCAATTTTGGTTCTCTTTAATTTTTTTATTTTCACAATTTTAAATTCAGTTCTCCACATTTCTGCAGCAATTTATGATTTTTTTTTAAAAAAAATCCTCATGGAAATTCTTCAGCAATTTTGCATGAATTTCTTTTAAAAACCACCTTTTGAGGAATGTACACATTTTTGCAAGCACTTTGTCCTAATATAATTCATTTTTGTATGTTATCCTCATGAATATATCTATTTTTATGTACATTCCCCTAATTCATGCATTTTTGTAATCACTGGTTGGAGAGCCGCATGAGGAAATAATTGGGAAGGGAAGAACCATATTTGTACGCCACCTTGAGCTCTTTGGAGGGAAGGTGGGATACAAATGTAGTAACAAATGAATGAATAAATTGCAAACTTTGGGTAAGTATGAATTTCAAAGGATGGCTGTGTTTTAGTTCTCATATTGTTAAAGAAAGTGTGGCTTTGATAGATTTGGCTTTAAATGCAAACAAATTTCTCCTCCATCCCTAGGGTTGCATATTGCAATTCCCGCCACTGAAAGAAAATCCTTTCCCAATTGTGTGGAGCACAACTGCACATCAAGTACATAGCTACTGTATTGAATCTTTCTCTCTGATGTGCGACTTTGGAAATTTAAGGATTTAATTTTTTTTATTGCAGAAGCATGTAAACAGCCCCCCTACCCCCTATCACCCTTTGAAGTCTAATTGGTTTGGTTTGGGAAACCTTAGCACTTGATTCCGCTGATCGTATAAACTCCAGATCTTGCATCAGATGCACTAATCTTCAGATTTCCTAGTAACTAATAGCAAAGACTAGGGAATGTTGTAGACTAAATAACCTTAACTAAATGACCCAGTCTTCGAACTCTCAGATCCTGAGAAAGGTCACTGCTATGCATCTTCCAACACACCTTCAACATCTTCATTGTTCATCGTTCATTTGGCCAGATAGGCGACTCAAAAATAAAATTTTATTATTATTATTATTTATTATTGAACCCCACACCTATACAATGAATGCATGCTGTGTACTTGAGGTTGTTAGATATTAGTTGTCTCCAACAGGACAACTCAAATGTAACTCCTTGTATATACACCTATTACGTTTTTCTTTAAGCTCGGGGGGGAAATTATCTTTGCAAAAATTATGGTGTGACAATAATGTTTATGAGTTGATAAAAAATACAAACAAAGAATGCATATTGTATATCTGCAATCTATTTGCCCTTGTACAAACTGTGGCTGCATACACACCATATACTTAAGGCCCATTTCCCCCAGAGAATCCTGGGAATTTATCAATATAACAGCCATATTCTGCATTAGCTGCAGCCTCTGGATCATCTCTGAGGGCAACCCCATGTAGAGTGCATTACAATAGTCCAAACAGGAGGTCATCAGAACAACAACTGGACAACTAAAGGCAGGCTATCCTAGTTCAGGAATGGCCATAGCTGGCAAACCAGCCTAAGCTAGGCATGAGCACTCCTAGCCACAGAAGGTTGCAGGATTGACTGGGGGCGGGGAAGGGTGAGATGGAAAAGTTGCAGCAGGCTGATCTGGGAGCAGGTCAAGGCAGCCCCTGCTGCTCTCTTACTAGGGCCATTCCGACTTTTTAAATTGCATTTAAGGCAGGAAAATGGAGACGTAGGGCTCATCTACATGCTGGTTTACTGTATATTTAGTGCTACTCACATCCCCTTTTAATTCTTATGGGTCACATGACGTTACTGGCAAACAGAAGTTATCACACAGTTTCCCCCCTGTAAATCCGTACTAACCCAATCCTCTGATAATAAGAAAGGGGAAGGAAAAAACATCTTAGGGGAAGGAAAAAATGTCTTCACTCTGTACCTCCTTGCAGACGCTTTGCTCCAATGCTTTTAGGTGGGTGTGTCAGTCGTTCCCATTTAATTTCCTGTAGGCTGAAAAGCAACTTGCAGCTGCTCTCCCCAGTTTTGCTACCATTTTTATGTTGCTGCAGAAAGTGCCTTTATTTCCCCCCCCCAACTTGTGCACTAAAGCATAACACTGCTCAAACGAAGATTTGTATTTCAGCTGTATCCTACCAGGGGAAACATAGATATTCGTACTCCCGGGTTTTTTTTAAAGGAACCCACTGCAGCATGCTTGGTTGGT
Source organism: Rhineura floridana (assembly GCF_030035675.1). NCBI lineage: Eukaryota > Metazoa > Chordata > Lepidosauria > Squamata > Rhineuridae > Rhineura > Rhineura floridana. The sequence goes on along the minus strand of NC_084492.1, from coordinate 10,852,358 downwards.
TGCCAAGCAACCAGAGGGAGTGGAAATGTTAAATTAGAGGGCATGGTCATAAGGAAACTGCGTGATTGATCCTTCCCATCAGTGTGAATAGAAAACATCGTGTTTGCTGCTGGCATTGAGCCCTTACTGTGGATGGTGCAAACAGAAAACGGAGGTAAAAACAGCGTCTTTAGTATGAAGTAATGCTCCCATGTGGATAAGCCTGTAGAAGCTCTCCGGGTGTTTTCAGACAAGAATCTTAAATTGCTTTTGAGCCTCTCAGGCCATTTTCATGAAGTCTGATCATTGTTCGAGTGGAATAAAAAGCAGAAAAGAGGCATTTATAATTCAAATGTTATGTTCTTCTGCCCAGTACGGCTTTGACATTTGTACCACAAAGCAAAAACCTACTTTAAATCTTGCATTGAGGGAGGGGATATCCACAGAGTCTGGAGGAGTTCCGTCAGTGGAGGACTGCACGGCTACTCTTAACTGGGCCAGCTACATTTTCACAGCTTCTCCAGTGAGCATCAGCTCTCTGGAGTCTGTAGGTTGATGGAGAATAAGGCTATCAATAGCTGCTAGCCACAGTGTCTGTCTTCTGCCTCCACTGTCAGAGGCAGTGTCTCTCTGAATCAATGGACTGACCAGGGAGACCAGCAATAGGCAAAGTCAGACTATGACAGGTGGAGTCAATGAATTTGAGCTCTGTCCCCATCCTCCTCCTTGCTGACTTCTAAAGGGAACTCAGGCAGTGTGTCCCCCTGGACTGGGTGTAAGCAAGGGTGTAGTCATCCGGGGTCATGGGGGGGTTGTAGACCTGTTACTTTTTTGGGAAGAGGGTCCCAGCCAGGTCCCTACGCATGAGCCAATCAGCATGAAAGGGAAGCATGTTAGCCACTGTTATTTGTTCTTTCATGATGACTGGAGCCAATCAGAGTGAAAGGAGATGAGTGAGTCAGCCATTGGCAAGTCTGTTCTCTTAACACACAACCTCCCCTTTCATGCTGATTGGCTCCAAGGGACATCTGTTGTAGTGGAGTGTGGACTCTGAGATGACATGGAGAACAAGCGAGACAAAGGAAAGTGGGAAAGAGGCATGGCTGTGAGGGGGCGTGGTGCAACTCTCAGGCAGGGACCCTGCACTTCTGAATTTGCCGGGCAGCTGTACAGAGCCCATGAAATTTGCGAATTTCAAAGGATGGTTTTGTTTCAGTTCTCAATACTGTTTCGGAAAGTGAGGGTTTGATACATTTGGCTTTGAATGTAAACTGATCAAATTTCTTGCCCATCCCTTGTGGTATGTATGGTAGTGCTTTAAATGTCTAGTGCCAATGGTGCCTAAGATTCAACTGTTGCTTCAGTCAGGGAGAGAGGGAGGGCACCATCTTTGCCTCATGGCTTGGGCTGGCCCTGAACAACTAAGAGTTTTTAAATGTGCTCCTAAACATAGGAAGTGTGTGTGCAAGAAAGCATTTGAAAATATGTGCATATGAACTAGGGTACACTGGTGAGGGAGTCAGGGCTGTTAGCAGTCAGGCCTTGGGCAACTGCTTACACTTCACTAAAAGGAAAGACCGAAAGAGGACCCAGATTTGCACAAATGTGTGCAGATGCTAATTTACATCTATAGATGCAAATTTAGAACTGATTGATGGGCAACTCCAGGTTTCCTGTCTTAGGGCTCCTTAACATTAAACCAGACTTGGACAAGACAACCCTTCTTCAAGCACAGAACGGGTCTGTTGATGTTTATTTCATTTCATTTTTATTTAACAGAATTTATATACCACTTAATCGTCAAAACCTCTACGTTGTTTGCCTAAAATAAAATATACGTTAAAATGATTGATAAAAGTCAGAGTTAAAAACAAATTAATATACACACAAATGTCAAAATAACAATTATGGCTTGTATTCAACTGAGTCCTACTCCGAGCGGACCCAAACTAATAAAACTAAGTTAGTCATGTTCATTAACCTCAATGGGTCTACTCTAAGTAGGACTAATGCTGACTACCACCCAATATTTTTATTTATTTAATAGCATTTGTATCCCAGTTCTAGCCCTTCAAATAGAGGACTGTCTTCTTCTTGTTGTTGTTAGATTGTTAGTCACTTGTTACCTGAAGATCTCCAAGCAACTTGCAACATTCTTAAAAACAAAACATCATACCATAAGAAGCAAACCGTAAGTCAACCCCTCCCCCCATATAGCCACAGAAAGCTTTGGCAGCACACTAATAACAAAACAATATAATCTGTCTATCAAATACCTGGGGGAAAAGGTAACTCTTTACCTGACGCCGAAAAGATGGCAACAAAGGCACCAGGCAGACCTTACTAGGGAGTGTATTCCACAGCTGGGGAGCCACAACTGAAAAGGCCCTCTCCCTTGTCATCACCCTCTGAGACTCCCACTGAGGAGAGACCTGGAGAAGGGCCTCAGAATAAGATCTAAGGGTCCAGGTAGGCGTTCCAACAGATATTGGGGTCCTTAACTTTAAAGAGCTTTATAGGTCAAAACCAGCCTTTGAATTGGGCTCGGAAGTGTATATCTATAAAGTAGGATACATGGACATCTTAGCCTGGGCTGGCTCCAGGTGTGAAGGACCCCGTAGCAAAATGCCCTCTGATGTGTCCCCTTCTATGTCTTTGCCAGTGCCCCAACCCTTGTCAGTGAGTTTACCTCAGTGGCAGATGCAGAAGGCACCACCACCAGCAGCAGCAGCACCTCAGTCGCCAACAGGCAATGGGGGCTGCCATTTTTAAAGCCACAAAACATTAAACAACTCATCTGGGGCATTGTGGGAAATTAAAATGGTGTCTGGCACCAAGCCCAGTCTCTGGGTGTTGGTTTGGGGTGCTAAGGGGGAAAAAGAATGTTTAAAGGGGAGCCCAGAGAAGGTGTTCAGCGTTGGGACCCTATAGGTGCTGCTTACTGATCCCAGGCCTAGCGGAGGTTTGGAAATTTGATAGCAAATCCATGGTTGTTGCTGTGTCATAAGAACATAAGAGCCCTGCTGGATGAGGCCAGTGGTCCGTCTAGTCTAGCATTTTGCTTCCCACAATGGCCAACCAGATGCCTATGGGAAACCTGCAAACAGGACCCGAGTACAACAGCACTCTCCCCTCCTGTGGCTTCTAGCGAATGGCTGTCAAATGCCTCTGACAGAGGAGGTAGATCATATCCACCAGGGTTAGTAGCCATCAATAGCCTCATCCTCTATGAATTTGTCTGATTTAGGAAATGGCTACATACCATATGTTGTGGGGTTTTTTGTTCACTAAAGAAGGATGAATTATAGAAATTCATCTGTCCCCTCGTTACCAGGAAGTACAAGTGAGATGCTGCCGTTATATTTGTAAGGTAGAGCACTAAAACCTGATAGCTTTTTTACTTTCAGCAAAGCAATTTAGGCTGCTGTGTAGTCACTGAGGCTGTCAGCATTTGCATCCTAGCTATTTTAGTGATTTTAACAATTCAGGTGCATAATTACTGAAATTCAAACACGACTAAAGGTTCTCTGCATTTGCAACAATTCACTGTGTATGTTTTTTTTTAGTAAAGTGCCTCTTGAAACCTCACAGATCATACAGCTGATTATAACACATTGGCTAACAGCTTCGGATTGTTCTGATGTTAATTCTTCCCAGATAAATATGTAAGCGTATTTCTTATCAAAAATGTCCGCAAGTGTTGCTTCAAAACAGGAGAAGAGACATAGATTTCTGATCTCAAGGCAAGCTTGGGTAGCTTGCACAGGTGGAAATATCTGTCAGTTTTGGATCTCTCGAGTTTCTCGTTTTTCCAATCTTAAATTCAGTTCTCTGCATTTCTAAAGCATTTTTTTTAAAAAAAGATCCTCGTGAAAATTCTCCAGCATTTTAATGTGAATTTACCTTAATAAACACAATTTTTGTAGACCATTTTGACTAATGTATACATTTTGCAGTGTGACATGTATGCACACTCATCAAATAATGCATTGTTGGATGTTCTTTTCACTCATATACATTTTTATGCATACTTTCCCTTAGCATATGCATTCTTGTAAACATTGTCTGGTTGAATAAATGCATTCCAAAATTTGAATAAGTGGCAGTTTGGAAGAATGGCTGTGTTTCAGTACCTATATTATTTCAGAAAGCACAAATTTGATAGATTTGGCTTGAAATGAAAACTGAATTAGATTTCTCACCCATCCCTGCTTGCTTGCATGAGCTTTTTGGAATAACATCAAGGGATGAGTGCTTCTAGCTACCCCATGCCCTAACTTTGGAAGCCTTATAAGAAGCTATTCCTCAATGGCAATGGCAAAGGGACAATGGGTTGTATTCTGCTTAGAGTAGACCCATTGAAGTTAATGGCCCTGTTAGTAATGTCCATCAATTTCAATGGGTCTACTTTGAGTAGAACTAGCATTGTATGCAACCCAATGATCCTTTGTGGGAGCTGAGGCCCTCAGGCACTTGCTCTGATGGGCTTTTGGCTAAGTTCTAGCTGATATATCAGTAGTGTCTAGAACAGCCTTCCCCAACCAGTGTGCCTCCAGATGTTGTTGGACCACAACTCCCATCAGCCTCAGCCAGCATTGCCAATGGCTGAGGCTGATGGGAGTTGTTGTCCAACAACATCTGGAGGCACACCAGTTGGGAAAGGCTGGTCTAGAACATCTAGGTCAGGGTGAAACTGTTCAAATTGCCTTAGTATTTCTGCTGCCACCAGGAGGTGTAACGTTTTTCATTGGTTAATTTTTGTGGGTTTTTTGCATGTTGTTGCAGTTGCCATTATGTTGCTGTTCTATTATTGCTGTTATTATTAAATTGTCCTTGCGGTTGTTGATTTTATGATGTATTGTTCTCATTGTTGTAAGGTGCTTTGAGCATAATTTTTGTGGACAAATTTGTGCACACAAATTAAGGGCTGTGTTCAGTCAAGTCCTGCTCAGAGCAGACCCATTGAAATGAATGAATGCAAGTTAGCCATGTTTAGTAACTACTACTCTGAGTAGGACTAACAATAAATACCACGCAAAGTGATGATGCTGATGACCTTTCTGGAGGACACCTGCTCTTCACCTGTGACAAGGCCAGCCCCAAGCGTAAGGACACCCCCCTGCAGTGCAAAGTGCCTTTAGTAGGCCCCATCCAACACCACTGGTCCTCCCCACCAGTGAACTGAGCAGCAGCAAGCAGTCCAACCTCAGCATCTCCTCTATGGTCCCCAGCAGCTGCCTGTGACTTGCCAGCTATTTTGGCATTCCCACAATGCGCTGATGTAGAGTCACTCTGGAGCATTGTAGAACTGTGGGAAAAAATAGCCTCCCAACCATCCTTATATGCTGCCCAGTGAATCCAAACCAGGGGGACACACAAGTGGTTGGGGAGCTCAACTCTGGCAGGCCTTGGCAGCAGCCCAAGGATACCAGGTGCTTTCCCCAACCTTGACTTGTGGTCTGGACTGTTTAGGTGGAGCTCTGGTGAAAGGTGGTGGATCTATTGTGCTCTTCCTGCATCAGTGAAGTGGGACTTGTCTGTCAGCCTCATGTTCTCTAGATGTTTTGGACCACAACTCCCATCAGCTGGAGCCAGCCTGGCCATTTTGGACTACGACTCCCATCAGTCCCAGCCAGCCTGGCCGATTTGGACTACAACTCCCATCAGTCCCAGCCAGCCTGGCCATTTTGGACTACAACTCCCATCAGTCCCAGCCAGCCTGGCCGATTTGGACTACAACTCCCATCAGTCCCAGCCAGCCTGGCCACTTTTGACCACTTCTCCCATCAGCCCCAAAGGCTAATGGGCATGTAGTCCAAAACAGCTAGATTGTACCAGGTGGGCAAAGACTGGACAAGATGAACTATTTTCCTTTCTATCCTCATTCATTCCACATCAGTGGTTCCCAAATGTTTTCCCACAAACACCACTCGAAAATTGCTGAGGGCGTTAGCAAACCACTTAATGATCTTTCTGCCTGTTGTAGCAACTGTAATGCACTGTGTTAGATGCTGTGTGTTTTTTAACAGTACTTTTAACAGTGCTTCTTTAAAAATGCAATAAAAAAAATGAATATTTAACATGATCGATGTGCCGTTTCCCACTTTCAGCCACAAATCCACAGGCACACCACGGACCACCTGAATGAACAACAGTTTGGGAAGTCAAAGTCCAGGAAAAGAAGCCTGTTCTGCACAGCACTCTCCCTTTCTTTCCCCCTTCTTTCCCGGTGGTTAATTACTGTTTACTTTTCAAATTTATAGGGCATAGATCAACTGATTATGAGAGATTAGAGACATTTTTCTGACACGGATAACACAAAGTTATTTAACCTCTTTGATCGCATTATATTTGGAATTTCAAGGTTTGCAAAGATAGGATTACTCAGCCTAGCAAGCAGCCCTTTACCACCCTTTATTTTTTTGGTGTGGGGGTGTAGGACTTTCATCTGGAAAAAAAACATTGCTGGGGGAGGTGTTGGAGGCTGGGGAAGGAATGGCAAGGATTTCTGTTTTTTTCTAGAACAGGCTGGGATCTAGCCTGAAAAATCTTACTGAGTCCTATCCTATGTCGTTTCAAAGAATGGGCATTTATTAGAACTTACTCACTGAAAAACAGGAGGAATAGTGAGGACACTGTGTGCTTGAACTACATTTTCAGACATGGAAAAAATGCTATTATCAGGGGTGCCATTGGCATGTGAAGGGTGGGGGAGGCAGCAGTTTACCCTCCTTTCAATTTAGACCACACAAATGGGACCTGCAACAAAATGTTGCAGTATGGAGTGCTCCAGATCAGACATGCGCTCTTCCAGGGTACTCCATTCCATTCCTCCCCCCCCCCAACTTTTTCCATCTGCAATAGTCAGCCAGACCAGAAGTGGAGTCAATAAGATCTCAAAAGGCTTGTTGAAAGAGGAAAGTCTTCAGCAGGCACTAAAAAAACCAACAGAGACAGCACCTGTCTAATATTTAAGGGGAGGGAATTCCAACGGGTTGTTGTCACAACACTAATGTCTGTTTCCTATGTTGTGTGGGACAGACCTCCTGATGAGATAGTATCTGCAGAAGGCCCTCACCTGCAGAGTGCAGTGTTCGACTGGGTATATAAGAGGTAAGACAATCTTTCAGGTATCCTGGTCCCTAGCTGTATAGGGCTTTGTACACCAAAACCTTGAACATAGCCCAGTAGCTAATAGGCAGCCAGTGTGGAATATTGTATTGAATATATTTGAGATACTATTAGCTTTTGAAAGGCAAATTTTGGCTAATATGTGAACTGGAATGCAGCTGTCCTACAAAATTGGCGCGCTTCTCTGAATTTCGCAATTCATTCCTACAAAACTGAAGAAAGTGTGCATAAAATGCATATATTCATGAAAATAACATATAAAAAGGCATTACATTATGGAAACCTGTTCCAAAAATGTGTGCATGCAAAACTATGAGGGAAATTAGGAGAAGTGCACACAAAAATGCTGATGAATTTTCATGAGGACTTTTCTTTCTTCTTTTTAATTCCCAGCCTGATGCAGAAATGTGGCAAGCTAAACCAAAAATGAGAAAAATGAGAGAAAAGGGAAAATGGGAAATGAGGAGAAACGGAAATTAGGCAGCTACTTGCCCTTTCGTATTTCCAGTTCAGTCCTAGTATGGTATAGGGATGTAACAAATGGGTTCCTAGGAGACCTGGGTTCAAATCACCACTCAACCATGAAATTTACTGGGCAGTCTTGGGCAGTCACTATCCTACACCCTAACTTACCTCATAGGGTTCTTATGAGGACAATGTTGGTGCAGGGGGAAGCACGGGTAAAATCCAAATCCAAGGGTACTGCCTTGAGCTCTTTGGAAGAAAGGAGAAATTATGTTATTTATTTTGCATGTATTACTTTCATATCCCCACTTTTCCCCAAGGAACTCAAGGCAGCATACAGCATTCTTCCTCCCACTTCCATTTTTTCCTCACAACAACCCTGTGAGGTAGGTTACCCTGAGATATATCGACTGGCCCAAGGTCACTTGGTGAGCTTCTTTTTAAAAAGTAAGTCAAATGGACATCTATAAAGAAAGTTAGGGAAAGAAAGATGGAAACAATGTTCTAAGGCTTATTAAGCAGATACAGAGCTTATTAGGCAACTGCTGTTGCTAAAGATGTTTAGTCAGTCACTGTTGCTAAGCAATTAGAGGAAGGGATGTGAGGCATTTCCTTGCTGAATGTGGGAATGTGAGGCATTTCTCTGCTGTCTTCCCTGCTGAAGAGATTCACTCTCTTCTAACAGGAGCAGCCTGCAGTCAGAAGTACGGGAAGAAAGCGAATGATGCACTGTGCCTTTAACAGCTGTGTAGCTGGCACAAATTAAACAGGATAAGCCTCTTCTACTAAGGAAATACAATTATGGGGAAAGCTTCAGCTGTTGCCATTCTGTAAGTCAGGCATCTTATGACTTGTGTGAGGCCCCATATTTACATTTGTACTAGGGTTGCCAGGCCCAACCTCCAAGAGGTCTTTTGCATCTTTAAAAGTTGTGCAGGGGGAAGGCAGAATTCCACCTTGTGGTTTTTCTCATTACAGTGTTGCAAGAACACCTGCGCTTGGCTGACTTTCTCTTCTCCTAAAGATACAGGATCAGTCTCAGGCCATGGACCTGGCAACCCTGATTTGAACCCAATACTTCAGCACAGCGGCTTATAACATTCTGATTTTTTGTTTTGTTTGCTGAGGATGAACTTTTATGAACTAAAAAGTTCATTTGGATAAACTTGAACTGAGGTAGTACATTCTATAAAAGGACAACCTGAACTGGAACTGGTTCCTTTTTCAAATGAACTTTCCAAGCACTGCCCTGTCCTTAGTATGATATTCTAACCACTGCATCACACTGGTTGTCTCATAGAATAATGTATCTAACCGACCGTAGGAGAAGCTGATGTGTCCTGACTCAACAGCCTCTAAAGCTCAGGAATTTGCATTACATAAATAATCTCATATGAATGAGGGGATCACCACTGGCTGAGGGATCTCCTTAAACAAATCACTGTCTTCTTGGGAGTCACAGTGCAAAAGTATCTCATGCCTCTGTGATATTGTGGAGATCAGCTAATTAGGACATGGTGATTTTTTAAAATTATTGTTAAATAATGAAAATGTAAGGAAGTCAGTTGCCAACAGGAACACATTCTACAGTACATACAAGGAGAACACTAGATGGCGTTACAGGTTGCAAAATGCAAATGGAAACATAGGCAACGATTTCCAATGGACCCTCTCTCTAGTCCTAGAACAGCCTTTCCCAACCAGGGTGCCTCCAGATGTTGTTGGACCACAACCCCCATCAGCCTCAGCCAGCATTGGCAATGGTCAGGAAGATGGGAGTTGTGGTCCAACAACATCTGGAGGCACACTGGTTGGGAAAGGCTGTCCTAGAAGAAAGCTTCTTCCTTTGCAGTACTGCTTTTTACACTCCATCCGCTGCCTTCCACCTCTGTTTCACATTTTGCAAACTCCCTCTCCCGCAAGTCTAAGTCCAAGAAACTCCATAGATTGATGCAAGAGACATATCGAACTGGTGCCGAATTTAAAATTGCACACAGAAATACTTTCCTTAAAAACCTGTTGGAAAATGGATGTTGATTGTTAGACTTTCCATCTTTGGGGTGGGTGACTTAGGGATAATTATCATGGTAAAAGAATAACATCAGCAAATAAAATACAACGTTCAAATATTACAACCAGTATGCTACTGAATATCTGCTGAGTAAAATTAGCTGATAAAGGCAAGCTCAAATGATGACATCTTGTAGGATTTCTGGAAAACAGCTCCGACTCTGATTTGGATGTGACCTGGATGGTGTGGTACAGTGGTTAGAGTATCAGACAAGGACTGGAGAAACCCAGGTTCAGATCCCCACCCCGTCATCAGGTTAACTAGGCCTGTCACTCTCTTAGCCTGATGTACCTCACAGGGTTGTTAAGATAAAAAAAGGGGGAGGATGGTTAGGTTGGTCACATGTCCTACTTTATAGAGGACAATCCTCTATTTCAGGTGTAGGGAACATTTGGCTCTCCAGCTGTTGTTGGACACCTACTCGATTCAGCCCCAGCAAGCATAGCTAATTGGAAGGAATGATGGGAATAGTAGTTCAGCAAGATCTGAAGGGCCAAAGGTTACCTACTCTTGCTCTATCTGAATGGCTTTCAGAGGAAACTCCTCTGTCTGAAGGAACCCTTCATTTGGAGGGTCCAAGTCCAATTTAAAGATATAGGGCCATAAAAAGGATGGGCATATGGGTGGGTGGTGGTGGAGGTGGTGCCCATCAAGATGGATAAGGTGGAATTCCTTCCCAGAAGGAGCCCAGGGTGGTAAACAAAACATCTTAAAATCAGAATTTAAAATACAGTATATTAAAAGATCTTTAAAAACGTATTAAAACAAAACACCTTTAAAAACATATTAAAACAAAACACCTTTAAAAACATTAAAACAAAACAACTTTAAAAACATTTTTTATAAAAAAGCTTTAGAAACATATTAAAAAGCAATTCCAACACAGACACAGACTGGGATAAGGTCTCTACTTAAAAGGCTTGTTGAAAAAGGAAGGTCTTTAGTAGGTGCTGAGAAGAAAACAGAGATGGCGCCTGTCTAATATTTAAGGGGAGGGAATTCCAAAGAGTCAGTGCCACAACACTAATGGTCCACTTCCTATGTTGTATGGAATGGACCTCCTGATAAGATGGTATCTGCAGGAGGCCCTCACCTATAAAGTGCAGTGATCTACTGGGTATATAAGGGGCAAGATGATCTTCCAGGTATCCTGGTCCCAAGCTGTATAGGGCTTTGCAGCTCTCCCTTCTTAAGGTTCATTATCTTTAAATTGGGCTTGGACCAGACAGCCCTTCAAACTGTCCTCTGTAAAGTTGGACAGCACTTGGAATACTGTGTACAGTTCTGGTCACCTCACCTCAAAAAGGATATTGTAGAAATGTATAAAATTATGCATGGTGTGGAGAAAGTGGATAGAGAGAAGTTTTTCTCCCACTCTCATAATAAAAGAACTGGGGGCTATCCAATGAAGGTGAAGTTTGGAAGATTCAGGACAGGAAAAAAAGAAGAAAGTACTTCTTCACACAGCACACAGTTAAACTATGGGATTTGCTCCCACAAGAAGCAGTGATGACCACCAACTCGGATGGTGTTGAAAGAGGATTAGATAAATCCATGGAGGATCAGGCTATCACAAACTATCATATCTATGTTCTGTCTCCACTGTTGGAGGCAGTGTGCACCTGAATGCCAGTTGCTGGGAATCACAAGTTGGGAGGGCACTGTTGCACTCAGGTCCTGTGTGTGGGGGCTTCCCATGGGAGTCTTGTTAGCCACTGTGAGAGCAGGATGCTAGCCTCGATGGGCCTTTGGTCTGATCCAGCAAGTCTTTTCTTATGTTCTTACATGGCCACTCACAGTGATAGACTAATGTCCCACGAATCTGTTTATCCCCTTCTAACTTGCTAAGGCAAGCCAACATAACTGGTGACCCACCTAGCAGAATGTTGCTTCCCTCAGTCACATATGGCAGCTCAGTGGCAGGTCTATAAACACCCTCTTTTTATCTCTGCTGTGACTATGTGGCTGATGTGGTTCATAGATGGTCTCCCATCCAGGCACTGATCAGACCCAAACCTGCTTAGCTTCAGGAAGGCAGCTGCATCTTGTACCCTTAGGCCAGTGATGAGGAACCTGTGGCTCTCCAGATGTTGCTGGTCCGCAATTCCCATCATCCCTGACCGTTGGCCATGTTGGCTGCGGCTGATGGAATCCAACAGCATCTGGAGGGTCACCAGTTCCCCACCTCTGCTGTAGACCTTGCCCTGAGACTATGTAGCCAGGTAACAGATACCTGAACAGTTCAGACTTAATATATAGCAAAAGGAGTTGAGTTGCATTTCTTGTCCCCATAGGGGGTTTGCACATTCTGCTTTGCATTTTCTTGTTTGTTAGAAAAGTATTTCAGATCGGAGTTTCAAACAAGACACAAATTGGAATTGATGTACTCCTCCACTGCACTGCATAAGAGCTGCCCACTCATCCCCATGGTTAAATGTCAAGCATATTGCTGCTGTAGTTCAGTTGGGTGCCACTGTTCCATCAACTCCAAATGTTACCCTCAATATTCTGGTTGCCTTTCCAAGAAATGTCAGTGTGTTTATACAATCTGCTGCACATCCACAGTCACTGTTTTGGTGCTGTGATTCACCCCTAGGCAGAGCTTGGAAAAGTTACTTTTTTGAACTACAACTCTCATCAGCCCAATCCAGTGGCCATGCTGGCTGGGGCTGATGGGAGTTGTAGTTCAAAAAAGTAACTTTTCCAAGCTCTGCCCCTAGGTCACATCCCCTCTGGGCTCTGTACTGCACCGAGGAGATACTCAATTCAGTTTGCATGTAAACATGAACTCACAGAATCCATACTTTTTGAAACAATATGCAAACCAAAAAGCAGGCATCCTCTAAATGTTAGGACTGTGCACAGCTCCTTGTACCGGCCCTGTGGCTCTGATTCAAGGGGTCTTCAGGCCAACCTGCCCTGGATTGTCCTAGGATTTGGATTTGCTCCCAAATAAATTTGGGGGCAGGGCTGCTGTGTAATTAAGGTTTTAAAACCCTAATTAAACATGTAACAGAGAGAGCGGCAGGGAAAGGAGACCTCCTCCTCCTCCTCCCCTGACTGAAATGGGGGTCAGTTCTGCAGGGGCGATGCCTCCCCCCACGAGGTGGAGGCATTGGGGAGGAGGCATTGCAGCGCCCTACAGAATTGCCCTCTCTGCTGAACAGTTGAACAGCAGAAGGGGCAGTTCTGTGCTGTTGATGCTCCACAAATGCCCTTCCTGAAGAAAAGCCATTTGCAGAGTATCATTCGCACCATGTAGAATCCACCTCTCCACTGGACAGCTGATCAGTGGGGGCGATTCCACACCAGTGATGCTGAGCAAGCAACTTTCTTTTAAGAAAGCCATTTGTACAGCATCCTCCTTACCGTGCAGAATTGCCAAGGGATCGGTTGTGCTGGGGGTTTGGAGGAGGGGGAGGCTGCAGGCAGGCTGGAAGCTAGGCCTACCTTCTCCTGGAAGACACAGCCAGGGATCGAGGTAGGTTTTGGCCTTGTTTTCTGCTCTGCCTGCCTCTTCTTCCTGCCCTGTGTCTTCCGTTTGACAACCACGGGTTGCTCCGGGCCATCCAACCCAACCCATAGTGATCAGCGGTTGTCTGAACCTGACTCGGCTGAAGCCCAAATGCTTCCAAGGAGGCCCAATTTGCCTCAGGCCTTGGCAGAGCATGGAGCACAGCCCTACCCAATGTGCACTTTTCCAAATTTCGCAATGCAGCAGTCCAGCCAAGCAATGTGTACAAAAATGCATATGCTAGGGTAAAGCATGCATATATTCATGACAGGAACACAGAGAAACACATCGCATTAGGGGAAATCGCTTTACAAAAATGTGCGTATTTGGAGAAATTCACACGAAAAAATGCTGATGAATTTTCAGGAGGACTTTGTTCCCCCTGAACAAATTAGCCGACCAATGTGGAGATGTAGAAAAACCAAACTTGAGACTGGAAAAAAGAAAAAACGGGGAGAACGGACATTGACAGATGCACCCATCTTCAGCGGCAGCCCCCTTGAGTGTTTTCGCTGGCTGAAAGGTGTCCTTTGTAATGTGAGTAGGAACTCAAGTGAATTTGAAGTAATTGTATGGGGGAATCAGTTGTGGGTGGGACCAGTAGGAAAACGAAAGTAGAGTTTTTGGTTATGCAGCAACACACTGTGAAGTAAAGTTTGTTCCTTCTAACCAGCATTTGTGGTTCATTTCAAATCTTGCAAATATTACATCCTTGAACTGTGGCAATGCCTCTCACTTGCCTGGATGGAGGTCCGAGCGAGGTGTGTGAACTTGTCTAGAAACCACCGGCTTTTGCATCGCTGAGATGTAGCCTACTCTCCAAAGCAAAGAGCCACATCCAATCCTCTGCCCACCTTTGCCTCTGGCCACATTAGGGTGGGTGAGAAATTCTATTCAGTTGGCGTTTCAAACCGAATCTAACACACGAGAATCGAAACACAGCCACCCTTCGAAATTTGCACTTATTTGAATTTTCCATTGCAGTTTGCCAACCAAGCAGTGTTTACAAAAATGCATAGATCAGGGCAGTGATTCTCAAACTTTTTTGGTTCGCGGCGCACTGTAAAACATATAAAAAATTTCTGGCACACTTTGTGTACAAAATTAAAAATATATTAATATATTTTAAACTATAAATAGAAATAAACTATAGACAACTATTACTTACCCTATACAAATGGGTTTCTTCTCATTTTTAAAATATACTTTCATAATATTTGAGGCACACCTAGCCACCTCTTAGGGCGCACCAGTGTGCCTGGGTGCACAGTTTGAGAATCACTGGATTAGGGGAATGGCATATAAAAATGAATATACAAACATGTGTATATTAGTCGAAACTGCCTACAAAAATGTGTAAATTAGGAGAAATTTGCACTAAAATGCTGGAGAATGTGCATGAGGATTTAAAAAGAAAACCACAAATTGCTGCAGAAATGTGGAGAACTGAATTAAGACTGAAAAAATGAGAAACGGAGAAAATCAAAACGGACAGATCCGTCCACCTCTATGACACACCCACCATTGGCATGCAGCCCCTGGAAGGTTGCAGGGATGAAATGAAGCACTTAAACTGAAAAAAAAGTTACTCTCACCTGCAACAGATCCATTGCCAATGTCAGCAATAAATTCTGGGCTAGATGCAACCCCAAATGCAGAGGTAGCCAATGTGGTGCCCTCCAGATGTTGCTGGCCTCCAGCTCCCATCCTCCCTGACCATTGCCCATACTGGGTGAGGCTGATAGATTTGGAGTCCAGTAACATCTTGGGGGCACCACATTGGCTATCCCTGTACTAGGGAGCATACAGCATTGGTCACAAATGGACACATTTCTATTTATGTATCTTATTTTTATATTTAACAAAATTTAGATACCGCTTGATTGTAAAAAAAACACAACTTCTAACGGGTTTACAAAAAAATAATTATTTTTAAAACAGTTAAAAACAAGTAATTAAAAACATTTAAAAACCGATTAAAATAGTTTTTTTAAATCAACATTTATGTGTCTGGATAGGCTTGCTTTAAAATAAATGTTTTAAGCAGGTGTTGAAAAGAATACAGAGAAGGCACCTGCCAGATGTCAATAGGCAGGGAGTTCCAAAGAGTAGGTGCTGCCACATTAAATGAACAATTTCTTATAAGTGTGGAATGAGTATTGTGTGGCATCTGTAACAGCGCCGGTTCCACAGATCGAAGAGGCCTATTGGGCACATGTGGGGTAAGGTGGTATGTTTCGGCTTCCGCCTTCATCAGCTGCTAACATACAAATGCTGTTACCAAGGTGGCAGTTATATTGCTTTGGGGATGGAATGCTCAGAGGGGCTTCATTTGCAGAAGCTAAGTGATGCTGGTACTGTCCTCCAGGTTCAGGCCATGTGGTGCCAATGTGTCCAGAGAGTATATCCAAAAGTTCTCCCTCTTAGTCAATGCTGCTGAATCTGTTAGCATCTCTATAGCTATTATAGAAAAGTCCAACAGGCTTTGGCCCTCAGATGCATTTCCTAGACTTCCAGGCCAAAACAGGCATGTTGGTGACGTATTGAGTGGATGCCTGTTTAGCATACAGTACAGACAGCGTGGTGTAGTGGTTAAGGTGTCAGACTACAACCTGGGAGACCAGCGTTCAAACCCCCAGTCAGCCATGAAGCTCACTGAGTGACCTTGGACCAGTCACCAATTAATCTAACCTACTCACAGGGTTTTTGTGAGGATAATAAGGAGAGAGGAAGAGCCATATATGCCACCTTGAACCCTTTGGAAAAAAGGTGGGATACAAATCTAGTGATGATGATGATGAAAGATAGCAGCAGAATGATGGTTTCAGGACCAAGGATGGAAGAATTTATCAATTTTGATTCCCTCAGATTCTCATTTTCCCAGCCTTAAACTCAGTTCTCCACATTTCTGTAGCAATTTGCGATTTTTTTTTAAAAAAAATCCTCATGAGAATTCTTCAGCATTTTAGTGTGAATTTCTCCAAATAAACACAGTTTTGTCTGCAATGTTGAGTAATATACACATTTTGCAGGCAATTTCTCCTAATATAACCATGTTGTATGTGATTTTAACTAATATATTTACTTTTATATACATTTCCCCCTAATATATGCATTTTTTTAAAAAAAGATTGTTTGGAGAACTGCATCACAAAATTTGGAAAACTGTGAATTTTGAAGGATGCTGTGTTTTGGTTCTCATATTATTTTGGAAAAGTACAAATTTGATAAATTTGGCTTTAAATGCAAACCAAATTTAATTTCTCCCCCAGCTCTTTTCAGGACCAGCTCAGCTCACAAACTTTTCATACAATGAGATGAGACACATCATGAAAAGCTACAGAAGACAGGAGCCTATTTTCATAACTATTTCAGACTGTGTAGAAGTTGAAGCCCATGTAGCAAGTTGGACATTTGTATTAGCTGATGCTACAACACACAGGACTCCACTTTTTGCACACCAGAACCAAATTCTGCATGTCCTGGAGTTAGCATCTAGCTAATTGTCTGTAGGGGTGACGGAAGGTAGAGACTGAACAACACCCATATTGCAAGATGATCTGGCCTCTTAGTTGCTCTGACCAGCAATCCAGCATGACCCAGAAGCTTTAATGGGGGGTCAGTGTCAGTTGCCTCACATGATGAGTCACCCTGGGCACTGGAGAGTCCCACATACTGGAGAAGGGGTGGCCAAGTGTCCTCCTTTTCAGAGGACAGTGCTTTATTTGAAGGAGTCATCTATCTGAAGGGCTGTCCATTCCAAGCCTGTTCTGAGATGAAGAAGGGAGAACTGCAGGGGCCTTGAAGTTGCCCATCTGTGGTTGGTAGGTGGACATCAGACTGAGCAGGCACCCACAAGTCATCTGGCCACAGTCTTCCTCATTATAGTGAGATGTCTTGTATTTCAATTTAAACTATAGTAATTATTTCCAACCTTGCATCTATGCATACAGATTAGCATATGCAAATGATATGCAAATATGTGCCTTCTTTTCCCCTCAATTTCCTTCTTTTGGGCAATAAGGAAGTGCACATAGTAATTGGAGAGGTTCCACCCACTCTGATATGGACCCTCCTCAACAGGAAGGGTTAGAAAGCTCCATGTTCAGGCTGGGACTTAGACCCAATTCAAGAAGTTAGTACTAGCATACAAAGCTCTACACAACAACTTGGGACCCAAGTACCTAAAAGAGCTCCTCCCCCAATATCAATAATCTCAGCAGGGAAGGCCCTGTTGATGGTGGTGCTGCTGTCGCCTGGTTGACACTGAACCACAACAGGATCTTCTCTGTGATGGCCCCTTGTTGGAAGAATGCCCTCCATGGTGAGGTAGGTCTGCCTCCCTCATTAGTAATGTTCAGGAGGAACTTAAAAACATTCCCATTTACGCAGACATTTAATGGCTGAAGGATACTGTTCCCAGCAATCCTGAAGTTATTAGGTGTGAGGGTATGTATTTGTTTTTAGATGCTTTTATTTTATTTTCAGTTGCATTGCTTCAGCATTTTGGTGTTTGCCAGCCTGGGCCTCTTTGGGAGAAAGGGTGGGGTAGAAATGTAATAGATGATGGTGATGATAGGCTTTACTGGTTGTCATGGACCACAGTGAGAAAACATTGTCACAGAACCTGTTTTTACATGAAATACTTCTGCACCCTAAAAAGGTTGTGAAAGCAGATTGCGGGCAAAACACCGCATGAGCATTATGTGTACAAGAGCCATGTAAAGTTTATTCTGCACTTACAGAAAATCAATCTTTATTCTCTGGAGCTGCCTGCCTACTGATTTTAGGCAGGCGCCTTCGTCGTACGGTTTTTGATGCCTGCTAAAAACCTCTTTGTTGAGGCAAGCCCACTCAGACATGTGATTATATTGTGTAGTTGTTTTTTTTTAAAAAAAACAATTGAATTTGTCTCTCGGGCTGCTGTTTTTAAAAGCCTGCTTTTATTAATATTACTAATTTTTCTACTAGTAATTTTAAACCATTTAATGAAAACTGCTTCAAGATTTTTTTAGTAAGTGGCATGCAGTGGTGAATTCATCCCAGGTCACGAGGGATCGCTGTCTCGTTGGTTTTCTGGGAGGTGGGTCTCAGCCAGATCCCTTCCTTTCAGCCTGGCTTGGCCCTTCAAGGTGCCCAGGAAGTGCCTGCTGCTGACTGCACTCGCTGGGCTGTAGGAGTGGCTGGCTGGCAGCAGGCTTCTAAGGCGAGAAAGGAGGTGTAGGAAGGAAGGATGCACCTCAGGAGAAGGAAGAGGCGCTGCGGCAGCTCCACCTGCCTGGCATGGGACAAGCAAGCGCCTGCACCTCACGTCACTCGCTCAATCGAGTCATGCCACACCAGGCAGCAGCAGCAGCAGAGGTGCTGCTTCCTTTCCCTGAGGTGTGTGTGCAAGCAAAAAACCTCATTTCTCCCCACCCATCCTTTCCTGCCTTAGAGGCCTCCCATCCACCCACCCACCAACCCGCCACTCCTCCCTCCATCCCAGCGAGTGCAGCAAGAGCAGCAGTGGCAGCCCCCGCCAAGGAGGGGTGTGCAGGGAAGGGGGGCCCTACAGGGGTGTGTGAGAAGGGGTGGGAGAGAAGGTGGAAGGGGCATGGAGGTGAGGCAGTAGAGACAGGTGTGGGGGGAGTAGGAGGGTAGGGGTGGTAGTAGGAGTTGGAGAAAGAAAAATGGCACGAGTCAAGATTTGGAGGGGTTGGGATCAGGGAAAATAGAGGGTTAGGTGGCAGAAGGGGTGAGGGGCTGGTGGGAGAGAAAATGGGGGCATCGGGTAGGAGGGGTGTGAGGGGAAGGTGTGGGGGTTGGAGGCAGGAGGGGTGAGATTATTGTATAATATTAGAAGGGAGTGTGGTTGTGACTCTCATGAAGGGGCCCTGCACGTCTGAATTTGCCGCTACACTATTGGTGGCATATAAATCTCGCTAAATAAAATAAATGCTCCCCCCCCTCACACACACATGTACTCTTTCAGCACCAGTTTGATGGTGCATATGGACTCTACTATTATTGTCACAATTTAAAAGAAATTTTCTTTCCAAGTTTGTTCGGTTGAAAGAGGGCACTTAGCAGGAATTTCATGCCTGAGCTGAAGCAACAAACAAGCGGCAGAGTTGTGGTGGGTGGAGAGGAATTGCGAGAAGCTTAATTGCTTATTAAAAAAGGGAGAAAATTATTCTTAGCAACATTTAATAGGACAAGCTCATCCCTTAAAAGTAACAACCACTTTCTCCTTTTGGAGGGTGTAAATATGACTATTTCCCCCCCCCCATTATTGTGTTAATGGGGAAGGGCCATCGCTCAGTTGCTTTTTGGGTGCCTACAGAAGGCCTTCCTCTTTCAACAAGCCTTTTAAGTAGAGACCTTATCGCAGTCTGCGATCGTGCTGGAACTGTTTAAAATGATTTTTTTAAAAAAAGATGTTTTTGTTTTATAGATGTTTTTAGTATTTCATCCCGTTTGCTGCCCTGGGCTCCATCTGGGAGGAAATGTGTACTACAACATTTAAGTGAAAAATAATAATACAATAAATCCTGTTATTTCTTGACTGCAAAAAATTGCGTATCTTTTAAAAAGGTACTAACAATGCTACGGCAAATAAACCTATTAAAATGGTAAAAGCTGACCTCAGAGATCAGCTCTCATTTGGCTCCTCTTTTCCCTTAACCATTTCCATTCTTGCTGATCATTATAAAGCCTGCTGTATAACTATGTGGCATCTGAGTTTGCTTGTTTTTATTTTCCTTCCCCATCCCTTTTTCCTTTTGAGACATGTCTTTTAGATGGTGAGTCCACACGGTGAACCTGGGCTCCTCAGGAGCACTTATGTTTCTTAAAATGGAAATGGACTGCCTTCAAGTCGATCCAGACTTATGGCTGCCCTATGAATAGGGATTTCACGGTAAGCGGTATTCAGAGGGGGTTGACCATTGCCTCCCTCTGAGGCTAGTCCTCCCCAGCTGGCTAGGGCCTGCTCAGCTTGCCACAGCTGCACAAGCCAGCCCCTTCCTTGTCTGCAACTGCCAGCTGGGGGGCAAGTGGGCTCCTTGGGACTGTGCAGCTTGCCCACGGCTGCACAGGTGGCAGGGCAAGTAACCCCTGAGTCACTCCCTGTGGGGGTGATCTTTAGCTGGCCCTTGACACCCAGGAGACACAAGCGGGGATTTGAACTCACAGACTCTGGACTCCCAGCCAGGCTCTCCTCCCAACTGTGCTATACCAGCTCTTACTGAATGACAATTGTTATAAACGATTAAAATGGACCTATTCACTAGATCTGCTATTAGGCACAAACGTGTTTCAGTTAGAAACAAAACAAAAGTGACTGTTTTCACCCTGCATTGACAGAGTTAACATTATGATGAGATATAAAGCTCATAACAAATGCTCTTAAAGTCCACTGGTGGGTTTCTGGACTTTTTAGCAGTTCAACACTGAATATACCCAGGACTGACAGCGCAAGCCATTTACTCAGAAGCAAGCCCCAATACGTCCCATCAGGCTTACTCAGTGGCTTCTAGCTATGATGTTCTACCTCCAGTGTTGGAGCCTGTGTATACCAGTTGCTAGGAATTGCAGACTGAGAGAAGGCGGTTCTGCTCAGGTCCTGCTTGCGGGCTTCCCATGGGCATCTGACTGGGCACTGCAAGAACAGAGTGTTGGACTAGAGGAACCACCTTGTTGTTATGTGTCTTCAAGTCGATTACAACTTATGGTGACCCTATGAATCAGCGACCTCCAAGAGCATCTGTCATGAACCACCCTGTTCAGATCTTGTAAGTTCAGGTCTGTGGCTTCCTTTATGGAATCAACCCATCTCTTGTTTGGCCTTCCTCTTTATCTACTCCCTTCTGTTTTTCCGAGCATTATTGTCTTCTCTAGTGAATCATGTCTTCTCATGACGTGTCCAAAGTATGATAACCTCAGTTTCATCATTTTAGCTTCTAGTGATAGTTCTGATTTAATTTGTTCTAACACCCAATTATTTGTCTTTTTTGCAGTCCATGGTATGCGCAAAGCTCTCCTCCAACACCACATTTCAAATGAATCTATCTATCTATCTGTCTGTCTGTCTGTCTGTCTGTCTGTCTGTCTCAAAGCAGTTTAAACATATATAAATATACAACAAAACCATATAAACATTTAAAATCAGTCTGCTGAATCTCCACAGAAAGAACATTCCACAGGATTGGGCTGATGAGACCAAAGGCTCGATTTCGTTGTTGTCAAATGAGCCTCACCAACTCAGGGGATGACCGGTGAAGCTCCTGCAGATGATCTCAGTGATTGAGCTGGGCTATAAGGGTTCAGGCAGTCTCTAAGGTACTCTGGACCTAAGCTGTACTCTCAGGAAAGTGTGCACAGGATTTCATCCCAAGTCTGCAGAGAATTTTACCTCCCCCAGCTCATTTTTCGTTGCCCCATACTGAGATCTAAAATGGTTTTCCTATTAGCTTAGTGGGTCTAAACAGTTGTGCAAATCTTTGATGAATGCATCAGATCCAAGATCTTCTAAAGGCTGTTGAATCAGCCACTCTGCCTGAGACGCATGTTTCTGTCTGAAGACCACACAGTTAGCACAGGCCGCCTAGCAGAAAAAGACATCGCTGTTAGAGACCACCTATAAAACCAAGAACCCCAGCCTCTCTCAAAATAAAGCTTTTTTTAAAAAAAGGAAACGCTGAAAAATAAATGTATCAAAGTCTCCAAAGCTAACAAAAATGCCAGAGCTAAACAAAGCAGTAGGCTAACCAGCTTAACCTTAGCTCAGTTTTAGCCACCATGTGGAATACATTTAAGGTGAAACAAGGTTCCTTAACAAGGCTGTAACTTTGCTTTTAAATGGAGAGAAGTATGAGTTTTCCATTAGCGGTCAGGCTATGCTGCCAAAGTTATGCAAAGTTATTTCTGTCAGGCTCACTCGTTCTTAATGACGATCAGGTTATTCCGTCGCCTTAACACGGCCGACTTATTTTTAAGCTTTCTTAACCATCAGACAAAATAAATTCCTTTTAAAAATGGTTCTGCTTGCAAGAGCTATTTTGTGCAGACGCACTGACTTTTATATATGTTCCACTTCCCTCTGATGTTGTTGTTTTAAAAAAATCTCCCCAATTTAAGGCGTTAGGAGGATGTTCCTTTGAAAAGTTGTAGAGCTAGTGTCAGCACATTCATCCGTACTATCCCAAAATGGAGGGCAGTATTGCACACTCTAGCCCGCACATTCTAGCACAAAACAATTAAATGCATCTCACTCACAGGGCTGCTTGTTCGAGACTCCTGAAGCGTACAATTTCTCCTCCAGGTATAGATCTTCCTTGGAGAAGTAATTATCTTTAAACCCAACAGATTTTCATTGCGTAGCCATGCTAATGACAGACTCCATTGCTAGCTGTCTCTCCCCTAACTCTTTCATCAGTGGCAGCTTGTCCATCGTGGCATATGGGGCAGTGCCCCACCAATCTCAGTCCAGCCTCAGCCAGCCCCCACCTGCCTGATGTCTTCCTCGTAACCAGTCCAGGGGATGGCACTGACTGTCAGCTTCCTGTCTCTGTACCCTGTACAGTAGTGTAGTGGCAAATTCCGAAGTGCAGGGTCCCTTCATGATAGCCACAGCCATGCCCCCTCCTTGGATTTTTTGTTGCTGGGTTGAGAATGAGATCCTTGTTAATGCCTTCTTCTACAACAACTGACATCCCTAGGAGCCAATCAACACGAGAGGGGAGTGTGTTAACTACTGAGAAGAGTCTTCTCAGTGGCTGATTCACCTCCTTTCACTCTGATTGCCTCCAATCAGCAGGAAAGGACAAGGAAGCATGTTAGAAGGCCCTTCTCAGTGGCTAACACAATACCCTTTCATGCTGATTGGCTTGTAGGTTGCTGGAGACATAGGGACCCTGCTGGGACATTGCTCCCCCAAAAGTAAGGGGTCTAAGACCCCCTGAGACCCCAAACGATTACATCCCTGGTGTAGAACTCATCAGGGAGGAGGATGGGGACAAGCCCAGAATTAATTTTGACTTCATCTCTCATTGGCTCTGGCGCCACCTGCTGCTGGCCTCCCTGCCTTCTGCCCTACCTGTCCCAATGGGAATCAGCCACCACTGAGTGCCACATTATTCACTGTAAATATCTGGCCTCCCCTCCCTACTGTGCCTGGTCTACGCAATGTCGATTCTAAGCCTTCTAAAGAGGCATCAGGACGGTGACCTGGAAATGGAATACAC
The DNA here is from genome assembly GCF_030035675.1 of Rhineura floridana. Taxonomy (NCBI): domain Eukaryota; kingdom Metazoa; phylum Chordata; class Lepidosauria; order Squamata; family Rhineuridae; genus Rhineura; species Rhineura floridana. Next base: position 10,828,972 of record NC_084492.1, on the reverse strand, counting down.
GGGAAGGATGGTGCAGCAGTAGAGGAATCTAAGCTACACATGGTTTTGAAACACTGTAGAGAAACATATTGCCATATATTTGTGAAGGAGTCTAGGGCGTCCTCATAATATGAGTAGGAATGCCTAGCACCCTTTGTTCAATCTAAAATGGAACAACCTTTTTTGAGTGCTTAGTTCAAGCACTTAGAAAAGGCTTGTGGGTGTTCAAAGCACCCACTGCAATCTTCCCTCTTGCCCCTCAACCCAAAGGGCTCAGAAAACTTACCTGGATCAGGGAAAAGCAGAGGCAAAGGAAACAGTAGCTCAGTGGCAGAGCCCATGCTTTGCGTGCAGAAGGTCCCAGGCTCACTCCCCGGCATCTCTAGGTGAGGTTGGGAATGTCCCCTGCTTGAAAATCTGGAGAGCTGCTACCAGTCAGGGTAGGCAGTACTGAGCTAGATGGACCAAGGGAAATGGACCTCAGGATAAGGCAGCTTCCTTTGTTCCAGCAGTGGGCACTCTAGTTCCCCGATGGATACAGCCTTAATCCCAGATAGGTGTGTATTGGATTGCAGCCTAACATAGGAAGCTGCTTTTATACTGATTTTCGAACAATATGTGGCTCCTGACCTATTTTTATGCCGTCTCCAGTGTCTCCTGAAGCCTGCCCATTCTTCCATCCCGTCAGAGTTCTTTGTTTGCTTCCTTTTTATTTTTTCCTGGCTCCCTCAAGATGCCTTTCTATGTAGTCGGTTTGAAGGGACAGCATTTTATTTGATAAAAATGAATGGACGTTTATTTAAAACCTTTCTCCTGGTTGTATGGCTTGGGGCAAATATCCCCCCCCCTCACAACTGATTGAGAACAAAGTGGTAGTCTTCTGCTGTATTTGTGTGTGTGTGTAGCACACTAAAATCAGAAAAGAATTACTTTCACTTGCTTTCCAGAGCAAGCGCTGTATTGGTCTGTCGTACTAAAAACAATCCTCTGTATACTGTTTTGAGAGTAACCCCATCCAATCCAGTGGGTCTCACTTCAGAGTAGACCTGCCTAGGGTTGGGCATTCTGATCTGAGGAAGCCAGGTTGACAACTGAAGCCAGGTTGACAACTGAAGCCAGGTGATCTTTATTCTGGATGAGTTAGCCCAGAACATTTCTTTTGTCTCTGGCTGTGCCCATCCTCAGTTGTGGCTCTGCCCATGATGAGCATGCGACCCCCAACAGATAATCCCTGAAGGACTGTGGCGGTTGAGAGATAAAAAAAGTTGTCTGTCCCTGTGCCATCTGATCTTTTGAACTGGAGGGGTCAGGGACTGGATTTGGTACCTTCTACATGCAAAACTCGTGCGCTACCACTCAGCTATGGTCCCTCCTCAAGTTGTAGAGATACAGGGTACAACTGGGAAATTTTACTACACAGGGGGTTGGGAACCTTTGGCCTCCAGCTATTGCTGAACTACTTCTCCCATCATCCTGGGCTGCTGGCCATGCTTGCTAGGGCTGCTGGGGCTTGTAGTTCAGCAACATCTGGAAGGCCAAAGCTTCCTCACCTTTGTACTATAGGATGCTGTACCGCTCCATTCTCGCAGACTTGCACCCCTTTTTCAGGGATGTGTGTTATGCTACAACCAGGAACGTAGAAACGGCCCTCTGGATATGTGCAAAGACTCACTGGATCAGCATTGCCTTGAGCATATCGTTCAGGTTCCACTGTGAAGTCTTTGGGCTCCAGAGCATGCTATCAGTAGTGCTGCAAATGTTTATGGGAACTCAGCCACACAGAGACCTTAAGACCTGCTCTGGATTGTTATCTCCGTAAACGGATATTCTGGAATCAGTGACGTCGTTCCGTGAAATGCTTCTGGTTCTTTGCCATATGTTATTATGGAGACGCAGCCAATCGCTCGTTCCTTCTGCACATTTCAGATTAGCTTCATCTAAATATAATTAGCTGTAATTAATGGCAGTGCTTCAGCTGTGCAGTCTCAGTGTTTGAGCAGCTAACAAGTTAGGTGGATGGCGTCAGGCACCGTTCTCTGCTGGCTGTGAGGAATGTCAGGGCAACATACAGACCTGGGGGGAGTGAATTATGTGGAACAAAATTAGGGGAGAAGGCAATCACTAGGAATTAGATAACAGCACAATAACAATGGTTCTGTCCTCGCTCTAGCATGCAATGGCTGTCATTCACTACCCTCAGAGGTACTTGGGTAATAATTCCCAAGATACGCACACCCCCAAAACAGATTTCAGCTCATGTTATTAAATGGCCAAATGGGGGGGGATGATGATGATGGTGATATCCCACCCTTCCTCCCAGAAAGAGCCCAGGGCGGCAGACAAAAGCACTAAAAACACTCTAAAACATAAAAACAGACATTAAAATATATTAAAACAAAACATCTTTAAAAACATATTAAAACAAAACATCTTTAAAAACATATTAAAACAAAACAACTTTAAAAACATTTTTTTAATTTTTTTTTTAAAAATATCTTTAAAAGCAATTCCAACACAGACGCATACTGGGATAAGGTCTCTACTTAAAAGGTTTGTTGAAAGAGGAAGGTCCTCCATAGGCGCTGAAAAGATAACAGAAATGGCACCTGTCTAATATTTAAGGGGAGGGAATTCCAAAGGGTAGGTTGATCAAGTTAGGAAAGACTACATGCTTGAGGGGGACCTCAGGACTTGGCCTGTTCCTATGCCACTTCCCCCGCACCCCCACCCCCACCGGCTTATCCAAATTGTTCTACCCAAGTGAATTCACCATACTTTCCTAGCATTATCACAATGGGTCCATTACTCCTTATTTGTTGATTCTTGTCCTGCCTAGCCCTAACTTCGTACCAAACACCCCACAGGTCAAGGACCTTGAGGAGCAGGCAGGGCCCCCCTGAATCCAAAGCTGAGGATCCCCTTGAAGGGCCCTCTGGGCAATACTTGATGTAACCTCCCCCCCCAGAACTGGAGCTGTCCACCCCCCATCCTTGAGAAGGCTGGCAGCTAAAGCTCTGGGATAGGCCAAAGAGCAAAGACACAGTATGTGTCTATGGATCCAGAGTCATAGGTCTGCTTGTGAATAAGGAGTCTACTTGTGAGAAATCAATCCCTGATGCTTCTTCACTGCCAGCAGGTTATGGGGTAGTTTAGGAGGCCAGAGTATATATGGCCTCCCTTTTGAGCCTTTCAGTTGCTAGAAATGACACAGTCCTTTGGTTCCTTGGGCTGGCTTCCAGTTTTGCTGCTTTGCTAAATGCCCTGTGATATTGATTGACCTTGTCTTGTTTCTGGATCATGGTTTGGACTAAATGATTATCTGTGTTTGACCTTGGCTTGTTGAGGCTACACTGCACCTTGAACCTTTCTCTCTTGGGTAAGCATTTTGGTAAAAGGCTTTACCTGCCTTGGACTGAGACTCTAGGCCCTGAGGGCATCCCCGGAGCATGACTGTCCTCCCCATGTATTCCTGCTTGATCAGGCCAAGGACCCAACTAGCCCAACATCCTGTTCTTGCACTGGCCAACCAGATGCTTATGTGAAGCCTTCGAGAAGGACATGGGCACAAGAGCACTCTGCCCTCCTGATTTGCCACCCTGATAAAACTGATTTGCCAACCTTGGGCTCCTGGGCTCCTGCTGGGAAGAAGGGCGGGATATAAATCAAACAACAAACAAACAAATAGTCAGAAGCGTACCCCCTCTGACCATGGAGGAAGAGCAGGAAGGTAGTGTGAGAGGGCTTCCTGTTCCAGTTAACCCTTGCTCAACCAGGAAGGTCTTCCTGAGCTCTGATGCTTTCCTCTACCCTTTGATTGCCCTTTGGTCCTATCTTGCACTTCAGCTCTGCTTTCTGCCTTATCCCATAGTTCCTGGCTAAGGATGGATGAACATGTCAATCTGGGTTTCTCTCGGTTTCTCATTTGAGTTCTCCACATTTCCACATGAGTTTGTGAATATCTTCTTTTTTAGAAAAGCCATCATGGAAATTCATCAGCATTTTACTGTGAATTTCTCCTAACATGCATGTGTTGGTAAGCAATTTTGCCTAATATGCACACTTTTGTAAAGCAATTTCCCCTAATATAATGCATTTTTGTATGTTGTTTCACTAATGTAGGCGTTTTATGCACGCTTTACCCTGGTGTGTCTATTTTTGTATACATTACTTGGCTGGGAAATTGCACTGCAAAATTCAGCATGGTGTGAATGGCTCTTGTATGGTTTGGAAAACATGAATTGGATAAACTTGCCTTTAAATTTGAACTGATTCAAAATTCTCCCCCTGGCTCGCCTCAGACAGCTTCCCATGACCCAGCCCACATACCTCTTGGGGTTTGTTTTGGCAGCTTCCAAGCAGATTTTTGTCTGTGTCCTTCCATTTTACATCAGTAGCAACATCTTGATCATCGTGGTCCATGCTAAGACGGTCCTACTGACTTTGGGAACACTTTTCTTCTTCTCAGAGAAAATACATCTGTTCCATAATCTTTTAATCTCCAAGTTTTGAAATAAACCTCAGCAGCTCATTTATCTTTGTGATTAATTCAGGCTGTCACTGTAATCAAACTGTTTATATCAAAGTTCTAAATCCGATTAGTTAATTAATGTGTGGGCTTAACACATTTGCCAACTTGTTTTCCAGAGGCCCAATTCCTAGCAACCTTTACACACAGACACAGATACACACACACACACACACTTTCTCTCTGAATAAAATTTTAGCAACTTTCTCAGGACGTGGCTGGATGCATGCTAACTTAGATCTGGTGCATAGATTTCAGCAGAATGAGATGGCAGAATCCTGATTTGGTATGTGGTCAGACTGAAGGGAGGCTATTCCAAAGGGTAGCTGCTATTAATATGAAAGACACCTTCTGGGTGGATACAAATTGGAATACCAATGGCCACCAAGAGGGCTTCATCTGCTGATCTCAGTGAGCAGGCAGGTCTATCTGGGACAAGGCAATCTTTCAGATAAACTGGTCCCAAGTTGTTTAGGGCTTTATAACCTAACAGTAAAAGCTTAAATCTGTCTTGGTAGTAAATTGGCACTCAGTACAGTTACCTCAGCCCTGCACCCACCTGGTCACACATTCTGCCCCAGCTAGTCCTTATCAGCCAAGAGGGGCAAGAGTCATGAGAACATGTGGTTGGCCAGCCTCTACAAGCACCTTATCCACAAACTGCAGTAATTGAAACTCATCCTACAAAAGAAGGTCAAATGATGCACTGGACTCTCTCAGTGGGTTCTGCAACAAAACTAAAGGCCAATTTGCTAAAAGATTATCAGTTTGTGGTGTTAACCATGCAGGTAAACCATTCAAAATATCCTCCAGTTCCTGTTGTCAGGAATTGTTTGATCACTAATAAACCTTCTGGCTCTTGGAAGTTTCTGGGCAGAAAGGTGTAGGGTTTCCTATTCTGATGGAACCTTTCCTGAGCTCTGGTATGCTCCTTCATCTTCGGCTAGTCTTCATTCCTTGGCTTGCTCCTTAACTGTGCCTCCTGGTTTCTCCTCTGATCCTGGTTCTTGACTTATCTTGCACCGCTGCCTGTGGCCCAGCATTTGGGGGGAAAAGTGGACATAAAGTGAAAATATCCCAGTTGTGGCTGGCAATACCATGAGGCAGCAAATCCTGAGAGGCAGGGTGTGAACAGAGCCTAGTGTACCATATCTCCTGGCTTAGTCTGGCTAGTCTACTGATATCAAAAAGAAGAGAGACAGGTCAGAAATACTTTCCTTCCTCAGGAGCTAAAAACATTCAAACAAACCAAAATTTATTATTATTATTATTATTATTATTATATTACTACTACTACTATTATTATTATTTATTACATTTGTATACCACCCCATAGCTGAAGCTTTCTGGGCGGTTTACAACAATTAAAAACATTAAAAACAAATATACGAATATACAAATTTAAAAACACATTTTAAAAAAAATAATTTAAAAACACATGCTAAAATGCCTGGGAGAAGAGGAAAGGAAACAACACAGTGGTCATAAACAAGCATAACATTTTTGAAGACCACATTCAATATAAATCATTTAAAAAACATTTGATTTTTTAAATAATTAACGATACATCCCTGATCACTAACATTGAACTGACATATTATAAAACCACAACGTATGGCTTAAATTAAATAAAACCTTATATTCGCCATTGCAAAGCAGCTGAAAAAACTCCTCCCCCCAGAATCTTGCTTAGCGATTTGGTAGAATAGTGCTTTCAGTTAGGGATGGGTCAGAAATTCTCTTCAGTTTGCATTTAAAGCCAAATCTATTGAATTTATTGAATTAACGAAATAACAGTATACAAATGTTTTTATAAATAAATAAAATACATTTGCACTTTCCAAAATAATACGAGAAGCAAAACACGCCCATCCTTTGAAATTCTTGCATGTCCAAATTTTGTAATACAATTCTCTAGCCAAACAATGTTTACAAAAATGCATATTTTAGGGGAAAGGGCATAAAAAGGAGTATATTAATGGAAATAGCATACTAAAATGCATTGTATTAGGAGAAATTGCTTGCAATGGCATACAAAAATGTGTTTTGTTGGGAGAAATTTGCCTCAAAATGCTGAAGAATTTCATGAGGTTTTTTTTAAAAAAATAATCACAGATTGCTACAGAAATGTGGAGAGCTGAATTTAAGATTGGAAAGAAAAATGAGAAACGCAGATTGACTGATCTTTCATTTCTACCTGCAAGTTTCTCTTTTTAACTCTGCAAGAAATGAAAGGCGTGGCGAACGGTATTTCTTTGAAAGGAAACTTGAATATGTAGGCAATGGGCCTGAAATATTCCTGAGGGGGCCAGAGGCCCCCCAATATACACATCCCATGACCAGAACCCTGACCTGTATGATGGGGGTTAACGTTTCCTTACTGAGAATCATGCCTCATTGCAGGAGGCTAGCCTGGGTGACCTTCAAGCCTGTTGGGATTCGAAATTGTCTCCAACACAGCTGGACAGAAGTGAATCTCCTTGTTTTGACATTGAAGCAAGAGGGATCAGCTAGCAGGGTGAGTTTTTCCTTCACTGTTGATGCAAAAGTGTGTTTCCTCTTGGGATTCCAATTCCTCTACAGATGGCAGATCTGCAAGTGGCTTTTCTCTCTCCCTCCCTCCCTCCGCTTGACTGCTTTCCTTGTGAGCTGCCAAGGAAGGCAAGAGTTAGCTGGGCTGGCTAAAATAGATGTGCAGTATGTTGATAAGTTGCCACAGTATACACTAGCTGTGATTAGCCTCACTGTCCACCAAGCTAGACTCTAGTGTCTTAGGTGGCTCTTAATAATATGTCTGTGTTTGTGCAATACACAGAGGTGTAGTCATCCAGGTTCTCAGGGGGTCTTACACCCCTTATTTGGGAGCAGGGCCCCAGCAGGGTCCCTGTGTCTTTAGTCAGAGCCAATCAGAGTCAATCAGAGTGAAAGGAGGTGAGTCAGCCACTATGAAGACTCTTCTTAGTAGCTAACACGCTCCCCTTAGTATGGCAACCAAGAAGGAAAACTCTGCAAAGGAAGTTCCTTCCTTTACAGCATCTTAGTACATTTGCCCATGAACGTGCACAGACAATAGTAGATCTAGCTGAAAGGCAACACGTGGAGATCTGCATTGATTGGTAAAGTGTGCCAATGTACAGAAATATATCTGTATTGATTGGTAAAGTACCGGAAAGAAAGTAAGAGACTGAAAGCTCATTTTATTGTATACTCTTAGAAGGGGGAGTGGCTGTGAGGGTGCATGGTGTGACTGTCACGAAGGGACCCTGCACTTCTGAATCGGCCACTACACTCCTGGCGATCCATAGGCTGGTGAAACCAACTCTGTTTTCTATAGCAACGTGAGTGACAGCTTATATCTTAACCTTAAGAAAGGTATAATGTGATTATCTCCTTTTTTAAGCTGTTCTGTTTGGAACAGGAAGCCGCAGTTCTCAGACAAAACAGCCTTTAAAATTCTGTCGTGGTTTGTTAAATAGTGGAAGCAGGAAGTGCCAACAACGGATGAGAGAAGGAGCTATGTGGCAAAGCTCTGCGATGCATAAAGCTGACTGTAGAAGGTGATGGGATGGACATAAAGCCTCGTGACGATTCTTTGAAAAGGTGAATACCTTCACAGAACACACAGGAGAGCCCTGCTGGATCCGGCCATTGGTTCTTCCGATCTAGCATCCTGTTCTCACTTTGGTCCACTAGAAGCCTATGGGAAGCCCACAAGCAGGACATGGGTGCAACAGTGCTCTTCCTAGCCATGAGTATTCAGAGGCATGCTGTCTCTGATGCTGGAGGCAGTCCATAACCTTCATGACTAGTAGTCCTTGGGAGTGTTGCCTTCCATGAATTTGTCTACTGCCACTTTTTGACAGCTGTTCAGGTCAGCGGCCACAGCTACATCTTGTGGTAGCTCCTTGGAGGGAAGGCACGATATAAATAAATAAAAAAGCAGCCGCTTTTATTTATTTTGGTTGTTTATAAACCGCTTAATGCTGTAACAGTCTTGAAGGGGTTTGCAGAAACAGCAAATATTACATCACAAACAATCAGAGCATAAGAAGAGCCTCCTAGATCAGGCCCAGCATTGTGTTCTCACAGGGGCCAACCAATGAAGTTGGGGGGGAAGCTGCACCATATAAACAAACAAACAAATCCCCCAAAACATTGTAGTACCTTTTGAAAATATTTTAAGAGTCAGGGATCCCTTCCCTTTTCATCCCTCCCCCATTGCCAAAGCACATCCTTGCTGCGCACTTCTTGGACACCTGAGAGATGGGTTATTAGGAGTCACCCTATTCCTGTGGCTGTAATTTGTTTAAAATACTGGATTTTAAATGGCTGTAAACCCTCCCTGGCCCCCTGGGGTCTGCGGGTGAAGGGTGGGTAAATTTAATAATAATAATTTTGACGTTTCAGAAGCAGGAGCATGGCTTTTCAGAACAATAGCCATCACTGCTTGTAGAATCCAGCCAATGCATCTTTTTTATTTAAGTCCTAAATAACTTAATAACTTTGCACAGGTGACTTTCTCCTTCTGTGACTTTAGACCTGTGAACCTCATTAGCTCAGCATATTTGCTCCGTACCTTGATTTATATTTAAGTGGTCAGAGTGTTTGGTTTTATCCTCCTGTTGAAAAAAAGATCATTCTTCATTATTGGTTTTTGCAAACACTGGTTTAGTATGATCAGAAAGAAGATCTCTCCCCCCCCCCAGAATCATTGTCTCCTTTCCAAAAAGAAAAACCCCATAATATGTCATCTGGCCTTTGGCAAACTGTGATGAGAATTTGCAGTAGCTGCTGCTTATATGTGCAAATCCTGCGTATAAATCTGCCTGAAATGCAAATACAATCAGATTCGTTCTACACAATGCAGAGTATGACCCATCCAGTGGCGACTGGTGCCTACATGTCATTGGTGCAGTGGAATCCACTCTGGATTTTAGTCTGAACTTTCAAGGAGCTGTCCAAGGTTCTCAGCACCTTGAAAGTTCAGACTAAAACCTGAAGCAGATTCCATTGCCCCACTGACATGGAGCCACCAGCCGCCACTGGACCCATCTGGTAAACCAGTATGAGTGTAGGACCTCAGAGCTTGGAAAAGTTACTTTTTTGAACTACAGCTCCCATCAGCCCAATCCAGTGGCCATGCTGGCTAGGGCTGATGGGAGTTGTAGTTCAAAAAAGTAACTTTTCCAAGCTCTGGTGTAGGTTAAAAACCACGGCTGAAGCTGATCAGCTGTCTCTTCCATTGAGAACAGATGAAATGCTAATGATGAATCTTATGGGGGCTTTTACCATTCAAAAGCTTGCAAGGTCATGTATGAAACTGTTTACCACCTTGGCAGAAAAAACACATAGCAAGTTGCCCTTTAGATGCGATTTAGACCAGCCTTTCCCAACCTCTGGGTCCCCAGATGTTGTTGAATTATAACAATCAGCTCTAACCAGCATGGCCAATGGTCAGGAATTATGGTAACTGTAATCCAGCAACATCTGGGGACCTAAAGATTGGGAAAGGCTGATTTAGACCTTCCAGAAAGTGGTGGTGGTAATGTGAACATTTTCTTTTATGTGCAAAATGACCTCTCAAGTCTTTTGTATAGCTTGATAACCAAAGGTGCTTGCTTAATGGCCTTTGATGGCTGGTAGCTACCAGCTGCCACCCTGGGCTCTGTTTGGGAGGGAGGACAGGATATACATTTAATACTAAATAAATCTCTATAACAGCCTTGCCTAGCTGAAGCGCGGGTCGGCAAATAGGTGATAAAACACTAAAAAAAAATCTTAACATCTTTAAACATCTTTAAAAATTCCAATAGTATTGCAGACTGGAATAAAGTCTTTACTTAAAAAGCTTGTTTAAAATGAAAGAGTAAGGTCTTCTGCAGGTGCCCAAAAGACAACAGACAGTGCCTGTCTGATATTTAAGGGGAAGGTGTTCCAAAGGATATAGGTGCCATAACAATAAAAGTCTGCTTGTTACGTTGTGTAGAATGGACTTCCTGATGGTATCTGTAGGAAGCCCTCAGCTGCAGAGCCAAGTGATTGACTGGGTGTATAAGGATCCATTTCAATCGGGTTTCAGGCCCGGTTTTGGCACCGAGACAGCCTTGGTCGCCCTGTACGATGACCTTTGTCGGGAGAAAGAAAGGGGGAGTGTAACTCTGTTGATTCTCCTTGATGTATCAGCGGCCTTTGATACCATCGACCATGGTATCCTTCTGCGGAGACTCGCTGATTTGGGAGTTGGAGGTACTGCCTGCAGTGGTTCTGCTCCTACTTGGCGGGTCATCTCCAGAAGGTAGTGCGTGGGGAGTATTGCTTGGCACCCTGGGTCCTCCAGTATGGAGTTCCGCAGGGGTCAGTTCTATCCCCCATGCTTTTCAACATCTACATGAAGCCGTTGGGTACGGTCATCAGGAGTTTTGGAGTGCGTTGTCACCAGTATGCTGATGACACGCAGCTCTACTTCTCCTTTACATCTGAGGCTGTCGATGTGCTGAATCGGTGCCTGGTCGCGACAATGGACTGGATGAGAGCTAATAAACTGAGGCTCAATCTAGACAAGACTGAAATGCTGTTAGTGGGTGGCTCTTCTGATCAGATGATGGATGTTCGACCTGTCCTGGATGGGGTTGCACTCCCCCTGAAAGAGCAGGTTCGCAGCTTGGGCGTTCTTTTCGAACCATCCTTGTCACTTGTGGCACGGAATGCTTTCTACCAACTTCGGTTGGTGGCCCAGCTACGGCCCTATCTGGACAGAGACAACCTTGCTTCAGTCATTCATGCTCTGGTAACCTCTAAATTAGATTACTGTAATGTGCTCTACGTGGGGCTGCCTTTTTTTTTTTTTTTTTTTTTTTTCAATAATTTTTATTCAGATTTTCATAGAACATACAAGGCGAAATCATAAAACATTCAAAGACAAAAAACAAAATCAAAAATAGTTAAACAAAAAAAAAATAAAAAATAAAAATAAAAAATAAAGAGTAAAATATTGACTTCCCATTTGTCAAAGATCAAATCAGTTATAAGTCTATAATATATAACAATCCTGTCTCTTAAGTCATATTATAAAATCACTTTCCTCCAGTAGTTATCTTACTTAATCATCAAATCTCATAAACATTACTTTATTCTTTCCACAAAAAGTCAAAGAGAGGTTTCAATTCTTTAAGAAATATATCTATCAATTTTTTTTTCCAGATAAGCATATCGATTAATCCATCTCATTACTAATTATGATAATCTTATTGTCATAACCATAGTCAAAATAAACATTTCAATTAATCCATCACATCAGAATCTGTTAGGTTCAGTAATTTCAGTAGCCATTGTTCTATTATCCCTATTAGTTCCATTTTCCATCTTCCATCTTCAGTAGTCTTGTTAAGTCCAGTAATTTCAGTATCCAATCTTCCATTATCAGTATTCCATAATAATCTTGCTGTCAAAGCCATAGTCATATAGTAAGAGTCTGATGGGAATTACCTCTATCCCAAATATTTTCTTGCCATCCATTCTAAATAGGTTGCTGAAATACTGCTGTAAAATCATATCTCTGTTCTTTTTTTCAAAATACACTGGGTCATCTCTTGAAAGTTTTTCCATTGTCACATGGCTGCAGTTAATTCCATAGATTTTCTCTATATTGGGCTCCATCACATCATTCCAGTCCAGAAGATTATCCATGCCATTGATAACTTTATCTCTAGAATCTTCATTAATTTCTTCAGAGATAAGATTGAGTTCCAAACAATAGATTTTATTTCTAAAGTCCATAGACTCCAAATCTTTTTCCTGTTCCACGTTTGTTCCAATCTCCGGGGTCTCCTCTCTCACAGGGACCCCTGTTCCAGTCTCCAGGGTCTCCTCTCTCACAGGGACCCCTGTTCCAGTCTCCAGGGTCTCCTCTCTCACAAGGACCCCTATATCTTTAATCTCCTGTGTCTCCAAACAATAGATTTTATTTCTAAAGTCCATAGACTCCAAATCTTTTTCCTGTTCCACGTTTGTTCCAATCTCTGGGGTCTCCTCTCTCACAGGGACCCCTTCCAGGGTCACCTCTCTCACAGGGACCCCTATATCTTTAATCTCCTGCGTCATTTTACTCAATTCAATTTTCAGCTCCTTACAACCCTGTCGCAGGTTTTGTTTCGTTATCTCAATCTCATCCATTATTTTCTGAAACATAGTTATTTCCAGATTCTCAGCCACTTTCTTAATTGCCATTTTAAAAGAAAAATATAGGAAAACCACTTCTTATTTCAGCAACAATTGGGTTAATACTCCAAACTTGGTGACATCACAGTATAAACAGAGCAGACAGCCTTATCTCTCCATGCTTAAGTAAACAAAATGCAGTTCCCAGGATCGAAACAATTAATGGCGTCGTTAGAAAACAGATTCGACAAAATAAAATAGACCAAAAAGAGAGTAGTCTCAGACAATATAATATTCTTCAAAATAAAAATCTGGAATAGAAATCCCTCTTCTGTGTATATCTTTAGAATGCAAATCCAGGACAGCTTTTTGCAACAAAAACAGAGATAAGCTATTAATTAGTGAGTAGCAGAGAGAAGTTATGGCTCCCCAGTGAGATGTCAAAAACCGATCAATCTGGCAAATCTCTTTTAAACAGCAACAATTTAAGTCAAGTAAAAGAAAAATATAGAAAGAAGGGTGCTTGCCTGTTAGTGCGTTCTCTCTTAGAAGGTAAGATGAACGTTCGCTTTATCAGATAGAGCTTGTTGTTGAAAATCCGTCCCACCTTCGTCGGCTGGACCTCGTCCCATAAATTAATGAGATCTGGTCGTCCCAACAAAAATAGGCTTTGAGGTTAATCTCTTCGTTTCTCCCTACCCGGGAGAAGTTTAATCAGTCAAAAAAAAAAAAAAAATCTGACTGATATATCTGAATAAGCTTCTTTTGAGGCAGGAGCCCGTCTCAAAAGCAGGCACAGGCTAAGTCACCCTTCCCGGAAGTCAACGTGGGGCTGCCTTTGAAGACGGTTCGGAAACTGCAGCTCGTGCAAAATGAAGCGGCCAGATTGTTAACTGGGACAAGGCGGTCTGAACATATAACACCGATTCTGGCCCGCTTGCACTGGCTGCCTATATGTTTCTGGGCCCAATTCAAGGTGTTGGTTTTAACCTATAAAGCCTTACACGGCATGGGACCACAATACCTGTCAGAACGCCTCTCCCAATATGAACCTACCCATACACTTCGGTAAACATCGAAGGCCCTCCTCCGGGCGCCTACTCAGAGAGAAGCTTGGAGGGTAGCAACAAGAAAAAGGGCCTTCTCAGTGGTGGCCCCCGAGTTATAGAACAATCTCCCCCTTGAAGTACGCCTGGCGCCAACGTTAATATCCTTTCGGTGCCAGGTTAAAATGTTCCTCTTCTCCCAGGCATTTTAATTAATTATGTTAATCATTTTTAATCATTTAATCATTCAACATTATAACATCTTTGTATTTTATACTTTATGTTTTTAGTATTTAGAATATCAGTATTTTTAACGTTAGTATTTGTGAGTGTTCTAATTTTATATGTGTTTTAATTGTATATTGATGTATTTATTCTGTTGTGAACTGCCCAGAGAGCTTCAGCTATGGGGCGGTATAGAAATTTAATAAATAAATAAATAAAATAAATAAGAGATATGATGATCTTTTAGGTATCTGGTCCCAAGCTATATATGGCTTTATATGCCAAAGCCAGAACCTTGAATTTAGCCCAGTAGCTAATGGGCATCCAGTGCAATTCTTTCAGCAGAGGGGTAACATGTTGGCAATACCCTGCCCCAGTGAGCAGTCGTGCCACCGCATTTTGCACCAGTTGCAGTTTCCAGACCAACCTCAAAGGCAGCCCCACACACAGTGCATTACAGTAATCCAACCTGGAGGTTACCAGCACATGGACAACAGTGGTCAAGCTATCCTGATTCAGAAACAGCTGCAGCTGTCTTACCAGCTGAAGCTGGTAAAAGGCACTTCTAGCCACTGAGGACACTTGGCATCTAGCAATAAAGATGGATCCAGGAGCACCCCCAGACTACTGACCTGTTCTTTCAGAGGGAGTACGACCCTATCCAAAGCAGGCAACTGACCAATTATCCCAACTTGGGAACCACCAACCCACAGTGTCTTGCTAGGATTCAGTTTATTGGCCCTCCTCCAGCCCACCACCAAGTCCAGGCACTGGTCCAGGGCTTGCATGGACTCTCTCAATTCGGATGTTACAGAGAAACAGAGCTGGGTATTGTCAGCAACATCTGGAAGACCACAGGTACCTGCACCAAACGTTAGAATAGTCAAAATGATACGTGCATTTCTTACTGAAGTATTAGTGAGGCCATCATCAGTTTCCTGTTGTCCCCACCACCACCACAACTATTTCAAAAGCTCTGGCATGGTGCCAACATGTATTAAAAGTGCAGTTCATCCCATCAATGTTTTTCAAAGTTAGAAGGCCAGTCCTGAAAAATATAACCTGCCCTACCCTGATGTGTGCTCTTGTCCTAAACTTTGATTACAGCTGGGGATGGGAGAGGAATTTGATTCAGTTCATTTAAAGCTGAATCTATCAAATCCGTATTTTCCAAAACAATAGGAGAACCAAAACGCAGCCATCTGTTGAAATCTGCACTTATTCAAATTGTGCAGTGCAGTTTGCCAACCATTGTTTTAAAAATACATATATTAGGAGGAAAGCGTACATAAACATGATTACTGAAAGTAACATACAAAAATGCATTATATTGGGAGACATTGCTTGCAAAAATGTGTACATTAGTCAAAACTGCATACAAAAATGTGTTTATTGGAAGAAATTAGCACTAAACACTGAAGAATTCTCATGGGTTCTTTTAAAAAAAAAATAGCAAATTGCTGCAGAAATGTGGAGAACTGAATTTAAGATTGGATGAAATGAGAGAACTGAAATGGACAGATCTTTCCATTACAGATCCTGTTATGTACTCAGAATAATATGTTAGAACAGAGTATGTCGGGCCAGGGATCACTGAACTAGAGATTCCAATAGCTGGCCAAAGATATCTATGGTATGCCATCAAGTTGGCCACTTTGAGAACAGAATTCTGGACTGGATGTCTTTTTGGTCTGTTCCACAAGGGTGCTTCTTATGTTGCAGAACAGGGATCTAGAACCTGTGGCCCTCCAGATCTTGCTGGACTACAACTCGCATCATCTTTGTCTGTTGGCTGTGTTGGCTGAGGCTGATGCGAGTTGGAGTCCAGCAACAACAGAAGAGTCACAGCCCTATTGTAGAAGAAGTTTCTGCTCCACTCACTGCTGTACTTTGGTGCCACCTGTGTGGAAGAGCAGAGGATGATATTGTACATCACAGCTCAGCAAAGGTCAGGGGACAAAAGGGACCAATGGGTTTCCACTTCATTGTATAAAGTCTCTGACTCTGCCCTATAATCTGAGCTACTGCATGTGTAGTCAGTGAGTCCCGTTCTCTGTAATACAGAGTTGGTGAAAATGATAGCACTTCTTGGAATATTTGTCTTCCCTGAGGATAATTCTGATGCATCTGATGAAGGGGGCTTTAGTCCCCAGAAGCTTATGCTGTAATAAATGTAAGTGCAGACCTTATCCCAGTCTGTGTCTGTGTTGGAATTGTTTTGAAAGATGTTTTAAAACGATGTTTCTTAAAGTGCTTTTAGAGTTTTTGTTTGCTACCCTGGGCTCCTTCTGGGAGGAACGGCAGGATATAAATTTAATAAAGAAATAAAGAAACAATAAAGAAATAAAATGAAATCCTTCTGAATGATCATGGGGGAGATTTCTCAGATCTTTTTTGAGGGGGGGGTGCCACTTACCTTACTTACCCTTATGAGGCAGCCAGGGGATTCCCATTTTTCTTGCTTTTAAAATTTTTAAACCTTTTTAAAAAGGCCTATGATGCTTACAATGGTACAAAGCTGTGCAGCTGTGCTTGGCATGCCTTGGGAGGGACACCACATCATGTTGGATTATGTCACTGCCAAAGCATTTCAGGAAGTGTGACTGGTGTGAGCCTCTCTCTGCAGAAACTTTTGCCAACCTGCTGCTGTCCAGGTGTTTTACGCTACAACTCCCACCAGCCCCAGCCAACATGCTGGCAGGGTCTGATGGAACTGGTAATCTAAAACATCTGGCCAGCACCATGTTCACTGAGGCTGCTCTACAACTTACATCTAGCACCCCCCAGGAGCATAAGCGGCAACCCCTCCCAAAGAGGTCAGATAAATCTCTCTCCTTCCCCTCTCTATCTCAAGAAATCAACAGAAAATCAGCGCTGTTTTTTCAGGGCAAAATATTTTCAAGGAGTTCGGGGGGGGGTACTTATTTTGTAGCAGATACTTTACAGAGGCTTAATATTGGTGAATAAATGGCAATTTGCTTCTGCAAGGCAAAGCACACTTTGAAATTCCCAACCATGTTGGAAAGCTTACATGTGTCCAATGTAAAGTTTAGCAATTAAAAAACGTTCAATAGTAAAGTAAATTAGGTCTGCCACATCCCAAGCAGATGGCATTTAAATCAGCCTCTTGGTAACTTCTGTCATGATATTGGTCAACCAGGAATGTGCTGGTGTATATTTTAAAGCTGCTAATAGATGCTCCAGCAAGAAAACGCCCTGTTTCTTCAAAGAAGTTAAAATTAACTGTGCAAAAAATAAAATATATTGCAGGGTTTGTTTAAGGTAAAATGATGCTTAATTATAGATGCATTTAAGCCAGCAATTTGAAACATGAAACTGCTAGATGAATTCCAAGAGGCCATGAAATTTTTACTATTGCTGAAAGCTAACTCAGGACTCACATTTCCTCCCAAGTTTTCTTAGGCAAAAATAAAGTTATGCCTGTAACACTGCAACTCAGACCAAAGACTGCTTTGTGACACCCTCAACACCCCTCCGACTATCATGGATTGTTGAAGGCTTGTCAGTCTCCTGGCCTGTTTTCTGTTTTAGGTTCAGATCTCACCTTCACCTTGATCTCAGTTTCTTGGGTGATTGGCTTTATCTTTTAGCCTCATACGTGGGGATGGGGGAGAAATTTGATTCAGTTTGCATTTCAAGGTGAGCTTGCCTAATCTGCACTTACAAAACAATATGTAAACCTAAGTACAGCCACCCTTCAAAATTTGCACGTCTCTGAATTTTGCAATGAAGTTCTCTAGGCAAGTAATGTGTGGACAAAAATGCATATATTAAAGGGTGCGTAAAAATGCATATGGTGGTGAAAATAACATATGAAATGCATGACTTAAGGGAAACTGCTTTGCCAGACTGTGTATGTTAGGGAAAATTGCATACAAAAATGTGGCTATTAGGATAAATTAACACTAAAATGCTGCTGAATTTTCATGAAGACTTCTTAATAAAAACACAAACTGATGCGGAAGTGTGAAGAATTGAACTTCATACTGGAAAAATGAGAAACCAAAAATTGACAGGCTTGCCCATCCATACTCAGAGGCTTGCATTCTGTGAAGTGGGTTTTTGGAGCATACAAAATGTGGGTTCAAAGGAGTGGTTTTGTGTTTGGGGATACAGCCACATCTGCCTTGTACTTAGCCTGTTGGGGAGGTTATTTGTCTTTGATTTATTTAAAGTTCTTATGGCTGCCTTTCAGGGCAAAGCCGTCCCAAGGTGGATCACAAAAGATAACTAGCTGCGTATACATAGCAGGATAGAACCATAGAATAGTAGAGTTGGAAGGGGCCTATAAGGTCCAACCCCCTGCGCAATGCAGGAATCTAAATCAAAGCATTCCTGACAGATGACTGTCCAGCTGCCTCTTGAATGTCAGAGAGCCCACTACCTCTCTAGGTAATTGATTCCATTGTTGTATGGCTCTAACAGTTAGGAAGTTTTTCCTGATGTCCAGTCGAAATCTGGCTTCCTGCAACTTGAGCCCATTATTCCGTGTCCTGGACTCTGGGAGGACCGAGAAGAGATCCCGGCCCTCCTCTATGTGACAACCTTTCATGTACTTGAAGAGTGCTATCATTATCTCCCCTCAGTCTTCTCTTCTCCAGGCTGAACATGCCCAGTTCTTTCAGTCTCTCTTCATAGGGCTTTGTTTCCAGTCCCCTGATCATCCTTGTTGCCCTCCTCTGAACCTGTTCCAGTTTGTCTGCATCCTTCTTGAAGTGCGGAGACCAGAACTGGAGGCAGTATTCAAGATGAGGCCTAACCAGAGCTGAATAGAGGGGAACTAATACTTCACGCGATTTGGAAACTATACTTCTGTTAATGCAGCCTAATATAGCATTTGCCTTTTTTGCAGCCACATTACACTGTTGGCTCATATTCAGCTTGTGATCAACGACAATCCCAAGATCCTTCTCACATGTCGTATTGCTGAACCGAGTATCCCCCATCTTATAACTGTGCATTTGGTTTCTTTTTCCTAAATGTAGAACTTTGCATTTATCCCTGTTGAATTTCATTCTGCTGTTTTCAGTCCAATGCTGCAGCCTATCAAGGTCCCTTTGAATTTTGTTTCTGTCTTCCACGGTATTAGCTATGCCCCCCGCCAATTTTGTATCATCTGCAAATTTGATAAGCATGCTCTGTACCTCCTCATCCAAGTCGTTAATAAAAATGTTGAAGAGCACTGGGCCCAGGACCGAGCCCTGTGGAACCCCACTCGTTACAATATGGCCCCGCTTTGCAGCGTGCCTCCGATACAGTGGCTGTCAATTGCAGAGAGGTCCCGCTCCCAAGGCACTTGTTCCACTTTTACAGCATTTTTCGGGCGTTGGGTGCCATTTTTGACAATGTTAGTGAATGCATTCCACTTTACGGCGGATTTCACTTTACAGCAGTGGTCCGGACCAGAACCTGCCATATGAGCGGGGCCCTACTGTATTTCCACCCAGTTTGAGAAGGAACCACTGATAAGCACTCTTTGTGTACGATTCTGCAGCCAACTGTGGATCCACCTAATAGTGGATAATTGACCTTCATGTACACAGCAAGAACATGATGGTTCCAGTGTTTTAACCCACTTGCAGTGCTCCCTGTTCAGCCCTCCCATGAGCTTGCCTTTACCCATCCACCTGTCCTCCATGCTTCCATGCCTATCCACCAAAAGTTGTTACCATCCTTTTTATGAGAAGGGACCAGTGGTATAGCATCTGGTTTACATCCAGGGAGTCTCAGCATCGTTGCCCGACATCTCCAAGCAGGATTGGGAATGTCTCCTGTTTGAACCTCTAGAGTGCTGCTGCCAGTCAGTGTAGGTGAGGGATGGCAAACCTGTGGCCCTCCAGATGTTTCTGGATTAAAGCTCCCATCATCCTTGGCTATTGGCCATGTTGGCTGGGGTTACTGGGAGTTGGATTTCAGTGTGTCTAATCTTGGTATGACTAAAACTGGATATGACCAAGACATTCCAGAAACATGGCTTCTGTTCAATTCTCCAAGCTTTAACTTCTACAGGACTTGAGAAAGGATCTGAACTCTGAAGAATCGCATCTTGTGACTTGTGCATTAATTTGTGCCAAGACATTCTCTAAAACCAAACCAAGGACAGTAATTTTCCAAAATGAGATACCAGGAAAAACCCGATAAATACGGACAGATGGAGTGTATCGGCTGGTATATATATATATATATATGGACGTAATTGTGATTAACCAAACAGAGGTTTTTATTATATTAACAAAACGTTTCAGCTTCCGCCTTCATCAGCTGCCAACATACAAATACTGTTACCAAGGTGGCAGTTATAGAGCTTTGCGGATGGAACGCTCAGAGGGGCTTCATTTGCACAAGCTAAGTAGTGGTGGTACTGTCCTCCAGGTTCAGGCTATGTAGTGCCAATGTGTCCAGAGAGTAAATCCAAAAGTTCTCCAAAAGGAGAAATTGGTTGCATTTTAGTCAAAACTGCCTACAAAAATGTGTTTATTAGGATAAATTTACACTAAAATGCTGGAGAATTTGCATGAGGATTTTAGAAAAATCACAAATTGCTGCAGAAATGTGGAGAACTGAATTTAAGATTGGGAAACTGAGAAACTGAGAGAACTGAAATGGACAGATCCATCTCTAATTCAGATATTTGGGCTCCTACTGGGAGGAAGGGCGGGATATCAAATAATAAATAAATAAGAATGCTTGTTTTTCCTTGTAGAAGACAGTTCTTTTTCTTTTAAAATAACTATAAACTTTATTTTATTATTCAGAAATAAATACAAGACATACTCAGAGTAGACCCATTGAACTTAATAGACATGACTAACTTCACTTCATTAGTTTCAGTGGGTCTACTCTGAGTAGGACTTAGTTGAACACAACCCATTGTGTGTGTATATGATTGTATCCAACTAAGTTCCAATCAGAGTAGTCCTGTTGAAATTAATGGGTCTACTCTGAGTAGGATGTGTTAGCAAAATCACTTAAACAGATGGAGACCTGAAAGAAAAGTCCTGATAATGCTTTACTGAGAAAATGGAACAAAAACATTTGAGGAAAAGGGGAACAGATTTTGTCTTTCATTCCAGGCATTGTACACAGCAGGGAGGCATACAACCAAACATACATAGGAATACTCCCTCAGAACCACACAGCCAATCAGAGGACATGCTACCTTGGTGAAGACCAGGCCACTCTGCCTGGTTGCTAAGCAACACCTCCACCTGTCTGCCTCTTGGCTGGTTGGCTTTAAAATTAACAGAATTAACCCTTAAGTTACAAACTGAATGATCCCTGCTGTTGTACTTCCAGCAGGACTAACATTGGCTACAACTCAGTGATGCTACTTGCATAACCAATCTGATAAATATTCAGTATTGAATCAAATAACATGTACTTTAAAAACTAACCATTAGATGACAGTTAGATATTGCTTAAAAGTTATATTTGTTTTTACTTGCTTCATATCAAGGTATAATTTATACCCCCATCCTCTTCTTATGTATTAAACGGCTGGGCCCCAACTCTCCAATTTTTCTCTGTAATTTCCTTGTTTCTTTAGCATTATATTCCATTTCACAACTACCATTTGCTTGCAGATATTTCAGATTAATTCCATTTTACCTGGTTTCCGGCTTTCCTTCCATACTTTCCCAGACAAAATCCTGCCAATCTTTAAAATATGCAAAACTTGAATATGGCCTGTTCTTAAAGTGTTTCAGATCATATTCCCCGTCTCTACTTCAACCAATTGCCTTCTGCATCATGCACAGACTGAATGTGGAAGAGCAGAGAGTGGCTGGAAGGACCACTGCACAATTCCCTGAACAGGAATCATCATGAAATATGGGTAACTGTTCTTGTCTTGAGATGAAACTGAACAGAGAATGTGGGGTGGGTGTGGGGATTCAGAACAAAATTAACAGTATGAATATTAATCACTTAAACAAATTCTTGGCCTTTAGATGATTGTTTTAGTTATTTAGTTATATTTTTACAAATGCAATATTTGGAAGCATTGCAGGGCTTCCCGAGGTGTAGAAATGACTTCTTAGATAAATATTATATTGCAATGCTCTATTTACCTCCCCCCATTGGCCTTATGGTGGTTTGGCATCCTAACGCACATTAGTTCTCATCTTACTTGGGTCAGGAGCAGAAGGAATTAATAATTCACCTATCACTTTGGATGTGCCAAATGCTTTCTGATCTTGATCATGTTTGGAAGTCAGGCCTGCATATCCTACTGCACAGGGACATAGAGGTACAAGACTCCAAAGGGGAGAGAGAAGGACCATAGCTCGGTGGTACAGCATCTGCTTTGCTTGCAGAAGGTCCCAGGTTCAGTCCCTGACATCTCCAGGTAGGACTGGGAGAGGCCTCTGCTTAGGGATGGGATCTGTTGGCCAGTGCCAGTTCAAAAGCATTCTGTCAATCTCACAGCCTGGTATTGATTAGAGTTTGTTCTTTGTCTGCTAGTCGCTGCTTTTATCGATCTTTTTTTCCCTCGCCAAAAATATTGATATCGATATTTTGAAAGGAAATATCTATTCAAATGTTGTTCTTAATATTAATATTTTAGAGGAGAATTTAAAAAAAACACACAATTTTTTTGAAGAGCCACAGAAAATTGCCACATGAAAACCTGATCTGCGGTGACAGAGAAAAAATGAACTAATGGAGAATTCAGTACCGAATCCATTTGGTGGAATTGTAGCACTAACAGCAGAAGGTGGCAAGCATCCAAAAGCAAAAAGGAAGAAAGAAAAGGGGGGGAACCCAAGATGCTTGAAAAAATATATTTATTATGATAAAAGCCCAATGTGTTTCAGCCACTCTGTGGTTTGGCCTTTGTCAGGGGATAAATGGGTCTAAAATATTCTTCTCCAGCAAAACTGCTCACACTGATAATGGCCACTCTGAGAAGCTGCCAGTCAGTGTAGGCAGTGCTGAGCTAGAGAGACCAATGGTCTGACTTCGTACAAGGCAGCTTTCTGTGTAACATGCGAATATATCAATGGAGATGGAACAGTGGAGCAGTTGGAGAAGGCCCCTCTAGGAGCAGGTGAGCCTGTAAATAGTTAGTCCATATCCACTGAGGCCTCAGTACAGTGGTTGAGAGCCACCAAATGATTGCCATAGTTTCACCACAAAGCTATACATATTGAGCCAGTGGCTGAGAGCACACCTCAACCTAGGCCTCTAGGATTGGCCCCAAATATTCTAAAGCAGGAGTGGGGAGCCTCAGGCCTTGGGGCCAAATGCAGCCCTACTGCCCTCTCTGTGTGGCCCTTAGGACTCTCTCCAGGCCCTTGTGCGTGGCTTCAAATGGAAACATAGCCATCCTTCAACATTTTCAATTCTCTGATTTTGCCGTGCAGTTCTCCAGCCCAGTAATGTGTACAAAAATACATATACTAGGGTGCATAGGAATGCATATATTAGTAAACATAGCACTCAAAATGCATTGCATTAGAGAAAATTACTTTGCAGAAATGTGTGTATTAGGAAAAACTGAAAGCAAAAACGTGTATATTAGGTGAAATTCGTACTAAAATGCTAATGAAATTTCATGAGGACTTAAAAAAAACCACAAACTGACATGGAAATGTGCAGAACCAAGCCCCTGGCAGCATGGCTAATGGTCAGGAATGGTGGGAGTTGTAGTCCAACAACACCCAGAGGACCCCCAAGTTTCCCAGCCCCAATTTATAGGATTTATTATCTGCCCTTTCACTGTAAGGTCTGCAAAACTTAAGGACACTGCCAGTGTACACCACACCTCTCAGTTGCTTTCTGGTTGATTTTTAACATGTTGTGATCCACCCTGAGTACTATTTTTTACAAGGGAAAGATAGGATGTACATGCTCTTAAATAGAAAATAAATATAATTTTGAAAAAAAGAGTTTGTTTTGGTGTCCCCCCTTCTTAATTTATGTATGTATTATATGCTTTGATTGTATAAGCTATATGTCAGTACATTGTAACAGGCATCTAAATTTCTGTGAAGATCTTGATTTGTACACTCAACACAAAATTGACTTTTTAATATGCTACAATGCGATTAATATTCCTTTCTTCTTTTGCGTTTTGTATTTTTTTATGCTGTACTGATATTTGTATGCCAAAAGAGAAATAAAATATTCTTTGCAAAAAAAAGAAAGAAAATAAACAAAGCAAAATTTACCAGGGATAAATACCAGGATGCAGATTTAAAAAAATAAAAAACCATAGTATGCCAATGTCTTTATTAGGCCAGCCAAAAACTCAGGAAATAGCATGCGAGCTTTTGAGTTCTTCAGAGCTCTTTCATCAGGCTAGATCAGGAGATCCCAGACTTTTGGTCTGAGGGCACATTTGGAAACCTAAGCAACTGTTGTGTGCACAGAAGGAAAAGTGGCAATGTTCAGAACACCCCTGTCCCCTGCCCCTCTCCAAAACCAAGGAAAACACTTCCAAAGACAAATAAAACAGCGCCAAAACAGGAAACCCTCTCAGACAGAGAAAGCAGAAGTGTAATCCCTTCCATTTTCCACACCTACAGCAGCAGAAATGAGAGATATACCACCTCATGTAGTTTGCTCCGTAGCTGCCTCCCCATCTCTCTTGCTCGTCCTTGATATAAACATGAGCAGCTGATAAGGAAAGAACTGAACAGGAGGCACTGCCTGATTGACAGCATCCGTTACGTCGACGGTTTCCATTAACAACACAAGCTCCAACTAAAGATGGAAGGATCTGTCAATTTTGGGTCTCTTCGTTTCTCATTTTTCCAAATTTAAATACAGTTCTCCATATTTCTTCAGCAATTTGTGAGATATTTTTTTAATCCTCATGAAAATTTTCCAGCATTTTAGTGCAAATTTCTCCTAATAAAATTCATTTTTGTATGCAGCTCTGACAAATGGTACCCATTTTTGCAAGCAATTCTAATATTTGTATGTTATTTTCACGAATGCATTCATTTTTATGCACACTTTCCCCCAATGTTTGCATTTTTATTTGCTGGAGAACTGCATCACAAAATTTAGATAAGTGCAAATATTGAAGGATGGATGAGTTATGGTTCTCATATTGTTTCAGAAAGTATGGATTTGATAGGTTTGATATAATTTCTTCCCAGTCCCTAGAGCTTGCATTGATCCCTGAATGGCCATATGAAATTCAACATTTTTACCTCCCTTTCTCTCTGGAGGGAATATTGGTGTAAAATTCTTCTGGGAAATTTAAAGTGTTCTGGCTGGCTACCCACACGACTCTTAGCAGAGAATGGAATGACCACATTCCAAAAACCACAGGGACAGCCAAGCAGTCTGACCAGTTTTGTTTTTCTTAATTTGGAATAAAGCTTCTCAGAGAGCAGCAACTCATTTTAATGTAGCAGAACAGCTAGAGCAGGAGTGGACAGCCTGTAGTCTTCGGGGATCTACTGTGTTTTAATACTAGGACCCAGTTATCTGTTAACCAGAGCCTAGTGCAAAACTCATACCCTTGGAATTAAAGGATTATGAGCCCAATGATCTATTTAGCTCTGTATTGTTATAGGATTGTGGGGGTGGATTTGTATGATACCTGTGAGACCCCTTCTAGCTTATAATTGTGTGCCTATAAGAAATACAATGTGCAAAGGAAGAAACCTGCTCTATTGGCCAGAGTAGTTTCTTTTGTTAATCTAATAGTTCAGCCAAGTCAGCCTATGAGTTGATGGGTTTATTGAGTAGTCAGTCTGCATATCCAAAGGGATGTGGCCGAGAGACACTGCATTGCTATTGGAACTCTTTTGAGGAGAGAGGCCTGTCAGGATGCCACCTGTGGTCACCGCCTTGTCACGGTCCCACCTCAGAGTCCTGCTCTCAAAACAGTTCTTTCACCGGCTCTAGCAAAGATCTCACAAGATCCCACTGCTAGGCAGCAACACCAGACACTCCCTGTAAACAATAATGCACTGAGACTATGCCTTAGTCTCCTCCTGGCTTATTGCTACATTGTGTCTGGGTGCACTTGCAGGCCTCAACCCCCCTTTATCTTTGTGCCTATAAAGATTACAGCCCTGGGTTGCTCTGGATACCTGCTGATGTTACACTATCTCTTCACTGCTGCCACCATTGATACTGTTTCCCAACGTTGGTATATGCCCTGCCCACCCTTCTGGTCTGTGTAAACCCAGCCAAGGATCAGGTGTTTTGGTAAACCAAGAAATATTTATTTATAAAAACAGGGAATAACAAGATTACTTAAGGGTATAATCAACAAGCATGTGGTTTCATAAGATGCGTTACTCTTTATGTTTCTAGTCATCAATGTTGGTTATGACTTGCAGTTTGTTATTTTTCAATCCCCGAGGAAAACAGGGGATTAAATGGTTAAATGAGCAGAGCCTGAAGTAATGGCTCAGCTGCAAGATATCACACGGCTGCAGGAGTTTTGTCTGTAATTGTTTTAGGGTCTATAAATGTAGGTGACAGGCAGCAGTCAGTGTGGGGGTGAAGGAGTCTATATTGTGTAGTATTGCAACATATGTTTGTTTGATTAGTCTATGCCTAGAACGTTATTTGTGTGCAGCAAATAAATGTTCTTCTTCTACTAAGTTCCTGGATGGTGTCTATTCCTTATCTATGTAATCCTACACGCTTCTTTATACACCAACAATCAATATCCTGCCTCACTACTCGCCTAATCCAATCCACCCAACAACCCTCTAAAAGTCTCACAAAAACCCAACCAACAGCACTCCCTCTCAACTGTCATCCTCTCATTTATACCTTCAGACACTCAAGTGCTCAGCCAATCATAATACAACACTCATCAACATTCCAACCCTCTCACTCAGTCTACTTACCACATATACTCTAATAAATCCGCACTTGCCATATTTACAGTATTATATATATACAGGGACATCAGAAGGCCCTCCTGCCCCCATCCTGGAACCAGGGAGAAGCTTGTGGTTTTTTTAGTTTGGTCTTGGGGTGAAACTGGAAAGACACAGGCAGAGGCCTGTTCTGTGTCTGAACCCCAAAAGCTATGGGCAATAAGGAGCAAGATCTAATGGTCTGTTAATGCTGAGAACCCTTCCATCTTATGCTCAGGTTATATATATGTGTGTAAATAAAAACCATATATCCTGTAAGATACCACAGTCTCTGCTGACCTTCTTTCCAAGGAAACCAAACCCTGGGTAAGCACTGGCACCACTGAGTATTGCACTACTCGGAGATTGGGGTGGCATGCAACAGCATTGCCCACATCAACTGGCAGCAGCTCTCCAGGGTTTCAGGCAAGGGAGATTCCTAGCCCTATCCAAAGGCATCCAGGATTGAACCTGGTACCTTCTGCATGCAAGGCAGATGTTCAGCCACTGAGCTATGGTCCTTCCCCATGATCTTCTCTGGATCTCTCCAGTTTTATAGTACATCTGCTTCTAAAGAAAGCATAACTGTATAAAGATCACAGTTTGTGTTTTCAGGCAGAATGTGGCTGAAATTACAAACAATTGTTGCTTCTTTTTTTAAAAAAAGAGGAGGTTCCTTTGATTTTTCAAGCCACTGCCTTTTTGTGGTCTCTTCTGTAAATGAGAGATGATGAGGTGGGGAAGAAAGAGAGAGAACAAGCAGTTGGGAGTGTAGAAAAGCTTACTTGGCACAATGTTTAGCCAAAAAGTTTTCCTATAGAATCATTAACTTCTTGGGGGGCCTTTGCCCGAATTTGAAAGCTGTGCTCCAAAAATAAGACCCTCCACTTTGGTTCTGCCCAGAAAATGAGAATGAGAATAATTAGATTTTTTTGGCAAGAACTGGTAAATAATTTGGCTACAGAGTTGTACTTACAAATAACAGATCTGCTTTCTGGGAAGTGAAATTAGATTCAGGAGATTTCATCCAAGTATCCATTATGGCTTTCTTTCTGCAGAGAGAAACTTGCCGATAAGATGGAATTTGCTCGTAGCCTGCCTCTTTTGGGGAGGGTCCTTTTTTTAGCTACTCTGAGTAACCAACATTATGTTTATATGCTAGAAAATGGTTGCTGCTTTCCAGCAAAAATGTTCACTAGAATTAGGGGCTGTGCTTTGTACTATACTATACTATACTATACTATACTATACTATACTATACTATACTATACTATACTATACTGTACTGTACTGTACTGTACTGTACTGTACTGTACTATTATTTATACTATAATGTTTTTTGTTGAAACGCCTTTGGCCCTGCTCACCATCAGAATGTGGCCCTCGAAAGGTTGAACTGTCCCTTGTGCTGAAAAAGATTCCCAAGATCTGCTTTATAGCTTCAGCAAAGACCCAAATCAGTCTAATTTGGTTCTGCAATGTCAGTCTCTAAACCTGTTCAAAAACAACTCCCCAAACACACACAGAGGTCTCATCCACACTATACATTTAAAGCACATGGATCCTCCCCCAGAGAATCCTGGGAACTGTAGTTTATCCCTCCCAGCACCCTTAGCAGACCACAGTTCCCTGGATTCTCTGGGGGAAGCCATGTGCTTTAAATGTATCATGTGGATGTGACCACAGTAGGTGATTTCTAATGACTTCCTCCAATGGATTGAAAGCATGCATGAGGAGGTTGTGTGGGCTCACCCTGCCCCAAGAAGTGAAGTGCATTATGGTCATGCCCCAGCTGCCTGCATGTTCAGTTGGTGGGACAACCTGGTCCAACCAGCTCTCTTCCCTTTGCATGGAGTAGTTTGTTGTGCCTCGCCCACCACCTCCACCTTGTCTGTAGTAGATGATGGGCACGTTATCTATTTCCCCCCAAATACTCTGTTATATGGCAGTGCTTCTTTATTTCCTCAGCCCTTGCTATATCCACCAGCTTTACAGGCAAGTCTCCCCCTCCGCCCCAGGTGCCTCTTTGTATCCTTTCTTAAGATCACAGCTATGAGCTTGCTTCCCTAAGCTGTTACTGTAACTCTGAGATAATTTTACTGCCACTGTTTGATACTGTTTCACGACCCTTGTTTATGGTTTGTTTTTAACCAATCCTTGTATGTATTATAGTAGCTGGCCAATAACCAGGCATGTTTTGAACCAAAATGATTTAATAAATAATAGATTTGGCTGTGATCAAGAATACTTTGTGTTCAGGTTGTTAAATGTGTGGTTACAAATAAACGTTATTTACTTCCGAATGGAGTACGCTCATTGAACTCCTCACTTGACACCAATAATAATGACCTGTCTCTCTGCCCACAATACAACCACTCTTCCCACCCTTTCTCTTCTAATACCAAGCCCTCATTGCTGTTCAACTGTCAAACATTCAACTGCCAACTCTGAAACCCCATTCACTCAGCCAATCGCAAACATTCTGTCTCGCTCATTCCCTCCTCCCAATTCTCACCACTTACCTTAATCATTCTAATATACTAAGTCACCACATGTAACATAATACAAACACCTACAACATTTTAATATACAGGTGTGGAACATCACATAGTTCTACACCCATTCTGAGGTATGAATGGGCAATGCCTTCACACATTGGCTGAAATAACAGATGAGTGGTGTGACTGGGATGTATATCAACAAGGTTAGTGGCTGCAGTACATGTATCCTTTCAGTGTGTGCATGGGGTCATCTGAACCCCCCTAAAACACACCTGAGCAAGCAATGAGAGGGTGTACTGAGAAAAGTTATATTTGGTAATCTGAATAAATTATGCATTTTTGAGCAAATTCTGCAAAATGTCTCTGATATTTTGCATAATTTATGCTGCAGCCTTTGCTATTTTGCATAACTAATTGTGGTTTTTTCCCTAGTCAGCAATTGGTTCCATCTAGTATGTATCATCTACATCAGTCTTTCCCAGCCTGGTGCCCTCCAGATGTTGTTGGACTCAAATGCCCATAAACACTGACTATTGACCATGCCAGTAGTGAAACCTGCTGAGGCACCGAGCTCTCAGCAACTGCCTGAGAATGCCCAGAGCTGAGGCAGGAAAACTAGTGAAAAGCAGGGTTTAGCGGCACAGGAAATGTGGCAGCTTTAAATATCAATAAGTCTCCAGTCCTTGGCAGAAAGCTCTGGAACAACATCCTTGCACCAGCTCCCTGACTTGTGTTGAGTCTGGATGGGCCTGTGCTTTGACCTTGGACTGTTTCAGGAGCCTCTTGTGTTGTCAGTCCTTGCTTTTTTGGATTGCCCCTGTGAGTGACTTGGGACTGCTGGATTTGGCTTCATTTAAAGCCAGATTTTGTGTGGTGGTTCCTGAGATCGAGAAGGAGGTTTTTGTCTGTGTTTGGACACAATCAAATGCCATTTTGGATCAGGATGGTGGACCGAACCCTGATTTTGGGGTTTCTTACAATTCCCAAGCAATGCAGTGCACTTTCTGATAGTAAGG
Source organism: Rhineura floridana (assembly GCF_030035675.1). Lineage (NCBI taxonomy): Eukaryota > Metazoa > Chordata > Lepidosauria > Squamata > Rhineuridae > Rhineura > Rhineura floridana. The sequence continues at coordinate 10,798,666 of NC_084492.1, read as the reverse complement.
GACAAACCTTGTGAAATAAACCTACAAGAATCTGCCTTATACTGTCAGACCATTGGTCCATCAAGCTCAGTATTGTCTACACTGACTGGCAGTGTCTCTCTGGGGTCTTGGGTAGGTGGCATTCCCAGCCACCTGGAGACGCTGAGGGCTGAGCTATGGTGCATTCCCAGACAGAAAAAGATGCCATGTATTTTAATACGTATTTTTATTTTATGATGTATGTTTTTAACTGCTGGTTTTATTTATATTTTTAAACATATTTTGGGTCAGTTTGTTTTTAACTTCTAATTTTCACTAATAATTTAATGTAGATGTTGTGCAAACTCTCTCAGATGTATTTATGATTAAGTGTTATGCATATTCTGTTAAAGAAGAATTTTATATTTTTATGTGTTTCATAGAACATGATCACGTAAGGAAATTGGCATCTTCAATGGGCCTGGCTCTACCATTTGGCAGAGTGAGGCAGCTGACTCAGGTGACTGATGTTGGGGAGTGGCAGTAAGGTGTTAGAGGACAGAGGTGTGTGCCATGCACAGCTTGCTCCAGAGTCAATTGCCAGGCTGGGTGGATGTTATATGTGGAAGTGGGAGGGGACGTCATAAGGACATAAGAACCTGCTGGATCAGGCCATGGCCCATCTAGTCCAGCATCCCCACAGACACAGGCCAACCAGACACCTATGGGAAGCCTGCAAGCAGGACCTAAGCACAAGAGCACTCTCCCTTCCTGAAGTTTCCAACAGCTGAAATTCAGAAGCATATTGCCTCCGCCAAGCCCTGTGCCTCAGGCAGCAAAATGCCTCGGGCGGGCCCTGTGTAGGAGATTTTATAATATCCAACCTACATCAATGAGAATCATCAATGCTTCACAGTGAGTGTTTCAAAGAGGAGGCAGACTAAGAAAGTCTTCAAGTTCTGGATTATTTTTTAAAACACAGGAATCAACCAAGGGGATGTGGTTTAAACATGTATCCAGTCGCGTGTGTGCGCATGTGTGCACGTGTGTGTGTGTGTGTGTGTGTATGTGTGTGTGTGTGTGTGTGTGTGTGTGTGTGTGTGTGTGAGAGAGAGAGAGAGAGAGAGAGAGAGAGAGAGAGAGAGAGAATGTTTGGGGGTGTGGGGATAATCAACCTCTACCATTTTTGGTATATCTGATGCTCTCTGAGTTGCATAGCACCATCAGTAGTACAGTGGCAAATTCAGACATGTAGGGTCCCTTCATGTTAGTCAGAGCTCCTCCCTTCCCTCTTTTTTGCTGCAGGGTTGAGAATGAGAGCCTTGTTAATGCCTTCTCCTACAACAGACATCCCTAGGAGCCAATAAGCATGAAAGGGGAGAGTATTGGCTACTGGGAAGACTCTTTTCAGTGGCTGACTCACCTCCTTTCACTTTGAGTGGTTCCAATCAGCAGGAAAGGTCAAGGAAGCATGTTAAAAGATTCTTCTCAGTGGCTAAGGCACTCCCCTTTCATGCTGATTGGCTCACAGGATGCTGGAGACATAGGGACCCTGCTGGGACTCTGCTCCCAAAAACGTAAAGGGGTGTAAGACCTCCTCAAGACCCTGGACGACTACACCCCTGATCACCATACACCAAAGGCCAAGCAAACTGTAATCATATCAGTTAAGAAAAATTAAGATCAGACCAAAGACCCATCTAGTCCAGCATCCTGTTCTCACAGTGGCCAACCAGATGCCTCAGTGATCATCACTGAGCCTTAATCAGTAGCAAAACAAAACATAGATGTCACTGAATTATAGTAATAAAACCCCAATTATATAGGGGTTCATTTTCATCATCTCAAGTTTCATTATGTTCTGACATTTAGACTACACTAAATCCAGAATTTTCATTGAGTTGACCAATAATCAAATAATCCACTGTACATTCTTATTGTGTCAATTCATCCATGTTATCCAAAGTTTTAAAAATATATGTGATGGAAACTGGAAACATTCTGATTACAACAATAGAATCATAGAAGCACAGAATCTTCTTTCATTCTTGGGAGACGGAGTCCATCTAAAACACAGGAAAACAAAAACATTAGCAACCATGTCTAGAGAGCCTTCAGGCTTCGGGTACTGATGCAAGTTTAGCCAAAGCTAAATTATTATTACTGTTAAACCATTTTGATTTTGTGATATATATGCTCATATTTTTTTTAAGTGTGCAGGACTTCTGACCAGTAGGTGGTGCTATACCATTTCTTTACCGTTTACTTTGCATTCTTATGCTGCCATCTTGTTCTGATTAAAAAAAGTGTCTGGAAGTTCTGCCATGTGTATGTGTGCTACTTGAATGACTTGCAGTAGTTTAATAACACTTATTTCTTTAATTTAGTCTTGGCATATGCCTGCTACTTGCTCACTCACTTCATGTAGTGGTCATTTAATTGTTGCTCTACAATAACCGTTTTAAATATTGCACATGATGGTTCCAAAATATTCAAACTGCCATTTCCTCTTTTTCCTATAGAAATACCTGACTGTGTTAAGCTTCCTCCTTCCCCTTTAATTAAAAGCCAACCTGTCTTTCAGTTTCTCAGAAAACATTTCATCTAGCATTAGAGCTAGAACGTTTTTTGAAGAGTAATCTTTGCAAAGATTGCATCCTACACGCACAGACGCACAGGGGAGTTCCACATCAACTTGTCTTGAAAGAACAGTCCTTAGATAGTCTTTTCAAAGGATAGCGGAGCTACAAGAACAGCTGCTTTCTAATTCAGCCAAAGCCACCTTTCACATGGTCCCAAGTGACTCAAGCAGTTTTTCTAAGTATTGGCAGCACCATGGACATAAAAAGAGCGCTCTGCTGGATCAAACCAAAGGCCCGTCAAAGCCAGCATTCTGTTCTCATAGTGGCCAATCAGATGCCTCTGGGACGCTTGCGAGCAGGGCCTGAGTGCTGAGTTCAGCACCACTCATGATTCCTAGCAACTGGCATCCAGAGACACACTGGTATTTGGGGAGCTCTGCCTGGGACCATCATCAATTTTTAGATGCCAGGCGAAGACATTCCTGTTTACCCAGGCATTCTGTTCTAAATTGGGATCATACAGTATGATGACCTTGCCTGTTTTGGTGTTCATCTTCTAGTAGGGTAACAGAGGATTTGTCCTTTTTATAAAATTGCAGCATGAGTGCTTTTAGTAAATGATACTTTTTTATTTCCTTTGATGTTTATGTGGTTTCTTTTTTCTTGTTTAAAATACTTTTAAGTCACTTTGATACATATTATATAGTAAGTGACGAATAAATATTGTTGATGATGTTGGTAATAATAATAATCCTCCTTCTGACAGTGGAGGTAATGCGCAGCCATCATGGCAAATAGCCATTGATAGCTTTATTCTCCATGAATTTGTGTGATCATTTTTTAAAGCCTTCCAAGTTGGTGGCCATCATTACGAGCCTACTCTCCCTCTCCCCGAGTTTTTTTTTTAAATTATGTATTTATTTATTTTTTGCTGCACAGGCATTCCTAGACTATCTTGGGCAGTCTTACCCCCAGCGTTGCTCTCTGAGGAAGGATCCTCCCTCAGAGTGAGGCATTGTGGGTGAAGTGGCCTCAGAAAGTGCTTGAGCTGCTTTGCCAATGGAAATATTGTTCAAAATATTGTTCACTGCCATTAAATATTAAGCAATATTTGCTGAAGCAACAGGAACAGTAGTAGACTGTGAAACTTTAAAAAGATATTATCTGGGCCACCTTTCCCACAAGGCCTTGCTCTGAGGAAGGACATTCCTCAGATTGAAGCATAGGCAACATTTAGAGAGCCCTTTAAGAGCACCACCACAACTTTTTGCATCTTTTCTGTATTTCAGAAATTATATATCGAGCAAGATTTTAATGTTACAAAAGTCCAAAAATATGAACGTGTGTGTGGGAGGGAATCATTTAGTGGCGCCTTCGGATTGTCACAGCCAATGTAATCAAACAGAGAAGCCTGTTTCTTAATAATGAATATGTCTGTCGAGAAAGAATAGGCATCAAACCACCACAATAAGGCAAAAGATGGCAACCAAGATCTTGAACAAAATCCATCAGAGGGGTGTGGTGGGGGACATTAAGTCTGCAGACCTTGCTTCTTAACATGCTAATCTATCTCCTGGTCAAGCATCCAGGTCTTGTGCTCGGGTCTGCAGCTGCAAATCAAAGCAGCATAATTGCCTTCATTCAGTGCAAGGGAGTCATATTTATGTAAGCCGATGTCTCTCTGGATAAGTGGCCATTGTGCCTGCCGCCATGGTAACTACTAGCGCAGGATGACTGAATGAAAGAAAGAGGTTTTGCAGTTGCTGGTGCCAATTAATTTCTCAGGCGCTAGACATACACCCATCCAGAAGAATCTGTGGAGGAGAATTTGGAGAGGATGTTTGTTACACTCCCTCTGCCCACCCCCTTCTTCATTTGGACAATGCTTTTCAAAAGCCTACAGGAACTGTCAGCAAATCCTAGCTGTGCCTTCTTAGAACATCATCGCTTAAAGTAGCACAAACATATTTCTTGCTTTACTGCCCCCAACCTAACAAACTGAATGCACATTCGGAGACTGGAGTATCGGAAGGTCTACCCACTCCCAAGTGTACGGCCATATTACCCTGAACACACCCTATCTCGTCTGATCTCTGAAGCTAAGCAGGGTCAGGCCTGGTTAGTACTTGGATGGGAGACCGCCTGGGAATACCAAGTGCCGTAGGCTTAGAGGAAGGCAATGGTAAACTACCTCTGAATACCTCTTACCATGAAAACCCTATGTTCATATATATATATAAGATTAATAGGATCGCCATAAGTCATAATTGACTTGAAGGCATATAACAACCACCACCACCCACTCCCAAAGGAACCTGCACGGAAAACCCGCCTCTGGAGGGGATATGGGTGGCTGTCAGGGACATAGGGAGCTGCCTTATACTGAGTCAGCCCCATCAGTCCGTCTGGCTCAGTGCTGCCTACACTGACTGGCAGAGGCATCTCCAGGGTTTCAGGCAGGAGTCCCTCCCTGCTTTACCCGGAGATGCCAGGAATTGAAACTGGGACGTTCTGCATGCAAAGATGGATGGGTGGATGGTAACGCCTCATTTGATGAACTCCCTCCCTATCCACCAGTAGCTCTTTAGCCAGCAGCGGGGAGCATGGCATGGCGGGAGAGAGGCTTTTTAACCCTTTGCCTCCACCATGGTCCCAAGTGGAGTCAGCCTTCCACCTGTTATTCACAGTAGGAGGAAAACTCCCATTGATGTCAGGGTTAAAGTCTTTCTCCCCGTTCCACAACCCCATCCAGCCCCTCCCCTCCCCACTATGTGCGAAAGAAAAGTGAGCTGCCTCAAGCCAGATTATGCAACAGACAAGCATATTTAGTTTGCCTCTTAGTCTCTCCCAGCTGGGCCCTCCTGACTACTCAGTTCAGCAACAGCAAAGACTTTTAGGCTGGGGCTCAGGGGTCAGATACAGCCCTCCAGGCTCTCTGCCTGGCCCCTGGGATTCTCCTGAGGCCACACCCACTCTTCCCAGGCTACACCCCTCACCATCCCTACTTCGTACCCTCCTTGAGTGTTCCCCTCCCTCCCCAGCTGGAATGTCCCCTTGAGCTCTGATCATGCCTCTTGGTTGCCTAGATGGAGAATAGAGGGTGTGTGTGTGTGTGTGTGTGTGCATGTGTGCGTGTGTGCATGTGTGCGTGTGTGCACGCGTGTGTAAAAAGTAGCCTACTGTGCAAAGGTAAATTCATTTCTTTCCCCAATTTTGCTTCTGGCCCCATGCATTACTGGCATGTGCCCTCCCCCCTTTGGAAGCTTGATCAGATGGGAATGTAAGCCTCTGTCTGAAAAATGTTCACCCCACCCCTCCCTCCATGCTTCCTGTCTGTTTGCATACCAGCCAAGAGTGCTTGTATCTTCTGTTGGGTGCTCAGGCCGGATTCGGGATCCTCCTGGTGAACTGCTCACCTCCGCTGCCCCACTTTCTCGGCTGGAAGTGATGGGGGTGATCTCAGATTGGCACATTGTTTTATATTTTAAAATGGTCTTAAGCTACCTTGAGTTGTTTATTTTTAACGGAAAGGTGTTTGATAGCTTTATCACATCAATAAATGTCATGTTGAGTTGTCCTTCCTGGGGGATTTGGCTGGATAGTGCCCTTATTCTATACAGTAGACTACAGGTGGGCAACTTTGCCCCCGACCTCATTTTATGTGGCCTCAGATGCCTACTGAGCTGCCCCAATACTTCAGTCTCACCAGAGCGCCTCTTTACTGCTAATTTCTTCCTTATTTTTCTTAGCTTTTAAAAGTGATTTCCCCCTACTTTCTTTCTATGTAGCTTCAGAGCAATTGTAAGAGGCAGTAGTTTATTTGCTACAAATAAAACTGTTTTACAAAAACCGTTTTCCTGGTTGTATGGCTTGAGGGAAAGAAGTCCCCATCTGAGAACAAATTGGTCTGCTTCTGCCGCATGTCTGTGAGTATCACTAAAGTCAGAAAGGAATTGCTTTCACTTGCTTTTCAGAATGGCACAATCTAGGGCGACAGACCATCACCTTTTAATTAAGTTGTTTTGTATGGGTTCATGTGCAACTCTGTTTTATTTCTTATCACATTAATTGTATTATGACTGTTCCTCCTGTTTTATTGTCGTATTATGATGGCCTATGGCTTTAAGCACTCAATTTGGATTGACTGATAAAAATGAATCCTCTCTATACTTATTTGAAAGTAACCCCATCAAACCCAGTGGGGCTGACTTCTGAGTAGACCTGCATAGAATTTGGGAACTCCAATATGAGGTAGAGAGGGTGAAATTTGAAGCAAGGTAGTCTTTATTTTGGATTGATTATTCCAGAACGGTTAGTCTCTGGTTCCACCCATTGCCATCATGTTGATTCATCCATTCTCCCTTCTTTTCTTGCAGATCTGTATTTTCTAATTGAAGCTTATTGGAATTGTTAATGGGTGATGATGGAAGATCCAATCTTTAGCATCGGAAGTTTAGCACAATGATTCTCAGTGGCTGTTTTAACAGGAGGTTCTGCAAAGATCACAAAGCCTTTGGAAGTTTGCTACTTCATTCCACACCTGTCTATTCCATTTGCAACTCTTTTGTTAAAGCAGAGGGGGGGAAACACTTTCCAGCCAAATAATATGCCCCTTTTTCTTCCTGCCTGGGAATATTCCTGAAAGGTGCATTACTAAGCTAATAAAATGTTGCATCTTGAAGCGTTTATCTCTAATTTCTATTAATCTGTTCTCAGGGATGCTATTTCAGGGTTCAGATGTGTGGGAGAAAGATTTAAAGAGCTCTTCATAGAGATACTTAAAATTAAATGGCAAACACACACACACACACAAAACAACAAAAATCCACCCACTCCAGTGTATTTTAAGGATTTATTTTCTGGTTATTATCTCCTTTATAGTTCATAATTACTGTAGCAATGTTAATTATTATTCTTCCAAGGGCAACTCAGGCCCTCTTTCCCACTTTATTCTCGCAGCATCCCTGTGAGGTAGGTTGAACTGAGAGACAGGGAGTGGCCTAAGATCACCCAGTGAGGTTCATGGCTGAGCAGAAATTTGAATAACACTCTGAGTAGACCCACTACATCACACTGCCTCTGAAACATGTTGTCAAACTGGATTTTGTTTTATAATGCAAAGGGGCCCTGCTCACCTCTGCCATCCAGCCCCCAGAAGTCTAGCTTGAAGGAAATGCAACCCTGGGCTTGAAAAAGTTTATCCATCCATGCTACAGATGATCAGAAGCTTTCCTGAGTGGTGAAAAGTGAGCCACTGCCTAGATTTACAGGAGGGTAGATTTGGGTTGATTTAGATTTGGGTAGATTTAGGAAACACTTCTTGATGGCAAAAGCGGTTGGATGATGGAATGAATTAAATGAATTAACCTCTCTAGAGGTCTTCAAGCAGAGGCTTGTCTGCCATCTGTTGGGGACGCTTCAGCTCTGGATTTCCTGCATCAAGTGGGGGACTGATTTGCACTAGGACCTTTGGGACTTCAGAGGACCCTGCACATGACATCATTGTGATATTGTGTGATTGATAGGTGGGTGAACCCACCCACCTGTCCAATTTGGCTCCATGAGGCTGATTCTGATAAGGATCTGGCCCATGGAGCCAAAAAGGTGCCCTACTCTGGACTAGGTGAGCTACAAGGCCAGCTCCAGCTAGGTTGATACTGGAGAAATATACTATACAAATCCAAAGATAGTCTGTCCTTTTTTCTTCTTCTTTAGTTAAAAATACTATGGCAAAATGCACTTTTGTATTGTATGTTATATTTACCACTTCAAAATAAATCTATTTTTCTTATATATATTATATATATATATACTTGAGTATTGTAGGTCATCATATTTAACAGTTCAGAACAAACCTAATCTGAGACAGCTTGTGAAAGGGCAGGCAAGGCAGACCATAGCGCATTCACAACAGTTTCAAGGGCATTCCCAAAAGGAGCATTCCATAAGCACATAAGAGCCCTGCCGAATCAGGCCAGAGGGGGCCCATCTAGTCCGGCATTCAGTTCTCCCAGTGAGCCAACCAGCAGAAGCTGAGTGTAACAGTGCTATTCCCACTTGTGGTTTCCAGGGATCATCTTACGTTGTTATGTTCCATTCTCACTTCACGTACAGACAGTAACTGGACTGCTGCCAGGTGAATCCCATTGCAACACTGGTAATACATTAGTGCCCTCTGTTGCACCTAAGCCAGCAGGCTAGTGGGGGGGGGCAGGGCAGACCATGAGGCATATATAAAAGGGAACAGCCGGCGAGTCCAGGAGGAACAGTCAGGGGACTACTGACACTGTCCTGAGGCAGGTGCTGCATTCTGTCTAATGACAGAGCCAGCAAAATGTCTTGGACTGGCCCTGCTGCTTGGGCACCTGCTAACAACACTGGTAAACCCTCGGTGGGAGGCCTGGGCTGTTGGTGGGGTTGGGGAGCACTGATGGCACTTTGCTCAGGGCCCCCTTAAACCTGGAGACAGCCTTGCACTTACAAAGGCTGAGCATGATCTAAGTATGTAAGAAGGTATCATTTTCTGTTGCATCTTTGTTTTGTCACATGCGGCACTGTTTCCATTCTGCTACAGTTTGTCTTCTGCCAACAAATTACATTATTCACCTTGCTGGCTGCTGTGGCCAAATTAGGTAACTCACATATTTTATGTAATTAGTTATGTTCTCATTACATTATCCCACATTTAGGGATGCGATTCGCTGCATGGTTCTGATCTGCTTGCATCCCAATAGTCCGTTATTTGATCCTAATCTGCCCTTTTTTGTTCCTGCTTGCTTTGGCATTTGCCGATTCGCACTCTGTGTGCATTTTTGAGTGATTTGATCTTCAGTTTATTTATTTTTTGGTGGCCAAAATTTCATAGTTATCAACATAGGTACTTATGTAAATGATGACAGTATTTGATGTGGTTTTTTGGTGGCAGGAAAAACATTGCATAATTTTTAGGTAGCTTGCATGAATGATCACAGTGTTCCACGTGGTTTAACTCAATGTAAAATAGTTTGAAAGAATAAATTCTTGCTGATTTGTAGCCATGGCCGCAGAATCCATGCCGATTACAGCCGCAGCCCGCAGCAAGAAATTGGTACTGGTCCGAAAGAATGATGAACTATCAAATTCAGATGGAATCCGGTGCCAGGTCCAATTTAGCAGATATTCTTCTCCATCCCTACCCACATTCGGTGATTCATTTCAGTGCAAAGAAAACACAATGCATATGTGGGAGAAAAATAATTGATTATGTATTATTTTCAGAAAGCAACAACAACAGTGAACACTGATCATATTTGATGGATCGATTTCCGTTCCGGACATGGGACAAAAAAGCAAACGTCAGCAATTCCTGTGTTTTGTTGTTTTATCCCATCTACACCATATATTTAAAACACATTTGAAGCACATGGCTTTCTCAAAAGACTCCTGGGAACTGTGGTTTGTTAAGGGTGTCAGGAACTGTAGCTCTGTGAGAGATAAACTACAGTTTTCAGGAATCTTTGGGGGAGCCACGTGCTTCAAATGTGCATTAAATGCATGGTGTGGGGATGTGACCTGCCATAAAGGATTTTGAATTATAAAGCTAGGGTGTTCACTGCACCTTTGAAAATGAAAATGAAATGGACTGCCTTCAAGTCGATCCTGACTTATGGCGACCCTATAGGGATTTCATGGCAAGCGGTATTCAGAGGGGGTTTACCATTGTCTCCCTCTGAGGCTAGTCTTCCCCATCTGGCTAGGGCCTGTTCAGCTTGCCACAGCTGCACAAGCCAGCCCCTGCCTTGTCCGCAACTGCCAGCTGGGGGGCAACTGGGCTCCTTGGGACTCTGCAGCTTGCCCATGGCTGCACAGGTGGCAGGGCATGTAACCCCTGAGCCACTCACTGTGGTGTGATCTTTAGCTGGCCCTTGACACCCAGGAGACACGAGTGGGGATTTGCACTCACAGACTCTGGACTCCCAGCCAGGCTCTCCTCCCCACTGTGCTATACCCCTTTAGCACCAGGAAAATTCTGCTGTGTATTACAAATATTGCTACTGCATGGACCATTTGGCTCACCCGCATAGTCAGATCAGGCCTGGCTCCCGACACAAAGTATAACATGAACATTGCCTGAGGATTTAATCCAGTCTGGGCATGACTATTGATTTTACAGTCCATTGTTATATTATCTCTCTTATGTTGTCCATAAATCACTTTAAAGGTCCTAAAACAGCTGAGGCTCTGGAATTCTGGATTCTATGGATTTTTTCTTCTTTTACCCTAAGCATCGAGCTCTTTCTGTGATTAAAAATGCTCCAGATTAGTACCTACTGGGGTCTCCACTCCTATATTTCTGCAACAGCGCATTAGTCTGCCTTCTGGTTGGAGTGAGAAAATTGTGAGACGTCTTCAACTGCAAAGATCACCAACCAGGTTTAAGTGAAAATAACCGTAACAAATGCTTTCTTTTTATATAACCCTGCTCGTAACAGCCAGTTTTTAAAGGGGTGCCCTGATGAGGAATTGTTTATTTGTCCAACAATTTATAAAGGAATGCCATTCCCTGCATTAATTTTAATCTCTTTAAAAGGATTATCAATTAACAGAAGCATATGCTCACATTCCACTTAATCCTCCCTAAACATTTTTTTTTAAAAAACACCCTTTCCCCCTCTGGTATGATCCAAATGTTCTAGACTACTTTGCCTGATGATTCCAAGGCAAAGAAAGAAAGTTATACAAGTTACGCATTGATGATACATAACAAATGATATATGTACATTTCAGTTGTTCAGAATTTCTTCATGTTGGTGGTCAGTAGGGATGGATGAGAAATTTGATTCAGTTCACATTTCAAGCTAAATCAATCAAATTAACACTTTCTGAAACAATATGAGAACTGAAACAGCAATTTTTTGAAATTTGCACTTATTCCACTTTTGTGATGCAGTTCGCCCACCAATGTTTATAAAAATGTATATATTAGGGGAAAGTGTGCATAAACATGCAAAAATGCATTATATGATGAGAAATTGCTTGCAAACATGTGCCCATTAGTCAAAACTGCCTACAAAAATATGTCTGTTAGGAGAAATTCACATTAAATTAATGTGGAGAAATTAATTCCTGCAGAAATTACTGCAGAAATGTGGGGAACTGAATTTAAGGCTGGAAAAATGAGAAAGTGAGAGAACCGGAACTGACAGATCTTTCCATCCCTAGTGGTCAGTGATACTAAACCAGGGGTGCCTTACCCTTTCCAAATTGCTCAACCCTCTGAAGACGGCATGATAGCACTTGGTGTGGCCAAAGCAAAAGTGGGCGTGGCCACCTATGCTCACTCTCTCACACACGAAGAGCACGTACATATATCCCACATGCCCACATAAAAAATAACTCCCACAGCCCCCAGTTGTTGCAGCCTGATGATGTGAATAGGATGCTTGTACCAGTAAAGCCAACTACCTGCCTCTTGATCCCTGCTCATCGTGGCTGGTAAAATCTGGTAGGAGGGGATTGACTGGATGGGTCCAGGGAGTGGTCAACTCCTCACTATGGGAGTGAGTCATGCCCATTGCCTTGAAAGAGGGGGTGGTGCAACCCCTCTTGAAGGGGTCCTCCCATGATCCAGAGGTTTTAGAAAACTACCATCCAGTCTCTAATATTCCCCTCCTGGGCAATGTGATCAAGGGGATGGTGGCCAGCCAGCTGCAGGCATGCCTGAAGGAAGCAGATTATCTAGAGCCATTCTAGTCTGCCTTCCAGCCTGGTCTGGATACAGAAACAGCCTTGGTGGCCTTGATTGATGCCTTTATCGGGAGAGAGGCAGCGACGATGTAACCCTGTTGGTTCTCCTTGATCTCAGTGACTTTTGATGCCATTGACCATGGCATCCTGGAGAGACTGAAGGAGGTGGGAGCTGGAGGTACTGTATTGCACAGCTTCCATTCCTACCTGCAGGGCCGCTACCAGAAAGTAGTGTTAGGAGATTGTAGCTCAGCTCCATGGCTTTTGGGCTATGGGGTCCCACAAGGGTCCATTCTGTCTCCTTTGCTATTTAACATCTATATGAAACCACTGGAAGCTATTATCTGGGGTTCTGGAGCACGGCGTCATCAGTATCGATTTCTCCATCTGTCTAAATCAGGACAGGCTGTGAAGGTGTTGGACAGGTCTCTGAAGGTAGTGACGGGCTGATGGGGGCCAAAAAACTGAGGCTGAATCTTGGTAAGACAGAAGTGCTGTGGGTGGGTGGTTCCCATGACTGGCAATTAGGTGTACGACCTGTTCTGGGAGGTGGGGGGGACATGAGATGGCATGGACTTCAGGACTTTAAAAAAGTATTATTTGTCATTATCATTCATTTCTTAATCATATATACTGCTTAATGCCAAAAATAGGCTCCTAAGCAGTTTGCAAAGCCCAAAACCCCATCACATAGGCATTAAAATATAAACACCCAGGATTAAAATACACACTGAAATGATCCCATTAAAACAACACAGCAATTAAAGCAGGGAGACCCCTGTTGAGAGATCAAGGGAATGCTTGTATAAACAGGTGGTTTTTCAAAAGCCAGTAGAAGGCAAATGCAATAAGTACTTTTTAGGAGGTGGTCTAAGGGCTGCTTCTCTTGCCTGTTTTAAAAATGTTGACTCCAAGCACCTAGAGGAGTGGTAGCAGCTAGTGTCCAGGCTCCCGCTGCTATGTATATTCAATAAATGTTGCGATGCCCCTGGGAATGACGGGACTTGATGATGTGCCATTGCTCTCATGGGAAAAAATGGCTATCCTTAGGTAGGGATGGGTGAATCTGTCAATTTCAGTTTCTTAGTTTCTCATTTTTCCACTCCTCCACATTTCCACATCAGTTTGCATTTTTAAAAGACTTCATTAAAATGCATCAGCAAACCTACACGTTTGTAAGCAATTTTGCCCAATATGCACATATTTGCAAAGTAATTTCCCCCAATGTAATGCTCTTTATTTCCACTTTTATATGCAGACTTTACCCTCTGCAGGTGAGGGCCTCCTGCAGTTACCATCTTATCAGGAGATCTGTTCTGCATAACATAGGGAGTGGATGTTTAGTGTAGTGGCACCTATTCTTTGGATTTCCCTCCCCTTAAATATTAGACAGGTGCCATCTCTTATCTTTCCAGCACCTACTGAAGACCTTCCTCTTTCAACAAGCCTTTTAAGTAGAGACCTTATCCCAGTCTGCATCTGTGCTGGAATTGCTTTTTTAGATGTTTTTGCTTTTTTTTTTTAAAAAAATGTTTTTAAAGATGTTTTCTTTTAATATGTTTTTAAAGGTGCTTTGTTTTAATATGTTTTAAAATCTTTTGTTTTTAAGATGTTTTAAAGTGCTTGTAGTGCTTTTGTTTGCTGCCCTAGGCTCTTTCTAGCAGGAAGGACAGGATATAAATAAATAATGTGCATTTTTAACACATTCCCTGGCAGGGGAATAACACTGCAAAATTTGGAGAGGTGTAGATTTTGAAGGATGGATGGAGTTTGGTTCCCACATTGTTTCAGAGAGTGCACATTAGGTAGGCTTGGAGACCCACTTTTTATTTCGAGGAGTTATTATAGGGTAATGCATTTATTCCCTTCAATGCCTGTCTCCCATCTGAGTGTCCTGCATATCCTTATGGCTCCCATGAGAAAGGATAGGGAGTGCAATGGATAAACTCATCAGAGATAGTCTCCCAAATCTGTGAGAATGTAGCCAAGACACAGGTGTGGCTGATGGATAGTTAGTGATGTATGCATGAGCTGGCAAAATGTATTGAAACCTGTGATAGAAAAACAGTATAAAAAATCCCAAGGGAGCTCAGGACGTGGAATTTCTCTATAGGCAAGGATCGCGTCACAAATGACAGGCCCAGCAGAATTTTCCTTGCTGTAGCAAGCTTAACAGAAGGGACACAAGTTTCATGTACCTGCCTTTTCCTTTCTGTTTTGCTTTTGCTGTTAACATCCTGGGCTATGGTCTGAAGTTACATGGGGCCTTCACCCTGCTGAAGCTAAGCAGGGTTAGGTCTGGTCAGTGCCTGGATGAGGGACCACCTGGGAACCATATGTAAGTAGGGTTGCCAGGTTCCTGGCCTGAGACTGATCCTGTATCTTTCGGAGAAGAGAAAGTCAGCCAAGTGCAGGTGTTCTTGCAACACTGTAATGAGAAAAACCACAAGGTGGAATTCTCCTTTCCCCCTGCACAACTTTTAAAGATACAGAAGACCTCTTGGTTGCCAGGCCCAGCCTCCAAGAGGTCTTCTGTTTCTTTAAAAGTTGTGCAGGGGGAAGGGAGAATTCCACCTTGTGGTTTTTCTCATTACAGTGTTGCAAGACCACTTTCTCTTCTCCTAAAGATACAAGATCAGTCTCAGGCCAAGAACCTGGCAACCCTATATGTAAGCCGCCTTGGGTTTCTATCATGAAAATAAAGGCAGGGTATAAGTGTAATAAATAATAATAATAAATCTTGCCTCTACTTTTAAATAAAATCTGTTGATTATTACCTCGTTTGAATCCTAATGAACTTCTGCCCCTGGCAGAACACCAGGCCAACGAGTTCATGTCAGAGGCCAGATCTGAACGGGGAACTACTAGGGACTTCACTTCCCAGTTCATGGATCAGTTTCTTAGCTGGTGCTCAGTGCCACGCCAGCAGGCCTCAATAGCTTGAGGTTTAAGAAAGGGTGCCTAAGTTGTAATTTGTCTTCTGCTTTTGGAACATATACGCATGACACGTTGCCCACTGCAATTTTGGAACGCATTTGTTCTGCTTCGTGTTGAATCTTAGCGGCCTAACAATTTGCAAGAGGACACTAAATCAAGGCACCTGTCAGATGACAGCCTCCCTTGCTGTAGCTGAACTGCACCAGTTTGCCCTTGCCTGCCGAAGGTCTTAGTCCAGTCGTTGCCTAATGGATTTCAGTCATCTTTTCTGATCACAATTAAGAGTGATGGGTAAGAAGGATTAGGAATGTGCTTTTCGCCATTCCTCTCAGTTTGCACTTAGGGGGACAGTAAAGGTACTAATCTATAGGGCTGTGCACAGCCCCCTCGATCCACCCTTGTGTGCCCAATCCGGCGCCCTCCAAGGAGGCTGACCCAGCCTGGGAACTATCCGCCCTGCCTTGGATCTGTCCTCAAAGCTATTTCAGGGCGGGGCTAAGGGTTTTTTAAACCCTATTTTTGAGATATGGTCAGGAGGGGGGCAGGGGAAGGAGAAGATGTTGCATCTGAGAGCAGGTTTGATCCTGTGGGGTGCTGCTGCTTTGTGAGTAGCTTCCCTGCATGCAAAGGAGTGGCGACTGGCACTTTACAGGCCTGGATCCGCCTGGTAAGTGAGAAGAACCAATCCTGTGTGGTGCTGCTTCAAAGGACAGGAAGGAGGTGAGGCCTGGTGGCAAAGGCACCCCCTCCCCTCCCCACTCCTACCTTCTCCTGCGAAGATGCAGCTTCCAGGGAGGTCCTTCCTTTTCTGGTTGTTTCTCCTTTCTGCTCATGCCTACCTCTTCTTCCCACCTGATGCCCCGGATTGCTCTGGGTTGCCCAACCTGACCCATAGTGATCTGGGGCTATCTTAACCCGACTCAATTGAGGCCTGGATCCTTTCGAATAGGCCCAATTGTGGCTTTGGATGAATCTGGTGCACAGCCCAACTAATGCACGTTCATAATTTCTGGGGCCAAACTTTAGATGGCAGTTATTCTGGGTAAATTAATAGAGAGGTAAAAAAAATGAAGACGAGGCATATTATATGGCATCTGCAAATCACTGAGCCAAAATGACAAGGTTTCCCTCCCCTTCAAAAAAATTAGGCCAGATCTTCAGGTTTCAACTAAACATCAGCTTCCTGTTAGAGTGGTATGACAATGGAACCAATGACCTAGGCAGGTGATGGGCTCTCCAACACCGAAGGCATTCAAGAGACAGCTGGACAGCCACCTGTCAGGGATGCTTTGACTTGGATTCCTGCATTGGACTCGATGGCCTCATGGGCCCCTTCGAACTCTACTCTTCTATGACTCTCATTCAGGCAGTCCTTTCAGGATCCATGCTTTAGTTTATGAAAGTCACTGCCAGAATACGTAGGGATGGTTAAAAATATTGAGCTCTGATGGAGCAGACCAAAGGCCAATCCAGCCTAGTATCCTGTTGCAAGCAGGCCATGGCAGCAATGGCACTCTCCTCACTCATGTTCACTGCCAACTTGTATTCACAGGCATGTTTCCAGCAATCTTGGAGATAGCATATATCCATCATCATGGCTAGGGATGCCGGAGAATTAAAAAAAAAACACCAGAAGGGGGAGTGGAAATTGCCGGTGTTTGCTTATTCCTCCCATGTCCAGAATGGAAATCAATCCATTGAATATGATTGGCATTCGTTGTTGTTCGCTTTCAGCTTGCAAATTTATGTTACTTATTATTTTATTTAAAATATATATTTCCTGCCCTTCTGCCCCACAATAGGGAACTCAGGGCAGCTCACAATAAAATTGCACACATACATAATAAAATTATACACAATAAAAAACACAAAAACATTAAAGTAAATTAAAATACATAAAATACACTTAAAATCCATAAAATACCCATCAGTGGCGGTTGGTGGCTCTATGACAGTAGGGTAGTGGAATCTGCTCCGGGTTTTAGTCCAAACTTTCAAGGTGTTGGATACTGGAGAGGATTCCACTGCCCCACTGACATGGAGCCACTAGCCACCCCTGGTTCCCATCTATGCCCTTCCATTTGCATTGCATTTCCTTTGCGCTGAAATGAATGGGGTGGAATAATTTAATTTTGCCACAGCAGACAGCAAGACAAGTAACAATTTTTGACGGAAGATGAACTACCACAGACCTGAAAGAGTTCTGCGTGCGACAAATACAGGGCAGAATGAAAAATGACCC
This sequence comes from Rhineura floridana, assembly GCF_030035675.1. Lineage (NCBI taxonomy): Eukaryota > Metazoa > Chordata > Lepidosauria > Squamata > Rhineuridae > Rhineura > Rhineura floridana. Next base: position 10,781,221 of record NC_084492.1, on the reverse strand, counting down.
CTTCTTACATCCCTAATCTAGGGAAGTGCTGGGCTTTCCAACACTGGAAACATTCAAGAGGCAGCTGGACAGCTATCTGTTGGGCAGGTTTTAACACGGATTCCTGCTTTGAGCAGGGGGTTGGACTTGATGGTCTTATAGGCCCCTTCCAACTCTACTGTTCTATGAATCATGACTAGTAGCCATTGTTTAGTAACAATGTCTAGTACCGATAGGTTAATGGCTCCAGTCGCTCTAGGGGCTCCTCCACACACCCTTTTTATTGTGCATTCATGATGCTTTGTGCTCATAATGCTATTGAAGGGGTCACACGTGATCCCACTTTCAGTACTGTTTGCACCTGCAAATGTGTTGGGGTGGCCACTCTGCGTCATTTCCAGTCAGTGCACATCCTATAACTTCCTACTGAAATCCTGTAACTTTTAATACCACAAATGTTCTGGTTTATTTTTGTCCCACTTTTGTCGCACTAGAGCCCTTCCAGACAGCAATGATGTGGCGGCATTGCAGAACAAATGGAAGCAGAATAAATCCACCCCTAATGTACTATTATTGAGTCATGTCGGAGAAGACACCCACAATAAAACACCAATCTGGAGAGGACCTTAAAGGGGATTAGATATATTCTTTATACTCATCGACCGTAAGTCTATCAGGCATGACAAGCAGGGCCCCACAACAAAATGTTGTGGCATGAAGTTCTTCTGTTCAGGGTTTCAGCTCCTCTGTCCATTTCCCTTCTCACCAGTTTTCTGTCCCATCTCCCAGACAGTCAGGAAGCATTCTTTGTGCATTGAGCATGCTCATTGTTCATTGAGCTATTTCCCCTTCATTCTGGTTTCCTTTGTAAGGAGATGGGGTGGGTACATTGGTGCCCAGAGCCAGCTATATTAAAATTTTGAATTTCTCCATTGATTTCTATGGACAGCTCTCTCTTCCATCCCTGGGGACATTTAAGAAATAGCTTCTCAGTGCAAACAAGAGAATGACTTACCAAGACAATGGGAAGGTTTGCGCTGCCCTTTCCATGTGCTGCTTTCTCCTTTCCATTTCTCCTCCCTCCTGGCTTTCATGTCCCCCCCCATAGTAAGTCAGCAATAATACAAGGGGCACAGCAGGACATGGACATTTCATTTTTTAGGGGCACCCGCCTTTGAGTTTTGGCTCTAAAGATTTGTTGGACTTTGGCCAGTCCAGAACTATGTGACATGGCTTCACAAATGCAGCACGTCTTTCATTTTAATTAACGAGAGGAGGATTTTTACTGGATTATGGTTAAAAATGTGTCAGTGGAGCCTTCATAGAATCATAGAATTGTAGAGTCAGAAGGGGTCTATGAAACCTTCAAGTCCAACCCCCTGCTCAATGCAGGAATCCAAATTAAAGCATCCCTGACAGTTGGCTGTCCAGCTGCCTCTTGAATGCCTCCAGTGTTGGAGACCCCACCACCTCCCTAGGTCATGGGTTCCATTGTCGTACTGCTCCAACAGTTAGGAGGTTTTTCCTGATGTTCAGTCGAAATCTGGCTTCCTGGAACTTGAGCCCATTATTCCGTGTCCTGCACTCTGGGACGATTGAGAAGAGATCCCAGCCTTCCTCTGTGTGGCAACCTTTCAAATATTTGAAGAGTGCTATAATATCTCCCCTCAGTCTTCTCTTCACAAGGGTAAACATGCCCAGTTCTTTCAGTCTTTCCTCATAGGGCTTTGTTTCTAGTCCCCTGATCATCCTCATTACCCTCCTCTGAACCTATTCCAGTTTGTCTGCATCCTTCTTAAAGTGTGGTGTCCAGAACTGGATGCAGTACTTAAAATGAAGCCTAACCAGTGCTGAATATAGGGGAACTAATATTTCATGCTATTTGGAAACTATACTTCTGTTAATGCAGCCTAAAATAGCATTCGCCTTTTTTGCAGCCACATCCCACTGTTGGCTCATATTCAGCTTGTGATCAACAACAATCCCAAGATCCTTCTTGCATGTCGTATTGCTGAGCCAAGTATCCCCCATCTTATAACTGTGCATTTGGTTTCTTTTCCTTAGGTGTAGAACTTTGTAGTTATCCCTGTTAAATTTCATTCTGTTGTTTTCAGCCCAATGCTCCAACTTATCAAGATCCCTTTGAATTTTGTTTCTGTCTTCCAGGGTATTAGCTATCTCAAGTTTATATCATCTGCAAATGTGATAGATTTGATAAGCATTCATTGCACCTCCTCATCCAAGTCATTAGTAAAAATGTTTAAGAGCACAGGGCCCAGGATTGGGCCCTGCGGTATCCCACTCATTACCTCCCCCCAGTTTGATAAGGAACCTTCTTTGTTTTATTCTATTCTATTTTATTTTAGAAACGTAGGGGGATGTCACTCAATCACTCAGGATGCAGCTGGCACTTATATTGAGAATATGGAAATATTTCGGCAGGACAACTTATTAAAAGAGAAGAACAAAACCCTCACTACCGAGTCACTTAGCAGACTTGACTGATGATGTTGAATCAAAGCTAGTTTGGTAATACCCTCATATAAGCTCTGAGCTTGCCAAGTAAAGAATTTGACATTTTGGAATTCAAACGGCTTCAAAGGGCCTTTCTAAACTTCCAGTAGAAGAGCAATCACATCCAGTAGAACAATTCTGTGTAATCCAAGGATTAAAGGGAATATTTTCTCAGATCTCTACAAACTGAAGACTGCAGGAGGGAGCTGGCAGAGAGGGGGCTGTATGCATTCCTTCAAATAACCTTCAGAAAATGACTAGCAAAAAGAGACTATATCTAAAGGATGGGGAACCTCAGGGCCAAGGGCCCCCCAGGACTCTGTAGCTGGCTCTTGCGACTCTCCCCATGACAGACACCCAACACAACCATTACAGCAGATACTTACTAGGCAAAAGTCTAGTAGAATAAAAATGCCTATAATGACGTTGAAAAAGTTGGTGACTATCCATACTTCATGGGACAAAGTGTCCAGAATATTGGTGCAACCACTGAGAAGGCTCCATCTCTTGTTGCCATCAACCATGCCTCTTCCCTAGTTGGAGGTCCTGAACCCTCATCCAACCCCAAATGACACATCCTCCAATGAGGACCCAGACCTCTGAGACCCAAAAACCCATGGGAGCAGACAGATCCTTCCCCCCCCCCACTACAGCATGGATCCAGAAGACCCGTGTCCAGAGAGAGACCTCACCAGGCCTGCCTCCAGGGGGTGCCACCAAATTTCGGAAGGATATTTGCAGAGGTTTTCTGGTGAGAGCAGCCATTACAATGGGGGGGGGGAAGAGAAGGTGTAAAAAAATGAAATTAACTAAATCTCCCCTAATGGTTTGAGGGCAATTGGTATGAAAATTACAGACAGGAGAGAGGTGCTCCTGGGTAAGAAACCTGACAATTTGCAGCCAATTAGGTCCAGGATTTTTTGTGCTAGGCTTCTTTAAGGTGGATTTTGTATACTCTGTCCAGGTACAATAATTCCCTGTGAGTTTAAACATGTCCTGTCAGTCATAACACAGCATTCTCTCTGCCATCCCTCCAGACTGGTGTTTTCTGTCCTTTCCCCCCATCACACTACCCTGGCATTATTTTTTATATGGTAATCTTAGAGACTTTACTTTTGCTTTCAGCAGGTGCTGGCCTGTAGCGTTTTTAAATGCCTGGATTGCTGAGGTGCCAGGAAGCATTTCAGGGGTCCTTGTTTTAACTTATGCCACCTTGTATAGATCCTACTTCACTGCTGAAAAAACCAAAACCTTCTCTGAAGCACTCTCACTTTACTTCATCTAAATCAAATGCACACCTTTATCATCTACACTGCAGAGTATGGGTGAGGACACACTCTTCCTGCTAACAGTGAGGATGTGAATGAACCCACCTTGGGTTACTAGTTGCACACAACATAGCAGTTGTGCAAAACTACATCTGGACTGGAGTTCATTTTTCCATTGTTGGAAAAGCCCCAATATCTGGGTTCTTGTTTGCAGTTCCAATGTTTTTTAACCTGTGCTCACATTTAAAACCAATGACAGGAAACCCTTCTCATTCGTCTGCCACCACAGTCACAGGAGATGAAACTGAGAGACATGAGGAGAGGGCCTTCTCTGGGGTAGCCCCACCACCCTAGAATTTATGGCCATCTGATGTCTGGAAAGCTGCCACACTCCAGTCCTCTAGAAGGGCTTTGAAGACCTGTTTGTTTCAGGTGGCCCATGGATGAATTATATTATTATATGTGTTATGATGCTCCCTTTAGCTGATCGCTTTGATGAAAACTGCATGTGTCCTAGTATTGCTGGCTTATTAAAATTGTAGGTGTTTTTTAAGAAAAACATGTAATTTTAAACTGTTATTATTTAAGCCTCCTTGAGACTGTTCTAATCAGCAGCCTAGACATATGTTTGAAAATTCTATTGTATTTATGTGCTTATTATATTCCTCCCAAGGAGGTCAGGGTAGCATACATGAGTCTTCTTCCTCTATTTTATCTTCACAACAATCTTGTGAAGTACACTATGGGATAGATAGGAAGAGAAGGGAGAGAGAGAGAGAGAGAGAGAGAGAGAGAGAGAGAGAGAGAGAGAGAGAGAGAGAGAGACTAGCCAGTCTATGGCACGGGTTGGGAAGCCTTTTTCACCTTGAGGGCCACATTCCCTTTGGGGCAATCTTCTCGGGCCACATCCCAGAAGTGAACTGAGCAATGAATGTGAATTTTATCTTTGTACACTAGGCTAGTTTCTACATTCCATTGGCGATCCCTCGTGGCCGAGTAAGATTGTCTTCCAAGATAATTTGGTTGGAAGACGCCTGTGCTTGAATTTATTTTATGTGGGGAGATTGGCACCCAATGATCAACACACAATCTTGACAGATAAAGGCTTTGATCCAATTGGCATGGATACCATGATGATTGGAAGTCTTTTATCTACTGCAGCCTTCACCCGCCTTCACAGCAGTTGTAACAAACACATTGTTATCCTCTGCCTGTTCTGCAGTTGAGGGCATTCTTGGATCGTTCTTTGTCTGGTTCCTCTCCCTTGACCTTACTGCCATGGGTGACCCTGCTGGGAGTACATGACTCCCGACGGCATCACTCACAGGGTGCATTGGAACACGCAAGCCCACTCACCACTGTAAGGTGACGACACTCCTTCCTCTCCTTCATCCAGCAAGCAAAAGGCATTATCACAGTTCAAGGACATAGTCCAGCCAGGCAAAAAAAAACCAAGACAAAAAGCCAGTTGTGGCTGGTGCCCATTGGGACGGGTGGGGCGGAAGGCAGGGAGCCCAACAGTAGGTGGAGCCAGAGTCAATGACAGGCGGAACCAACTCATGCTAGTTTTGTCCCCATCGTACTCCCTGCTGAGTTCTATAAGGGGCAACATGGAGATTTAGGAGGAGGAAACTTGCCAGTGCCACCCCATGGATTGGTTGTAATTAAGAAGGCAGGCAGCTGGGGCCTGGCTGAGGGCAGACTGAGGCTGGTGGGGCACTGCTCCATTTGCCCTAAATGGCCCAGCGTCCAGTGCCAAAACACTGAAGGAAGACACCAAGCAGGACAGGGAGGGGTGTGTGAGATAGTGTGTGGCGTGAGGAGAGTTCCTGAAGTCCCCCATGTCTGGTCTATGTGCTTTATAAGCGAGCATGGATTTGAAGCTGAGTCTTCCTGCTCTAAGCAGTTGGATTCAACTGAGTTCTACTTAGAGTAGACCCACTGAAATGAATGACTAATGAAGTTATTCATGTCTATTAACTTCAGCAGGTCTACTTTGAGTAGGACTAGCACTGAATACCACCCTATCTAGCCACTGCGCCAAGCCACACCAGTTCATGTTCGTTTCCTTTTGTACACAATTTCTAAAGACTTTTTCCCCTCCATTCAAAGACATTTCCTAGGTCTTTCTTTGAACAAATGCGAGTCTGCCTTTCTCAATGATGTCTGCTCCCTGCTCTTCCCACCCCACTATGTGCATTCAAGATCACTACAGACTGATTTTGTGGGTGGGAGCGTTTTTCTGTATACGCTTGTCAGTCTTCTCTGAGGTTCCTTAAGTCCAAAGCCTTTATGGGATGCCAGCCTCTCCCCATTCAGAGTTTTTTCACATATCCTGATTAAGCCTCAGACTCTGTTCAGGTCAAGGGATGTTAATGTGCCATGGGGAGTGGGGTGTGTGTGCATGCGCATGCACGCATGTCTTTATTTCTTCTGCAAATAAGGATCGTCATGGGGATCAGCAGCATGATGAATAGTTTACGACACATCACCAAGGCAACCTTATTAAATGGCTTCTGCTAGAGAACCACATAGAGTCAGCTTGGAGCTTTTTTTTTCTTTTCAAAATGAGGGATGTGGCCAACTTTGCCTGCATTCATATTCCCCTCTATTGGTATCTTGACTTAGCCCCTGGACTAGGGGTAGCTGAGAACATTGATTCAGTTCTCATTCCAAGCTGAATTTATCAAATTAGCAGCTTCCAAAACAATATGGGAACTGAAACACAGCCCTCCTTCAAAATTTGCACATATTCAAATTTTGCGATGCAGTTTGCCAACCAACCAATGTTTTTAAAATATGCATATATTAAGGGAAAGTGTGCATGAAAATGAATATATGGGTGAAAAAAACATGCAAAAAGGCATTATATGATGAGAAATGGCTTGCAAAAATGTGGACATTAGTCAAAACTGCCTACAAATATGTTTTCATTAGGGGAAATTCACCAATAAAATGCTGGAGAATTTTCATCAGGATTTTTTTAAATAATAATTTGCAAATTGCTGTAGAAATGTGGAGAACTGAATTTAAGATTGGAAAAATGAGAAACAGAGAGGACCGAAATTGACAGATCTGTCCATCCCTACCCTGGATCCCTCCAATGGTGACCTTGGACTAAGGGGTCCATCTATCAGAGAAGGAACCGCCTTAACACCTCTGTGAAGAAAAAGGCAGGTTGTCATTGGCTTAGCTTGGAAATGGTGATTCAGTCCCTTGAGACAAGGAGTTTGGAAATTCAGCCATACCCTATGGGAAGGGCCATAGCACAGTGGTAGAGCATCTGCTCTGTGTGCAGTGGGCCCTGGTTCGATCTCTAACATTTCCAGGTGGAGTCAGGAAAGATTCCCTGTCTTAAATCCAGGAGAGATGCAGCCAGTCAGTATAGAACAGGGGTGGGAAACTTATTTGATGCTGAGGGCCGCACTCCTTTATGGGCAACCAAGTTCAACCTGCTGTTTAAGGTCCTAGCTTGTTCCATATCTGCTAACCATAGTTTCCTGGTTTGGATGTAGTGGGAAACTATGGTTAATGGGTGGAGGAGGGAGGGGTGGTGCATTGGGCACAAGACTGTTGCATATCTTGGGTTATTAAGCCATGATCTCTGTGTCCCAACTGGCTCAATGTTACTGTTGCACTTGGAGCTATCCAGGTGTTGGTGACGCTTGAACCTGCTACCATGTAATTTGCAAACTCCCATCACACTCCTGTGTTGACAACCTGGTTGACCCCAGTCTGCACACTCTCCCTGTTGTCCTATTCTTCTGCCCTGTCTGACCATTCAAGGCCCTACCTCACTTAATAGCAAATGCTTGGCTGGAGATTAACTGTGTTTATTTATTAGTTATTTATTTATTAGATTTATATCCCACCCTTTCTCCCAGTATGAGTATTATGGGTATGGTTGAGAGTGAGGTTTCGTATGTGGGGGAGTCCTAAGGATGTGTTTGGGAGACATTACTATGGAGGAAAATGTAGTCTCTGGTTATGCTTTAAGACGTTGATTTTTTAAAAAATGTATTTTTACTTGTAATTTTTTTAATGTTTAAGAGGACATTTTGTTCTGATGTTAATTATGCTGCTTTAAAGATGGATCTCTATTGTATTTTTGTATTTTGTTTCCATTTGTAATATTCTGATATTTTTGCAATGTTGTGTTTGATAAGATACGCTGTAAACCACTTAGAGGTTTCCTTTTCCTTGGTTTGTTTGGAAATGTAAAGCAGCGTAGAGGTGATCTGATAAATAAATAGTATGTGATCATTTATATTCCTTGTTTTAATCTGTCTCCTCTGGGGTATTCATAGGGCATCAAGATGGGACTGATTGATGGTGAAGGGCAAGGGAAATGACTCTCTTCTAGACAAATGATCTGAATGGCATTATAGGAACATAGGAAGTGGCCTTATTCTGAGTGAGACCTTTGATCCATCTAGCTCAGTACTGTCTACAGTGACTGGCAGTGGCTCTTAGGGGTTTCAGGTAGAGATCTTTCCCTGCTGTACCTGGAGATTTCGGGGATTGAACCTGGGACCTTCTGCATGCAAAACAGAGGCTGTACCATGAAGCCATCCTTGTAGGCAGCCTTCCTTGTTAGGTGGGGCAGCCACATTTCTCGGTGGGGCATTTGGGAGGGGAGAGGCAAATAGTGCCAGCCAATCACTGTTCCACATGTGGAGAGGATGTGAGGGCCAAGGGCCATGCCAGGGAAAGGGAAAAACCGCCCAGAGAGCTCACTGTAAACTGCCCAGAGGGCTTCGGCTATGGGGCGGTATATAAGTACAATCAATCAATCAATCAGTCAATAATAGCAGTGACCTTCCCCCCTCCTCCTCCATCCAGAGAGTGTGTTAACTTACATGAATGACATTTAATCTATTGAATTGTTTCACCTTTTTTTGAGAGAGAGAGAAATCCCCAGGAATACCAGACTGAAACGCTTGACTTTGCTATCGCTACAGCCCACTTTCACCTGTGGTCTGTCCCTGTGCTCTGATTCTTCGTGAATGGAACTACTTTGCTAAAGACAGTGAGCTTCTAAACTTGGCTTTGATGCTGCATTAGGTATCTCGGTTTTAGATTCAACCTGAAAAACAAACTGGTTCATACTGCAAGTTTAGGGAAGGGCAGATGGAAAACAAATACTTTAGGGTGTGTTTGTTAACTCCTCCTTGAGAGATCCTCCTTCTACTCTTGTTCTTGGCCTTTAGATTTTCCTTCCTGTTGGACAACCAAGGAAAAACTTCTTAACTGGCTGCTGTATAAAGGACTAACTAAGCAATTGGAAACTAATTGTGCACAGCAACAGTGATTCCTTTTCTCCACTGCACATCAAAAACTTTCCATGGAGTTCATTACTGTATGTTGATTGAGCATAAGAAGAGCCTGGCTGCTGGTTAAAGCCAATGGCCCATCGATGCCAGCATCCTGTTCTCACAGTGGCAACAGAAAGCCCAAACGCAGAACCCGAACACATGAGCATTCTCTCCACCAGCAGTTCCCAGCAACTGGTATTCATTATTTATTTAATTTATTTATTTATTAGATTTATATCCCACCCTTCCTCCAGGGTGGCAAAGAAAAGCACTAAAACACTTTAAAACATCATAAAAACAGACTTTAAAATATATTGAAACAAAACATCTTTAAAAACATTTTTAAAGCTTTAAAAACATATTAAAAAGCAATTCCAAAACAGACACAGACTGGGATAAGGTCTCTACTTAAAAGGCTTGTTGAAAGAGGAAGGTCCTCAGTAGGTGCCCAAAAGACAACAGAGATGGCGCCTGTCTAATATTTAAGGGGAGGGAAGTCCAAACGGTAAGTGCCACTACTCTAAAGGTCTGTTTCGTATGTTGTGCAGAAAGGACCTTCTCACCTGCAGAGCGCAGTGATCAACTGGGTCTATAAGGAAGGAGTAAGATGGTCTTTCAGGTATCCTGGTCCCAAGTTGTATAGGGCTTTGTACACCAAAACCAGACCTTGTACTTAGCCCGGCAGCTAACAGGTAGCCAGTGCAATTCTTTCAGTAGTGGGGGACATGTTGGCAATACCTTGCCCCAATCAGCAGTCTTGCTGTCGCATTTTGCACCAGCTGCAGCTTCTGGACCAACCTCAAGGGCAGCCCCACACAGAGAGCATTACATAATTCAGCCTGGAGGTTACCAGTGCATGGACAACAGTTGTCAGGCTATCCCAGTCCAGAAATGGCTGCAGCTGTCTTACCAGCCAAAGCTGGTAAAAGGCACTCCTAGCCACTGAGGTCACCTGGGCCTCTTGCAACAAAGATGGATCCAGGAGCACCCCCAGGCTACGGACCTGCTCTTTCAGAGGGAGTAAGACCCCATCCAAAGCAGGCAACTGACCAATTATCCAAACTTGGGAACCACCAACCCAGAACGTCACCATCTTGGTAGGATTCAGAGTCAGTTTATTGCCCGTCATCCAGCCTACAACCATGTCCAGGCAGCAGGCCAGGTCTTGCACAGCCTCTCCTGATTCAGATGTTACAGAGAAACAGAGCTGGGTATCGTCAGCATACTGCTGACGCCTCACCCAAATCTCCTGATGACTGCTCCCAAGAGCTTCATATAGATGTTAAACAGCATGGGGAACAACATGGTACCCTATGGCACCCCACAGCACAACTGCCAGGGGGCCGACATATTGCCTCCAACAGGGGAGATAGAACATAGCTGTTGTGGCTAGTAGCCATTATAGCCTTATATTTCATGAATTTGTCTATAGAGGTGTGAAGGCCGGGGTGTGTGTGAAAAATTTGGGGAGGAACTGTGTTTCCCCCCCGGTTTTTTCAATTTTTCAGAAAAAAGGAAAAATTCAGAAAAAAAATTAAAAACCCACATGTCCCCCCCAATTTTTCCAGTCCCCCCCCCAGGTCTTCACATCTTCTTTTGAAGCTATCCAAATTGGTAGCTATCCCTACCTCTTGTGGGAGTGAATGCCATCGTTTTAACCAGTTACTTTCTTATGTCTCTCCTGAATCTTCCCAAATTCAGCTTTGTTAGATGTCCAAGAATTCTAGTATTGTGAGAGTGGGAAGAAAACTTATATTTGGTTACTTAGATGAGCCCTCAGGGCTTCTTAACTGCTTAACTATTCCTCAAGGCATTGTGTGGAACAGCCCCCCTGCCACAAATTTACAACACTATTTCTCAAGGTCTCTTGGATACAGCTTGGCATCTACGGTGGTCACCTTTAGGCTGCTCGACCTTCTCAGTCTCTATAAGAGCTGCAGAATCAGCATGAAATTTGGATGTCTGCATTTTCAGGGTAGGGAAAGCTTCTTCTGCTGAATTTCTACCATGCAGCCTTTTAAACCAAACCTCTCCACCTTCTTCAGAACATGAACACAGAAGTGTCACCAGAAGTCACCACAATCAGGAATGCATTGCACATCTTTAAGAAAATTACTATTACATGTGTTAGAACATTCCTAGTATTTTGTGAGAATGTTCCATCCTTGGAATGTATTAAATTAACTTATTCACTTGAATGGGGATGCTGTGTTTCAATACTAAATAGTGTTGCACACCACCTCCAATCTCCGAGTGGTGCGAGACTTCCAAGGGTGCCTGTGCTTACCCAGGGTTTGGTTTCCTTGGAAAGAAGGCCAGCGGAGACTGTGGTGTCTTATAGGATATATGGTTTTTATTTATACTCATTCCAACTGGAGCTTAAGATAGAGGGGTTCACAGCATTAACAATCCATCAGATCTTGCTCCCCATTGCCCGTAGCTTTGGGGATTCAGAGACCAAGCAAGCTTCTCTGACTATCTCCAGTGCCCAGTTTTTTTTTCAGACTAGACTAGAAACATACAAGCCTTTCCTTGGCTCCACGATGGGGGGAGGAGGGCCCCTCTTCTGAAAAGAGTTTCAATAGCTACAGGATCTCACCTGGCCACATCCCTTTGTATATACAGATTAAACACTTAATAAGCCATTAACTCACAGGCTAATTTTGCTAAACTATAAGTTTATGCAAAGAAAACTGGTTTGACCAGTGGAGCAGGTTTCTTCCTTTGCAGATCCCAAATCAGAGGCTAGCAAGGGGATTCATAGAAATCATCCATCTCACCCCTCAAATCCCATACAATGTTTATTTGTTATCACATTTCCTCTGAGGAGCTCAAGGTGGCAAATATGGTTCTCCTCCTCTTCATTTTATCCTCAGAATAACCTGTGAGGTAGGTTTGGCTGAGAGACTATGACTGGCCCAAGGTCACCCAGTGAGCTTCATGGCTGAATGGGGTTTTGAACCCTGGTCTCCCAGGTCCTAGTACGACACTCTAACCAATACACCATATTGGTCCCCAAAACGGATGGGTAGCACATCCATGCCAAAAGTAAGCAATGGTTCAGGTGTTCTTTGAAATAAGGGGCAGCTGGCAAGCAGGCAGATAGATCAAGAAAGCATCCTACTATTTTTCTCTGTTATGAAAAAAAAAGCACACGATTTTTGCAGCACCTAGAGACGGCAACTAAAGGTTTAAAAATAGAATACAGCCCTAATACAGCAGTCATAAACATCCATACTTGGCTGTATATATTATTGAAACCAATGCAAATTACTTCAGAGATACATGTTTAAGACACGGGTATCCATGTGAAAATATAAAGACATGCCTGTTTGGGAAGACTTAATATGGGACGCAGGCCGTGGTTCATTTCTCCTTTTCCCAGCCAGATACAGTGTAGAACCATTGGTCCATCTACACCAGTGGTTCTTAACCTGGGGTGCACACACCCTTGGGGGTGTGAGACACTTTTTCTAGGGATGTGAGACATTGTTCAAAGATTTTGGAAAACTGTCATTTATCTTAGCTAAGTTAGACTAAAACACACATTAAAATAAAATAAAAAATGAACGGTATTTTTTCAGGGAGTGTGAGAGCATATTTTGGCAGTGGATAAGGTCAAGAACCACTGACACTGACTGGCAGTAAGCTCTCCAGGGTTTCAGGCAGGGGTGTGCCAAATGTAGACCCATCCATCCACCCCTAGTTTGGGAGAGGGGAGGGGGGCAGAGGCAGAGAGGGTAGGCACTTCGCAAGTGCCTTTGAGCCTTTTTTTGGCCATATGAATCAAGTGTTCACAAAAATTTGAGCCCTTTCTGGGGAACAGTGGAGTGCTTGTGCACCTCCAATCACTACTAAAGTGTTCCTTGAGACCTCATTATAGTTTTGCTGGAAACCAAGTAAACTATTTCCTTAAGAAAAGAAGCAAAGCGTGGATGTTTGTTTTAAAAAAAGCATGCATGGCTTACTTTAGAGAAAAACATTTGAAATATTTTACACGATTGCAAAAAGCTTAATATGATTAGAACTTTTAAGAATATCGACCATATTAGGGACTTGAATTTTCAAGATTAAGTTCCAGGGTGCCATTTGATACAAACGACTTAGGAGTCAAGGATTTCTCAAAGAGAGCAAAAGGTTATTCTTTGCATAGATGGAACTCTGTGTTAAGTCCTACATTCTAAGATGCAGTTTCAGTCAAATCATGTTCTCAGCATGTCATCTGGAACAGTCCAGAGTCTTTCAGGGCTCTAAGAAGACAGTAATAATTAGGGGTTGCTCATTCCTACTATTTCAATGTATTGAAAGCCTGATAGGAGATGCTGAACCTGTGTAACCTCTGCCTACTTTATTTATTGCTATTAATTGGACTTCTTACCCGCTCTTCACCATAAGGTGCCATGATGGGTTACAGCAATATCAGGCGTGGAAGGGCCATAGCCCAGTGGCAGAGCACCTGCTTTGCATGCAGAAGGTCCCAGGGTCAATCCCCGGCATCTCCAGGAAGGACTGGGAGAGAATCCTGCCTGAATCCCTGAAGAGCTGCTGCCAGTCGGTGTGGACAGTATTGAGCTAGATGGACCAATGGTTGGATTCAGTATAAGGCAGCTTCCTGTGTTCCTATGTAACATAAAAATGCAAAACTAAAATCACTTAAGACAATTACAATCAGAATAACAGGGTGTGTCTGTACTGTGTGTGTGTGTGTATTCAGGTGTCAAAGGACAGATAAAAAGGTGCATCTTCAGCATACGATGCAAGCTGTGCCGTGAAGGTGCCAGAGGCACCTCTATGGGAAGGGAATCCCACAGCTTCAGGGATGCCATGGAGAATGCCCTCTCCTGGGCCATCACCCTCCAAAATGTCTGAGCACAGCTGATCTACCAAGAGGGCTTCCTCTGCTAATCTTAACACCCAAGTAGATTTGTAAGGATCAAAGTGATCTTTCAGATATTTGGGACCTGAGAAAAGCAGATAAGAGAAATCAACCCATTTGAAATGTGGTGTTGGAGGAGAGCTTTGCAGATCCTATGGACCGCGAAAAAGACAAATAATTGGGTGCTAGAAACTTAGAACAGATTAAACCAGGACTGTCACTAGAAGCTAAAATGATGAAACAGAGGTTATCATACTTTGGACACATCATGAGAAGACATGATTCACTAGAAAAGACAATAATGCTGGGGGAAAAAGAAGGGAGTAGAAAAAGAGGAAGGCCAAACAAGAGATGGATTGACTCCATCAAGGAAGCCACAGACCTGAACTTTACAAGGTCTGACCAGGGTGGTTTATAACAGATGCTCTTGGAGGTCACTGATTCATAGGGTCACCATAAGTTGAAATCGACTTGAAGGCACATAACAACAACAACAAAGTCGTTTGGAGCTTTAAACACAAAATATACTCGTAGCTGGCCTTCATCGAGTGGTCCCAGGGCATGTTACAAAAATATCACAATTAAAATAAGTGCATTGCACAATTAACATAATAAAATAAAACCACAAAATAGCCAATATTATTCATTGCATTTATTTGCCGCCCTTCTTCCCAAAGGAACCCTGGGCAGCAAACCTATCATCCCAAACAACTAAACAACAGGAAAAAGAAAAGCATTCTAAAAACAGTTAAAAACATGATAAAACACAAGTCACGGTTAAAAACAATTATCAGAATAACAAAACAACTCACGTACAGCTCAAGTCAGTTCATTTCCAGTCTGAAAAAGATACCCGCTTAACATGGCTTCCAGTTAAGGCCATCATAGGCAATTGGAGATCCTGATCTACTTCCTTTGTGTCCAGAAACAGGTTCCAGAGGAAATACCTTCCATATTACTTGGAAGCAACCATGCAGGAGTAAGAACAGGGAAGGGATGTCAAAACTTGCTTCATGGGAGAAATTAGGTCCTCCGTTGCCACAATCTAGCAACTGCAAGATCCTCAGCTCCCAGATGATATTAATTTTGAAGGAACATACATCCTGAATAGAAGGGGCATAGCTCATGGTACAGGCCATGCTTTCTATGAGGAAGGCCCCAGATTCAATCTCTAGCATCTCCAGGTAGCCTTGGGAGGGGCGATCTTGTCTAAAATACTAGTGAGCTGCTGCCAATCACCCACTAGTGAATGCTGTGGAAGGGTGCCACCCCTCACTTCACCTCTGGTTGGTTGTGTTTCTGCTACTTACTGGAAAGGGATGGAGGGAGGGGCAGCAAGGTCAGCACAGGGCAAATGCAAGTGCGGAGCCAATCTGATGCTCTTTGTCAGTGTGTTTGCACTGCTTCATCTCCTCTCCTCTTGCCCCTCACTGGCGGCTCCGATGTCAGTGGGGCGGTGAATCCAGTCTGGGTTTTAGGCCGAACTTTCAAGGAGTTGTCCAAGGTGCTGAAACCTATTCCCAAAATTGGTTCAGCACCTTGAAAGTTCAGACTAAAACCCGGAGTGGATTCCCTGCCCCATTGGCACTGAAGCTACCACTCTTCTCCTGGTAAGCTCTAACGACATGAATGACTGAGGTCAGGTGGTCCATCACACCAACTGCTACTGTAGTCACCAGTGCTGACAATACTCAGCTTGAGGACCAATGGTCTTACTTCCTATAATGCAGAACATGCCTGTAATGCCTAATAGGCTCTTCCCCTAGAGGTGTAGTAGCAAGTTCAGAAGTGCAGGGTCTCTTCCTGTTAGTCATAGCGAACCCCTCCCCTCTTTTTGCTGCTGAGTTGAGAATAAGATCCTTGTTAATGCCTTCTCCCACAACAAGAACCATGAAAGGGGAGAGTGTTAGCTACTGAGAAGAGTGTTCAGGGGCTGACTCACCTCCTTTCACTCTTATTGGCCACAACCCACAGGAGAGGACAAGGAAGCATGTTAGAAGACTCTTCTCAGTGGCTAACACACTCCCCTTTCATGCTGATTGGCTTGCAGTATACAGAAGACGTAGGGACCCCGCTGGGACCCTGCTCCCAAAAAAGTAAAGGGTCTAAATCCCCCTGAGACCCTGGACAACTACATTCCTGGATCTGTCTGCTGTTCAGCTGCTAAGTGCTGATGGGCAACTTCAAGGGCTCTTCTCCTTAGGGTTCTTTGTCTTTTAACTGTCCTTGGACCAGACAGCCTTTCAAACTGAGGACTCTTCAACAGAGACCTGTTCTCTGTAAACTAGGGCACGGGGCCGCCCTACAGCAGACTAATCTCCTCCCTCTGTCCTCTCCTTTACTTGCATGTTTGAAAATTCCAGACTCTAAGTGACAAGCCAGGCCAGGTCTTCCCCGATGGGGTGCCCTCCAGCTGTTCTGGACTACAACTCCCATCAGCCCCAACCAGCATGGCCATTGGGGAAGGGCTGAGCTAGGCCATGATGCAGATCACAAACGTTCTCATCCCTCGGTGGGCATCTTTCTAGCTTATAAATACATCTTTGGGGAGGAGAGGAGAGAGCAATCTCTGTCCACTGGACAATATTCTGGCTGTGATCTCCTCTTGTACTCTGTTACTGCAGTCAAGGAAGAGTGTCAGCATTTTTTAGGACAAACCACAAAACCTCAGAGCAGATGACTGGCCATGGTGGTGACAGCTGTCTTACTCCGGGTCATCACCCAGGATTTGTGAAGGACCGTCATTCTTAGTATGTTCCCAGATTAATGTTGAACAGTGAGGAAAGCTCCTTAGTTACAATTAGAGGCAATAAGGTTATGCTGGGTCACCTACAGTGTTTTCCAAGCTGTTTTAAAAGAGAAGGAGAAGAAGAAGAAAAGACAAAAATTCTAGCAGGGCCTTAGGCTAATTTCAACCCAGGTTGGGGAAAAATCAAGTACCCATAGGGAAAGCCCCCAGTGATTCCAACGGTCACCCTGCCAACCACTGAAGAGCACTATGGCCATTGCAAAGCCATCTGCCATCTGGATAAAGCACAGATGGTCATGGAGAGCTTCTCCCTCTTTGATTCTAAATAAATATCTTGTCCTTGGCTATCCCAAGGTCCATCATTATTTGCATAACAATGGGAACAGAAATGTCGGGTGGCTTGGCTGAGCTATTTTTTTTTCCAACGGACAAATGTTTTTATCAAATAGGCAAATATCCTTTCTACATCCAAGGACCACTTTAGCCATTGACTGATCTGCCAAGGAAGCCTCCAGAGCATCTGCCATGGAACCTCAAAACATTGCAAAGGTTTTAGAGTGCAGGCTCAGTTCACAGAGAAAGCCTTGGCTCCAGGTTTGATGGGGTCTTTGGCAATGAGTCCTTTGGTGGGACCTCTCTTATGTCAGTGTGCCCCCGCCCGGGTGGGCTTAACTGGTGGCAATGGCAGCAACAGGCATTCTGATCGACCCTGAGCAGCCCCCAGTGAGGGTCTGGGAGCTGCCATTTTCATTTCCCACAATTCCCTGCACGGTGACATTGTGGGAAATTGAAATGGTAGATCCCAGACCCACAACGGAACCAACATTTTCATTTCAACCACAAGATCCTGGAGCTGCCATTTTAATTTCCCACTATTCCCTAGAGTGATTCTGCATGGTTGGCCATTTGTATTTTTAGCAGAACTAATTTTTGTAAAAAATAACTTGCTTCTTGTTGAGATCAAGGAGGACACAGGAACTGGAAAAAAATCAATACAGATAAGTTTGACATAAAGATTTTCAGAAAAATTCCATTCCCATGAGAGACAGTATGTGGGAATATGTTGAAGACATTCCTTCTATAGGTAAAAAAAAGAGGAAAGCAAAAAGATGCAAGGCTTGGTTGTAAAACTGAACTAATAATAGCATATAGTTGTAAAGTAACATGGTTTAGAGGGCCCATTTGCCTTATTGTTTTGGAAAGAAGCATCCATTGGGGAAATTTGATTTAAATCAATGATTTAAATCAGCTTCTGTTTCTTGTTGATTTAAATCACTGATATAATTTGCCTTGATTTAAATCAATCCACCCTGTACCAAACCATAATATGAGGCTATCCACCTTTCTTTTTATCATTTGCTTACTGCTGAAATATATTATTTGGGGAGATGTACCAAAGTTCTATCTATAGATCTAGAATGTCACACTTGGAGGCCAGAGCTATGGTTGGAAGGCCACAAACTTCATGAGGCAGCAACAGGGTCAGCTCCAAAGGGCAGCCAGGTGGGGCCCTGGCTGAGGGCCCCATGGCCCACAGCACCCCCTGAAGGGCCCTCATTATGGTGCTGGAGTAGAGCACCCTTTCCGCAGCAGGCTCCCTGCCGCGAATTGCAGGGAGGGAGCTGGCTACCTGTTTGCCAGCCCGCCCATGCCCACTCACTCGCCCTCCCCCCACCCACTCACCCTCCCCCCTGCCTGCTCACTTGCTCACCCTCTTCTCTCTCACTTGCCCTCCCCCCACCCCCCACTCACTCGCTCATCCACCGTCCCGCCCCCTGCCTGCTCCCTCGCTCTCCCCCTCTCGCCCTTCCCCCTGCCTGTTCACCCTCCCCCTGCCTGCTTGCTTGCTTGCCCTCTTCCCCGCTTGCTCATCCTCACCCCTGCTCGCTCGCTCACCCACCGTCCTGCCCCCCTCACCCGCCTGACCTCCTGCTCCTCCACCTGCCTGGTAGGTAAGTGGGGAGTGCATGAGTGCAGGTTTGCATTTTTGTTAGATACACTTATACTTTCATTTATGGAGAGCTATTATTTTATGTTTTAAAACATGGCATTAGTTTGCTTAAGCCAGTTTTAAAGGATCTGCAGGGACCCCTCCTTCCATCCCATCTGTTGCTCCAGCCACCCTCTAGCTTTATCACTAGAATCAAATCACCACGGAGTGATCAAAGGTGATGCCTTTGTCATGTTCTAGATGTGCTGACCTACATTATGGCTTCCGCTCTAATCCAGGCTATGTATTCCTTTGAAGTTTTATGTCTTTGCAGAGCAGATGTGAAGCCTTTATTTCACACCTGCTCTGCAAAGACATAAAACAAAAGAATTAACAAATAAGATTTGACCTCATGCATACTTCATGGAGGTGTGTTTCTGCAAACCAGATGGGGTGATGTGGGGTTTAGAGACCCTGCACCCCTGGCTATAGAATGCTGCCCTCGAACAGGATCACCCAGCACCTGCACTGTAATCTTTTTGGCAGCAAGCAACCTTTCCCCAGGTTCTTTAGTCTTCCTATATATATATTTGTAAGTATCATGCTTGCCCCCAAGGTTTCCGTGTGGGTGTGCAGCGGCTGGTGCTGCTGGTGCGTCCATGGCAAGCAGAGTGTGCAGGTGAGGTGGGGGGCTGAAGCGAACAAACTGCAGTGTGAACATTTCAGCTGCCCACCTTGGTGATGGTGGAGGTGGGTAGCGGCAGCAGCAATGGCAGGCAAAGGGGGCCAGGAGGTGAACTGAAGCCACACTCAAGGCTGGGAGCAGGGCCGGTAAGGTTTGTGAGTGCCTGGGGAAGGAGAACAGTTTGTTAGTGCCTTGTGTGTGTGTGTGTGTGTGTGTGTGTGTGTAAGAGAGAGACAGAAAGTCCCTGTGTATGTGTTTGGGGGTGCCTGGGGTGTGTGTCTCCCTATGTAAGTTTGTGTGTGTGTGTGTGTGTGTGTGTGTATGTGAGAGAGAGAGAGAGAGAGAGAGAGAGAGAGAGAGAGAGAGAGAGAGAGAGTCCTTGTGTGTGTGTGCGTGTGTGTGTTTGGGGTGCCTGGTGTGTGTGTGTTTGGAAATGGGGGGTTGGCAAGCAAAGCAAGCAGGTGGGCTCTGCCCCCCTAGTCTTAAATATTTGCTTAGTACTTTTTACGATCTGTTCAGTGGAGACTGGCTTTGATGCCACTAGGGCAGTGAATCCCCTCAAGGTTTTACTCTAAACTTTCAAGGAGCTGTTCGAGGTCCTGAACCTATTTTGGGAATAGGTTTCACCACCTTGGACAGCTCCTTTAACATTCAGGCTAAAACTGGGAGTGCATTCAGTGCGACACTGACACTGGATCTGTTCTACTGATGTCATTCCCTGCAGCTGGATTGAACAACATAAACTGATATTGCTGGGAATCACAGGTGGGGAGAAGGCAATGAGCTCAGGTCCTGCTTGAGGGCTTCCCACAGGCATCTGGTTGGCCACTGTGAGAAAAGATGCTGGGCTAGATAAGCCACTGCCCTGATCCTGCAGAGATCTTTTTAGGTTCTCAGCCAAGATCCGGAGTTCTTGCCATTGACTCTGTGTCTCCTTTTTATAGTACATGCTTCTCCTGCCCCTTGCTCAGTTATGTGGAAACTTTGTCTGCAAAGACCCACTAGGATTGCTTCAGACAATTCAGCTCTTATCTCAGTGGCTTGTCAATTCATTATTGACAAAATATCCCCTTCAGAAATGACTCAGAGGCAGATTTCATGTAAAGTACTGCAAAGAAAGATCAATGTTTTTCAAAAGCGTTTCCATCGAAAGGCAGGGTGGGGGAGGAGTATATTTTAAAAAAAATCTTTCAGTTTAAAATTAGCCCCACTCAAATTCTGGCCCCAGTGCTAATGAAAAATCCACTTGAATGAGGCCCTTATGATAAATTCACAAAGCATTAATAACTTGAAAGACAGGTGGATTAATTAAACAAATCAACAGAGGGGATGACGAATTCACCAAGTAAGCAAAAATCTGAAACAGATCTTGCTTTCTATTTTTGGTGGAAGTAGATGTGTGTGTGCTCGTGCACGCACACACCGGTGCATAAATATATTTTTTCTTCATTCCTTTCTTGAAGATTTGGACATTTTCTGCAACGTTAGCATGTACGGAAAGAAACAAAAGGTTTCAGCTAAAATATAATTTTCTGATGGGACTTATCTTACAAATGATCTGGACGGTGAGTTGTTGGCAAAATAGCTGTTGTGTCTCCAAACTAGCACTGCCAAACCAAAACATAAACACAAATTTGCATAAAATGTACATGTGCAAATATATCTTTATAGAGGTGCACATTTAGAAATGATCTACGGCCAAGCAGAAAAAACTGCTACAGTCACACTAGAAATACAATACATCTCACCATAGTGGGGAAGACTGAGAACAGATGACCTGTATACTTGCTCAGTCTGCTGTCCTGGCGCTCACTGTTGATCATCTAATTCATTATATATATATACCTAACTGAACCCTGAAAGGGCATCCTGCAGAAACCATCTTGTCAGGAAATCTATTCCACACATGGTTGGGACCAGTCCTTTAGAGCAGAAGAACCTACCCTTTGGAACTCCCTCCTGTTACATATCAGACAGGTGCTGTATCTATTGTCTTCTTGGAAACTGTTGAAGGTTTTCCTCTTTCAACAAGGCCATAGCTCAGTGGTAGAGCATCTGCCTTGCATGCAGAAGGCCCCAGGTTGAGTTCCCAGCATCTCCAGGTAGAGCTGGAAGAGACTCCTGCCTTAAGCCTTGGAAAGCTGCTGCCAGTCAGTGTAGACAATACTTATCTAGGTGAACTGATGACCTGAGTCAGTATAAGGCAGTTTCCTAGGCTCCTGTTTTTATTCCAGTATCTGAATTTATTTGGAATTGTTTTATATATGCAATTGTTTTTATATATGCAATTGTTTTATTTTTTTATGCATGCAGTCATTTTGGCTGTTTTTATATATGCAGTTGTATGTGGTTTTTATTGTATTGTGAAATCGCTTCATGGGAATCGATTCATTATTATTATTATTATCATTATCATCATCATCAAGAGCCCTGCAGATCTTCCTTCTTAGGGTCTTTATCTTTAAAACAGACTTGGAGTGTCCTCTATAAAGTAGGACATCTGGCTACCCTGCTCCTGACTCCTACTGAGCTGATAGCTGTGGTACCCCCCTTTGGTCAGCCCTGGTGAGGGCACTGCAGTGCAACAGAGAACATGCTAAGGGCCATGGCTCAATAGTAGAGCATTTGCTTTGCATGCAAAAGACCCAAGGTTCAACCCCTGGCATCTCTTGGTAGGACTGAGAGTCCCCCTTTCCTGAAACCCTGCAGAGCTGCCACCAATCAGTGTTTTTGAAATGTCTGCATGATCTTTCAAGGTTTCTCTTAACATTCCTCACAGCACAACAGATCATGAAGGTCTTTTCCCCCTCTTGCTCCCCCTTCCCCCAAGAAGACACCTTGCCAACTTTTTGCATCCTCTAAAGTGGCTCTGACTGAAAGAGGAATGTGGCTGCTTTGCATAACATTAGCTTGCCCAGATTTAGACGAAGAATTCTCCTTGAAAACATGAAAAAGCTCTGCATTTAAAATTCACAGCCGTTTGCCATTTCAGCACAGAAACTGAGACTTAACCAAAGCAGCAGGTGCCAAATGAAGGCTTCAGACAAAAAAAAAATCCTTGGAGAAAAAATTTTTTGAGTTAAACATGGCATGTTAACCAGTTTGTTAAAAAAAAATGGTTTCAGGAACATGAAAGTGGTTTTGTTGATGTCCCCGTTGGATGCTCACCCTGAAATGTTTGTGCCTAACCAAATAGTTGTTTCAGTCCCTGGAAGGGTATTTTTAGACACCATGTGAGCCAGGCAGAAACTGGGATCTTAGTCCCAAGAAGGAGGCTTTGAAAAACTTAACAGGGCAGCAACAATGACAGCAACCAGCAAAAGCTGTAACATCTAAGCTGGGATGACAAAACAGTTTTCTTGCATTTTACTATGCTTGTCATTACTTGATATGTTGCAATTTATTGATTGTTGCATGATGACTTTAAATGTTATAATGTTCATGTTATCAAATGGAGTTATTGCTGGGCTGTTTTGTTTTGAAATGATTTTATATTTGATTGTTAGTGAGGTAGTGATTTGCATTTTTGTTCTGTTGTGAACCACCTTGAATACATTATATGGAAAAGTGGCAAATAGATTTGAATACCACATAAATAAATGAACGTTGAGGCACAAGTCAACAGATGCCCACTTACGTATTTGTCAATCAAGAAACACATTGGCAAACAGAGAACAAAAGAGGGTGCAGATTTGTATGAAAATGGCATATGCCAATTTATATGTATAGAAGCAAATTTGGAAACAATTGCTGTAATTTAAATGGAAATATAATGCACCACAGTGCAGAAGACTGTGATCAGGGGACCTTTGTGCCTGTTTAGGTGCTAACTGTTGACAGGCATTTCCAAGGGCCCTGTGGATCTCCCTTCTTAGGGCTCTTTATCTTTAGACTGAAGAACCCTAGAAAGAGAGGACTGTCCTCTGACCAGCTTTCAAGTAGAGGACTGATTTCTGTAAAGTAGAACACTTGGATACTCTAAAATGGATTGTGGAGGGAGAGACTACAGCTTGTATGTCCTTTCCTGAACTCCATGCATTCAACTAAAGGTCAGAATATAGCTTACAGGCATGCAACTGCAGATATGCAAACACACACACACACACACACACACACAAAGTATATACATCCTCTGTAGTGACAAATATATATATAAAATAAAATTAGCATACACAATTATGCAAATCAGTATCCCCTTTTCTCCTCCTCCTTGGTGATGTTTACATGGCCTCAGGAGTCTGAGATTGCGTTCCCCGTTCATGAAAATCTAACTGCTCCTTGAATGCACGCATAGGGATGGAAGGATCTGTCAAGTTCGGTTCTCTCAGTTTCTCCTTTTTCCAGTTTTAAATTCAGTTCTCCACATTTCTGAAGCAATTTGTGAGGTTTAAAAAAAAGCCTCATGGAGATTCTTCAACATTTTAGTGCAAATTTCTCCTATTAAACACATTTTTGTAGGCAGTTTTCACGAACGCACACTTTTTTGCCAGCAATTTCTTGTCATATAACACATTTCTGTATGTTATCATATATTCATTTTTATGCACACTTTCCCCTAACAAATGCACTCTTATAAAAATTGTTTGGTTGGCGAAACTGCATTGCAAAATTTGGTAAGTGCAAATTTGGAAGAATGGCTTTATTTAGGTTCTCATATTGTTTTGAAAAGTATGAATTTGGTAGATTCAGCTTGAAATGTGAACTGAATTGAATTTCTCACCCATCCCTACCTAACATATGCATTTTTGTAAGCAATTTCTCCTAGTCTAATGCATTTTTGTGTTATTTTCACTCCTATATTCATTTTTATGCACACTTTCCCTTAATATATGCAATTTTGTGTGTATTTCTTTGTTGGAGAACTGCATCATAAAATTCGGATAAGTGCACAAGTCTTGTACCTTATGACAGCTCCAACAGCCAACCCTCAAGGGCCTGGCTTGCATACCTTGGACATTTCACAGGTGAAAATAGGGAACCATGCCCCTATTTGCACACCAAAGAAGTAGACCTGTCTGG
Source organism: Rhineura floridana (assembly GCF_030035675.1). Lineage (NCBI taxonomy): Eukaryota > Metazoa > Chordata > Lepidosauria > Squamata > Rhineuridae > Rhineura > Rhineura floridana. The sequence goes on along the minus strand of NC_084492.1, from coordinate 10,756,886 downwards.
CCCATGTTGCCTTGACTTGCTTGTCTGACTGATTCACTGGAACATTTGCAATACTTTGCAGGATAAATCAACTCAAGCTGAATTGTACAGTGGGATATGAATGAAATATTAAATAAGGTATTCAGATTCTGAATGGGTAGCAAATTGGTCTGCCTGGAAGTTTCTCCATCTCTTACCTACTGAAGACCTTTCTCTTTCAACAAGCCTTTTAAGTAGAGACCTTGTTCCAGTCTGAGCCTGTGTTGGAATTACTTTTTTAGATGTTTTTAAAGCTTTTTATTTTTTAAAAAATATGTTTTGTGTTAATATGTTTTAGACTCTTTTGTTTTTAAGATGTTTTAGAGTGTTTTGGGTGTTTTTCTTTGCTGCCCTGGGCTCCTTCTGGGAGGAAAGGTGGGATATAAGTTTAATAATAAATAAATAAATATTGCAGGGTGCTATGCGGAGAGTGCATTTTGTACAATGAAAAGTACTACAATATAAGTTTGGGAGCACCTCATCATTTTTCTACTTATAGCTGGTTTTGTGCCCTTAAAAAGAAAAGAGGGACCCAGACAGAGACCCCCCCCCCTCCTTTAAGCAATTGCTCAGAAAGTTTTTCTTTTTCTTGACCTAGCTGGACACATTCGCCCAGGTGTCTTTAGATGGTGAACTTGAATAGTAATCTAAAAAAAAAAAAGATTGGCAGGGTTCATATCTGAAAGCTTACCTTTGCAAACAGCCGAGAACTTAAGCAAATAGAAATCACATGATTAATTGCCTCATTGAATCAATGGGATTATTTGCATGGGTGACGTTATCCTCTCTCTATTTGCTATATTGATCACAAGCTTCTAGGAGGAAAACAGGCGGTGTTGGCAATAAAAGCTACAAAGCACAATCCTGGTTTAGGATGCAAATTCTCCAACCTGGTGCCCTCCAGATGGATTATAGCTCCCATTAGTGCCAGTCTGATGGCCATGCTGGCTGGGGCTGATGGGAGTTTATTTTTATAAGGACATTTGTACAGAAAAAAAGACGACTGCCCCTATTGGTTCATGAGGGCAGCCATCATTTTCTCCATACAATTCTCCAGGAAGGGACTGCACCTTATGATGCACATTCTGCTTAATCTGCAGAACCATGTTCTGGTCCGTGCATTGGGGAGGGCAAAATGTGTAGGTCTGCTTGAAAACGTGGAGCGCACCGGAATCCTCTCCATCCCAAAATCACATAAATGCAAGGATAGCAGACTCTCCACATCACTGCAGCACCCATGAACTCATGCCCACTTCCACTGAACTATCAAATACTCTCCTCCCACTTCTCACCTGGGAGGGTCCCAACAGCACAGGGTCTCACCTGGGGGGGGTATAAAACTACTTCCCTCAGTGGAAGACCACTTGTTGTCCATGCAAAAGTCCCAGGTTCAACCCCCGGCATTTCCATGTAGGCGTGGGAGAGACCCTGTCTGAAACCCTGGAGAGCTGCTGCCAGTCAGTGCAGACAATACTGAGCTAGATGGACCAGCAGCTCTGGCTCAGTATAAGGCAGCTTCCAATCTTCCTAACTCCCAGCAACAGAAGTGGGCCACACATGGTATTGAACCGTCACCCCATGACAAGCAACCAATTTTAACACCACTAGCCATTAAGAACACAGAAGAGTGAGACCCTGATTGCCAGGTTGTTACTGGGTGGCCAAGTGCAAGATGTTATTGTTGGTATATAAAGCCCTTAACAGCTTGGGACCAATTTACATGCGGGGTTACCTAACCCCATATCGATCGCTGCCATCTGTGGAATGGCAACAAGGGTCAAGATGTTGGGGATGTTGGTGTGGTGCAAACACATTGGTGAGGCCATTGGTCACTCCTCCTGGTGTGTTTGTGCAGCCCCAGCCTCCCTGCCATGTTGCCCCTCCTCCTCTCAGTGAGCAAGAATGGCGCCCCTGCCTGGAAGCCAGTGAGCCGCTTCTAACTGCTAGCATTAACATATTTTTCATATAGCTTAGTTATAACTGCTGACATACTTAGTACTAACATTACATCTATGAATAGTGTCTGAAAGACGACTTGTGCCTTGATCTTAAAATGTTTTTTTCCCCTCAAAAACATTGCTAGAAACAATATGTTTAAATATAAATTGGTTGCATTCAATGCTAGTCCTGTTTAGAATGTCGTCCCCTCCGAGGTGCTTCTGGCCTCATCGTGGCATAGATTTTGACGGCAAATCAAGATGCATTTTTTTGCGTCAGCACTGGATGAAGTCAAACTATCCCCTTTGCAGTGCTGTTTCTGTTTCTGACTGCTGTAGTGGATGCATGGGAGATTATGGTCTAGTAACATTTAAGTCTTACATGCTTGTTTTTCTGAGCTGTACATAACCTGGCCTGGAAACACATAGAATCATAGAACATAGAATAGTAGAGTTGGAAGGGGCCTATAAGGCCATCAAATCCAACCCCCTGCTCAATGCAGGAATCCAAATCAAAGCATTCCTGACAGATGGCTGTCCAGCTGCCTCTTGAATGCCTCCAGTGTCGAAGGGCCAACTACCTCTCTAGGTAATTGGTTCCATTGTTGTATGGCTCTAACAGTTAGGAAGTTTTCCCTGATGTCCAGTCGAATCACATGGTGATGAGCAGGCTATACTGTATATGCAGACAGACAAACATATCGTTTCTGCTAAGATTGCCTGCTAAGAGGATTACCTTACCAGGAACTGAGACCGGCATTCAGTGATAGCGCTGCTCAGAGTAGACCCACTGAAGTTAATAGATATGATCGACTTGGATGCATTAATTTAATGGGTCTGCTCTGACTACCATTTATTTTATATTCACAATGTCTCCAGTTGTTCCCCTGCCATTTCATTATATGAATGTTCTGTGTCCAAATCAAATTTATTTATTTAATTAATTAATTTATATCTCACCCTTCTCCCAGAAGGAGCCTGGGGCGGCAAACAAAAACACTAACAGCACTTTAAAAGTATTTTTAAAACAAAAGCAAAACACTTAGAACCATTGAATTGGAAGGGGCCTATAAGATCATCGAGTCCAACCCCCTGCTCAACATAGGAATCCAAATTAAAGCATACCTGACAGGTGGCTGACCAGCAGCTTCTTGACTGCCTCCAGTGTTGGACAGCCCACTACCTCCCTAAGTCACTCGTTCCATTGTTGTACCGCTCTAACAGTTAGGAATTTTTTCCTGATGTTCAGTTGAAATCTGGCTTCCTGTAACTTGAGCCCATTATTCTGAGTCCTGCATTCTGGGACATCCAAGAAGAGATCCTGGCCCTCCTCTACGTGACAACCTTTCCAGTACTTAAAGAGTGCTATCCTATCTCCCCTCAGTCTTCTCTTCTCCAGGCTAAACATTCCCAGTTCTTTCGGTCTCCCCTCATAGGGCTTTGTTTCCAGTCCCCTGATCATCCTCATTGCCCCTCTGAACCCAGTTTGTCTGCATCCTTCTTCAAGTGTGGTGTCCAGAACTGGACACGGTACTCAAGACGAAGCCTAACCAGTGCCGAATAGAGGGGAACCAATGCTTTAAAACGAAACATCTTTAAAAACACGTGCAAACAAAACATCTTAAAAAAATCTTTAAAAAAAAACACTTTAAAAACATCTTTAAAAGCAATTCTAGCACAGACACAGACTGGGATAAGGTCACTACTTAAAAGACTTGAAATCTACTAGATGTCCACTTGAGTTAAAAATGACCCAAAGGCTAGAGCTGGGAGAAGCTCTTGAGATGCCATGCTGCATCTTCTGCCAAGAGGGCAGAGAGAAGGACGTTTGATTTCTATCGTACAGCTACTGGTATAACCAGCCAGGGCAAGTATTACAAGTTAGGGAACTGATGTTTTTCTCTGTGTGTTTCTTGGATTGTATTTCTGTGTTCTTTAAGAAATCATTTCTTGAGGGGCAGGGTTACTTAAACTGGTGTGGTCTGATTTGGGTGGGTTCTGACTCATCTTGTCTCACCCCACGTTAATGCCTTGGCCTTCTTAGCTATGCTGGGTCAAACCTGTATGCTAGAGGAATTTCATGGGCAAAGATTGGAAGATGGCAGAGTTTGAACTCGGTACCCCAATTAACCCTTACATTGAACAGTTTTGTTGTCCTTTGGATGAACACAAACTTCAAAGGATGGCTATGTTTTGGTTCTCATATTGCTTTGGAACGTGCACATTTGGCTTTAAATGGAAAGTTAGTTTAATTTCTCCCCCATTTCTAGATTCAGACCAATGGTCTATCTTGCTCAGTATTGTCTAGACTGACTGGCAGTGGCTCTCTGTGGTTTCAGACAGGGAGACTTTCCCACTCCTACTTGAATATGCCTAAGCTCTTCATCATTTTGGATGGTCACATTCACACCATATATTTATTCCATTATTATTCACTTTAAAGAGCCACGACTTCCCCCAAAGAATCCTGGGAAGTGTAGTTTGTGAAGGGTGCTGAGAGTTGTTAGGAAACCTCTCTTGCCCTCACAGCCCTACAGTTCCCAGAGTTCCCTGGGAAGGGGGATTGATTATTAAATCACTCTGAGAATTATTCTATGTCCTGCACTCTGGGATGATCAAGAACAGATCCTGGACCTCCTCTGTGTGGCAACCTTTCAAGTACTTGAAGAGTGCTGTCATCTCTCTCTTCAGTTTTCTCAAGACTACATGTGCCCGGTTCTTTCCATCTCTTCTCATAGGGCTTTGTTTCCAGTCTCCTGATGATCCTCGTTGCCCTCCTCTGCACCTGTTCCAGTCTGTCTGCATCATTCCTACAGTGTGGTGTCCAGAACTGGATGCAGTACTCAAGATGAGGCCTAATTAGTGCTGAATAGAAGGGAATTAGTACTTCACGTGATTTGGAAACTATACCTCTGTTAATGCAACCTAAAATAGCATTTGCCTTTTTTGCAGTCAGATTGTACTATTGGTTCATATTCAGCTTGTGATCAACAACAATCCCAAGATATTTCTCACATGTCGAACTGCTGAGCCAAGCAGTCCCCATCTTATAACTGTGCATTTGGTTTCTTTTTCGCAGGTGTAGAACTTTGGACTTATCCCTGTTAAATTTCATTATGTTGTTTTCAGCCCAGTGCTCCAGCCGATCAAGATCTCTTTGAATTGTCTTTCTATCTTCCTGGGTATTAGCTATGCCTCTCAATTTTGTGTCATCTGCAAATTTGATAAGCATTCCCTGCACCTTTTCATCTAAGTCATTAAAAAAAATTGAAAAGCACTGGGCCCAGAACCGAGCCCTGCTGTACTCCCCCCACTTTGAGAAGGAACCATTGATAAGCACTCTTTGAGTACAATTCTTGGGCCAACTGTGGTTCCACCTGATAGTTGTTCCATCCAGCCCACATATAACTAGCTTGCTAATCAGAATATCATGGGGCACTTTGTCAGAAGCTTTACGGAAATCAAGATATATTATGTCTACAGCATTCCCACAGTCTACCAGGGTGGTTAACTGATCAAAAAGTGAGATAAGATTAGTCTGACAGGATTTGTTCTTGATAAATCCAGGTTGGCTTCTAATAATCACTGTATTGTTTTCAAGGTGCTTACAGATTTACCACTTTATAATCTGCTCTAGAATTTCCCCAGGGATTGATGTTAAGCCAACTGGTCTATAGTTTCCGGGTTCCTCCTTTTTGAAGATAAGAACCACATTAGTCCTCCTTCAGTGATCTAACGCTTCGCCCATCCTCCACAATTTCGCAAAGATTATAGACAGTGGTTCCAAGTGTTCTTTGGCCAGTTTCTTCAATGCTCTAGGATGCAATTCATTGGGCCCCTGGAGATTTGAACTTCTTCAAAGTAATTAGGTATTCCTTGATCATATGTTTATCAATCTGAAGCTGCAATGCTAATTTTTATTTGGTCTTCTTCCTTTTTTCTATGGTATAAGGTATTTTTGTTTATATTTTTAAACGCAAGGCACTTAGAGACCTTTTAGGCAACCAGCAACTAATAAGTCGAATTAATTATTTTTTAATAATAATAACCACCTACACATATAAATTGTTGAGAGTTAGTGTGAGTGGGAATGTGTATGAGTGTACACACTGAGGTACGGGTGTGTTAATAGATGTGGTATTTGTGCAGGCATTATGATAACAGAAGTGTGTGTGTGAGAGTGGGGTCCCATTTTACGGATTCTGATTATATTCTGCATGATTTATGAATTTTGATGTTTTATATCAGGGATAATGAACCTGTAGCCCTCCAGATGTCATTGGACTCCAACTCCCATCAGCCCCAGTCAGCATGTCTAAAGATTAGGGATGATGATAGCTATAGTCTAGCAACATCTGGAGGGCCCCAGACTCTAATCCTTGCTCTGCACTGACTGGCGTGGTGCTCTAGGGTTCCAGACAGGAGTCTTTCCTAGACCTACTTGGAGATGCTGGGGACTGAACCTAGGACCTGTGTTCTGTCTCACTGGTCTATGGCTTTTTCCTCTTCTCTCTCTCTTTCTCTCTCTGTCTCTATGATTACTGTTTTTTTTTATTTCAACAGCTGTTAGGTTGGTGGGTACCAGAGACAGGGACTTCTCAGTGGTGGCACCTCCCATTTGGAAATGTGTGTTGTTTCATCACTGCAGGTTTCTAAAAAAAAAAACCCTCTGAAAGCTTTTTGTTCCCATCTGCATTTGGATAAAAAGAAGTTTTATCAGCTGCTAGTTTTAATGTATTTGGATGGCATGTTATAATCCTTTATATAAATAAATAAATAAAAATATTCATAAACTGCTGTGTGAGGGCAATGTGCCCTGAGAGGTGTGTTAGAAACTCACTATAAAACACATGGAGATTGCTCTGGTATGGAGCACTTTTAACAGAAATCCCAGGAAAGAAGAGCCTGATTCGTTGTCAAAACAGGGGTCCTATCTTCCCTGACCCCTGCGCATTAGAAAATACTTGCCTTGCTACTCCTAAGAGCACAATCCACATTTTCACCTTAATTATTTGGGTTGCTCTGATACTAGCACAAGAAGGCTGAATATTAAAAATAAGGTTTATGTTACTCTTTTGTGGGGATGGAAAGATCTGTCAGTTTTGGTTCTCTCAGTTTTTCACCTTTCTAATCTTAAATTCAGTTCTTCATATTTCTGTGATTTTTTTTTTAAAAAATCCTCATAAAAATTTCTTAGCATTTTAGTGTGAATTTCTCGTAATAGACATATTTTTGTATGTTGACTAATGTCCACATTTTTGCAAGCAATTTCTCCTAATATAATGCATCCTAGTATGTTATTTTTCACTAAGATATTCATTTTTATGCACACTTTCTCCCAATACATGCATTTTTGTAAACATTGTTGGAGAACTGTATCACAAAATTCAGATACATGCAAATTTCAAAAGATGGCTGTGTTTGATTCTCATATAGTTTTGGAAAGTGTGAATTTGATCAATCCGTCCTTAAATGTAAACTGAATCAAATTTCTTCCCTATTCCTACCCTTGTGTAAGCACCTGAGGTGGTTAAATCTGGTGAAATGGAGATCCAAGACAGGTGTGACATGGGATGTCCACAACTGAATCTCCTGAGGGTGTTTTTTTTTTTAAAAAAAAACAACCTTGCAAAGCAGTCATTAGATGGTGGTTCATCTTTGAATTGCGTGACAGCACAAGGAAAGAGGCTGTTTGGTCCTTTCCTTTATCATTGCAGAACTATTTTCAGATAGAGGGCCACATTCCCTTTTGAGCAACTTTCCAAGGGCCATATTCCAGCGGTGGGAGAGGTCAGAGGTCAAAAGTGGGTGGGGCAATAAATGTAAATTTTACCTTGGTACAGCCAGTTAGTTTCTACACACGCACTCATACACCCCTCTCTGTGCAGGCAAGCCAGATGCATTATTAGAGTTCAAGGGCACATTTCGAACCAGGCAAAAATACTGATGCAGGGCCATTGAAGGGTCTGGCATGGGGAGAATTTCAAGGGCCAGGCAGAGAGGGCTGGAGGGCTGCATTCGGCGCCCCAGGCCGGCTAACAGCTCTCAGGTGTGTGTGTGTGGGGGGAGGCAAGTACTTTTATCATCCTTATATTTTCCTCGCAAGGGGGCTGACAGCAGCTGAAGAATGAGGAACAATTTAGATGAGGAAAACAGCACAGGGCAGCGAAGCACTGTGGCAATCAGAACTGAGTCCCCTCCTTTAAAAAAATATTGGGAGATCGGATTACATGCCATGCATCTTCTGGCTCTTAGGGAGCCTAGGACAGAAGAACAATACACGACCAGCAGATTTGATTCGCAATAAATGACAAAACTTCTTATGCCCTGTCTGTACACCAGGAAGCCTTTTTTTTTTTTTAGTATAGAAAGTACCCTTTGATTTTACTGTATTTTGCAATGATGCTGTGTTCAACCACAATACCGTTTTGTGCAATCCAAAGCCATGTTGCAGAATATAAAAGAGCGATTAAAAGGTAATTGCCTGTGTTGGACTGAAGAAAGCTTTGTGAGGTTCCTGCTGTGCCTTCAGATGCTGTCAAAAGCTCCTTGATTCCCCTCCCCTTCCCTTCTGCTTTCCAACAGAAAGCGCCTGCTGGCCCTCAAGATATTGTCTGATTGAATCTGGGGTTTGGTTTTTTTAGGCTGCTGAAAGATACTGGATATTTGTGAGCCCGCTTTAAATAAAAAGTGTCCACCATGGGAAGAAATTTAAAACAAAAACACCTGTGTAACCTTGAATTTTATGTATCTATGCATTTAATTAATTTCATGAACATGTATTAATCAGTTTATTTTAAGGGGGGAAAGTGTGCATCACAGAAGCATAATTTAAACACAGCAGACGTGTGCAAGGCACCCTGTTTCCATTCGGTGATCCTGACTGGGTTCCGATTTGGTCCAGATTGCTCTGGGCCTCACCCAACTTGATTCAGGCCCTGAACTGAATTGGGGGCCTTGCAAAGCCCTAACATTTAATTAGGGTTTTAATTAAAAACCTAATCATTTCATCAGCCCCTCTCTTCACAGCCTGCCCAAACTGCATGCTTAATTAGGGTTTAAAACCTTGATTAAACATGAGGTTGGGAGTGAGATCATCCGGGACAACCCGACCAGACCCAGAGCAATCCAGGCCTGCTTTGACCCACTCCAGACAAATCCCAGAATGGCCTGGATTGGCCCACCTGGATTCACAGCTGTAAGAAAAGAAAAAAGCTACCTAACCTTGGAGTTTATTTATTTATTTATGGAATTTATTATTTGAGCTTCCCATGTTTCTATGTGTGCATACAAAAAAGAGGCCTATGTGAAGCAGACCTGCAACCAGGGTGGGGCAAATGGGTGCACTGCCCTCTCAGAGCTATGCTTTGCCCACCCACCCCCATTTTTATTTTAAAATTGTTGTTTTAATTTGTGACATGATAGACAATGACAGCCTCCATTAAAGAATGACAGCTTGTTTTAAGAACAGGAGCAATTTAAGAACAGGACCCTCTGAAAAATTGAGTGAATAAAGCAGGGCGAGTGCAGAACAAAGGTCTCATCTGGAAGAGCCCCCCAAAGTCTGCTCACTCAAGACTTTCCCTCACTGAGGGTGGATTTTTCATGATCACAATCACCCTATAATTACTTACGTGATCCTGAAAACAAATGAACAAACAGCATCTATAGTAACATTACATGACCCTTGAAGAGGGAAATATTAAAACCTGGTATTATGGGTAGAGTTAAACTCCACCCCTTGGACTTTGCTTTGCTCTGCTTTTCAGTTTCAGTTGTCTTCTCTACCCAGCCAGCAATGAAGAAGCATGTTTGGTTGCCTGCAGTATGAAGTAAGAATGAGTGGAGCAGGATTGAGTGCTTATTGCTAAAAGGGTGAAACAAAGAGATAACCTATCCAAAAAATATCTACTCTAAGTTACATCTCAATCTTAAACTCAGGTTGTATATATATGTAAATAAAGCCATATATCATAAAGACACCACAGTCTCCGCTGACTTTCATTCTAAGGAAACCAAACCCTGGGTAAGTGCTGGAACCCCTGAAGTCTTTCACTGCTCAGAGATTGGGATGTGTGCAACAACACAATTCTAAACTGTATAAACTTAGATTTTTAATTTTCCATAGAATCAAATGAACAGTATGAATAAATGTAAGAAAAGCACTTCTTTATCCTACCTATAGGCTACCGCCAATTAAAAATAAGTGTTTCTAAAAATGCCAGATGTGTTCCTCGTCAGCCCCTGCAAGCATGGCTAATTTAAAGTGGTATATTTGTCCTGCTGACAAAATGTTTGGCACCAGCGGAGTGTAGTTGCACAAGAGAATGCATAAGCGGGTTGCTGCTAACTTTGTTGCACAATTGATTGCACAATCTGCTGCGCACTAGCCCAAGTGTTGCATTGGATTCTTCTGTTGTGCAACATGAAAACTTAAACACACATACACACACTAAAAGAGCCCTTGTGCTAGCGGACATACAACATTGGATGCAACCCCCTGTCATTATTCATCTTAGGAACAGCAGGAAGCTGCCTTCTACAGTCTGCTAGCTCAATATTGTCCACACTGACCGGTAGCAGCTCTCCAGGGTTTCAGAACAGAGGCCATCTCAGCCCTACTTGGAGATGCCAGGGATAAAACATTAGAGAAGCAGAGATCCAAATGCCCATGAAGTGTACTCTTTATTCAGAAGTAAATCCCTATTCCGAACCATCTTCAAGGTTGTTATTCATTTATTATGTTACTACGATATTTATTAACCTCACATTTCATAAAAGTATATCAAGGCGACATTACAAAACAAACAAAAGATAGAATTAAAAACCAATAAAAACATTGTTAAAAACAGCAATAAAAGCATCCATAAGTACTGCATTGGTTCGAAAAGAAAATTCACATTAAAAGGCCTGTTTTAAAAGTTCAGCTTTCAGGACACACCTGAAAGGAAGAAGGGATGGTTCCTACTGAACCTCAGTTGGGAGTTCCACAGCGCAGGGCCTGCCACACTAAAGGCTCGGTTCCTGGTGGAGGCCAACTGAACCTCAAGGCATGAGGAATCACTAAGAGTGCCCCATCAGAAGATCTCAGTCTGGTATCCTGGTTAAAGGATGGAGTCAGGCTGGGAGTTTGAAATACAAGCAGTCCATGGTCCTTCTGGGCTTGGGAAGTGAAGTGACGAGGAAAAGCCATGCAGGTACCTTCAAAGCTCTGCTGATGTCCTCAGTCTGGGCAATCCTTTCCTGGGAAAGGTCACTCGGCCCTCCTTCCTAGTCAGCCTGTTTGTCAAACCTATAGGTTTGAGGGGTTCCTAAGCAAAACACCCTTTGGTGGGCCCTGGTGGGCTTACCTTGTGGTGGGCAGCAGCGCTCCAAGCAACACCAAGCTTCTGGGTTCCCAACAATGTCCTTGATGCAGTGTCACTCTGGGGCATTATGGGAAATTTAAATGACAGCTATACATAGTTGCCCAGGATGAGAGATGGGGGAGAAATTCCATTCCATTTGCATTTAAAGATTAATCAATCAAATTTGCACATTTTGAAACAATGAGAACCAAACCACAGCCATCCTTCAAAATCTGCACTTATCTAAATTTTGTAGTGCAGTTCTCCAGCCAAACAATGTTCACAAAAATGCATAGATTACAGGGAAATGTGTGTAAAAATAAATATATTTGTGAAAACAGCATGCAAACATGCATTACATTAGACGAAATTGCTTGCAAGAATGTGTACATTAGTCAAACTGCAGACAAAAATGTGTTTCATTTGAAAAAAACTGCATGAAAATGCTGAAGAATTTTCATGAGGATTTTTTTTTTAAATAAAAAAAATAACAAATTGCTGCAGGCATGTGGAAAAATGAGAAACAGAGAGAACTGAAATTGACCAGTCTTTCCATCCTTACCCAGTACTGGTCACTGCTGCAGAAAAGGTTTCATGGGAGCCTGGGATAGTGGTGGGCCCTGTTGTAGAGCTGGATCACTCAAGGCTGTTGGGTGCTAGTACCAGCCTCGCTAGCCTGCCTGCCTGCCTCCAAGGTGCCTACCTGCCATGGCTAGAGCACCTGACAGGAGGGTGGCTCTTTAATCTACCCAAAATGTGTCCAAGGACAATTGGGGAAAGCTCTGTTCCACGCTCCAAATCCCTGTTCTGCAGTTCCTCTTCTCCTTTGCCCTTTCCCTATTGAGAACATTGTATTCCTTGCCACAATACAGACTTTGGGCTATTCTCTTAAAATGTCCCTCCCTGCCTTCAAACTCACTTATAGAGCAATTTATTTTCACCGTATTGCTTTGTGTGCTGACTGCCGATGGAACATTGTTTGGGGGATAAGAACTCTCCACTCCTGCTGCAGCTCGAGAGTGGCCAAGGTTCACTGGAAGAGCTTCATATTGCACCCTTAGCAAGTGCGCCCTTAGCAGGCAGAAATTCAGAGATGTGCGTAGAGTAGAAACTAAAATAAATAAAATAGCAAAAGGTGGCTCAGGTGTCAACATTCAGTCCCCATGGGCTTCTCAGTTTGTCCCCAAGATTCTATTATATGCACATAGGAACATAGGAAGCGGCCTTATACTGAGTCAGACCTTTGCTCTATCTAGCTCCGTATTGTCTACACTGACTGGCAGCAGCTCTCTGGGGTTGCACGAAAGGTTCTCTCCCAGCCCTACCCAGAGATGCTGGGGACTGAACCTGGGACGTCCTGAATCCAAGCTCTACCATCAAGCAATGGCCCTTCCCCATCAAATGCCCTTGCCTACATAACTAACAGTGAAATCCTAGCCCCCTTGATGCTGGGTTGGGGTGGAGGTAGACTGAGCAGAGGGACACAGCCCTGCTGGCCTCCAGTAGCTTCTGCCCATGGAGCGATGCCAGCATCCCTCTGCTGGTGCAGGGCTCCCCTTTCTACCTACCCAAGGTGCGGGTGGGTTCCTCACCAGTGGCAGGCAGCAGAAAGCCCCAAAACAGGGTGCTCTGGGAACAGGGAAGTGCTGTCCCAGTCCGTGACCCATCACATTGACAGCATTGGGCCTAATCCAGGCTCTATCGCTGTCCAGGTTAGCACAGTGATCTGCCTGTCCCTCACCTTCTGCTCTGGCCAGCGTGTACAACAGGCCTGCAGACACAGTAGTCACCCAGCTGCTCGGCTGAGCCTTGCCACATAGCAGCCAGGGTTGTAACTGCACCCTCAGTCACAGGTAGGGATGGGATCCGTTGGCTGGTGCCGGTTGGAAAACATTCCATTGACCTTACAGCCCTCCAAGCATATTTATATCGCCTTTGGTACGAGCGATGGGATCCGTTGACTAGTGCTGGCTCGAAAGCATTCCATTGACCTAACAGGCCAGTATCAGTTCAAGTTCATTCTTTGTCTGCAAGCCGCTGCTTTTACCGATTTGTTTTTTCCCCTCGCACAAAGTATTGATATATACCGATATCTTTAAAGAAAAGATCTATAATTTTAAAGGAAATTATACAGCCACAAGAATGGTTGTATACTATAGTCAGCATGGATTTTTCACATTCTGCGATGTTAAATTGAAAGTACCCCCATGCCATTCTGATGCTTCCCATAAGCTCATTTCAAAACAAAACCTTACATAACTTATAGTCCTGAACTCAGAAACGCTTGCTTAACAACCCTCTTAAATTTTCATGGTGATACGCAAAACACTCACATAGAATCCAAAGTGTAAAACAAGAAAAAAAAATCCAGACCTCTTTTGGACTTTTTTCTTTAGTGTTCTCATAATTTGTTGAAATTAATTAAAAATCAGCCATGTTCACAGAGTACCTGTAATCCCATTACTGAACTTGCCCCATACTCTGGCCTTCATCTTCTGCAGTTTAAAAGTTTAAAAAATGCCTGGCTGATTTTTAATTAATTTAAGTAATTTTGCATTGAACTCAATGATAATGTCAGGCATGCTCAGTAAGAATCAACTGTCAGTGTCCTAAAATCCAGACTCACAGCTGCTGGGCTTGCCTAATCAGGGGGCCACACCCACACCAGACTTTGATTTCATGTGAGACAGTAATGGCTTCCCCAAAAGAATCCTGGGAAGTGTAGTTTATGAAGGGTGCTGACAGGAGACTTCTATTCCCCTGCAAAGCTCCAGTGGTCAGAGTGGTTTAATAGTCAGCCACTCTGATTGAGGGTCTGTGAGAGGAACAGGGCATCTCCTAGCAACTCTCAGCATCCTTCACTAACTACACTTCCCAGGATTCTTTGGGAGAAGCTGTGACTGTCTAAAGTGGAATAAAGGTCTGGTGTGGATGTGGCCAGGGACAGCTTTGGTTTAAATTTGAGTGGGAGGCTACATGTGCCTGCTGTAGAATAAAAAGGTGGGGGAAACCCTGAAAAAGAATTATACTGTTCACAATATTTTCCTTTTGGAAATGAAAGGGGCTTCCCCTCTGTCCAGTGCCGATCCATCCAATCTCCTCCCCTCCCCCTCCCCTCCCTGCCCCTCCCCCAGGTCAGTTTCACCTATCCTAAGCATGATTCCAGACAGCCAGTGTGGTGTAGCGGTTATAGTGTCAGACTACAACCTGGGAGATCAGGGTTCAAATCCTCACATAGCCATGAAGCTCACTGGGTGACCCTGGGCCAGTCACTGCCTCTCAGCCTCAGAGGAAGGCAATGGTAAAGCCATCTCTGAATACTGCTTACCATGAAAACCCTATTCATAGGGTCGCCATAAGTCGGAATCAACTTGAACACAGTCCATTTCCATTTCAAGCATGATTGCACAGGAGTAAATCCCACTGAACTCAAAAAGCATGCAAATGATCAAACCTGCCCTCCCCTCCTTCTCCCTCCTATCCCCTCCTTCTTGCCCCTTCCCTCCCTCTTCTTTCACCCTCCCTTCCCCTCCCCAACATGTTACCAAATTCTTGCAAGCTACACAGCAAGTGGATTGGACTGTGAAAAACCAACCCAAATTGTGTTTGCATTTTGACCAATTTGTAGGGCAGTACAATATCTCAGAGAGGAGGTCAGGTCTCCTGCTCCCCTGGTGCATTCACTCTAGCTGCCCAACTTCCCTGCTTTTTAAAGTTTGATAGAATTATCTTTTGGCTATAGGTACGTTCTTAAACCGCAAGGTTTTTTGCCTACTAGTGAATATCAATATTTTGAAATATCAATAACTGAAAGGAAATATTGATAGAATTATTGTTGTTAATATTGATATTTTAGAGGCAGGGTTGTTTTTTTTTAAAAAAAAACTAGTTTTGAAAATAGATGCAAAAAAATGCTACAGAAACATCTGATCTGCACTGATAGGGAATAATGGAAAATTCAGTACCGAATTCAAATTGGGTGGAATTCTAGCACTTTCCTAGTTACAGGCAGAGCTTGGAAAAGTTACTTTTTTGAACTACAACTCCCATCAGACCAATCCAGTGGCCATGCTGGCTGGGGCTGATGGGAGTTGTAGTTCAAAAAAGTAACTTTTCCAAGATCTGGTCACAGGCATGCCCTCACATGAACAGCAAAAATGTTCAGTCAGTCCACATGCTCCAACTGAGGGAGAGGACTTTCTCTGGTGTGGAATGTCCTCCCCTCTGAGGTGCATCTGGCCTTATCATTGAACAGATTTCAACATCCAGTCAAGATGCACTTTTTTGCACCAACGTTTGAGGATGCTGGATGAGGTCAAAATATCCCTCCCTTTGCAGCGCTGTTGCTGTTTCTGACTACTGTTGAGGATGCATGTGAGATTATAGACTATTAGCATTTAAATATTACATGGTTGTTTTACTGAGCTGTACGTAACCTGGCCTGGGAACACACGGTGAGCAGGCTATATATGCATATAGACAAACATGTAATGTCTGTTTATGTCCTAAGATTGCCTGCTAGGAGGACTACCTTCCCAGGAACTGAGGGTGGTATTTAATGTTAGTCCTACTCAGAGTAGACCCATTGACGTTAATGGACCTGATAAACTTATGTTCATTAATTTCAATGGTTCTACTTTGAGTAGGACTTCGTTGAATACAGCTCTGCTTCGTTCTTTCTTCAACTGATATCCTACCCTTTCTCCTGAAGAAACCCAAGGCTTCTAATGGGCATGTGGAAGAATACTGTGAGGATCAGATTCTGGATTAGATGGGCCTTTGGCTTGATCCAGCAGGGCTCTTCTTATGTTAATATGTTCCCAAAATTCATTTCAACTCTATTCCGGAATGCTGACCACAGGCACATGATAATTACAATGTTCATTTCACTTTTTAGCAATTATGTGCATTTATGCAACTGGAAAACCAAACTGGACGTATGGTTGGCTTGACCACTAGCCTCAAGGATCAAAAAGGAACATCTGGCATTGCGTCTTGCTTTCTTGCTTGCTTTTACTGAGCCCCTCTTAATTACCTCGAGTGGCTTCTTTATTTACGTTCCTCGCTCTGCTGAGTGCTGGATTTCAAATGTCATGTCTCTTGTATGCCCACTGCAAACCAGATGCTGACTTGGGGTTTGAAACCACACCATCTGCAAGGGGCTCCTGTTTTCAGGCTGCTCAATAATTTTATTGCAAACTGAATTTAAAAAAAATTGTCCACAGGTTGCTGTCTTAGGAAGAATAGCGCAGGGCGCATCATATAGTATTGCCCAAATTCAAAGCAGAATTCAAAGGGTTGTCATTCCTTTCTTGCCCAGGAGCTGCTATCATCATCATCATCACATTTCAAAGAAATCTCTGAGCAGTTTAAAACATCCTAAAAATATAGCGCTATTATTCATTTCATTTATCCGTTGCTTTATCCAATAAAAAAGCCTCAAAGCGACTTGATAAAATAGAAGTCCAATACAAAGAAATACAATTAACAATTCCACATTTTAGAGCACCACAGATAACCATGACAGCAGTGGTTCCCAAACTGTATTTTTTCCCCATGGACCCCTTGAAAGTGACGGAAGGTCTTCTTGGTAGACCATTTATGATTTTTGTTTTGGCCTGTTGCAGCAATTGTAACATTCTGTGCTAGACAGTGCCAGCACCAGACCGCCGCAGACCTCTCTCCCACATGCACACACTTTAATACACCTGGTTGCACCACCTCTTGTGCCATTTCATCAGCATGCTGCACGTGCATGTCAGCGAGGGCATCAAAACCCTCCCGTTGCCAACTTGGGTGATGGCAAGCATGTGCACTGCCGCGTTGATGCCCCTGCTGCCATCTTGGGTGATGACACGCATGCGTGCTCAGCATGCTGATACAGCTCCATCACCCCCAGCCCCAGCCCCAGGGGCCCTTGGCCAGTGCCCGACTTGGTCGCCCGCTGGTGCCTGGTCTGGTGCTAGATGCTATATGATTTTTAGTTGTGTTTTTAGTGCTTCTTTTAATTCTTAGATCATATTTTATTGTAGTACAGTTGTTTTTCATAGAATTCAAAATTAAATACAATGTACGAAATAAAAGAAGCAATAAAATACAATTAAAATTCAATAAGATTATTAAATGTGGGCATGCCGTGGGCCACCTGACCACTGTTTGGGAATTCCTTCCTTAGATAAGATATCCTCTTAAAACATCAGTATAATTTAAAACAACTAACACATGGTGACCATAATAACTACTAGCAAATTCAAACTACTGGGATATAGTGAAGACAACCTGCCCCCCCTACAAGCAGTTTGCATTTAAAGCCGAATCTATCAAATCAGCGATTTCTGAAACGATATGAAACACAGCCATCCTTCAAAATTTGCACTTTTTGAATTTTGTCCTGCAGTTCTCCAGCCAAACATGTTTACAAAAATGCATATATAAGGGGAAAGTGAGCATCAAAATAAATATATTTGGAAAAATAACATTGGAAAGACAATAATGAAGGTGCCTGTCCGATATGCAATCTGAGATATTAGGAGAAATTGCTTTCAAAAAGGTGTCACTTAGTCAAAACCACAGACAAAAACATGTGTAATACAAGAAATTCCTCCCTATGCCCTGGAGAATTTTCATGAAGAAGGAAAAATCACAAATTACTGCAGAAATATGGAGAACTTGATTTAAGAATGGAAAAATGAGAAACTGAGAGAAGCGAAATTGACAGATCCTTCCATCCCTACTGGAAACAGAAACAGCAGCAAGACACTACTCAGCTGCAGTCAATCAATCAGAGTCAAGGGGTGTTTGCCTCAAACACGTGCCTAAACAGAACAGCTTTCAGGTTATGACTCCATTCACACAGTGGCAGGGCCAGCCTTATTATGAGACACCTTGAGGCACTTGTCTCCGGTGGCAGATGAGAAGGCAGGGGAAGAAACAAGCTCCACTGCCTGCCCAAGCCAGAATAAGTAGTGCAGTGACAAATTCAGAAGTGCAGGGTTCCTTCATGATAGTCATGCCACATGCCACATGCCACACCCCCTCACAACCATGTCTGCTTTTCCACTTTCTGTCATCTCTCTTGCTCTCCCTGTCATCTTGCGGGTCCACACTCCACTACAATGAAAGGGGAGGGTGTGTTAGCTACTGAGAAGAGTCTTCTCAGTGGCTGACTCACCTTTTATTATGATTGGCTACAATCAGCATGAAAAGACAAGGACTTTTTTCAATGGCTAACATGCTCCCTTTTCATGCTGATTGGCTCATACATAGGCACCTGGCTGGGACCTTGCTCCCAAAAAAGTTCTGGGTCCATGACCCCCTGTGACCTTGGATGACTATACCCCTGGCCAGAATGTCCTCACTTCCTCCCCGGCTGTGAATGGACTGCTTGACTTCCTGTTACTGGCAGCCAGAGCCTTGCAAGAGCTGTGGCGGATTCTCTTCATTCTCCGATAGTGAATTGCAGCCACCAGTGCTGTGGGATGTAGCGATGGAACGTGTGGCCACATCCGCTATTTACAGTATAATATATAAAGCAGTTATCTGTATAAAACTGTTTAAACAATATACATTTTATAAAAACCAATTATAAATATAAAAACAACTTAAAACAGCAGCACATATATAATTCAATTCCAAGATAGATACCGACTGGGATAAAGATTTTAGAAGGCTTGTTGAAAGAGGAATGTCTTTAGCAGGCACTGAAAAGATAACGAAGGCATCTGTCTGATGCAGTGGGAGGGAGTCAAAGTGCTATGTTGCCACTTTAACAGCCATGGCTTCCCCCAAAGCATCCTGGGAACTTTAGTTTGTGAAGCGTGCTGAGAGTCGTTAGGAGACCGCTTTTCCCCTCACAGAGCTACAATTCCCAGAGTTCCCTGGGAAGAGGGAAACCACTTTGAGAACTGTAGCTCTGTGAGGGGAACAGAGAACTCTCTGCACCCTTAACAAGTTACAGTTCCCAGGATTCTTTGGGGTATGCCGTGACTATTGAAGTGGTATCATAGTGTTTTCAATGAACAGTGCAGATGTGATCTGTGCTTGTCTTGTCTTGTATGAGGCCGCAAAAGGGCTTGGGCTGGTCTCGCTCAGTGGTGCAGGGACTCTAACGGACGCTGGACTTACTGGTCTCATGGCCAACTCCTTTTGATTGTTACCTTAATGGTCTCATGGCAACTCTACTCTTTACATGGTAATATGCATTACCTCACTTACTTCAGAAACTGGATAGGGGGGAGTTTTTCCTCCCACTCTTGTAACACCAGAACCTGGGGCTATCCAATGAAGCTGAATGTGGGAAGATTCAGGAGAGACATAAAGAAAGACTTCTTCACGCAACATGCAGTTCAGCTATGGAAGTTACTGCCACAGGATATGGTGATGGCAACTGTAATGAAATCAGAATTGTTTATATTTAAAACTGTTTTGAAACTGTGTTCAGGTAAGAAAGTGTTAATAGAATGTTAGTAGGTATGACTGACAGGTGGGAAGGGCGTGTGAGTGAGAATTCCGAGGGGAGTTCTGAAAGAGAAAAACTGTTGGGGTTTGACAGTTAGGGTTAGATAGGATTAGAAGGGCTGGGGTTTGGGGGGAGGATTTCATTTGGGATTAGTGGGGTAGGACAGGTAGGTAGAATAGGGACAATAACAACTTATTCATTTGCTATCACATTTACCATCTTGTATATAATCAAATGCATTTGTTCGATTCAAAATACCATGTGTCAGCTTGGTCAAGAGCGCTACCATACAAGTCCTATTCTGTACCCATATCTATACTAATTTATGGATAGATTACACCAGTGGTCACCTTTTGAGGAAAAGGTGGTGGGGCTGAAGCTTGTGGTTCAGATGGCATATCTGACCCAGGCTGACGTGGACTTCCTGGGGATTTCCTGATCCAGGCGTATGGGAATCAGGAGATGGTGATCCCAGAGATATAGGAACATCACAGCCACCGATTCAGATGGCTTTAAAAGAGGATCAGACAAATTCATGGAGGAGGAGGCTATCAGTGGCTAATAGCCATGATTGCTAAGTTCCTTCTCTCTGAATGGTGAAATGGAAATGGTCTGCCTTCAAGTCGATCTCGACTTATGGCGGCTGTATGAATAAGGTTTTCATGGTTGTGTGGAGATTCGAACCCTGGTCTCCCAGGTCCTAGTCCAACACCTTAACCACTACACCACACTGGCTCTCCTCTGAATGGCAGTTTGCTGTTAATCACAAGTGGGAAGAGCACTGTTGTCCTCGTGCTTATTTATTTTTATCTTTATTTATTTTATTCGATTTATGTACCGCCCACAGCCCAAAGGCTCTCAGGGTGGTGCACAACATAGGGGCATCTGGCTGGCCACTGTGAGAACAGGATGCTGGACGAGATGGGCATTTGGCCTGATCCAGCAGCCAGGCTCTTCTTATGTTTGGAAAATGTGGTAAGGGAGGTCTGCTGCATTCCAGGGTCCTCCTACTCATTCTGCTGAGTGGGGCCCTGGCTTTTTGCTGTAGTGCCCTGACCTGACAGAACCACTGAAGACATTTGAAGAGATTGTCAGTCAGACCTCCCAGGACTGGGAATTAAATAGCCTGGGTGTTGTTGTAAACAGATCCCATGGTGCCAGATCTTCAGTTTAGGAGGGAACAACTCCAAGTGCTCATCCAGACCATACTAAAAATCCACATTTTCCTTA